>NC_134137.1:234162500-234801666 GCF_033958435.1 Carettochelys insculpta | reverse complement strand
AAAGTACTTCTCAGTGTTTGGACTCCCAACTCGGATACACTCTGACCAAGGGCGAGACTTTGAAAGTCAACTCTTAAAGGAGGTGCTAAGAGTGGCAGGAATAAAGAAGTCCAGGACAACCCCTTACCACCCACAAGGGGACCCTCAGCCAGAACGGTTTAACCGAACCTTATTAGATATGCTGGGGACATTGCGCCCGGAGCAGAAAGCGGCCTGGAGTCAACATGTTGCTTTTTTGGTGCATGCCTTCAATGCCACAAAGAATGATGCTACGGGAACCACCCCGTATTTGCTAATGTTTGGATGAGAGCCCAGACTACCAATAGACTTGTGTTTCGGGGTGTCAGGGGATGGGGAAGGCTATGAGACACATTTGCAGTATGTTTCCCGACTAAAGGAAAAGCTGCGGGATGCCTACCGTTTGGCTACGGCAGCTGCCCGCAGGAACACAGATCGTAACAAACACCAGTATGATGCAAGAGTGTGCCCTCAGGAGCTCCAACCTGGGGACCGAGTTCTCCTGCGGAATCTAGGGGTTGCTGGTAAACACAAGATTGCCGATAGATGGAAGGCAACACCCTACCTGGTGGTGGAAAGACTTAAGGACCTACCTGTTTACAAGATTAAACCTGAGAGCGGATCAGGGCCAATGAAGACCGTACATAGGAATCTCCTACTGCCTGTGGGAGAGTTGGTTGGTGCATCTGCAGAGATGGACTATGACGTACGACCAGGTGCAAGGTCACATCCATTACCCAACACAGGCAGTGGGTGCAGTGGAGATGATCTTCCCTTATACAGCACCTTCGAGAGTGATTCTGAAGAGAATGAGATTCCCATGGAACACCCTAGAGTGGGAACCAGATCCCAGAGTCTATTGCAGGAACCTGGGGAAAGGGCAACACCTTTGGCACTGAATCCCAGAGCAGAAGTGTTTAGGCCCCGGCCTGGGGACCCTCCTTCCACAACAAGACTAGTCTGGGATGATGAACCTGCCCCAACTGCCGACAGTTTGGAGGAGAACCAGGCATGTGCAGCTACACCCCCATTAGCTGACGGAGACATTTTTGTCCAGGATATCCCAGTCTGTGAGCAAGAGACACAAGGACCAACGCGGGTGGAGGGGGAGTCCCCGGGTGGATGCCCCTTGCCCCTGCTGCCAGAGGAGGACCCTGCCCCTGTTATCCCCATCCCCATCCTCAATAGGTGAGATAGAGCCATAAAGCCCATAAACAGACTAACTTATGAGGCACCTGGAGTACTTGTAGAAGCCATAGTGAGCTTTCTCAGGCCATTAGAGGGGAATTCATGTGGATGTTATAGTCGAAACAGTGTTTTGCCGGGACGTCAAATTCTCAGCTGGGGGGAGGATGTAGGGAATGTGGCAGAAGGAATGCAGTGCTGCTGAAGGCTGGGAGGAATGAGTCTCCCAGAGGTCATCTGCATGAGAATGCAAAAGGTGTGCATGTGTGATACCTTTTCAGGCAAAGCCTAATGGGTAGCAAGTAAGCCATGAGATTTGGTCTATTGTAAACATGTAGTTGTAAAATCACAATTTAAGCTGACACTTAAGGTGGGAGTTGTGAGATCTCACCAATGCTCTGGGTTGTTGTGGGGGGACAGGGCAGTCGCCTTAGCTGTGTAAGACATTGATTACACAGGGCTCCCTGGTTTAAAGCATTGTGAGAGAGGAGGGGAGGGGTATGGGTTGAGCCAGCTTGCTGAGTGCCTTGGCCCTGCCTATGCCTTGGCCATATAGCTATAAGCCTGGCTTGACTAACCCTCCCCACCTGTTAAAAGATAGAGCTGGGTACTAGGGTGTTTTTGAAACCCCACAAGAGTTGAACCCGGCCCTTCTGGCAGGCATCTGGCGTTAACAGAAGGGTTACACTAACATATTTTGGAGCACACAGTAAAGCTTCTGCAACAAACAAGGCAAGGACTTTACAGACAAGAGACGCCACAGCCCTGAGTCAGAGCTCTGTCTGTCTCGTGCACTGAAAGAGGCAGGAGGCAGTTACAAGCTCTCATGCAATGAAAGCGCGTATCTCAATGCACCTGTAAGATGGGCCCCAATGAAGTTGCAAAGATCATTTGAATTCTGCCATTTCCTTATTTCCTCCTGCTGAGATTTGCAGCTGTGCTGTTCCCACCAGGAATGTTTTGTGCACGGTTCCCTCGGATTTCCACAGGAGGTCCGAATAACAGGAGATGGGGATGAGGAGGTTTTGTTGGAGGATTCGGCAGAGCTCATGGACACTGAGTTCCATTCCGGACTCTGGGGAGGGCGGTGCCTGAGTGATCTCAGACCCTTCTTCCCTCCTGTCACAGCCCCTCACCCTTCTGCCCTGTGCCACCTGTCCCTGCCCATCCTGCCTCTTCCCCATCCCTTGAACTCTGCCAGCTGCATTCTCCTGATCTACCCAGTTCCAGTCTCTGCTCCTCAAGCTTCTCATTCTTGTCCCAGGCTCCACTGACTTCCTGAGAAGACTGCAATACGTTGGTGACCGACCAGAAAACACTATCCTAACAACCATGGATGTAGAGGCTCTGTATACCAACATCCCACTCAAAGATGGAATAAATGCTGTCCGGAACAGTATCCCTGATGATGCTACAGCACATCTGGCGGCTGAGCTCTGCAACTTTATACTCACACACAACTATTTCAGATTCGGTGACAATATGTACCTTCAAATCAGCGGCACAGCTATGGGTACCCGCATGGCCCCTCAATATGCCAATATTTTCATGGCTGACCTAGAACAACGCTTCCTCAACTCTCGTCCACTAACACCCTGGCTCTATTTACGCTACATTGACGACATCTTCATCATCTGGACCCATGGGAAGGAGACTCTGGAGGAATTCCACTGGGACTTCAACAACTTCCACCCCAACATCAAGCTCAGCCTGGACCAATCTACACAGGAGATCCACTTCCTTGACACTACCGTGCTTATACACAATGGACACATCAATACCACCCTGTACCGTAAACCCACTGACCCCTACGCCTACCTTCATGCCTCCAGCTTCCATCCCAGACACACCACACGATCCATCGTTTACAGCCAAGCACTTAGATATAACCGCATTTGTTCCAACCCCTCCGACAGAGACAAACACCTACAGCATCTGCACCAAGCATTCTTGAGACTGCAATACCCACCTGAGGAAGTGAGAAAACAAATCAACAGAGCCAGACGTGTGCCACGAAGCCTCCTGCTACAGGACAAGCCCAAGAAAGAAACCAACAGAACACCACTAGCCATCACCTACAGTCCTCAGCTAAAACCTCTACAGCGCATCATCAAGGATCTACAACCCATCCTGGACAATGATCCCACACTTTCACAGGCCTTGGGAGGCAGGCCTATCATTGCTCACAGACAACCTGCCAACCTAAAACAAATCCTAACAAGCAACTATACACTGCACCACAGTCACTCTATCTCAGGGACCCATCCATGCAACAAACCTCGTTGCCAGCTCTGCCCACATATACACACCAGTAACATCATTACAGGACCTAACCAGATCAGCCACACCATCGTGGGTTCATTCAGCTGCATATCTACCAATGTAATTTATGCCATCATGTGCCAGCAATGCCCCTCTGCCATATACATCGGACAAACTGGACAGTCTCTATGTAAAAGAATAAATGCACACAAATCAGACATCAGAAATGGCAATATACAAAAACCCATAGGAGAGCACTTCAATCTCCCAGGACACACAGTAGCAGATTTAAAAGTAGCTATCCTGCAGCAAAGAAATTTCAAGACCAGACTCCAAAGAGAAATTGCTGAGCTACAATTCATCTGCAAATTCAATACCCTCAGCTCAGGATTAAACAAAGACTGTGAATGGCTGGCTAAATACAAAAGCAGCTTCCCCTCTCTTGGAGTTCACACCTCCAGATCTACTGATGACAATACAACTCAGCCTTTCTGACTGAGCTGGCCTCGTTATCCCCAGCCTTGCTCTGGCCTATTTATACCTGGCCTTGCAGATTTCCAGGACCAGCATCTGAAGAAGTGAGTTAACTCACAAAAGCTCATGCTCTAAACTTTTCTGTTAGTCTATAAGGTGCCACAGGACACTTCGTTGCTGCTACAGATCCAGACTAACACAGCTACCCCTCTGATACTTGACAAGATTGTGCTGGAGCATTTGGCAAATATTTGCTGACAGCAAATCTCCGGGTGCAGGTTCCATTCCAGGCTCTGGAGAGATACACGCTCTGGTGGTGACTGACCTTCTCCTGTTCTCTGAAACCCAACACCATCCACCCAGTCCCCTCCATCCTGTCCCTGTCCTGTCTCTTCCCCATCCCTCTTCGTGTCCCACTCCCATTGTCCTTCTCTAGCCAGTTCCAGGCTCCACTTCTCAATCGTCTCCGTCCCAGTCTCATTGCCCAGGAAGTCCTAGACTTCACCTCTGGCTTCTCCAGCCAAGTCTCTGTTTTCCCCCTTTCCCTCTGCTGCCCTGCCCCTCTGGGGTCCTCAGCTGATCTGTTTCTCAATCCACTACTGCCTTGGTTTGTCCTGTCTGCCCCAGCCCCACTGTCCCTCCCTGGAAGTCTCATCCAACCTCAGGGCTTCTCTCCATGAACACTTGTTAGGGTGTAAATTTACCCCACACTCTCTTGCTGCACACCAAGGCTGCGTCTACGTGGCAGCACTCTTCCGAAAGAAGACATTTCAAAATAGCTATTTTACAATATCTTATTTTGAACTGACACAACCACACACACAAATGTGTTTTGAAACACCCCAACTAAGTCGAAATGGCATTTCCAGGTCCATGGTGATATTTTGCAATTGTGCCACTGGAGGCCGTTGTGGCTTATTTAGAAATAGCACCGTAGCGGGTACAAGCAGCGTGTGCATTGTTTGGACACTACCAAAGTTATTTCAGAATAACTGCTGTTATTTCAAGGTAACTTTGCTGCGCAGACACAGCCCAGAGGTCCATGTGGACCCAGCTGCTGCGCACTTACATGTCCCTGGTGCTGTGAAACGGGAGCACGTCACAGTGCACTAGAGAACTGTTTGTGCGCTGCAGCACAGGGCACATGGACTCGTGGTGCTCAGCATGACAGTGCAGGGGAGATTCACACCCCAGCTGCCACGTGTGTTCGGGTAGCTCTGCTCTCAGCCTTCCACACCCCACCCTGGGGGCTTGTTCTCATTTCTTTGCCCAGTAGGTCTTAGACTTTCCCCACACCTGATTACGGAATTGGTCTGTCTCTCCTCACGCACCCTAGTTCCTCCCACTGGTTCCCAGGCCCTGATTTCTCACTCAGCCGTTCCCCAGCTCCCCCTTTCCTTGCTCATCAAGTCACACTGTCTGTCCCCCAACTCGCTGTTCTAGTTCGCCTGTCTAGCTAACCCAGTCTGCCAGTCCCAGCCCCAGGCTCTTTATCCAGCCAGCCACCCTCTTCACATCTTCCTCCCTGTCCCACTTTCTCTCCCCACCACACACCAGCCTCCAGGATCGCAAAGTCCTGCCACCACCACCCCATGGGCAGAGCCGACCTATATGTAGGACGATTCTGGGTGGCCGCCTCAGACCCTGAGCTCTGTGAGGTCTCACGGCAGCCCCTCAGCCATCCTGGAGATGGGTCCCAGTGTGGCTGGGCCTGGGAGGTTACTTTGGGGAACACCCTGGTGTGGGGCAGCAGCAGGGGTTGGCCCCTCTCCTCCACTCTCTGCACTGGTGGGATCCAAACCCTCCCAGCAGCCTGCTCTGCCCAGCCCTGCCCAGCCACACCCACTCCCAGAGTACTGACATCAGCTTCACCACCGCAGCTTGAAACTGAGGGCCCTGGCTGGGGAGAAGTGGAGCCCAGTGGGCTGGGAGAGTGTGGTGGGGTGGAGTGGAGCAGGCTGACCGGCCTGTCCATTCCCACCATGGTAGGGAAGGTGGGGGGAAGGTTCTGGTGGCTGAGAGCAGCAGCAGCA
This sequence comes from Carettochelys insculpta, assembly GCF_033958435.1. Classification (NCBI taxonomy): domain Eukaryota; kingdom Metazoa; phylum Chordata; order Testudines; family Carettochelyidae; genus Carettochelys; species Carettochelys insculpta. Next base: position 234,795,694 of record NC_134137.1, on the reverse strand, counting down.
GCAGTTCTGAGGCTGGAGCAGCCTGGAGCTGGGTGCAGGGAGCTGCTGGGGTGAGTGACGGGGGCCTTCAGCACAAGCCCAGTGCAGAGATGCCATCTGCATAGAGGCCTCTCAGGCCAGCCTTGGAGGGGGATTGTAACCCCTGAGGAGGCTGGGGAGATGGGCCCTGCCACCTCGAGCATGAAGGTGGGTGCCAGTGGCTGCCACCAGAGCAAGTGTCTGACCCGCAGCATCCCTGTAGCACAGCCACAGCCTGGGACGTGTGAGGGACGGACTGGCAGCCTCCCTTCCATTCCTGTGATGGCTGTTTGGGGCACCCCTGTGCCCAAGGAGTGGGGCTGTGTGTTTCCTGTAACCAACCCCGTTTCTAAAATAGCTGCTCTTTAAACCATTGTGTTTGCTTTGCACTGTGCCCGGGGCACCCACGGGGGCTGCCGCGCTCCTGCTGCTCTCCCAGACATGGTGTGCAGGGCATGGGCACTGCCCACGGGGTCCCAGCTGGGGGTTGGAGCTGAGTGCCTGAGATGATACAGCGCCTGTAGGACGGGAGCTGGCTGGGGGATGAGGCTGGAAGCCACCAGAGCCCATATGCAGCACCCAGCTGAAGGGCACCATGAAATTTAGAGCAATTTAGCTCCCCAGATTCAATGGTGCCCCACTCAGCTGCATGTTTTGCACATCAGCAGGAACAGCCCTGACTGTATACAATGATGAGGGACAGCAATGAGGATGGGAGCAACCCCCCCCGCACCTTACCAGGTGCAAAGATTGGGTCCCTCAGGAGAGTGGGAGGGGAGCCCTCGAGGTCAGGCCGGCTTCTGGGTGCAAGAGAGGACTCAGATGCTTTCACTGGCCCATTTCCCTAGGAAAGTACATAAGCCAGCAAAGTGCGCTACAGAAACAAGCCCACTCCCTGCTTACACCAAGTTAGGTAATTTACATCTGCAAGGGCCAATATAGTTCAAAATCTTTAAACTTTCAAAGGCCTGGTAATGAAGAGCCTTTTTACTAATTTTTCCCTCCTTCCTTTTTTATTTATCTTTAAATTCTCAGCAGGTGCAGAAACCCCCCTCCACGGTACCTGCTGCCCTCAGGAGAATTTTACGTTTTTCCCTTCAATGCTCAAACCAGCAAAGGGATAAGAAGGAACACAGCCTGGAGCTCCAGTTGCCGGGGAACTGCTTAAACTGTTGGAATGACAGGAAAATATTCTACTCTTCTCGGTGCTATTTCACCAGAGTGTATTCGTGCTGTGGAGTGTTAAAAAGAGAAGAGTTTAACATAAAACTGATAATTGGCCTGGAGTTGGAGCGTTAACTACTGAGTCACAACAAACGGCGCCATAATGTGACAGCCTCTGTGCCGAATCTGCCAGGCACCAGAGATTTTTAATTTTCTACTATTGGTTTGCACAAAACAGCCTGGGACGTGCTCTGGCCTCATGCTAATTCTGGCCATCCCGGAAGGTTCCTCCCAGTCCCTGGTCACCCTGTGAAAGTGGGAAAAGTTCTCAATAAATGCACCAATCTCCATTCATTTCTCCAGTGACTCTGGCCCAGGGTCTGGGCCTGGATTTTACTCTCTGGGTTGGATTTTCCAAAACACCTCATTGATGTTGGAGTTTATGCACCATTTCAAAAGTGACTCAGAACCTTTTCAAGGGCCATTTAGGTGCCTGGAAATGCAGACAGGTGTCCAGTGGGATTTTCCAAAACTTCTTGAGTTTAACCGCAGGCACATGTAAGACTCCCTCAGGACAGCTCGCTGCAGTTTTAGACAATGACATATCTTTTAAAATCTGGCCTATGGGCACATTGGAGTAACTGGCTCAATGAAAGTCAATGCAAGTTTGGCACTCAATTCGTGCTGGCAATATTCGAAATCCCAGAAGTCAGCGGTTACAGGGGAATGGTCACATTATTTGCACGCAGGCGACAGTTTTCCTTAATTTCTTCCCTGATAATGATCCCACTATATCCCAGTATTTTCTGCCAAATTATCAGCTACCAACTACGGTCACAGGGCCTGTGGTGCAGACACAGCAGCACCACTAGTGCCCGAACAATCAACCAAATCATAAGCAAGCTTGAGCCTCGCACAGCCGGCAGCTCCTGGCTAGGTCACAGGTCCCTCCCAAATGAGCACCACCCCTTGCCACAGGTAGCACAGCTGGGCCACGACCCTCCCGTGCCGGACTCACACTCTGAAAGTAACAGTAAAGTGGGGCTGTTCAAAGGCAAAGGAAAGAGTGAACAGTGAACGTGAAAATGGGAACACATCACAGTCACACCAGGGGATCCTCAGTGCCCAGTGAAAGGAACAGTAACAGTAACAGCTCAGTATTAACAGCCACAGGACGTGCCCTGGCTTTGTTCATTTCTTGTGGGGGTCACAGGCACAGAGCACACTGGGGGTTCAGGCCCTTTAGTCTCAGGGGATTTGCCTGTCAGGACTGAGGTGGCTGATTCTTACCTGAACACGTCACTCCAGCATCTTCTGCATGAGAACAGTCACTTTCACCCCAATTACTCTTCCCACAGTCCCAGAGAGCAGACTCAGTACCACGACAGGCAATTTCATCCAGCCAAATTGATCCAGATCCTGGTCCAAAATGAGCTTCCTCGTGGGCACTAACAGCAGCTCCACATCCCAGCTGCTTACAAACCACTTCAGCATCTGTCTCATCCCATTCATCATCACACACCGTCCCCCACTGCTCCTGGTGTTTAACCTCCACTCTCCCGGCACAGGGGCTGCCTCCATTCACCAGCCTCAGCTCCTCAGCACCTGCACAGAGAGAGACACAGAGCAGGGTCAGAGCGAGCAGGGAGCCCCATTCCCAGCGTTATCACAGCAGAGTCTGTGTCTGGCAGCAGGGATTTGTGCCCACAGCCGGGAGACTGGGACATGCCCAGAGCTGCCTCATGGCACCACTGTTTCCTATTGCAGGGCTCACACTGGGGCTCTCAGTGTTGCAGCTCTGCCGTGTTCTCCTCAGTCTGGTGATTTGGATGTTTCTACCTGTCCCGTGAGAACCTGATGAAAGGTGCCAACTCCCGGAGTTTCCCTTATTCCAAATGGCCCCATCACCTGTCCCTGTCGCTGGAGCTGAAGCCAGCAAGATACCACCGTCTCCATAAAGTCTGTCAGTTTGTGGGAGTGAGGTTGATCTGGGAAAATTTGGCTGCCATCTCCCACTGAAGCCTACAGGGAATAGGGCTGTCCCTGTATGTCCCACAGGGCTGAAGGGGACCCAAAACTGTGACCAAGCAGCAGAAACCCCATGAAAGGAAGAAAGGGGAAGAAGGGTGCTGGGGGAGAACAGGCAGATTCAGGGGTTGCAAGGGAATGAGGTAAAGATGAGGAATGGGCCAGTGAGAAGGGTGTGGGAGGTTCTGGAGAAAGGGCTGGAGGGAGGGAGGGACAAGGAGAGAGCCTGTACTGGGGCAGGATGGAGAGATGGGATGAAGGTCTGGAAGGGGGTGAGGAAGGAACAGGTGGAAGGAGGTGAGTCTGGAGTGGGAGTTGGGCTGGAGGTCGGAAAGGAGGCAGGAGTGAGAAATGAGGAGATGTGAAGCATCAGGGTGGGAGGGAGAGAGTGGGAGGGAGAGCAGAGGGGCCGCGGGAGACACGGGGGGAAGAGGGGATCTAACGGGGGAGAAGGAGGAGGGAGGGATGGGGCTGGTGATCGTGTGTAGGACAGGAGGGAGGGGCTGTAGCACAGGGCAGCAAGAGGCAGAGGAGGACATGGGTGTGGAGCAGAGGGTGGGAGGGAGGTGAGGTAGCCTGGAGTAGGGTCACTTATGGGAGCACTGGGGAGGATGGAGAAGTGTTGCGGGGGGGTAAGGAGATGGGGAGAGGCTCTGGAGCAGGGGAGAGGATGGAGCATTCAGGAGGGGAACAAGGTCAGGAGTGGGAAGTGGGAAGGGGCACAATGGAAGGAGATCTGGGGAGGGGAGGGGAGAGGTCTCTCGCCTGGGGGCCGTGCTTCCCAGGGCCAGGCAGAGACACTGTGGAGGGAGGGGGACAGTGAAGTTTTGCTCTTTGACAATGTTGAAACCAGCCCTGTGGTGCTGACGGGACATTGGGAAGTGAACAGCCGACGTCAGTGGGAATTTCTCCAGTTCATCCCCAGCAGTAAGAGAAGCTCCGTGTGCCCATGTGAACCTGCTGCCCTGGCTAGTTCAGAGCCTGTCAGGTTTTCCCCCCAGCTCCCCTCTCCTGCCAGAGGACATGCCCCCGATGGGGCGTGAAGGCAGAACTGGGCAATGGATGGCGGTTCCCATCTCAGGGGAGGGGAGGGTAAGCGCCGTCCCCAGCTGAGCAGCCAGGGGGCGCCGTGCAGTGCGGAGGCAGCGAAGGGCGACTGGTCCCCTGTGGTTCTCACCCCGCAGGGGCAGAGGGGCCGAGGGGATTCGAACCGCCCGGGGCAGATGGAGGAACGGGGCTGGGCGGCTCTGATAGTCTCAGGTCTTTTAACCTGTGGTGCTCGGCAATACTGCTCATCCCCACCCCCCGCGTTTCCTCTCCCCACTGCCCCAGGGGTCGGGCGCCAGCCCAGTGTGGGGCCTGCGATTCCAGGCCAAGAGCGGCTCCTGGGGATGCAGCTCAATGGGCCGGGCACAGGACGGAGCTGAACCACAACGGCCTCTCTGGCCTGAAATCGGCGCAGCCACACGGACACGAGCGCCACAGGCTCCAGCACTCAGAGCAGGAAGTGGGGCTGGGAAGGACAAGAGCTGCCCAGGCATTTCTCTCTGCCCGGGTCTCCGGCGGTGCTGGAAGTGCTGCTGCACCCGCTGGCGTAACACGGTTTCCATCCATGCCGGGTTTGCAGTTTGGGTAAACGCTCTCAGGAGCATCACACCACAAACTGCTCCAGGGTCCCTCCCTGCTGGGCTCTTCCCAGCCTCCTCCCCTGGGCTCCTCTCCCTTCCCTCCCGCACCTTCCACCTGGCCTCTGCTCTGCAGCCACTGGCTGCTCATTCCCCAGATCACCACCAGACACTGCCCCACTCCCTGCCGCGGGCTTTTCTCCCAGTTCCCAGCTCTGAGATCCAGCCTCACAGCCCTGTTTTCTGTAGAGCTGTTTGCATCTCTGGGGCTGCGCAGAAGCAAAGTTGGCAGCTGGGAGAGAGGCCGTTCACAGGGAATGTGAGGCGGAGTCACTGCAGACATAACCGTGGGATACTGGCTGGAGCGATCTGGTCGCTGGAACAAGGTTTGCAGACCCAGCCCTGTCCCTGTGCTTGGCAGCAAACACAGACACCATTCTATTGCCCGAAGTTACAGCTACCTGACGAATGCCACTGTGCCCTTGGAGCAGGCTGGCTGCAGCACAGAATGGCTGAGCTTGGGATAAAATATTTATGGAACCTCCCTGGAGCTCAGAGAACTGGGCAGTTCACACCAGTATATGCCCAGACCTCCCTGTTCTTTCAATGCCCAGTACTTATAACGCTTGTGTTGGTGAAAGTACCAAAGGAAACCCTTGGGCAGGGGTGGCCAACCAGTTAGGGAGGAGGAGACATAAATAGAGTGCAAAAAGCCACATGGGGAGAGTGCAAAGAGACACGTATATATTTATAGGATAGATAGATAGATAGATAGATAGATGAAAAGTGGCTCAGTGCCCTCCTCCTCCCCCAGAGACAGGTACTCACAGCCTTTTGCTCGAACCCAGTCCCCCTCCACAGAGCCAGACACCCCCAGCCTCTCTGCTCTGACCTTATCACCCTCCTCTGCTCCACAGCCAGGCACCCCGAGCCAGCCCACCTCTGACTCAACGCCCTCCCCCTCCCCCAGAGCCAGGCACTCCACAGTACTCACCAGAGCCTCCACCCGCACTGCCATTGGCCCAGAGCCACCACCACCACTGCTGCCATGTGCTTCTCCCACCCAGTGCTGGGCCATGTGCACAGAGCAGGGACAGCGCTCCTGGTGAGCAACTCTGAGGCAGAGACGCATTTAATGCTGCAAAGACCAGCATGCAACTCGAGAGCCGTGACTGGCGCCCCTGCCCTTGGCCTGGTGCACGCGAGTTAAAAAGGGGCTTTTTTCAGCCAAGTGATCTCAGCGATGTTCACACGTGGGAGGGCCCCAGGCTCTGACACTGCTCTAGCTCAGTGCTCACACAGCCCTGTTCCCTGGCACACGGTGGAAAATAACAACAGCCGGCAGTTCCCTTGCTCAGAAATCCCCCAGCCTGTCCCTCCAGTGAGCTCCAACAGGCTTTGTTTCTTTGCTCCTCTAGGAGCCCAGTAAGAATTCCTTCAGACTGGGATGGAGCTTCAATAGACACAGTCAGAGACCAGGAACCTGGCTCCTGCATTGGTAACACAGGAATCCCCTGGCTTTAGCTCTGCCCTGACCACACCCCCGGAGCCTTGGGGAGGAGAACCCAAAGTCTACATCCGTTCTTACTACGTACAGCATCTTGATTGCTGCCCCTGTTGAGCCTACAGGTCAGTGCTTGTCATCACCATTGACTTCCATGAGGTCTGTGATTGTTTTGGGATTAAAGACTCCCTCATGGCAGCTACCAGCTCCTTTCAGGACACCCAGGGCTGGATTTCCAGTCAGGCACAATATGGCCGTGCCTAGTGACACCAGAGCACTGGAGGTTGCCAAGCGTGTGATTTTCTACATGCCAGTTACCAGAGACTGGGGGTGGGGGTGCGGGAGGTTAGCATTTGTGAGTTGTGGTATTTGAGCCACTTTCTTCTCTGCTGCTGATGGCTGCACTGCGTGGGAGTTCTTAGGAGGGAGGGAACCCACTGATCTGCCCCATCACTGAGGGGAGGCTCCACAAGCCCCTTGTGTCACGTCCTGTCCTGTCCCTTTGGGTAACAACTGCTGCAGGTGCAGGATTCTTGCCTGAGGGATACAGAATTTATTTTCCTGCAGAAAATGTGCTGCAGTTCTGCCTTCAACAACCAGAGGCTGCTGGGGCACCAGAGCAGCCTGAGCTGCCTGAGGCTGGATGGTTTGCTGGGCAGCAAAAAACTGCTACTTGGTGACTGTATAAATCATGGAAACTGTCTAGAGGACGGTGCACACGTGTTCTCCAGTCCAACAAAAGTGCACTGAGCGGGACACGTGCCTGACATCACTGTGTGAAACTCTGCCACATACAGCTGAGCAGTCATGTATCTTGTTCTAACCCCCCTACATTCTATATCAACCTCTTGGGAATTTAAAATAGGAATTACAAGTGCATGATGGACAGGCAGTTTGCACAGGACTTTCTAGGTCCCCGTCCCCAGCTCACCACACAGTTACGGAGCTGTCTGGGAGACACACGTCAGGGCAGGTTTTTCTCTCTGACACCATTTCAGGCAATGCTGATTTTCGGGTTCAGCGACAGTTGCTCTGGCTGGTGCAGCAGCATGTCGGGTTCCCATGTAACAGCTACAGCTGAGCAGTTTGCTGCCTGGCCAGACCCCTGGAAGATCTGATCCTGCTAATTCCAACCCTACAGGTTCCTCTTCCTGTATGTATTTGAAGTATGTCTGGGCTCACATTAGACTCTAAACCGATTTTAACCAGTTCTGGAGTCTTTGGGTCGGATTCACTCCTGAATTGCCCCAGCACATACTGCCATAATGCATTGCCTCAGCCCATGCCCGGCACTAGTGTTACGTCTGCCTGGAGCTGGGATGCAGCTTGGCAAAGAGCCTGGAGCCCCCTCTGTGCTGGCAGAATGAGAACAGCCCCGAAACTAGGCAGGGGTGGCCTTGAGAGAATGGAACCAACATGGCCGTGAGAGACGCTGATACAGCCCCTCTGCCATGCAGCTTGTGCTGGTCGGGCCATTCTAGGCTCCAGGGAGGAGTCTGTAGCAGAAGTACTGAGGGGTGGGGATAAATCCTCCTGCAGGCATAGCGCTCAGTGCCCTCCTGGGCAAAGGGCATTGCGCGCGATATCTGGACAAAACAGACATTTCTGCGGGATTCCAAATTATTGATGTATTTGTTTGGATTTAAAATCCCAAAACGATGCCCAGGCAGGGGTTTTAGCACATGGGCACATTGATAACAGTCAAATCCCAGCAGCATAAAGTGACCATTACAGCAGGATCTCAGCGAGTCAGGCATCTACAGAAAGTTCTTCACACCCCTTTCTTGGCAGTGGAGCACAGCCTGGGACCTTCCCAACCCTCACCCAACAACAAGTGTCTGTTGACAAACACCCAGGAACTCATCAAATTTGGACCATTTTGTCCCAAAGGGGAGAGTAAATTCAAAGAGCGCTGAAGCCCTCACAAAGAGCCCCCGGCAGCCACCCCTCGCCTTTATAAAAAGGGAAACCAGCTTGGAGGCTCTGCTGAACACAGCTGTGGACGTTTTGCTCTCTCCAGGAGTTCAAGGTGGAGTCCCAAGCAGAAGTCCAGCCCAATCTCAGAGTAACAAAAGACTCAGTATGAGTGGGAAGGTCCAATCTTGAAAGGAAAAGTAGAATCCTCCTACCCAAGTACAGATGGCAAACTGACTAAAAGTTTCCAGCCGAGTTCCATTTAAACAAACACCCATAGGGAATAACAGAGGAGACTTACCTGTTACGTCCTGCATCAGGAGGAGAAGAAGAAGCAACCACAGCACCACAGCACAGATATGTCCCTTCATTGCCAGTCTGACTTGCTGTCCCCACATGTCCCTGCACTAGCTGCACCTCCAGACCTGCCAGGGCTCCTCTGAGTCTGACAAGTGACAACAAAGCAGTGGAAGGGAAATATATAGATTCAGAGGCTGCCATCAGCTGCGGGAAGGAGCCAATAGCAAACCCAGCTGCCTTTTTAGTTATTATCAGTGGTTTTATCTGTCACTTTATGCAGCTAAAACAGCCAATAAAACATGAAACCAACAAACATCTCCATATATGAGTGAGGAGCCCCTCCCCACGTCAGGTTTCCCAGAGTCTCACACCATCGGCTACACCCAACTCCCGGCGTGGGAGGGAAAAGTTTGGTACAAACTGTACCAGTGTTGTTTCTCACCCTGGCAGGGGCTGTGCGGTACTGAGCACCAACTGGGGGACATTGGAGGATGATTATTTTGTAAACTCGGGAAGAAATCCCCTGTGTCAAAGCTGATCAGCACAAGACCAATCCTCAGTGCAGAACGTGCCCTAGTGGAGACAAGGAGAAGTTGGTAGAACCAGGTTGTGTCACTCAGAGCAGCTGTTGTGCAGGAGGAATTGTCCAGCACCGCCTGTTATATTGACAGTTCTTCTACTAACAGTTCTTGGGGTTTCCTGCCGACACCATGAGCCTTAGTGACACAGGTGGAGCTTGGGGCCTGCTGAGGAGGCCTTGTCCCTCTGCTCCAGTACCAGCAGGCCCTGTGCACAACACCCCCTTCAGTGCTGTCAGTAGGGGGAGGGCTTCTTAGAAAGAAGTTCACTCGACCCTTAAAGGAAGAGGCACAAGGCCGGGGCTCGAAGCACAGAGCAATGACTGGCTGACACCCACCTCCATCAGACTCTGACTGCAGAGACTGTTCCAAACACCTGGGTTACAGGAAATGTCTTCACCTCGTTACCCGGGTGTTTTCTCCCCCACCGCACGTCCTGTGTGGAGAAACTCCCACAAAAACCTGCAGTGATCACCTGATCCTCCTCCAAATCCCTACCTGAGACTGCGCTGTGCTGTGTTTCTGGGCACCGCTTGGCCGTGACCAGCTGGGCAGGTCGGGAGGTGTGACTGTGCCTCTTGCCCTCCCTTTCCTCTCTTTACTTTTAGTGACCTTCCCGTCCCAGTGCTGCCGGACCCCTCACTCGGCCCTTCCCCTACTTAACCAGCAACGGCACAAGAGGAAATGGCACCAGCTGCCACCAGGTGAATTCACTTCTCTGTTATTTCTCTCATCTCCACTCCTGTGTCTGTTTTTGGGTCTTTGGGACTGTCAGGCCCCAGAGCTGGGAGTGTCTGCGACTGAACGGGCCTTTGCGTGCGACACAGGTATAAATGGAATGACAGTCTGATTATGAACGATAATTGGTCCATCTCCTGCTTTGTTAACAGAGATGTTAAAGAGGAAAGAATCCGGCCGCACCAGTTAAAATACAAATCAACCTGGCTTAGATGAGATGTGAAGGCTGCTATGAAACGTAGTAAATTACTTGCCCAGGCCACTAACAGCAGGTTCCTCACTCAGGGAGCTCTCTGAGATCCTTCTTAAGTGAATCAAACACAGAGGGTCAGAATCAGGAAGACTTTGTTTACCACCCAATTACAGCCAACTGTAAGGACAATTACACTAAAACACAAACTGGCAACTCAACCAGAGGCAGATTAAGGTTTAGAGGGGCCCTCAGCCAGACCAGTCCCATCCCTGTGCTGCTCCTTCTGCCTACAGCATTGCCTGTGGGTCCATCTCATTCTTCCCCTTGCTCCACCTCATTCTACCCACAGCCCACCCCATTCCACCCTGCACTGCGTCCTCACAAGCCCTTTGCTTCTTTCTACTCCCTACTCACTGCAGCCCCCCGACTGGAGATGCTCTGCCCTGTGGCCACAGCAGAACGTGAGAGCTCCCCAGCCCTGAGGTCCTGGAAGGAAGCTAGAACTCCTCCAGTTCCAAGGAGTGCAGCTGAGGTCTGGGTGCTGGGCATTCTCCCACGGGGGCTTCTTCTGGGAAGCAAATTTAGGATCCAGGGACTTGCTGCAACCATTGCATCTGCGAGGGCACAGGACGCCTCTTTTTACAGGTCCCACCAAGTGGCCATGGCCACTGGGCTTGGGCCCCATTGGGCTCACAGCTAGTCTGCTACTGAACACCAGGAAACAGAGGGGTCATGTACTTGTCACTTTATGGTGACTTTTCACACTAACGAGGAGGAGCACAGTGAGTGGAGAGCACCAGAAGTGGGCAGTGTCAAACCGGTTTCCCCTTTCCTATCATCCTGATGAATGTCCCAACTTGGGGTAAGGGTTGCCAACTCTCCAGCATTATCCTGGGGTTTCTTGGAATTGGCGTCAGTCTCCCAGGGACTAGTGAATGCGATCCTGGTGAATTTAACAGGCTCTATTTGGGCAATGACATGACATCACATGAGGAGAAAAGCATCTCCTGGAATAGCTCCATTGAGAGTTGACAACACGTCCTTTTTTCACTGTAGACATCTTTTTCTACCCTTTGTCTTAATGTCCCACACATGCAGGACAATTGTTGATTTAGGTCTCAGCCCCCAGGCCAGAATTGTCATTCCAAGGGCAGGAAGTTTGGTTTATTAGCTCTTTGTTTCAATGATTTCAACACACAAATGTGGTTTCGTTACACAAATTCCCGAGAGAGCCATTAATTCCAGCATCTGCAGTGGCTGAGTGTATCCCAACGTACACACAGGAAAATATTTTAAAATCTCATGGCGTTAGGGTAAGAAGTCACACTACTCCTTTGCTGCATAGGCCTAGAACGACTAAAAAGCCCATCAGAACATAAGGGCTACGTCTACACGTGCACGCTACATCGAAATAGCTAATTTCGAAGTAGCGACATCGAAATAGCCTATTTCGATGAATAACGTCTACACGTCCTCCAGGGCCGGCAACGTCGATGTTCAACTTCGACGTTGCTCAGCCCAACATCGAAACAGGCGCAGCGAGGGAACGTCTACACGCCAAAGTAGCACACATCGAAATAAGGGAGCCAGGCACAGCTGCAGACAGGGTCACGGGGCGGACTCAACAGCAAGTCGTTCCCTTAAAGGGCCCCTCCCAGATACACTTTCATTAAACAGTGCAAGATACACAGAGCCAACAACTAGTTGCAGACCCTGTATATGCAGCACGGACCCCCAGCTGCAGCAGCAGCAGCCAGAAGCCCTGGGCTAAGGGCTGCTGCACACGGTGACCACAGAGCCCCGCAAGGGCTGGAGAGAGAGTATCTCTCAACCCCCCAGCTGATGGCCGCCATGGAGGACCCCGCTATTTCGATGTTGCGGGACGCGGATCGTCTAAACGTCCCTACTTCGATGTTGAACGTCGAAGTAGGGCGCTATTCCCATCCCCTCATGGGGTTAGCGACTTCGACGTCTCGCTGCCTAACGTCGATTTCAACTTCGAAATAGCGCCCAACACGTGTAGCCGCGACGGGCGCTATTTCGAAGTTACTGCCGCTACTTCGAAGTAGCGTGCACGTGTAGACGCAGCTAAGAACAGCCATACTGGGTCAGACCAAAGGTCCATCTAGCCCAATATCCTGTCTGCCAACAGTAGCCAATGCCAGAAGCCCCAGAGGAGGTGAACTGAAGACAATGATCAAGTGATTTGTCTCCTGCCATCCATCTCCCGCCTTTGCCAAAAGGCTAGAGACCATATCTTACCCCTTGCTCATAGCCGTCTATGGACCTAACCTCCGAACATTTATCGAGCTCTTTTTTAAACTCTGTCAGAGTCCTGGCCTTCTCAGTGTCCTCTGGCAAGGAGTTCCACAGGTTGACTGCGCATTGTGTGAAGAAATATTTGCTTTTATTAGTTTTGAACCTGCTACCCATTAATCTCATTTGGTGTTCTCTAGTACTTATATTATGGGAACAAGTAAATAACTTTTCTGTATTCACTTTCTCCACACCACTCATGATTTTATATACCTCTATCATATCGCCCCTCAGTCTCCTCTTTTCTAGACCGAAAAGTCCCAGTCTCTCGAGCCTCTCCTCATACGGGATATATTCCAAACCCTTAAGCATTTTAGCTGCCCTTTTCTGAACCTTTTCGAACGCCAATATATCTTTTTGGAGGTGAGCAGACCATATCTGCATGCAGTACTCAAGATGAGGGCATACCATAGTTTTATCCAGGCGTAGTAAGATATTCTTCGTCTTATTTTCTATCCCTTTTTTAATTATTCCCACTGTGCCTCTGTTCATTATCAAGCACACCTTAGCTGTCACAAAAACAGTTATGTAACCCCCCTGACATGTCTTGCATTGCAGCTCTTTTAGCTTCTCTTTTACTTTCTAGGAGCATTTTGATATGCTTTAACATGTTATATGTAACCTAACCTTGCACACTCAGGTTAGGCCAGGTAAGTGTTTTACAGAGATCTCAAAAGGTAAATATAAACAGGGATTTATCATGAAGTGAGTGTGTTTCTAGTGGGTCCTGCAGGGGTCACTTCTTGGAATTTTGTAACTTAATTTTTTTTTATCAATGATGAATGTAAACAAAAACTCATCGCTGATAAAATTTGAAGATGACAAAAGCCTTAGGGGAACAGGAAACAATGAAAATTTAGGTCACTGGCGCAGAATGATGTAAATTTCCTGGTGATTTGGACACAAGAAAATAACATGTTCTAATATCACCAAATCAAGGAACAAAGGATGCAGAACATGGGATGGGGGGCCTTATCCTAGGTAGCAATGACTCTGACTAAGATTTGGGGCTCATGGGGGATAATCAGCTGAACGTGACCTCCATATATGATGCTGTTTCCACAAAAGTGAAGGAAATCCTTTGATGTAATGAGAGGGCACTATTGAGTAGGAACACGGAATTTATATCACTTCTGTCATTGGCACTTGCTCTACCACTGCTGCAGAACGTGTGTCTGTTATATTGTGTGAAGCCACTGAGTTTAGGAAGAAATCCCGTGAACACAGAGAGCTGCTTTTCTGTTTATTCCATCCCACACCACAAGCTACCACCAACCAAGCTGGACTAACCCTGTAATTATAACAACCAAATCTCTTACAATGGCAGCCCAATACACAACATATTCCTCCCCATGAATAAAAATATCACCCTTAAGAGAACGAACCCTAAACTTGGGAAGGAGAGTAGACTGCCTCAGTTCCTGGCTAACTCTTGAGATTATTTTGCCACATATTTGAGTGTTAACCTTAATTAATGGCCCAGCCATTGAGTAGACCTTTGTTCTCGAGGTAGATTACAGTGAACATCTGTTGTTCTTGTACATGGTGGTATTAGAGGTGTGACCTTGACTGTGGGCCTGGGACTCGATGTGTGAACAGGTGAGGCTATTGAGTCAGCCTGATCAGGGAAGAGGTTTGTGTTTGCCACAGAAAGTGATGGAGGAGGAGAATCAGGAACAGGTGACTCTTAACTTGGTATCTCACTGGTAGTGAGTGAGATCAGGCAACTCCACTAAAGATGTGTCCTGGGGGCAGGCATAACCTGGCAACAGATGATCTCCATTTCACTGTGAAAGGAGATCTTGGGCAGTCCATACAGTGTAGGAAACAGTGAGCGGTGATGGTGGCGGGGACCCCTTTAGCTCCAGAAGCACAATTCTGAGCCAAAACCAACTGACCAGGACGAAAGGTTCCATCTTTTGCCATGGACACACACCTGATGACTTGACCCTGCTGAAGACATTGCACAATTTGTCATGGTCCTGAAGGTTTCAGCAGATCACAGCAAGTATACAGATGACTTCCCATCATGAGAAAGGCAGAGGACACCACTTTGGTTGTAGCAAGAGGTGCGTTTCTGTAGGACAATAAGGTGCCCAGATGCTTTTGACGAATTTGAAAGCTTTTTTCATTGTCTGCAAAGGAAGCACCTAGTGCAGAGCAACAAGTCCATCCTCCTGGACATGTAGGGGACAAGACTGGGTGAGACCTGAGAGCCCAATAGAGATGTTCCATGAATCTCTGGGTCCATAACTTGGGTAGTACTGGATCAACATGAGTTGCTGTCTTAACTCGAGTAGCAGTGATGTGTGTGTTCTCTGCGTGCTCAAGTTAAAAGATTTCCTTCTTGACAATGTATTTAGGCTTGTCTGGGAATGGTATCCTGAAAAGACAAAATGCATATGCAGAATGGATTGCTGATATCTGTTTTTGTATGTGTCCAGAAAGCAACAATTTCCATTGTGCATATGACTAGCCAGCAACAGAGTAGGAGGCGGAATGCCTGTGTGTGGACAAAATGGCGAGGTCAGAAGCTGATGGTGAGTGAGAAATGTAAACTTACGTCTGAATGGGTACCGATGAAATTTCTGAATCCCAGAAATGATTCCCAAAGCATCATGCACAATTTCTGCAGAGTTAATTCATTGCTTAATATGCATGAAAAAAAAAGCTCTTGAGATATCTTCTCCCAAAGGGATAATGCTCCCACTCCGTAAAAGGAGTCATTTCAGCCAACTGTTAAAATAAGGAGGAATCAAACTGCATCAGGACCTCTGAGTTTAGCCATGTACATTTCATCATCATTTAGCTTTCTTAAATGCAACATCACAGACTTCAGTCCACTCTCAGGCCTTGTTCTGGCCAAGGAGTTCATGACGTGGTTTTAGCAGTCTGGTAACCGTAAGATAAATATTCCATACCAGTTCAATAGTCCTAGAAATGAGAAAAATTGACTAACATGGTGAGGTTTTAGGGAGTAGGTCTTATCCACTTCGGCCCTGCAACACTTAAGTCTATTAGCACCTTCTTCTCTTCTGTCATGTAATTTGTAATAACAAAAATATCAAAATGCTCACTATAGATGTGCCATTACTCTGCAGGTGATTCTGTAAGGGGAGTCACAGCTTTCCAAAAAAAAAAAAAAGGCTCTCCCAGCCGCTGGGGTTTACGTCAGTCAGAACAAAGAAGTCCCTGGTTTTAGTTTCTGTTTGTACCAGCTGTGTAACAGTCAGTGGACACCCACCACCCTGTCCTTGACGTCCTATTCAGAACAACAAAAGATTTGTTTACATATGTTGGCTTCTTCTGTTGCAGGAGACAGCACAGGAATCCCATCCTCGATGCCATGTTGTTTTATTGTTTGGAATCAGAGATTTTAGGAAGAAATCCCTGGAACACAGAGAGCTCCTTTTCCATGTCTTCCACCCCATGCTACAAGCTAGAACCAATCAAAACTGGCTATGCTAATCCTCTTACGATATAACTCAGTTACTATGACAGCAATCACATCTATCACTGTGACAACCCAATAAGCAACCGGTGTCTAATTCCGGTGCCCAATATTTAAGAGGGATTCTCAAAGACAAGGTTAGGAGATGATTCAGTCACAATCTTCAAGAACCTACATGAATACAATTTTCATAAGAGGCTCCTAAAACTTGAAGACAAACTTATAGCAAGATACAGAGGCTTGGAATGGAAGGTAGGTAAATTCAGGCTAGAAACAAAGCTCTGTTTTTGAATACTGAGGTTAATTACCCATTGGAATGACCTACAAAGGTAGCTGTGCAGACTCCCTACAATATCATTTTTCAATCAAGACTGGAAGTTTGTCTAAAGCTGTGCTCTATTCAAATAGTAATTAATTCAGGACTGCCCTATTGCTAGAGATAGATTAATTAGGCGAGATGCTCACAGTGGTCTTTTCTGGCCTTGTAATCTGTAAATCTGTAAATCTGTAAGATTGTGAGCCGGCCATCATCCCACATGGTTAATGGAGTTGTGCTCCATTTTTCTATCCCACGACACCAATGTCTATAATCAAAAAAGTTCCAGAGGCAAAGCTGCAAGTCATATGTCCACTTCTTCTCCCGGAAAACAAAAGGTGGCAAATAAAAGGGTTTAAGAGAGTGTGAAGAGAATATAGGAAGCTGAATTCTGGGGAGAGATAGCCTAGCTGAGCTGAAACAAAGGCAAAAGTAACAATCGAGCTCTGCTGCAGGACAGTGTACACTAGAGAACAGGGTAGCCCTGGATCTGAAGTTTGAACTTGTACAGGTGATGCTGTCGTGGTAATCCACTGGTATTGGTGGTGGAATTTGCTCCCAGTGAACACCAGGTGCATCAGTTGCTCCATCAGCCACTGTTCCTTGTTGTTGTTGTTGAGGAATTGGGCTACTATTATCTCCCCCTGCTGTGTGTCCCATTCCTGCTTCGCCTTCTGGTACCGCAGGGGTCATCACTCCTGCAGAGCCTGTTGGTGAACACCTCATCCCTGTCCCTCATCGTTTTCCTTTGCTGCCTGAGAGTCCTGTCCCACAGAGACTGGTGGGGAGGGCTGGTTCAGCTGAGGTGGTATCACCAGCCAAGAAGATGGCAAAGTTTATTTTTATTCAGATAGATAAAAAGAAGCCCTCTGTTTCCAGGCCTCAGTGAATCTCAGATGAGAATACGAGATTCATGTTGCTGATAAATCGGGAAGACACACCCTACAGTGGGTGTTTAGTCTTTAGTAAGAAATACCAAGCCAATAACAAAAGTGAAGCTAACAGATATTTTGGAACATAAGCTTTCGTGGGCAAAGACCCCCTTCAGGAGATGCTGCTGAATTCTGGGAGAGATAGGAAACCTAGCTGAGCTGAAACGAAGGCAAAGGTACCCATCGAGCTCTGCTGCAGGACAGTGTAGCCCTGCATTTGAAGTTTGTACTTGTGGAGGTGATCCTGCAGTGGTAATCGATGGGTACCTTTGCCTTCAAAAGCTCATGCTCCAAAATATCTGTTAGTCTGTAATGTGCCACTGGACTTCTTGTTGTTTTTGAAGACACATGTTGACTCGGCCCCTTGCCTGATAAAAGTAAAGCCCTGTCTCACCACAGCTGCAAATTAGATATCAGAAATGCAGGCTGTGTAGGTATCCCAGCCTTAGTTTCACCATTCATTTACTAAAATTCATGAAAAATGGCTAATTACAACCATTTTAATCAAGTCAAGGTTTCTTCTGATCCCAAAGAACCAGCCACAAAGCAAGATCAATATAAAACTCTGATCTTACCCAATATTCAGGAAATCTAATGGCGCTGACATAAGCTTTTTCTATGATTTATCCGGCAAACTATGTACCCTTCAGTGGGCCATCAACTTGAACATTCACAATGTGCCAAACAATTTGTGTGGAACTTAAATTCTTCATTGTGTTATCACAGGAACAAACACATTTGAGATACAGACAAGTTACTTCTCCATTGACACCTGACAGACTTTGTGCAAGATTTTAGTCAATTTTATCAGGATAGTTGCAAGGCTATCTTACGTTATGTACTGTATATTTTACAAACTTTGTGTGTCTGTCTTTCTGTCTATCAGTGTATCTGTGAAAGAATTCCTCACACACCATAAGAGCTCGGACCACCAATTCTGATATGCAGCTTCCTCTTATCATAGCTTCAAGCAAGGTAAGGGTTTGGTTGTGGCAGGGTAATGGGATGTAACTGAAGTTCAACTGCATCTCTTAAAATGGAAAGGGAGGTGTTTGGTAGTGGAGACCATTATAATTGTACAATGACCATGGGAGCTGGGTTAAGCGCAACAGCAAGAGGCCAGCGATGGGGATCATGATAGCCAGAAGCCCCCTAGGCCGGCAGGGGGCAAGAGTCTGGAAAGGGATTTTTACGTACTATATGTTACACAGAGTTTGTATCTCTGTTTGTCTGTGTCTCTCGGCCAGCCAGGGGACATGCGCCCCTTCCCTGGATATGCCCAGCTCAGTTGTTCTGGAGAGGCACTTCACCACCATCCCAAGCTGCTGTGGTGAGAGAGAGCTGGTTTTGTCCTCTCTGCCTGTGACAGCCACCTTACTAAAGCTCTCATCCCCAGCCCCACTCAGAACAATGTTCTGTGTGAAGAAGAACACAATTTATTTGATTTAAGGACCTGAAATTGACCTGTGGTGAATGACTCATTCTTTTGGGACTGGGAGTGAGACACGTATCTTTCAAAGGGATGGAAGTTTTAGTCTGCATCTTCAAAAATTACAAGCATTCCTGTGACACCTTGCAGACTAGTGTATTTGTTAAGATGCACTTTTTTTTGGACAAAACCCAGGTGAAAAATGGAGATTAAAAACAGAACCCAGGACTTATGTTCCTTGGAAGGGTGTGGGGCGAAGGGATAAAATGTGTAACCTGTCTGTGACAGGACCAGTTAATGAAGCAAATTGGGTTGGATGTGTTCCATTCCTGAGACTATCAAAAGTGGGGAAATTGCCCTTGTAATGCAAAAGATAGTTAAGATCCCTTTTCAGGCCAAGGTTGACAGTGTGAAATTTGCAAATGAATCCCAATTCAGATGTCTCCCTCTCTAATCTTGTGGTAAAATTCTTTTGTAAAAGAACGGTGACTTTTAAATCCCTTTTTGATTGTTCAGGGAGGTTAAGTGTGTTCGCATTCCTGATGTTGGATTTATGTCCATTCATCCATTGGTGCAGGGTGTGCCTGGATTGGCAAATGTGCACGCGAGAGGGGCATTGCTGGCACATGATGGTGTATGTCACATTATTCAACGTGGAGGTGTATGAGCCCCTCAAGATGTATCTGATTGGTTAAGGCTGTGTGATGATGTTGCTTGTATAGGTACGTGGACAGAGCTGGCAATGGGGTTTGTCGCATGTACAGGTTGCTGGGTTGATGCTTCTGTGGTGTGATTGGTGGTTGGGCAGCTGCCTGCAGGAAAGGACTGGCCTGTTACTCAAGGCTTGTAAGACTGATGGATAATTTTCCAGCATAGATTGTAGACAATCAGTGATGTGATGGAGGGGTTTAAGCTGTGGACTGTAGGTGATGACAAGCTCGTTCTGCTATTTTATTTGTTAGGCCTATCATGAAGTAGGTGACTTCTGGGTATTCATCTGGCCCTGTCAATTCTTTTTCTTACTTTCTGGATGGGCAATTAAGTTTTAGGAATGCTTGATAAACTTTCTATGAGTGTTTGTCAGTGTAACTGGAGCAGATTCAGTTGTATCTCAGGATTTAATGTAGACAATGGGTCATGTGATGCGAGCTGGATGGAAGTTGGAGGCGTGTATGAAGGAATAATGTCAGTAGGTTTCTGGGATATGATGGAATTTATGTGACCATCATTGATTTTTACTGTAGTGTCCAGGAAGTGGATCTCTTGTGTGGACTGGTCCAGGCTGAGGTTGACAGTGGGGTGGAAACTGTGGGTCTACAAGGGTCTCCTTACCTTGGGTCCATATGAAGAGGATGTCATCAATATAGCACTGCTCTTGGGCTTGGCCACTCCAGAGGAGGGATGGGACTGCCCTTGCACTCACTGAAAGTGAAAGCAAAGGGTGGGGGTGGGAGTGAGCACTGGGTGGGGGCTGCCTGTGACCCTTCATGCACCCTGCACACTTTATCCAAAGAACTAGATATACATAAAGTTGCAGACAGTTTCGAACAGAAGGTTACAATGAGACATAATGTCTACCAATGTTCTACCAAATTTGGTTTTTGTCTTGGCAGAAATATTCATCTTATATATTGCTTGCTAATAGGGAATTCTTCTCACCATGTGTGTAATTACATATGTGGCTTGACTTCAATCCTTATACTCTGGGTGGAGCACAGACCATCGACAAGTCTCCTCCATTTCTAGATGACCCCAGAGGTGTCCCAATTTTTGTCCTTCAATATCTGTAGATCTTCTCCACGTTGTACGAGGCCTTCCTCTTCTGTGTTTTCTTTGAGCATGGATGTGAGCTCTTGAGGGACTGTGCTGGAAGATGGTTTTCTGAGAGTGTGGCCTAGGCAGCCCCACTTCCTTCTCTTGATTTGAACATCAAATGGTCCCTGTCCTGCTCTGTTCCAAAGCTCCTCATTTGTGACCAGGCACTTTTATGAATGTCTGCAGCTTGTAATTGGAAGACGTTTTAGTGTGCCAGGTCTTGCATGCCTCTTGGTGGTCACTCGATAAGGAGCAGGACGTCTTCATGTCACCCACCTATTTGTGAGTCTTGTAATGGCTGATCACCCTGATTCTGGAGCCTCAGCTCTTATCACTGAAGGGGCAGGTGTTATAGCTTGGGGAGTTGGGGCTCAGGTCTCACTTGGATAGAAGATCACGTTCTTCACATTTGGGTTGAAGGTTATCAGTATTTTCTCAGCAGATGTTTTGTGTGACCTCCATATGGGATGAAGAGTCTTGATTGCCGCTCTTGCTTTCCCTATTCTGGCATTGATATCACTGTCTGTTCCTCTCTCTCTGCCCATAATTCTCTCCGAGTAGGTGAACTGCTCTACATCTTCCCGGTCATCCCCTCCCAGTGTGATGGTGGTGCTGTTGGACTAGGTGATCCTCATTGTCTTGGTCTTTCCCTTGTTGATTGGCAGTCTGGTAAGTGAGGCAGTTTTGTCTAGTGTTGCAACCTTTTCCTCCACACTTTCATGTTAGTGTGAAACGAGGGCGACATTTTCAGCAAAATCAATGTCCTCTTACAGTTTGTAAAGTGGCCACTGAATTCGCCATTGATGGCCATCTGTTGTCCTGGGACAATTTCCCCTTTATGCACCTGGATTCAGAGTGAGTTTTGAATCTGAATTCACTTCAGGAAGAAAATGTTGTTAATACCACAATGTTCTCTTGCTGCTGTCTCCTTCTACCACGTGCCTGACAGAACATTCGGTGTAAACTCAGTTCCCTCAGTTCCCTTTCAAACCCACATCTATGCTCAGAGGTGGTCCATCCTTGTCTCTTGGTTTGTTTAATCTGAGCCTCTCTCCATGATGAACAATGTAAAAAAATCTCCAGTGGGAGGAAGACTTTCATAAGGAGTTTAATCTATCAGACACAAATTCAAGATGAAGAGATTACAGCAATAAAAAGGAGAAGACTTACACACACCAAACAATGGAAAAGTATACAAAGGTAAAAACTTGTCCCAGTTACTTTTGTATTTCCCTGAAGCTTCACAAAAATCTTTGAAAAACACCTGCTTTGTCTATCTACCAGGCAGGTCCTGGCTCTGGGCCACCATAGCAGAGGAAACATTGCAAAAGAAAGTGGCAAAGCATTTCTATCATCAGAAGGTTATTTTCTGCAATCAAATGGTTCTGATACTGATCCTCCAGAGTCACCGTGTCCCACATCATCATAACCTATATCTTCAGGAGGCAGGAGTGGGGTTTCTTTCTCCATCCCAGAGACACCTCCACTCCTTAGCGAGTGCAGACTCCAACCTGAAAATACCAATGAAGATGCATGCGGTCAGGAGAACGGTTCTGTGGGTAAGTGCAGCTGCAGACACAGGTGGAGTGCTCTGTACAGAAGAGGCTCTGACAGTGGGTCTGTCCCACGAAAGCTCACCTAATAAACTATTTTGCTAGTCTTTAAAGTGCTACTTGACTGCTTTTTGTTTTTATTTGGTTGCCCCGCTTTGTTATCTTGCAGCCACGCAAGGAATTGAACCTAGAAGCTGAGGGAAATGTTGGTATCTTGCTGGCTTGACAAGACACAGCAGGGCCCTGATTTTCCTCTCTCCATTCCCAGAAGCCTCTGCTTTGAGGGAAGGAAGAGTGGGGAGAAGGAGTTTGTCACAGGAACTGGTTTGACCAGGGCTGTTCCTGTGCTGTGTAGTCCAGATTTCAGCCACCCCGTTCTGTAGAAATGCAGGGAAGTACAAACTCACCTGTCTGTGAGTCCCTGTTCCTGCTACTCTCTCCCCTGCCTTCTTCATCATTCTTCCCCCAAACAAGGTCATCGTCATGGATAGACACTTCTCTGGCATCATCATACCCATTCCCTGGGGCATCTGCAGGCAGGGCAGGGGCATCTGGTGGGAAGATAAGAAGTGATTATTAGCAGAAAATTCTCATTACGGAAAGAATCAAAGGGTAAGTAGCAGACACACCAGCTATACTGTCCATGGGAATCTCCCAGCATTTTAGCCCTCAGGGAGATGAGAGGAGCCCTCCTCAGCAAGCCTCAGACTGTGGGATTTCACACACCGATTTGGTTCATTTCAAAAGCTGGCCAATAGGATCTTCAAGCTCCAAAGTGAACAGCTGGAGGGAGCGTTCTAGGAAGAACTGACAGGGACCTAGTCCAGAGGGACGGCTGCACAGGAGCTCTGTTACCAGCAACTCAAGTGTAAAGGATTTGGAGCTGTCCAGAGTTTGTCCCTGACTTCCTAAACCTCCCAGGCTGCGTCTACACGTGCACGCTACTTCGAAGTAGCGGCGCCAACTTCGAAATAGCGCCCGTCACGGCTACACATGTTGGGCGCTATTTCGAAGTTGAAATCGCCGTTAGGCGGCGAGATGTCGAAGTCGCTAACCCCATGAGGGGATGGGAATAGCGCCCTACTTCGACGTTCAACATCGAAGTAGGGAACGTGTAGACGATCCGCGTCCCGCAACATCGAAATAGCGGGGTCCTCCATGGTGGCCATCAGCTGGGGGGTTGAGAGATACTCTCTCTCCAGCCCTTGCGGGGCTCTGTGGTCACCGTGTGCAGCAGCCCTTAGCCCAGGGCTTCTGGCTGCTGCTGCGGCAGCTGGGGACCCATGCTGCATGCCCAGGGTCTGCAACTAGTTGTCGGCTCTGTGTATCTTGAACTGTTTAATGAAAGTGTGTCTGGGAGGGGCCCTTTAAGGGAGCGACTTGCTGTTGAGTCTGCCCTGTGACCCTGTCTGCAGCTGTGCCTGGCACCCTTATTTCGATGTGTGCTACTTTGGCGTGTAGACGTTCCCTCGCTGCGCCTATTTCGATATTGGGCTGCGCAACGTCGAAGTTGAACATCGACGTTGCCGGCCCTGGAGGACGTGTAGACGCTATTCATCGAAATAGCCTATTTCGATGTCACTACTTCGAAATTAGCTACTTCGATGTAGCGTGCACGTGTAGACGTAGCCCCATAGCTCTACATGATTTCATTGTGTTCCCTCAGTCTCCATTGCACTGACACTGCTGGGAGCTGAGCCAGCTAATAAAAGAGGGACTCTTGGGTGTAACATCTCTATGTCCCACCCACCCTGTCACAGTGTTTGTGACACACGTGTATAAACTGTAATAGCCGTGTGCTGGGAAAGGCTGGCAATGAGCCCTGCTGCACTGTGGAGATTTCTGCTTCACTCTGACCTCCTTACAAACGTGAGTAGCTCCAGTGCAGATAGAAAATAAAGGCATGTGTGGGTGGGAGTGGGAGTGGCGGAGCTTTCTGGTGTTTTAACAAACTACTGTTGTTCCATCTTGAAACAGAATTAGTTTCTGGCAGTGGAATGGAGCTTCCCCAAGGTGGATTCTCTGCTCACCTGGGCCACTTGGAGTCTGAGGCCCGTCATCCCAGGCAGGCTCCTCCGCATTGTCGTAATCCAACTGGGACCCCTCAAGGGAAGCTCCGTCTGGAACAGCAAACACCACCCTCAGCCCAAGCACGAGCAGTGCAGGCGGCCCTTAGAGCCAGAGCTGTTTGTCACAGCATGTGGGAGGGTGAGTTGCAGGTGCCCGTGGTGAGAAGGGCACAAGTCAGAGAACTGCAGTAAAACAGGAGTCTCAAAAACATCCGAGGGCTCGGAGTCCCTACAGAGTACAACAGTGGTTCATTTGTGTGTTGCAGTGGGAGCAGGGTCTGGCCTTGTGCTGAGATAACAGGCTGGAACATGGGCGCTGCCAGGCCGGAGCCGGCCTGTGCCAATCTAGCAGAACCCTGCAGACAGCTTTGAATTGTCCTATCACACATTATCTCCTCTCTCTGAGCAGTGTGAGTTGAGCCCCACTGGACTCAGACACAGTTTACTCAGACAGTGCCCCAGCTCCTCACCTGGGGAGATCCCAAGGATCTGTGCTCAGGAGAGGGTCACGTGCTCCATCCTGAGGCTCTGTCAGAAACCCTGTTCCACGGGATTGGACCCGACTGTATGAAATGTGAACCATGGGAGGGGAAGTGGCTGCAGCTGCAGAAAGTATGACAGAAGTTCTGTTCTGTCCCCAGATTTGGGTCTCTGGCCTGAGTCTGCTCCTTCCCCGTTACCTTGTTCTGATCCAGGATCGTTTTCCCCCTCACTGTCCCCGGTGTAGTACTGCAGCTTCCTCACTGACTCATCTGAATAGGAGACTGCGGAGACAAGAACCAGAAATTCATCACAGTGAGAGTAGCTGAACGGAGGGGCGGGGAACACACCGAGAGCCTGGAACAGGATTTCTGGCTTCAGTCTGGTCCTCCTCCCAGAGAAGATACTGAATCACTGTGACTCTGAGCAGTGAGGGGCAACACACACACCCAGGAGAAATCTGGATGTTACTGTGGTAAATGTGACTGACGTTATGTTACAATTTGACTTGCAAGATGCTGTGGTGAGTGAAGGGAATGTCTCTGGCCACTGGTCCAGGGAAGTTCACAGCGGTTGGTCTCCTCGGCCACAGATGGGACTTTTACCTCTTAAGGCTAAATACCTGCCTCCCCCATGAATCAGTTGATCAGCTCTTTGGGGTGTTTCCAGCCTTACCCAAGAACAAGCTCTGTGAGTCACTCTAACCATCTTGAGAGGGGTTCTGAGGGATGCTGCGTGTGTTCCCAAAGTCCTGCTACAGCTGAGACCTTGGGCAGGATGTTCCTGTCTGACACTGAGACAAAATGGCGCAAAGGATAACAGAGTCATGACTCTAAGCCACAAGGCTCTCCAGGGCTGATCCCTCTGCTCTGGGGGCAAGAAGGAGACCACCTAGGAGACCAGCGTCTGAGACAGGAGGGGGCACAGAATAGCCTCGGCCCCAATGTTCCAAAGCAATTTTCAAAGTATAGGCTCGCCTGACGCCAGAGACAGTCACTTTCCCGACCCTCTCACTGGTAACATTCCCAGGCTGCAGCATGGGCAGATGGGACATTAGGTGTCTCTAGAGCTGGGACTCACACAGAGTATAGCGGAAAGAAAGCAAATCTCACAAAGGCTACCTGAGTAACTGCTGGTCTCACGACAGACCCAGCCGCCACAAGTAGAGCATGGCAAAAAACAGCTGGTTTGTTTCCACGGCCATTGTAAAAATAAATAAACAAATGCATAGATACAAATGCTTTGCCGTGAGCTTTTTTGAAAGTTTTTGGCAAATGCAAAACTAAAGAGTTTGATGCTGAAGATACCTTTTGTGTTCTTTTGGACATTTGTAATTTTCTTAAAAAAGTAGGTTTATAGATTAAGGGAATTTATAATAGAGAAGTTAAAGTAAACTCCAAAAACATGTTTTGTTTAGAAAAGATTGAAATAAAATGAATGAATGTGTTTGGAATAAGTGGGTGTAACTGATATGAATTTGTGTATTTTTTGGTGCTTCCAAATCTGCATTTTTAACCAAAATACTTTGTTATACATTCTTGTGCTCAAATCTAATGAGAAGCTCACAGGGCTGAAGCTGCACTGATGTAGCGCTGTGTCAGGGCCTCAGGATGAAGGGTGTTATATAGTTGCTCCCTGTCAAGGGTGAGACAGACATACCTGAGCGACTGAACATTTGCTTCTCTCTCATGAGGTTATAATCAATCTCCTCGTACACGGCCTCAGAGAATGGATCCAAGGGTCTTTTGCTGTCTGCAAACAAAGGGCAGGGTTAGCACAGGGTCAGAGAAACCAGTGTTTGGAAACATCATTAGCTCATCCAGCCCTCTCCTGTTGGGCCTGGTCCAAGCCTGAACCCCACCTACTCTCTGTGAGTCTGTAAGGTGCCACAGGACTTCTTGTTGTTCTCAAAGATACAGACCAACAGGGCTACATCTCTGATACCTACCACACAGTCTCACTGCTTTGTCCAGGCTGGATTTAAATGGGCTAGTGACAGAGACAATGTCCCTTTGCACAACTTACCATTGATGATGGCTCCTTAGACTAGTTTGGTGTCAGGCAACTTCCTCGCATTTATCTTAACTGTCTGCTTTTTAATTTCATCCCATTATTTCTGGTTATTCCACTTTGAAGCAACTTAAACCATTCTTCCCTCCATGCTCATGTTTCCACCCATCCGCAAAATAATAACTCTTCTTTTCACAGACTTTAAGGCCAGTGGGGACCATCAGAACAGTCTGTCTGACCTCTTGTATAACTCAGCCTGCGACACTTCACCCGGACACCTCATGTTTGAGACCAAAGATCCATTTAGACTGAATCACGTCAGGGGAATCAGCTATTGTGTTCCACAAGCAGAGAGCAGGAGGGAGTGAGGTACCACCAATGGTCAAGGCCCCTGCAATGGTAGGGAACTGAAAAGCTGAGTGATGTCTAGGTAGTCCTGGCAGGGGATCTGTGCTCCAGGCTTCAGAGGAAAATGAAAATCCCCCAAGGTCCCTTTTTGCCATTTTGACCTGGCTGAAAATTCTTTCCTGACCTTAAATCTGGCAATTGGTTTGACCCTGAGCTCATGAGAAGACACACCAGCCGGACACCTTAGATGGAGGTTTCTCTGTCCCGCTCAGAAAGCAGGCCCAGCCCATCCAATGTCATGTGTGAGGCTCTTGCTAAAGCTGGATGCTTTAGAGAAGGGTGAAAACAAAGCTCAGAATGTGAGGGCTTCCCCAGATTCCTTCCTCCTAGCAGGTAGCTGGCTGGAAAGTTGCTAACGGACCATGCATGTGGATGGCAACCCCCTGCCCCGCTTTCTTTCCAAGGAGCTGAGAGCTCATATTGGTACAGGGTACTACAGATGAAAAATCCTCCACAAGTGCCACCTATGAGCATAATACAGAGCAGTCCTGCTTTCCCACATTGTTCCTCCCACACAGTGTCCTTTCTACTGCATCTCCCTCTTCACAACCGTTTCCCACGGCTCTGTTTTAATTCCCTTTTTCCCCGACAATATTTCCAGTTTCTCAGGGTACCACTGCCTAATGACTCCGTGACACTAAGCACCAAGATGTGGAACAGAAATTGCAACCCCATGCAGGACCTTCGGGAACCACTGTATGAAATCGGTGACTGGCTTATGTACGATTCTGTTCTAATGCCCATTGGAGAGTTACCACAGCTCCTTCATGAAGGAAAAACACAGGTGGTGGGAATGGGGGGATTAAGGTGAACCACTGAGATTGTAAATAGTTCCAGAAAGGAAAGAGCCTTCCGGGTGGTCACACAGACTGGTTCAGAATGGCTTTACTGGAGATCAAGAGACAGAAAGATTTCTGAGATAAAAGGCTGCTTTTAAACAGACTCAGGGTCTCCATAGCGACCTAGCAAATGGACAGGACAGGTTGGTGGAGCCTCCCTCTGGGGAGGCAAGTCCCAGCTCCTCCTGTTTTGCTTCCCCAGTGCCCCATGGCAGTGCTCAGAGACAGCACTCCATCAGCCAAAGGAACCCCTAATTGGCTGAAGCCTGAAGACCTCCCCTCTCCGCCAGAGGAGCCCTGAGACTGTGACTCTCCCTGGCGAGGAGCATATTCAGTCAACATAATAATAAATGAGAGAGGAGATAACGGGGACCCTCAGCCACCCACCCAGCCTGGTTACACCCCTCCCTTTGGCACCCTGCAGGCCCCTGCTGTTGCAGAGGCTTTTCACACAGTGACACCCATTAGGACTCACCTCTGCGCTGGGCCCTGGCACTTCGCACCTGCACCCCCAGCAGGATTAGGACCAGGCAGAGCAGGGCCCCCAGGATAATGCAGACCACCACGAGCACCGTGACTCTCCCACTGTCGGAAGAAAGGCGGCGCGGGGGAACTGGAGGGAAACAAACGTTTGACAGGGAGAGATGGGTCTGTGAGAGTCCAGGGGAGGTGACAGGGAGCTCCCCAGTCACTCATGGCACAGCAGAGGGTGGCAGCGTAATGGGCTGGGACATCTGTGTGCCTGGGTGGCAGCTCACAGGCTGCTGTTTAAATCGTGGGCCTGGCACTGTCAGCTAAAACCAGGAGCCAGGCCTCGTCCTGCTCAGCCTGGCCTGTCGCTCCCACCAGTGTGTCATTGTCCCCTAGATGTGACAGGCCCTGGAAAGGAGCTCCTGCCTTCAGGCTGCAGCTCAGAGCTCCTTCTCTGGGACCCAGCCCAGGGAAATGTAGCCTTGATGGGAGGAGGGGGAGGTGTTACCTGGAGTATTCGGAGAATCTGTCTTCGGTGTCACACCTGTGAAGGGAAAAGGGGGAGAGTTGGAGCCTGGCACTGGGGACAGGGATGTGGTTGTTAATGGGGGAACATCTCTTCTGAGTTCCTGGGAGTCTCCCTCTGTCACCTGCACAAGCTCCCTCTTAGCAGCACAGGGCCTGTACGATAAGGATTTCGGACGCAAATCCCATGTGCTCTGGGCAGCGATGAGGACACTGGTAACAAAGCATCACACAGGAGCCTGTCATGGATGCAGGGGTTACATGGACTGATATCTGAGCTGCTCTGAGCTCAGAAAGCTCCCACCCACCACATCTACGATGCTCCTGCACCCTGCGATTGGGAGGGCCTGGACCATGACCAAAGGGGCTGGTATGGGGAGCTTCTTCCTGGACATCACAGGATGGACTTAAATCATCTCCTGTCACTCACCTGAGCAATTCACAGCTGCATCCTCCTTATGGTAACAGTCGCTCTCACCCCAGGGCCTGGCAGGACAGTCCCACAGAGATGACTCCGTCCCTCTGCAATGCAGCGTCTCCACCCAGATGGGACCAGTCCCCTCACCGAATGCAGCCTCGCCCAGAGCAGACACAGCAGCGCCACAGTCCAGTTGTTTGCACACAACGTTAGCATCCGCCATGTCCCAGGAGTCATCACAAATTCTACCCCAGGAACCACGGTACCAAACCTCCACTCTGCCCGAGCACCTGTCCTCTCCTCCTACGAGGCGCAGCTTCTCCTGGTCTGGAAATGCAGAAACCTCATTTGTTAGTGGGACAGCTGGGAAAGCCCTCAGGGACCAAAGGGGAGACAGAAGACAAGGTACCTGTGCAGCTTGTAGAGTTCGGGCATTCAGGAACTGGGGTCAGAGTTGGTTTTGCTTTATTGCCTACAGAGAGAGAATGCTGAGGTGAGTGGACTGAGTTGTGTGTGTGAGGCTGGTGAAGAATTTATCTGCAATTCATATGCCTATTTTCAGCACTGTATAACCTGAAACGGGAACTCTAGGTCATTGAATACCCCATTAGTTTGCGATTCATCTGTTCCTTGGACACAGCAGGAGACACACACAGATCTGTGGGGAACTCTAGACAAGACCTACATGGCACAGTCTGGGCCCATCTCAGTTTGTTCATCCCAAGCTGCCTATCAATGTTGTCTGTGGAGAGGTTTTTCTTGCATCTCAGGCTCCCTTATCACACTGAGTAAACTCGTCTCTCTTCTAATTCATTTAGTAACTTCCAGGTTTGTTGTTAATCAGACATATTCTTGTGCAGAGATTTTAAATCTGTCTCTGCTGAGATACAACCAACAAGAAAAGTTCCATCCTAACCCTTCCCTTAATTAAACAGCTCACATGCATGTCTGTGCGCACACACATGTGCAGAGTTTCAGAATTACCAGTGCAAGTAATATGTGTCTCTTCTCTTCGGTCATCACAGGACTCTGCATTCCACGGCTCAGACGGGCACTGCCAGAGGGAGCTGTGCTGCTCACTGCATTGAACACGGTCCAGCCACGTTGGACCAGAACCTTCTCCATATGTAGAGTCTCCAGCAATGTACCCTCCATCCCCGCAGTGCAGCTGTTTGCAGACAATTACTGCGGTGACTGTAGACATCTGATTGGAGCAAACGCTGCCCCACGTCCCATTGTAGAAAACCTCCAGCCGCCCGGCACAGTCACTGCCGCTCACCAGCCGCAGATCTGTGAACTCTGGAAAGGAATGTGCAAAAAAGGGAATTAAACCATCTTCTTCTGTCATGACCTGAGGTGTGAAGGGTGAGGGCTGGAAGGGGCCAGTTACCAGCCACTACACACTCATTTTGTTAGCTTAAGGCCTAAAGGATTGTGATAGTCACAGGCCAGATGCCAGCTCTGGCCAAGGCTGAAGTCCTCAACTGAGAAGTGACAGTCTCCTGGCTGGCGACCAGAGCAGGACTGGTTACTGCTTTATTGCTCTCCTCGAGCAGCACCTGCTGCAGGGCTCCTCCCATCATGCTGAAGGCTGGAAAGGGGAAACTAAACCAGGAGATATGGAGAGTTTTTCTCTCTTTGGCTGAGTGAACTGAACCAAAGTGAGGCCAGAGATCCCAAGGGGCTACCTGTGTCAGTTATGAAGGACACTAGAATTGGCAAATCACACAACTCTGTCATTTTCAGGATTTAAATGGGAACTGATTTCTGTGTGTGTCTTTCCTGGCTTTTTCCTGAAAATAACCCTTTCATTTTCTAGTTAATAAAGACTGTCTGTGGTGTAAGATCGAGGCCCTTTCGTAAGTGCTATTTTCTCTCCGTGAAGGTATTTATGCACCATAATCAAGTTGTCTCTTGATGTTCTCATGAAGCTGAACCGTTTCAGTATCTTAAATCTCTTACCACAGGGCTTTTCTTCAAGCTCCCTATTCACTTTTCTAACTCTTCTCTGCTCCCTCTCCAATTTCTGTGGCATCCCACCTGGGCACAGTATTCCAGTTCCTGTCTCACCAGTGCCACACACAACAGTAATGTTCAGTTCCCAGTCCTACTCACTACACACCTGTCTACATATCCCCGGCTCACATTAGCCCATTTCACCTTGATTTGCCAAACACAACACTCTGGCACTAAAAGCTCATGTTATTTCCCCGCTGGTACCCACAGTCCTCTGCAGTCTGCCCTCTGTAACAGAGGCTCCTTCACATACCAGAGCTGTGTCTACACAGCCCCTCCCTTTCAGAAGGGGCATGCAAATGAGCGAGATCAAAAACGTAAATGAGGACCTGCTTTAAACATCTCATGTCTCATGTGAATATTCCCGCGTAATGTGGCTTTTGGAAGAGCCATTTCTGGAAACCAAAATATCCTTGTGGACGGGGCTCCTTTGAAAGGAAACCCCCCTTCTGAAAACACGCTTCTTTCTAATTTGTTTCCTTTTGAAGGAACCACATCCATGTGGCTGCTTTGGCTTTTGGAAATGGCTCTTCTTGAAGTCATATCATGAGAGAATATGCAAATGAGGTGTGTGATATTTAAATCAGCACCTATTTTGCATTTTGGATCTCACTCATTTGCATACCCCTGAAAGGGAGGGGCTGCGTAGACGTAGTGCAGCTTTTAAACATTAGGGTAAACTTGCCATTTCATCACTGCCTCTGGGAGGCAGCTGAGGACTTTCTAATGGTGACCCAAGCAGATAGTTGCGCAAGGGAACGGGAGGCAGACACAGCCAGGGAGAATATCATTTTCAGCGATCTCCTCCCCTGTCCACTACAGGGCCTGCTAACCAGGCTCATGGCAGAGCACTCACAGACCAGACCTGAGCAGAGAACTCCCGCATCCTCTTTGTGTCTGCAGTTGTGCTGGCCCCAGCCCCTGGAAGGACACTCCCAGAGCTCAGATTCGTTCCCATTGCAGTTCACATCGTCCAGCCAGATCTGCCCAGAACCTCGTCCATAATGAGCAGAGACAGTGGCATTGACGGCGTGTCCACATCCCAGCTGTTTGCAAACCACATTGGAGTCTGACAGGTCCCAGGAATCATCACAGACTGTCCCCCAGGTTCCATTGTAGTAAATCTCCACTCTCCCGGAGCAGCGACCCGCTCCATTCACCAGTCTGATCCGCCTGCTCCCTGCAGGGATAGAGCCCAGCTGTCAATGTGGACTGTCCTAGGAGCAGACAAAGTTTCTGAGATTTGGAAATGACTCACCCGAGCAAACGACACCAACGTCCTCAGCAATTCCTGCCTGGGCTGTCTCAGACACTGAGTTGTTGCAGAGAGTCAGACGAGTCTCATTCCCGACACACTGGACCCTTCTCAGCCCCACAGGGCCTGTTCCCCGCTCAGACTTCGGGGGGTTATAAGCTTTCTCAGCGACTCCGCACTGGAGCTCCCTGCACACCACGCTGGCATCGGTCATGTCCCACTGATCATCCAGCACTCGGCTCCACGCACCACCGAGGGAAATCTCCACTCTGCCGTCGCACCGGCTCTCTCCGTTCCGCAGCCTGAGCCACTCCGAGCGACCTGGGCTCCGGAGAGAGGGAAATACACTGAGTGACACTGTTGTACACTGGAGACCAGACAGAGTTCCGATTAAATTTTGAACTGTTTCTCACTAAGAAGATCTCCCCAGGGATCAGAGAGTGTCACAGTGTTAAAGGGAACAGCCTCTCTCAGAAGATACTTTCCTTTTGGGGCTAGACGTGGAAGGTTCTGTAAGGATTGTAACACACTGAGCATGGTGGAGCAACTTCCTAGCAGGCACTGTTCACGAGTGAGCGAGGCCGCCCCTGCAGAGTGCTGTGTGTGCTGGTGGAAGGGCTGCTGAGGTTTGTAGTAACGTATCCAGGTTTAAATGCCTGGCAGCCAGTGGATGGTGCCTGCACAGGCACCTAGTAGGTGGCTTGGGAATGATTTCAGCAAGTTAGTGACGAGGGAGTTTGGCCAATGAAGGAGCAGGGCTCATGGCAGTCGAGAACAGGTTGTGGAAAGTAACTTCACTTACTTCCCTCGGGTATTTGCCCCTTGCTTGGCCAATGTCTCAGATCACCTGGCTCGTGCACAGGAGCGCCGAGTGTTAGATCCTGGCAATGGTGGTTCTGAGTGGAGAAGTTCCCTGAAGTGTGGTGTCATCTCTGAGCCCAATGTGGGTTCCAGCGGATGAATGCAGCGTGTATGGAGCGCGGAAGGGGACATCCTGTGCAGGGGGCTATTGTGACTCCCTTGGGACGTGTACCTCAGTATGTGCGTGTGCCAATGAGTCCCACACAAGGAGGCAATGTAAGAATTACTGACTGAGTTCTGATGTGGGTGGAGCCAGGAGAGACTGATATGGTAAAAGACAAGCAGAAGGTTAGAGCCGGATACACCCAGCTGGCTGTGTCTGGTCCAGCAGGCACTGGTGTGACATCTGGGGGGTGCAGTGTGTGTGCATTGGGTCCGAACAGCTCTACGGTCATGGTACCCAAATATCATTTGGAGCCCAGGAGTGAAATCCTGGCCCCTCGGAGGGCAATGGTAAAACCTCCATTGACTTCAAGGCAACCAGGAGTTCGGAAATGCTCCATGTTGCAGGTGGAGTGTGATGGTAGAGAGAAGCTTTGGGGCTTCCCAACATGGCTCATGGGTAAAACAGGCTACCACAGCCCCTCAGGGGGGCCAGGAGCCCTCATGGCTGATGGACGGGGCCAGGAGCTGTTCCTGATAAGGAATTCACTTTGCAACAACTGTAGGGAGAAATCAGCCCCCCCATGTGCTGTGAAATTCCCCCCTAGAACCCAGGTCCTAGCTGGGTAGTTCGGACGAGAATCAGGGAATTCAGTTTTGGAAGCAGGTCTCAGTGTCAGAGAGAAGCATGAGAGCTGCGAGGTGAGTAGCCTGCAGGGATAAAACCTCTCAGCTCTGAAGGGGAGAATACACCTCTGCTGAGAGTGCTGGGCAGGGCCCTGTAGGCTTAGTCATGGCGTGTAATGGCCCCAGTGACAGCGGATGTGTGGGAGAGAGCTCTGGATGCAACGTGTACTCTGCTAGGCAAGGTACAAAGCCAGGGCTTCTGCAGTAGGCGTCAGTGTGAGGAACCCCCCGTACGAGCCAACCAAGCAGCTTTATGGTGTCTCTGTCCTTGGAGAGGAATCTGGGGCAAAGGTGGCTCTGCCTCACTCACTTCAGAAACTGGAAGGTCACAAGAGACCAGCAGGGAAGAAGAAAGCACCAGGACGATATTGCTGGGAGAGGTGACCATCCTCCAGTCATTAGCACTCGACTCCAACCCTGCCTCGGCTGCAGAATTCATTGGTGATCACCGTATATCGTATCTATATGTGGTGTCTTAAACTAGACTTCATGGGGTGTGATTTGCAGAGGCACTGAATGCTCCCAGCTCTCGCTAGAGTGAAGAAAAGATGTGAATGTTGAGAGAATTTGTCGTCACCCTGAGTGATGGGTGGATGAGCGCAGGGCTGCCAGTCAAAACAGTAAGTTTTATCCCAGCTGTGCTGATGAATCACTGGAAGTGCTGGGTCTCGAGGGCTGTGGGGAACTTAGGCATCTCACTTTACTTTTCTCTCTCTCTTTCACTATGTGTAAAGTGGACCGAATAATAATTGTTACCCACCTACTTCCCTGGAGTTTTGAGAGGGGTTAGTAATGGCTGGACAGTCCCTTGAACAAATTAAATAAATGAGGACTGTTGAGCCTTCTGAAAAATCAGGCCCTGAGGGTTTCAGGCAGGTGCCAGATCACCCCAAAGAAGTTACAAGTTTGGAACTTTGGTTTTAATGTGTCTGTGTAAAATTTTCAAAAGAGTTAAATGATGGAGATGCCCAAGTGCCATTTTCAGAAATGACTCAGCCTGCAGGAGGGCTCCTTATCTCTTATGCTATTGAAGTAAATGGGACTCAAGTCCCTAAGTCACTTGGGCACTTTAGAAACATTATTCTTGGGTTTCTAAGTGTCTAAGGTGATTTTGAAATGGGCATAATCACTATCTGCTGTCATCTGGGGTGTTATGAGGACAAAATCATTGCTGTTGGTGGTGCAGCCCAGTACTATGGTAATGAGCACCATAGAAAAGCCCATAAGCAAATTAATAATTCTGTATGCAGT
The DNA here is from genome assembly GCF_033958435.1 of Carettochelys insculpta. NCBI lineage: Eukaryota > Metazoa > Chordata > Testudines > Carettochelyidae > Carettochelys > Carettochelys insculpta. The sequence goes on along the minus strand of NC_134137.1, from coordinate 234,760,428 downwards.
GCAGTGTCTGTATTTTACCTAGAGTAATTAAAGCCCTGGGTCAAATGTGGAATGATCAGCACAAAAAGAAATATTCAGCAGCTCCTTTATCTCCTGAGCCCCATCCTCCCAGAGCAGTGAAGGAGCCAGGAGCCGGTAGCATGGAGGGGAATATTAGGATGTGTACATGCTCTGGCAGCGGATATGCACAAGTGAAGAAGGAAGATGAATTAACGTTGCATGAGCAACCTTAGCTCCGGTGTTTCTTAATTCTTGTGCATTTGGCTGTGACTAAGTAAACTAAATAACACTGTTTAATGTTTTAATATAAGGTAAATATTAGAGCAGATTAAAAACCCAAAACCCTGTGAAGTATTTTAAATGCACTAATTCACTTTTTAAATACATGTGAGATACCGGCATGTGAAACTGAATGAGAGACTTTTGTTTACATTCTAACTAATCTGTTGACTCATTTGAAATTCCAGAAAATTGAAAAAAAGTCATTTTCTGTTGCATTTTGAGTTTTACAGGCTCTCTCTCCTTCTTCCCCATTTGTACTTTGGCATCTTTTTTATTCTTAAACCTTTTGAAAAAGAAGAGTAAGAAAACAGGGAAAATGGTATTTTTTCCAACTAGAAAGATGATATAAAAGTTTTTAAAAAGCAAAGGGAAATGAATTGTGACTTTCTCTGTTCTGTGTTATCTAAAATACCGTCAGGAATTCACCTGAGAAAAGGGAAATATGATTTTCCGCAGTTTAGAATTCAGCCCAGACTGGAAGGAATTTCAGTGCCACCACTCACTCCTTCCCAGACTGTAAAGGCTGCTGCAATCAGGGAAGGCACAAGAGGTTCTCACTAAGATACCAAGAACGTTTTATAAGAGAGAGTGTTACGCAACCTCCATGTTGGGAATCCCTTTTAGCCCAGCCTCTCACAAATTGCCATTGGAGGTGGAGGGCGACAGTGAATTGGTCACACTTATGAAACAAGAAGGACCAAGTGCTGCCCGTGCTCTGCTGCCCTGCGTAAGGACAGGGTTCCTGATATCCTTTGTCAGCTTTCTTCCTTCTCCGCTCCTAAGACAGGCACTTTATTCCCCTCCTCACCCCAGGAGCTCTGCTCTCCACTGGTTCCAGTTTAAATTCATCTTTCCTGAAGATGGGTGACCAGAGCGGTGGAAGGATTTCAGATGAGCTCTTAGCAGTGCCTTGTGCGATGGCATTAGCACTTCACCTTTACTGGAATTGCCTTGCCTGACACCATCCCACAGCACATTTGTTTTATTTTTTTCCAAAGCTGCATCGTATTTGCGGCTCCGAGTCATCCTGTTTCTAACCCCCCATCCTGATCTCTCCTCTGTCACTTCCAGATGAGGACCCCAACTTTGTTGCAGAAAGTCTTATTAACCTCCAAGAGCATGACTTTCCACTCAGTGCTTTTTTACCCCTGTCCTCACAGGCAAGGTCAGCTCCCAGACGGCTGCACTGGGAAGTACATTGGGGGGTGGGTTGCCCTCCATGGAGAAAGAACAGTTAAAAACTATTTAGAAATACTGGACACACACATCCATGGGCCAGATCAAATGCATAGGAGGGTGCTGAGGGAGGTGACTGATATGATTCCGGACCCATTGTTTTATATCTTTGAAAACTTTGGTGACTGGGGAAGATCTCAGACAATTGGAAGAAGGAAAATGTGGTGCCCATCATTAAAAAAGGGAAGAAGGAGAATCAGGGAAGCTGAGAACAATCAGCCACATCTCAGTTCCCAGAAAAATCATGGAGGGGATCCTCAAAGAATCCATGTTAAAACACTTGGGAGAGGGGAAAGTGATCAGGAACAGTCAGCATTGATTCACCAGGGGCAAGCCATGCCTGACCAACCTGATTCCTTCGACAGTGAGATAACTGGCCCTGTGGATAGGGAGGAGGTGGTGGATGTGATATACCTTGGCTTTAGAAAAGTGAATGGGGGCTTGATAGAAGCCTACAGCTTCCAGAAGGGAGGCTCTAAAAAGGACGGAGTGAAGCTGTTCTGAGTGGTGACAGATGAGAGAAGGAGAAGCAGTGATCTCAAGTTGCAGTGGGGGAGATCTAGGTTGGGTATTACAAAAAAACCTACTTCATTCGACTTCATATGTTCTGGAATGGGTTACCGAGGGAGGTGGTGGGATTTCCATTCCTAGAGGATTTTAAGTCCCAGCTTGACAAAGCCCTGACTGGGATGATTTAGTGAGGATTGGTCCTGCTTTTAGCAGAGAGGTTGTCTTGGTCACCTCCTAAGGTCTCTTCCAACTCTACAAATCTATGTTTTTACAGGTCAAGCCAAACTTTCCCTTGTCACAGATATTCTTTTCTGAAAATGATCTTTACTTTACTTTGATTTTAACACATTTTCCATTATTGCACATGCAATACACTCATTATTACACATGAGTTATAATCTAGCTCCCTCTCCCTGTGCTGTGCCCCAGGGTTCCCTGCTCTGGGGACTGTGCCACACACTTAGGGGCAGGTGTCATGAATCCTGCATTTCTCCTGCACTTACCTGAGCAAACCACACTGGCATCATTGTCGTGTGAGCACTGAGAGGGCCCCAGGGCAGTGACAGGGCATCGCCAGAGATGAGGCTCATTTCCATTGCAATGAAACATGTCCTTCCAAACAGAGCCTGTTCCCTTCCCAAAATACCCTCCTCCTGGGGCTGATACAGCAAATCCGCAGTCGTGCTGATGACAGAGAACGTTGGCATCTGCTAAATCCCAGCGTGAGTCACACAGGGTTCCCCAGTCACCAAGGACCTGGAGCTCCACCCTCCCTGAGCACTCTGTGCTGCCGTTCACCAGCCGGAAGCCTGTGAGCCCAGGAAAAAAGGGAGAAGGGGATTAGAGACGGAACCTTGGAGCTATTTTATGGGAAATATTTTAAGAAAGGAAAGTTAGAGCCATTTGATCCTTTTCTCATTAAATTGGCGTCTTTGAGGTTTTGATCCAGCCCAACCCACCCTGCTCCCTACACAGGGATATCAGTACATTGCTTCACCTTCAACTTGTAAACAGATAATTGGGATTTTAAAGACAGGGTGCTGAATTCTTACGTGAGCATATGGCACCAGCATCATTTGCATGTGAGCACGTCTGATTCTCGGGTGGGATCCTGGGACAGGAAAAGAGGAGAGACTCATTTCCCACACACTGGAATCTTTCAGTCCAGATCTGCCCTTGTCCTTCCCCAAAGTGAGCGCCTCCTGGGACAGATGCAGCGACTCCACACTGTAGTTCATTACAGATCACGTTTGCAGCATGGAGATCAAAGTGTGCATCACAGACTGTGGCCCACGTGTTTCCATGTTCTATCTCCACACGTCCTGAGCAGGCACCGTCCCCTCCGACCAGCCGAGGCTTAATGTGTCCTAAAAAGTCAACAGAGGCTGAAAGTTATCCAGGGGGCGTTGGGAGCTGGGATGCCTGAGTCGCATAAAACTTTGTCCGAAAACTCATTTTGGATCTGTGGGCAAGGGAAGGCAGCAATACAATTAAACTGGCATTATATAAGAATGGGAATAAAGGAAATTAGAGGAAATCAATATACCTTAGCAGTTCTAAAATAAAAGAAACTCATAACAGCCGTGTCTACACGTGCCAGCCTCTTCGAAGTAGCTGCGCCAAATTTGAAATAGCACCCGCCACGACTACACATGGCGGGCGCTATTTCGAATTTGACATCGACGTAAGGCGGCGAGAAGTTGAAGTCTCTAATCTCATGAGGAGATGGGAACAGCGCTCTAATTCGACGTTGAACGTCGAAGTAGGGCACTTGTAGCTGATGCATGTCCCGCAACATCGAAATAGCAGGGTCCGCCATGGCGGCCATCAGCTGAGGGGTTGAGAGACGCTCTCTCCAGCCCCTGAGCTCGATGGTCGCCGCATGCAGTGGCCCCTTAAAGCTGCCTGCCCCCTGCCTTCCTCTGCAGGAAGCTGGGAGAACATGCAGGCGGCAGCACAGCCACGCGGCCAGCCTGCACACCTCACAGCAGCCCACACATAAGAACATAAGAATGGCCATACTGGGTCAGACCAAAGGTCCATCCAGCCCAGCATCCCATCTGCCGACGGTGGCCAATGCCAGGTGCCCCAGAGAAGGAGAACAGAAGACAATGATCAAGTGATTTATCTCCTGCCATCCATCTCCTGCCCTTGTACTGAAGGCTAGGGCACCATACTTTATCCCTGGCTAATAGCCATTTGTGGACCTAACCTGCAAAAATTTATCAAGCTCTTTTTTAAACCATAATAGAGTCCTGGCCTTCACAGCCTCCTCGGGCAAGGAGTTCCACAGGTTGACTGTGCGCTGTGTGAAGAAAAATTTCCTTTTATTAGTTTTGAACCTACTACCCATCAATTTCATTTGGTGTCCCCTAGTTCTTGTATTATGGGAAAAGGTAAATAATTTTTCTATATTCACTTTCTCCACACCATTCATGATTTTATATACCTCTATCATATTGCCCCTCAATCGCCTCTTTTCCAAACTGAAAAGTCCCAGTCTCTCTAGCCTCTCCCCATATGGGACCAGTTCCAAGCCCCTAATCATCTTAGTCGCCCTTTTCTGAACCTTTTCTATTGCCAATATATCTTTTTTGAGGTGAGGAGACCACATCTGCACGCAGTACTCAAGATGTGGGCGTACCATAGTTTTATATAGGGGAAGTATGATATCTTTTGTCTTATTATCGATCCCTTCTTTAATAATTCCTAACATCCTATTTGCTTTAGTAACTGCCGCTGCACACTGCGTGGATGTCTTCAGAGAACTATCCACTGTAACTCCAAGATCCCTTTCCTGATCTGTCGTAGCTAAATTTGACCCCATCATGTAGTACGTGTAATTTGGGTTATTTTTTTTTTTCCAACATGCATTACCTTACACTTACCCACATTAAATTTCATTTGCCATTTTGCTGCCCAATCACTCAGTTTGCTGAGATCTTTTTGTAGTTCTTCACAATCTGTTTTGGTTTTGACTGTCCTGAACAACTTGGTGTCATCTGCCAACTTTGCCACCTCACTGCTTACCTCATTTTCTAGATCATTGATGAACAAGTTCAACAGGATCGGTCCCAGGACTGACCCCTGGGGTCACACCCCCCCCCACTGCGATGGCCGCCCGCCAGCCCCCCAAGCGAGCCCAGGGCAACCCCCAAGGGGAGCCAGGGCTCCCAGGCTGGCAGCAAGCCTGGGAAGTGGCGGCGGGGCCCTTCCTGGACGGAGGCCGAGCTTCGGGACCTGCTGGGGCTCTGGAGCGAGGAGGAGGTGCTCCAAGTAATGGGGAGCAAGAGGTGGAATGCGGATACGTTCACTCAGCTGGCCAAGGGCCTGGCCGCCCGGGGTCACCCTGCCCGCACTCCTGACCATGTCAGGAGTAAGGTCAAGGAGCTGCGGTAGGGTTACGCCTGGGCCCGGGATGCGGCCAGCCGATCTGGGGCCGCCCCTGTCTCTTGCCCCTTTTACAGGGAGCTCAGGGAAATCCGGGGGCCCCGGCAAACCTCCTCCCCTCCGGCCACTCTTGATACATAGGCTGATGAGCCCCAGCAGGCCCCAGAGGTGGAGTCCGCCCCGGAGGCAAGCCCTGCACCCCAGAGGACCCCCCAAGAGCCCACCCCTGGGCCACCGGAGGAGGAGGAGGAGGGGGGATCCTTCTCCAGCGATGGGGGGCTCCGGGTTGCTATTCCGTCCTGGAGCTCCAGCAGGGCGTCCGCCCACCGGGTGTCCCTTGACCGTGGGATCGGACCATCAGGTATGTCCCCCCATTGCACACCTCTGGGGTTGAGGGGTGGGGGCAACAGACATGACCAGGGCCCTCCACATGCCCAGATGACCATGGCCCCTAGGACAGCAGTGGCATGTCCCTCAGAAGAGTGCATCAGCCCCTGCCCCACCCCAGCACGACAGTGCCATGCCCCATCCCTGGGGATGGGGGGGAGCGGAACCTAGGGTCCCCCGGGGGGAGGGAGTGGGACACCCATCAGCAGCAGCAGCATCTCCCGGGGACGGGGATGGGGAACCAGCAGCAGAGGGGTGGGGGGACAAGGGCCACGGCCTGGGGCCCACACTAACGGCTGTCTCCACTCTTCTTCCCCGCCTATGTTCCGCAGCTGCACCATCAGAGGGACCAGAGAGCGCCGGCGAAGTGTCAGTGGTCCTGGAGAGCCCACTGGGGCCATCACTCCAGTCCAGCCCCTCGGCGGAGCACCGATCAGCCCCAGGGTGGGGACGATGGTGGACCCAGCTCCACTCCCGGACGATGACGGACCCCCAGCTGCTGGTGATCCTTCGGCGGCAGCTGGAGGTCTCGGAGCAGCACCTGCGGGCGGAGGAGCGGCGGCTCCATCTGCAGGAGCGGGCACTGGCCTGGTGCCAGGAGGCATGGGGGGCCTTCATGCGCACTTTCGAGCGCATCGCCGACTACCTGGCCCCCCATGAGCGCTGGTCGCCGCTCTGCCCACCCTGCCTGCTCCACCCACTGCTCCACGCGCTGCTCCACCCGCCGTCGCACCGCCGTCCGCCACCAAGGGCCCTTCAGCCAAGGGGGACCTGGGGCCTGCTGACAGCCGCCGGCCATATCTCCTGGTCTGCCCGGCCCCCAGCCAGCCCCAGCCAGGGCTGAGGCCGAGGTGTGAGTTGCGGCCGCCCACCCCCCAGCGCTGGACATTAGGGGGTGCGGGGCCCAGGACGTGCCCCCCCTCTTTGTACATATCCCCTTTACTTGTATTTTGTAAATAGTTTGTATTAGACTCCTGTTATTTTATGATACCTGCCCCCCCATATAAATAGTTCTCCCCTTTCTTGTCTTCCCCTTTTTTTTGCTTTTCATCATATAATACATATATAATATTTATGTTTGTTTTAAATAATATAATAATAATAAGAAAACAACGTTTAGTGGTTTCATGAACAACTGGTCTATTTTTATTCGCAAGAGAAGTGTGGGGGGTGCTCTGTGGTTTGGGCGTAGGGGCAGGGAGTGTTGTGGAGGATGGGGGGGTGCAGTGGGGGGCCTGCCAGCGTTCACCCCGCGGCCTCGTTGAAATGGGCCCACAGGGCCTCACGGACCCGGATCCCTTCGGGGTCCACCTGGTGACTGGGGGCAGTGGGTGGCTGCACGTCAGCCCTGCCAGCCTCCACAGCCCAGCCCTGAAAGAATGCCTCCCCCTTGCTCTCGACCAGGTTGTAAAGGGCGCTGCACGCGCCCACAATCTGGGGGATGTTGGTGGGGCCCACATCAAGGCAGGTGAGGAGACACCTCCAGCGCCCTTTGAGGCACCCAAATGTGCGCTCCACCACCTGGCGCGCGTGGTTCAGGAGCATGTTGAAGCTCTCCTGGCTGGCTGACAGCTGGCCCATGTAAGGGTGCAAGAGCCAGGGCCGGAGGCGGTATGCTGCGTCTGCGATGACGCAGAGGGGCATGGTGGTGTCCCCCACAGGGATCTCCCGCTGGGGGATGTAGTTCCCCGCCTCCAGCCGGTGGCACAGGCCCGAATTCCGGAATACCCGGGCTTCGTGGGTGCTGCCAGGCCAGCCCACATATATGTCCAGGAAGCAGCCCCGGCTGTCCACCAAAGCCTGGAGGACCACTGAGTGGAAGCCCTTCCTGTTTAAGTAGCGTCCTCCACTGTGCTCCGGGGCACGGATGGGGATATGGGTCCCATCCAGAGCCCCAAAGCAATTGGGGAAGGCCAGGGTGGCAAACCCCGCAATGGCGGCATCCAGGTCCCCAAGCTGCACGAGCCTGTGGAGGAGCAGGGCATTGATGGCGCGGACGACCTGCAGGGGAAGGACATGGGAGAGCACCAATGAGCGGTGTGCAGGGTGTGTGTGGCCCTCCCCTGCCAGGGCCCCCCTCCCCTCCACTGCCAGGGCCCCCCTTCCCTTCCCTCCCCTCCCCAGCCAGGGCTCCCCTCCCCTCCCCACCCAGGGCTCCCCTCCCCTGCCAGGGCTGCCTCCCCCTCCCCGTGGGTCCTCTTACCTCCATGACGACAGCCCCGATGATGGCCTTGACGACGCCAAACTGCTGGTCCATGGATCTGTAACTGTCTGGAGTGGGCAGCTTCCAGACAGCGATGCCGACCCGTTCCTCCACCCTGAGGGCAGGCCGCATGGCAGTGTCCTGGTGCCTCAGTGTGGGGGTGAGCCACTGGCATTGCTCCAGAAATGTCTGCCGGCTCATATGAAAGTTCTGGAGCCAGCGGTCGTCGTCCCACTCCTCAAGCACCAGCTGCTCCCACCAGTCGGTGCTCGTGGGGTAGCTCCACAGCTGGCGGCGTGTGCAGCGGGGGGCGGGGGGGGGCTGTAGGGTCTGGGGTTGCTTCCTCCTCCCCTGGGGGCAGCTCCTCTTCTGTGGCTAGAATATAATCAGCTCCCTCCTGCATGGCATCGAGCAGGGCAAGCACTGCTCCTACAGGGGTGGCTGGATGGACCTCTGGCTGCTGCTGCTGCTGCTGCTGCTGCTGCTGCTGCTCGGGGTCCATGACTGCGTCACCGAGGTGTGCATGCCTATGGCTCTGAAGACAGCGTACTCTGCAGGCTGAGTGTGTCTGGGAGGGGCCCTTTAAGGGAGCGGCTAGCTGTTGCCCCGGAAGTGCTAGTCCGCCCTGTGACCCTGTCTGCAGCTGTTCCTGGCACGCTTATTTCGATGTGTGCTACTGTGTCATGTAGACGCTCCCCCGCAGTGCCTACTTGGATGTGGTGCTGCCCTCGACGGCATCAGCCCTGGAGGACGTGTAGACGTTATTCATCAAAATAGCTTATTTCGATGTCGCTACATCGAAATAAGCTGTTTCGATGTAGCAAACACATGTAGACGTAGCCAAGAGGTGCTAAAGACGTCGGTATAAAACCCGTGGCTGACAGAGCTATGAACAACGAGATTTTAAGTATGTAAATGCAAAGAAACAGATCCCACCCCCCAACAATGGTGTCGCCACATTAGAAATGGAGATGGTAAAATTGTGAATAAGAATACACAGAAGGAAGAAATGAATGATGAATACTTCTACTTTGGGGGGAGAACAGGTTATCTATTCTTATGTTTGTTAGAATAGAGACTTACACAGCTAACTCTCTGTTACTGATTATATGTTCGTTTAATTTATTGTGCAAAGTCACCAATGATGGGAATTACACAGCCTCCCTACACAACAATACTATAATATTCTAATTTTTAATTAGCCCTAGTGTTAGGCAGCTTTTCCTAATATTGAATCTGAATCTCCCTTGGTGAAATCATAGAATCATAGAATCCTTGGCCTGGGAGGGACTTCACGAGGTCATCGAGTCCAGCCCCAGCCTAAAGTGGGATCAACCCCAACGAAATCATCTCAGCCAGGACTTTCTCAAGCTGGGACTTAAACACCTCTAGGGATGGAGACTCCACGACCTCAGTGTAAGTCAGTTATGTCCAGTCCAACCCTGCACAACAACTGGCAAACAGTCTTTCACATCTTTGAAGACTGTTATCAGGTCCCCTCAGTCTTTTTCTTCTCTCGACTAAAAATGTCCAATTTGTTTGATATTTCCTCATGGATAAAGTTTCTGACAACTTTTACTCTGTTTTCTGCTCTCCTCTGGAAACTCTCCATTTTGTCCTCATCTTTCTTAAACAGTGATGTGAAAAACTGAACCCAGCACTGCAGCTGAGGCCTCAGCAGCGCAAAGCAGAGTACGACAATTTCCTCTTCATTGTCTCATATGACAGTCTTGTTAGTAAAACCCAGAGTGACAGTTCCCTTATTCACAACAGCAGCACGGCTTTTCAGACTGTGATTCATTGTAACCCCCACCATTTTCTGCACTACTGCTGCGGAGTCAGGTTTTTTTAATTTATACTTGATGTTTCTCTCCTGTCTTGTGCTTTCAACTTGTCTTTATTTATCAAGGTCATTTTGACCTTTTATCCTACCTTCCAGAGAGCTTGTGACCCCCCCCTCAGCTCAACGTAATCCACAAGCTGTGCGAGCACATTCTCTACTCAATATCCAAGTCCTTTAGGAAAATATCCAATTGTAGCAGACTCAGGACAGTTTTGTTTTTTGTTCCTTTTCTATTCATAGGATCAGAGCAATCACCAAGAGCACGGATAAAGCACCTGACAGCCTGCAGGCCAAGGTCTTACCTAAAGCTCAGCATTTCCCTCAATATCTCGGCTGACTCACCTTCTCCCTTGCACCCTGCTTCTGGAGACAGACATTTAGTCCCCTTCCCTGCAGACCCTGCCTCACCCTCTCTTCTACTTCTTCTTCAGTCACTCACTCAGACAGTGGAACAGTGGCTGAAGCACAAAGGGCATATGACTACCAGGTAATACCATGCAATGCCAGCCAGAAACGCGCATGAGACTGTCTGTTTTCAATATCTGGGGACACTGGAAACAAGCAGTCCGTGTCTACGTCAGTGAGTGCTTTGAAATTATCCAGCGGGGTGTCTACACACAAAAGTTTTCTTTCAAAGTTCAATGGAAAGAACACGGCGCTGCTTTGGAAAGTGTTCCTCCACTCCTGGTTCAGGAAGAGCACCGTCTTTCAAAAGCTTCTTTCATAAGAAATCATGGGCAGACACTTCACAGGCCCTGATCTTTTGATCCCTGGCCCATTCTTTCCAAAGAGCGGGGCCTGTGAGGTGGCTCTCTTCCGAAAGAGCAGATCACTGTTCCGATCAGTTTCTGTGTGTGTGGACGCGCTCTTCGAAAAAAGTTCTTTCTGAAGAGATCTTCCGGAAGGACATCTATGGAAAGAACTCCGGAATGGAGATGTAGCCAACGTGGGCAGCGTTACCTCCTGGGCACGTACACACACTTCTTTCTTTATTTGTTTAGTCGGGCTAAACTGCACGATTAAAAAAACTGAATCACCATTAATCGCACAATTGATCAAGGGGCTGCAGAGTTCCCCACCCTGACTTGAGTCTCTGCAGTGGCCATCTCAGCTGCGTGGCTGCCCATAGCTGGGTTCCCGCAGCTCTGGGGTTGCACCCAGCTGGTGTTCCCATGACTGGTGGCAGCATTCCTAGACACAGGGCTTCTGGGACTTCCCCACCTCCGAACCCAGGTTCCAAGGGATGGGGCTGCCGGTGGGGCTCGGCACCCTACACAACTCCCACCCAAGGGCTGCTTGTGTCCCCCACATCCTGGCCAGGGTTTCCCGTGGCTGGTTGTGCTGGCAGGGTTTGGCACCCTGCGCCGTTCCCAGACATGGGGCTACTGTGGTTCTCCCACTTCTGCCTTGAAACCGGGAGGCCACTAATTGCATTTTTCTAGGGCTGTCAATTAACAGTTAACAACTGCAAATAACATGAATAACACGTTCATTTTTTATCCCCTTAAATCGGTCCTGTATTTATTGCAGGCATTGACGTGTGTTAATGGACAGTTGCAATATTTAGCATATCTGTCAAGAACATACCTTGCAATGCCAGTCACAAGTGTGCCAGGAGAATGTCTGTTTCCACTTTCAGGTGACATTGGAAACAAGCAGTGGGCAGCATTAGATCTTGCAAATGTTCACAAACTCCTTTATCTGAGCGATTGGCTGAACAGGAAGTAGGACTGGGTGGCTCTGCTTTCTATGTCCAGTAGCTCTTACGTTCTCACAGTACATTGGCTACTGATTCGGTCTGTCTCTCCTCACCCACCTCCAGTTCCTTCCACTGGTTGGGAGTCCCAAGCAGCCCCAGCCCCCCATCTCCTTGCTCATCTAGCCACAGTCTCTGCCCCTCAACTCGCTGTTCTATTTCCCTCGTCTCGCTAATCCAGTCAGGCAGCCCCAGGTGCTTTATCCAGCCAGTTGCCCTCTCCCCCTCTTTCTCCCTGTCCCACTTTTTCTCCCCATCACACACCAGTCTCCGTTGTCAGAATGTCCCACAATCAGCTCCCCATGCACAGAGCCGTCCCATACGTCTCAGATGATGCAGAGTGGCTGCCCCAGACCCTGCTTCGGGGCCCCAGGGCAGCCCATTAACCTTCCTGTAGTGCAGCTAAGTCACAGTGCGGCCCAGAGGATTACCTGGGGGAGCAGCCTGGTGTGGTTTCAGCCTGCTCTGCTCTGCCCTTCCCTGCCCTCAACCAGCCCCCTGCCCTCGGCTTCACTGCAGCAGCAGGAAGTGAGGCCCTAGTGTGGAGAAGTGGAGCCCAGTGGACTGGGAGAGCGTGGTGGGGGGAAGTGGAACAGACTGAGCTACCTCTGCAGCTCCCACCAGTGTCGTGACTTGTCGGGGGGGCAAACCCCTGATGCTGCCCCTCGCCAGCCCCTAGTGATCCCCCAGCTCCATTACTCAGGGGAGGAGATGGGAAGGGGAGGGGCAGAGCAGGAACACAGCTGGGGCAATAGTGGAGCAGGGACAAGATGGAGTGGGGCAGGGCTTGTGGGGGGGGGTTAACCTGGGTCCCAGCTGTGGGGTACTCAGGAGTGGGGTTGCCCCAAAATTTGCGCCCTGAAAGCAGTGACAGACTTGCCCCTGTCCCAGTGTACTCCAGTCATTCACTCCAGTCTGGTTCTCTCCCCTGCTGAATTCAGTTCACGTCCCCTCCACCCTGCGGTGCCTGGAGGCAAAAGGGGAAATTGGTTTCCCTGGGACAGAGCGCCCTGATTTGTCCTGCAAGAAAGTACTTCGAGGAGAAGCCCGGCAGGTGGGGTGGGATAAAGAGCTAAGTACCCATCAGCCCAAATCTTTTGCCACAGGAAGGACTCCCCACTGGGGGCAGAGTGGGAAGGAGGACAATGGCCTATTCAGCTCAGTCACTGAACGTCCTTCAGGAAGGGACATCTCTGCTCCTCTCAGGTCCTGTCAAGGGGGCCAAATACAGAGGATATGGTAAACAGACTGCGTGTGTTTTGCAGGTGTTGTTTTTAAGTGAGGTGTAACTTAGTGGTGTGTAAAATAACTCTGATTCCTGAAAAGGGCACAGTAATCCGGAGAGGTTGAATCATTCCTGTGGTTATCAGATTTGGGAAGAAGGATTCTTTCGAAGATGGGGTTTAGTTTCATAAGAGCGACATCTGCACTGGTTTTCTTCTTTCAAAATAAGCTCTTTCGAAATAAGAATATGCAAATGAGGTGCCAAATATGCAAATATGCACCTCATGTGCATTTTCGATTTCCCTCATTTGCCTGCCTCTTTCGAAAGAGGAATGAAAGCGTAGATGCCCCCTGAGTGATTGGCTGAACAGGAAATAGGACTGGGTGGACTTGCAGATTCTAAAGATTTACATTCTTTTGTTTTTGAGTGCTGTTTAGCAAACAAAAGCCTCCATATGTACGTTGTGCCTTCACAATAAAGAGCTTACACTTCAGTACTTGTGGTTGGAGGCAAATTGAAAAATATGCTTTCTTCCTGTCAATATAAATATTTCTAATAAAATTAATAAGATTGAGTGCTCTATCCTTTGAATTATGTGTTGTAACTGAAATCAATAATGACAATGTAGAAAAAACCAAAATATTTATGATATTTCACTTGGCCTTCTATTGTTTAATTTTTATAATTGTGAGTACCAGAAAACCTCAGTTAACACACTCACACCAGTGATTATACTAGAACACACTGAAGCCCTCCTAAAGATAGGTCAGAATGTTGGGGCGATGGACGGAGATGTTCTGATCAAAGCAACATACACCAGGGAAAGGGCAGTAATGAACCACATGAGACAGGCGGTACACAACCAGTTAATATCAGAGGATAAAAGGAGTCTTTTTTTGATTTCAGTGGGAGTGGAAAATCAACAGTCATTAAGCCAAGTCCATTGTAAAGTTTGCTCATGTGCAGGTGAAATTACAGACATTGATCCAGGGATCTAGTTCTGTACTTTGTCAGCAACAAACCCAGCCCTCGCCAATGACCCGAATCTACAGTTGTTTTGGACAGTTTGACTGCGGCCTCTTGCACACACCTGGGCAACACACCAAGAGAAAACCTACGCAGCCAACACCCTCCATTTTACACATGGGGAAACCAGCCTGGGGACACTGTGGCCAAAACTATTGAACTCCACTGATTCTGGGAGCCCAGTTTGAGAGACCCACATCCTGCTTTTCCCGCGTACTGAGGCTTGTGCAGCACGTTTCCCACAGACCTCAGCGTACAGCACAGAGTGCTCAGCTCTTCTGCAGATCAGACATTCACAGTCTCAATGGCCACCCATCAAAGGAGGAACACGTCATTAGTGAAATTTTTGGCCTCAGTGACTTGCCAGGTATGACGGAGGAACTCTGTGGCAGAGGCAGGGAGAGAATCCACTTTCCCCAGGGCAGCATTCACCTGCCCTAACAAGAGACCTCCACCCTGTGTCTGCAGCCCCCTGCCTCACACAGAGCACACTGGAAAGCACCAGACGTGTAGCTGAGTTAGTCTGTATCTTCACAAACAACAAGAATTTCTGTGGCACCTCATAGACTAACAGATATTTTGGAGCACACAGTAAAGTTTCTGCAACAAACAAGGCAAGGACTTTACAGACAAGAGACACCACAGCCCTGAGTCAGAGCTCTGTCTGTCTAGTGCACTGAAAGAGGCAGGAGACAGTTACAAGCTCTCATGCAATGAAAGTGCGTATCTCAATGCACCTGTAAGATGGGCCCCAATGAAGTTGCAAAGATCATTTACATTCTGCCATTTCCTTATTTCCTCCTGCTGAGATTTGCAGCTGTGCTGTTCCCACCAGGAATGTTTTGTGCACGGTTCCCTCAGATTTCCAAAGGAGGTCCGAATAACAGGAGATGGGGATGAGGAGGTTTTGTTGGAGGATTCCGCAGAGCTCATGGACACTGAGTTCCATTCCGGACTCTGGGAAGGGCTGTGCCTGAGTGATCACAGACCCTTCTTCCCTCCTGTCACAACCCCTCACCCTTCTGCCCTGTCCAACCTGTCCCTGCCCATCCTACCTCTTCCCCATCCCTTGAACTCTGCCAGCTGCATTCTCCTGATCTACCCAGTTCCAGTCTCTGCTCCTCAAGCTTCTCATTCTTGTCCCAGGCTCCTGGCCCAGCCAGCCTTGGCCTCTGTCTGGGAGCCATATGGGGCTGTGGCCAGGGTGCTCAGTGTCCTGCTGCCGCGGAGAAGCTGAGTGCAGTCAGCCGGCAGAGAGTAGAGAGGCCCAGCAGAGCAGAGCAGAGGAGGCTGCTGTGTTACTTCAGCTCCTATAACCATGGTGACTGCGTGGATGCATCCCCTGCCCATCGGATGATAACCCTGCTGCTGCCTAAAGCCAGATCCCCAGGTAGCTCCTGGGCGCTGCACATAGGATGATAAGATGGCATCTGTTGGGCCCCTCAAAGCACAGGCCCTGGGAGAGCTGCTCTGCACCGTCCTATGGATGGGATGGCGTTGGGAGTAATGGAGCAGTAGTGGGTTCCCATCCTCCTGGGGGAACTGCATTAGAGCAGAATCACAAGATTGTGCTGGAGCATTTGGCAAATAAGAACATCAGAACATAAGAACATAAGAACGGCCATACTGGGTCAGACCAAAGGTCCATCCAGCCCAGCATCCCATCTGCCGACGGTGGCCAATGCCAGGTGTCGCAGAGAAGGAGGACAGAAGACAATGATCAAGTGATTTATCTCCTGCCATCCATCTCCTGCCCTTGTTCTGAAGGCTAGGGCACCATACTTTACCCCTGGCTAATAGCCATTTATGGACCTAACCTGCAAAAATTTATCAAGCTCTTTTTTAAACCCTAATAGAGTCCTGGCCTTCACAGCCTCCTCGGGCAAGGAGTTCCACAGGTTGACTGTGCGCTGTGTGAAGAAAAATTTCCTTTTATTAGTTTTGAACCTACTACCCATCAATTTCATTTGGTGTCCCCTAGTTCTTGTATTATGGGAAAAGGTAAATAATTTTTCTATATTCACTTTCTCCACACCATTCATGATTTTATATACCTCTATCATATCGCCCCTCAATCGCCTCTTTTCCAGACTGAAAAGTCCCAGTCTCTCTAGCCTCTCCCCATATGGGACCTGTTCCAAGCCCCTAATCATCTTAGTCGCCCTTTTCTGAACCTTTTCTAATGCCAAGATATCTTTTTTGAGGTGAGGAGACCACATCTGCACGCAGTACTCAAGATGTGGGCGTACCATAGTTTTATATAGGGGAAGTATGATATCTTTTGTCTTATTATCGATCCCTTTTTTAATAATTCCTAACATCCTATTTGCCTTACTAACTGCCGCTGCACACTGCGTGGATGTCTTCAGAGAACTATCCACTATAACTCCAAGATCCCTTTCCTGATCTGTCGTAGCTAAATTTGACCCCATCATGTAGTACGTGTAATTTGGGTTATTTTTTTTTTCCAACATGCATTACCTTACACTTACCCACATTAAATTTCATTTGCCATTTTGCTGCCCAGTCACTCAGTTTGCTGAGATCTTTTTGTAGTTCTTCACAATCTGTTTTGGTTTTGACTGTCCTGAACAACTTGGTGTCATCTGCCAACTTTGCCACCTCACTGCTTACCTCATTTTCTAGATCATTGATGAACAAGTTGAACAGGATCGGTCCCAGGACTGACCCCTGGGGAACACCACTAGTTACCCTCCTCCATTGTGAAAATTTACCATTTATTCCCACCCTTTGTTTTCTGTCTTTTAACCAATTCCCGATCCATGAAAGGATCTTTCCTCCTATCCCATGACCACTTAATTTACATAAAAGCCTTTGGTGTGGGACCGTGTCAAAGGCTTTCTGGAAATCTCAGTATATTATGTCCACTGGGTGCCCCTTGTCCACATGTTTATTAACCCCTTCAAAGAATTCTAATAGATTAGTTAGACACGACTTCCCTCTGCAGAAACCATGCTGACTTTTGCCCAACAATTCATGCTCTTCTACGTGCCTTGCAATTTTATTCTTTACTAGTGTTTCTACTAATTTGCCTGGTCCTGATGTTAAACTTATCGATCTGTTATTTCCAGGGTCTCCTCTAGAGCCTTTTTTAAATATTGGTGTTATATTGACCGTCTTCCAGTCATTTGGTACCAAAGTGGATTTAAAGGATAGGTTACAAACCACTGTTAATAACTCCGCAATTTCACATTTGAGTTCTTTCAGAACCCTTGGGTGAATACCGTCTGGTCCTGGAGACTTGTTACTATTCAGCTTATCAATTAACTCCAAAACCTCCTCTAATGTCACTTCAATTTGAGTGAGTTCCTCAGATTTGTCACCTAAAAAGGCTGGCTCAGATTTAGGAACCTCTGTAACATCCTCAGCCGTGAAGACTGAAGCAAAGAAATCATTTAATCGCTCCGCAATGGCACTGTCTTCCTTGATCGCTCCTTTTATATCTTTATCGTCCAAGGGCCCCACTGCTTTTTTAGCAGGCTTCCTGCTTCTAATGTATTTAAAAAACATTTTACTATCGTTTTTTGAATTTTTGGCTAGCTGTTCCTCAAACTCTTTTTTGGCTTTTCTTACTACATTATGACACTTAATTTGGGAGTGTTTATGTTCCTTTCTATTTTCCTCACTAGGATTTGACTTCCACTTTTTAAAAGCTGCCCTTTTCTCTCTCACTGCCTTTTTAACATGGCTGTTTAGCCATGGTGGTTCTTTGTTAGGTCTCTTACTGTGTTTTTTTATTTGGGGTATACATTTAAGTTGGGCCTCTAGTATGGTGTCTTTAAACAGTTTCCATGCAGCTTCCAGGGATTTTAGTTTAATTACTCTACCTTTTAGTTTCTGTTTAACTAGCTTCCTCATTTTAGTGTAATTCCCCTTTTTGAAATTAAATGCCAGAGTGTTTGACCGCTGAGGTGTTCTTCCCAACACAGGAATATTAAAAGTTATTATATTGTGGTCACTATTTCCAAGTGGTCCAGTAACAGTTACCTCTTGGACCAGATCCTGCGTTCTAGTCAAGACTAGATCAAGAATTGACTCTCCCCTTGTGGGTTCCTGTACTAGCTGCTCCAAGAAGCAGTCATTTAAGGCATCAAGAAATTTAATCTCTGAATCCCGTCCTGAGGTGACATGCACCCAATCAATATGGGGATAATTGAAATCTCCTATTATTACTGTGTTTTTTATTTTGATAGCCTCTCTAATCTCCCTTAACATTTCAGCATCACTATCACTGTCCTGGTTAGGTGGTCGGTAATATATTCCTAATGCCATATTCATATTAGAGGAATGAATTGTTATCCATAATGATTCTATGGAACATTTTGATTCCTTTAGGATTTTTGCTTCATTTGATTCTATATTATCCTTCACATATAGTACCACTCCGCCACCCGCACGACCTGTTCTGTCTTTCCGATATAATTTATATCCCGGTATGATAGTGTCCCACTGATTGTCCTCATTCCACCATGTTTCTGAGATGCCTATTGTGTCAACTTCCTCCTTTGATATGAGGTACTCCAGTTCACCCATCTTATTAGACAGACTCCTAGCATTAGTGTAAAAGCACGTTAAAAAACTACCACTATTTATATGTCCGCCTTTCACAGACGCCTTGGATTTTTTTATATGCGATTGTTTCACATCTGATCTTGCCCATATATTATTTCCCTCGTTCCCTATCTGACTAACTTCTAGGGAATCCCTATCTATGGAGCCTCATGTAAGAGAAGTCTCCGTCCGATGCAGGTGCTCCCCCGCACCAATCGGCTTTCCCCCACCTCTTAGTTTAAAAACTGCTCTACGACCTTTTTAATGTTTAATGCCAGGAGTCTGGATCCACCTTGATTTAGGTGGAGCCCATCATTCCTGTACAGGCTCCCCCTACCCCAAAAGTGTCCCCAGTTCCTAATAAATCTAAATCCCTCTTCCCTACACCATCGTCTCATCCACGCATTGAGACCCTGAAGTTCTGCCTGTCTATCTGGCCCTGCGCGTGGAACTGGAAGCATTTCAGAGAATGCCACCATAGATGTTCTGGATTTCAGTCTCTTTCCTAGTAACCTAAATTTGGCCTCCAGAACATCTCTTCTACCCTTCCCTATGTCATTGGTACCAACATGTACCACGACGACCGGCTCCTCCCCAGCACTGCCCATAAGTCTGTCTAGATGCCTCGAGAGATCCGCAACCTTCGCACCAGGCAGGCAAGTCACCATACGGTTCTCCCGGTCATCACAAATCCAACTATCTATATTTCTAATGATCGAATCCCCCACTACTAAAACCTACTTCTTCCTAACAGCTGGTGCTCCCTCCCCCGGTGAAGTATCCTCGGCACAAGAGGATACAATAGCACCCTCTGGAAGGAGGGTCCCAACTATGGGATAGTTTCCCTCTGCTCCCATTGACTGCTCTCCTTCCCTGAGCCTTTCATCCTCCGTAACAGCATCAGGACTGTCAGATTGGAGGTGGGACAGCCCTACTATGTCCCGGAAAGTCTCATCAACAAACACCTCTGCCTTCCTTAGCTTCTCCAGTTCAGCCACCCTGGCCTCCAAAGCACGCACTCGGTCTCTGAGGGCCAGGAGCTCCTTGCATCGAGTGCACACATACGCCACCCACCCACAGGGTAGGTAGTCATACATACTGCACTCGACACAATAAACAGGATAGCCCCCACTCTGCTGCTGGGCTTCTGCCTCCATTTCCTACTCTAATTATATATGAGGGTTAATGAAATGTTTCAGATAGAGGTTGTTATAAAGGATTTAGTTTAAGGGCAATAGAAGTCACTGGCTCCCTCCAAGCTCCCCCTCTAAACTCCCCTCTGACAGCAAAACTCCAGGTACAGGTTCCATTCCAGGCTCTGGAGAGATGCACGAGCTGGTGGTGACTGACCTTCTCCTGTTCTCTCAAACCCAACACCATCCACCCAGTCCCCTCCGTCCTGTCTCTTCCCCATCCCTCTTCGTGTCCCACTCCCATTGTCCTTCTCTACCCAGTTCCAGTCTCCACTTCTCAATCTTCTCCTCCCCAGTCCCAGTCTCGTTGCTCAGGCAGTCCTAGACTTCACCTCTGGCTCCTCCAGCCAAGTCTCCGTTTTCCCCCTTTCCCTCTCCTGCCCTGCCCCTCTGGGGTCCTCAGCTGATCTGTTTCTCATTCCCACTTCTGCATTGGGTTGTCCTGTCTGCCCCAGCCCCACTGTCCCTCCCTGGAAGTCTCATCCAACCTCAGGGCTTCTCTCCCTGAACACTTGTTAGGGTGTAAGTTTACCCCACACTCTCTTGCTGCACACCAAGGCTGCGTCTACATGGCAGCACTCTTCCGAAAGAAGACATTTCAAAACAGCTATTTTACAATATCTTATTTTGAACTGACACAACCACACACACAAATGTGTTTTGAAAAACCCCAACGATGTCGAAATGGCATTTCCAGGTCCACGGGGATATTTTGCAATTGTGCCACTGGAGGCCGTTAGGGCTTATTTAGAAATAGCACCGAAGCGGGTATGAAATCGGTGATGTTCCACATGGAGTGAGTTTTTTGGAGTTGAAGTAAAATACCCACTATTTTGATTTCATTTCCAAACAGCATGTGCATTGTTTGGACGCTGCCAAAGTTATTTCAGAATAACTGCTGTTATTTCGAGGTAACTTTGCTGCACAAACACAGCCCAGAATTCCATGTGGACCCAGCTGCTGCGCACTAACATGTCCCTGGTGCTGTGAAATGGGAGCACATCACAGTGCACTAGAGAACTGTTTGTGCACAGCAGCACAGGGAACATGGACTCGTGGTGCACAGCACGACAGTGCAGGGGAGATTCACACCCCAGCTGCCACATGTGTTCGGGTAGCTCTGCTCTCAGCCTTCCACACCCCACCCTGGCGGCTTGTTCTCATTTCTTTGCCCAGTAGGTCTTAGACTTTCCCCACACCTGATTACGGAGTTGGTCTGTCTCTCCTCACGCACCCCAGTTCCTCCCACTGGTTCCCAGGCCCTGATTTCGCACTTGGCCGGTCCCCAGCTCCCCCTCTCCTTGCTCATCAATCACAGTGGCTGTCCCCCAACTCACTGTTCTAGTTCCCCTGTCTAGCTAACCCAGTCTGCCAGCCCCAGCCCCAGGCACTTTATCCAGCCAGTCGCCCTCTTCACATCTTCCTCCCTCTCCCACTTTCTCTCCCCACCACACACCAGCCTCCAGGATCGCAATGTCTTGCCACCACCCCCCCATGGGCAGAGCCGACCTATATGTAGGATGATTTGGGGTGACTGCCCCAGACCCTGCACTTTGTGGGGCCTCAGGGCAGCTCCTCAACCATCCTGGAAATGGGTTCCAGTGTGGCCGGGCCTGGGGATTGCTTGGGGGGAACAGCCTGGTGTGGGGCCGCAGCAGGGGCTGGCCCCTCTCCTCCAGTCTCTGCACTGGTGGGATCCAAACCCTCCCAGCAGCCTGCTCTGCCCAGCCCTGCCCAGCCACACCCACTCCCAGACCACTGCCCTCAGCTTCACCACAGCAGCAGGAAGCCGGGGGGCCTGGCCATGGAGAAATGGATCCCAGCAGGATGGGAGAGTGTGGTGGGGTGGAGTGGAACAGGCTGACTGGCCTCTGCAGCTCCCACCAGTAGAGTTAGTGGGGGGGGTAACCCCTGAAGCTGCACCTCACCAGGCCCCCCAGTGATCCTCCAGATCCATCAGTTGGGGAAGGGGATGCGAAGGGGAGGGGCAGAGCAGGACCAGGTCTGGAGGAGTGGGAGGAGCAGGGACAAGGTGGGGTAGGGCAGGGCTTGCGGGGGTGTGGGGGTTAACCTGGGTCCTGGGTGTGGGGTAGTGATGGGGGGTTGCCCCAAGCCCTGTGCCCCCCATGCCCAGCAGGGACAGACCTGCCCATGAGCCCCTTGTCCCATTCTGCTCTGATGTCCCAGGAATCCCCCACCTCTGTTGCTCAGGAGAGCGGGTGGGAGAGGCAGAGTGGAGCGGAGCAGGGGTGGGGCTTGGGGCCAGGGGTAGAGAGCAGGTGGGGTGGGGTCTGTGGAGGAGAATGGCCCTGGGTCCTACGCCTGGCCTTGCCCCTGGTCCCACACCTCTCTTGTGATGGCCCTGCCCAGGGGCTCCTTCTCCAGTCTACTCTCCTCTCCCACTCCTGTCTGGTTCTCTCCCCTGCTGAGTTCAGCTCAGCTCCCTCCGCTCCCTGCAGTGCCTGGGCATAGTAGGGGAAGTTGGTCTCCATGTTAAGTTGAGTTAAACCCGTGAACCCCAAGTGGGGCATAGGTCATCCACAAGACTCCTCCACCTGGTTCTATCTTGGGCAATGGCTTCAATCTGGCCCCAGGAATATCCCAGTTCTTGTGCTTCGGTGACTGTTGATCTCCTCCATGTTATTCGGGGTCTTACTCGGCTGCGTTTCCCCTGAGGATTTCATTTTAGGACATGTCGAACAATGCTGGATGGAGGTTTCCTCAAAGTATGTCCCAGCCATCCCCATTTTCTCCTTTTTATTTGGATCCACACTGGCTTTTGGCCTGTTTGTGTCCACAGATGTTCATTCCAGACTTTGTCTTGCCATCTTATTTGTAATATGTACCTCAGGCATCTATTCAAAAACGTCTGCAGTTTGTGCGTTGAGGACTTTGTGGTGCGCCATGATTCACAGGCATACAGCAGGACGGACTTCACATTTGAATTGAAGATTCTCAGCTTTGTTTCGACAGAGATGTTGTGTGATCTCCATACTGGCCACAGGGTTTGAAATGTTGCTGTGGCTTTGCCAATCCTGGATCTGATGTCTAGGTCAGTGCCGCCATCTTTATTTACAACACCACCTAGATAAGTAAATTGTTCAATGTCTTCGAGGGTCTCTCCCCCTCAGGTGATGTCGTCTTGTTTAGTGTGGTTGACTCTCGTAGTTCTAGTTTTACATCTACTGATTTTCAGGGCTGACTTTGAGGCAGCGCTATCCAGTGCTGCAACTTTGCTTTCCATATGCTCATACCGATGTGCCAGGAGAGCAATGTCATCAGCAAAATCAATATCCTCTAATTGATGAGAGAAGGTCCACTGAATACCTCTCCGGAGTTCGCTTGTTGTTTTTAGCATAATCCAATCCATAACTATAAGGAAAAGGAATGGTGAGAGTAGACATCCCTGTCTCACGCCTGTTCGGACAGTGAAAGATTCCGTCAGAGTGCCATTATGTACAACCTGGCAAGTGGAGGGCTCATAATTAGCTCGAATGAGATTAATGATCTGGGCAATGCCATGATACGGCAACAGTCTCCACAGTGCATTTCTGTCTCCACTATCAAAGGCCTGTTCAAGGTCTATGAAAGTTATATACAGTGGGGAGTTCCATTCCAATGACTGTTCTATGATGATCCTTAAGGTCGTTATCTGGTCTACACATGATCTCTCTCTCTGAAAACCAGTTTGTTCATCCCTCAGCAGCCTGTCAGTCTCTGCTTTCATTCTCTCCAACAGGATCCTGTTAAAGACTTTCCCAGGAACAGGCAGCAGAGTGATACCTCTCCAGTTTCTGCATTCATTCAAACTTCCTTTCTTGGGCATTTTAATTATATGTCCATGTTTCCAGTCTCGTGGTATTTCCTTGGTGTCCCATATTCTGCCAAAGGGTTCGTACAGCATGTCTGTGGAGGTTTCAAGGTCCACCTTCACTGCCTCTGAGGGGATGCAGTCTGGCCCTGGAGCTTCTCCACTTTTCAGCAGAGAAATGGCCTTCCTCATCTCCGCCTTAGTTGGTCTGTCTGTATTTATTGGTAGTGGTACTGGAGCTGAGGGTAAGTCTGGTGGATCTATTGGTGCTGGGCGGTTTAAGAGATCCTCAAAATGTTCTTTCCATCGAGTAAGTTGTTCGGCTGGATTTGACAAGACTCTCCCATCCTTGTCTTTCACGGACGATCTACTGTCCATCTTGCACCTGCTAACTTCCTTGTGATATTATACAGTCCTTTTAGATTCTTCTGGCCTACGGCTTGCTCGGCTTGTTGTGCTAGTGCTTCCATGAAGTTCTTTTTATCTCCCTTTATACTTTTCTTCACTTCCTTGTTAGCTTCTGCATACAATTGCAGCGCTTCTGCCTTGATAGCTCTGGTCTTGGTGCTTGAATACAACTGCCTTCTTGGCTTTTCTATCCTTTATCTTCCTCAGAGTCTCTGGTGATACCCATTCTTTGTGTCGTCTTGTTCTTTTGCCCAGGATTTTCTCACAAGCTTCTTTCCATGCTGATTTAGAGCTTTCCCATACTTGCTCTGCCGCTACGTCTTCTGATCTTAGATCTCTAAGGACTGCATATCTGTTTAACAGTTCTAACTAGAATTGTGATTTTGTTATCTGATCTCTCAGGAGTTCTGTGTTATATCTCGGCCCTGGCCTGTTTACTTGCATGTGGTGCTTTTTCAGTTTCAGACTGAACTTTGCGAAGACAAGGTGCTGGTCGGATCCCACATCCGCCCCCTTCTTGCGCATACATCTTGCATAGAACTTCTGAAGGTGCTGCTGATGCAGATATGGTCAATTTGATTTTCCGTCCGGTGGTCTGGTGAAACCCGTGTTGCTTTATGGATTCTTTTGTGTGGAAAGACACTCCCATCAATCACCAATCCATGAAATACGCAAAAGTCACTGAAGAGGTTGCCGCTCTCATTGGCTTTTCCTTACCCTTCTGTACCCGTGTACTGCTCCTTTCCTGTGTTGTCACTTCTGATTTTGGCATTGAAGTCACCCATCAAAATCAATATATCTTTCTTACCTTTCTTGTTAATAATACTTTGGAGAGTCTCATAGAACCTTGTTTTAATATTTTCATCAGCATCATTTGTGGGGGTATAGCACTGTATGATCAGAATCTTGTTTATCTTGGTGTAAAAACTGGCTGTAATGATCCGTGCTGACACTGCTGTCCACTCAGTTAGGGATCCAATTGCATCCTTGGACAACAGCGTACCTACTCCTCCCGTGTGTGGCTCATCCTCCTCCTCATGCCCTGAATAAATAAGGGTTTCACCTGTTGCTATACACAGTTGTCCTGATTGTATCCATCTTGTTTCGCACAGCCCCAAAACTGCCAGCTTGTATTGTCACATTTCTGCTGCTATTCGTGCTGTCTTACCAGCCTCATACATTGTTCTAACATTCCATGTTCCAATCTGAGTTGTAGTTCTGGGTGAGAGAAGGGTCATCTGCGATGCAGCCTCCTCTCAGCTTTCGCTGCCCCACTTCATAATCATTCTGGCTGGATTTCCTGCTCTTCCCCAGACATGACAAGTTAAGGTTTTCCTTGTGGATGTTTCTGTAACAGTTTTCTTTTTACGGGCAGGGTTGTTAGCCCTACGCCAACCCCTTATCCTCGAGGAGAGGTTGGATCACTCTTTGTCTGGTCTCTACCCATTGACCTGTCTGACAAGGGAGACCCTACCAGGAGCGAAAAGCTCCAGCCAGCATAGCTCTCCAGGTCACTGAGACAAACAAGCCCCCCAACCACGACAAGGTGATTATCCATCTGAAGGGTGGTTTCCATGGGAAAGAGCAAAAAAAGTACTTTGGAGAGAAGTCTGGCAGGTTGGGTGGGAAGAAGAGGTAAGTACCCCGTCAGCCCAAATCCAATGCCACAGGAAGGACTCCCCAGTGGGGGCAGAGTGGGAAGGAGGAAAATGGCCTATTCACCTCAGTCACTGATCGTCCTCTGGGAAGAGAGAGCTCTGTACCCCTCAGGTCCTGAAAAGAGGGCCAAAGACAGAGGATATTGTGAACAGACAGCACGTGTTTTGTAGGTAGGTCATTTTAAAGTGAGGTGTATATTAGCAGAATTCAAAACAAATCTGCCTCCTGAAAAGGGCACAGTAATCTAGAGAGGTTGAATCATTCCTGTGGTTATCAGGTTTGGGCTGATGGGATATTTATCTCTGAAGACGACCACTGAAAACTTACTGACTTTCTACATTCTTATTATCATATGAATGAGTTGGAATACAAAAATTGTACTTATATTTCAGCGTAACCCATAGGAAGCCATAGAAACAAGTCATTGTCTGAATGAACTTTTAGACTGTACTGACTTTACTAGTGTTTTTATTCCGCCTGTTGTAACACCAGGCAAACATCTAGATGAGTTGATGTATCTCCTGACAGACCTCAGTGTACCCCCAATGGTACTCGTACCCTGCTGGGAAACATTGAGCTAGTGCACAGAGCTGGTTTGTCGATGCCTGGCTGCTTCTTTCTGAACAAATCTGAAGGATCCTGGTTCCTTTATTCTCTGTCTTCTCTCTCAGAATAACGCTCAGTCACACTGAAGTCAGTGGCTGATTACCTGAGAAAGGATCCCTTATCCAGCCCTGCACCACTACCCAGGGGAGACATGTCACAGTCAGGGACATAATGATAAGGGCTCGTCCTTCTCTCCAGCTTCAGAACGGGGCGGGGAACAGCCCTCACTTTACCCCCTGCAGATGTGCAGCTCCAGCTGAGAGGCAGGGGCAGTTTTACAGGAAGTGGCACTGAAGGGCTGTGCTGTGCTGCTCCTTTGTCTGTGAGCAGCCCCTCGCTCCCGTGGGGCTCAGAGGGGAGGGACTCAGAGCTGGGCACTTGCGAGATGTGCGGCACAAGGCAGTGCGCTGTTATCACTGGGGTGAGGGGTTTGGGGGCCCTCAGTAACAGGTATTTTTGGTGTCCCTCTCCCAGAGTGGAAGGGAAGGGAAGGGGCTGGTGAGAGATCAGGACCCTGAGGTGAGTGTACCCAGGGCAATGGGGAGAGGTCAGTGCTCCAGCTCGGCCTGACCGACAGGGCTGGCAGGTCAATGAGGGAATCAGGAATCCAGGGTTCCCATCGTCCCTGTGAGCTGGAGCCTGGGCCAGTGTGGGGAGGGCGAAGGGGAGAGCAGCGCCTGAGCTGGGGGCAGAGCTGTGCCAGCCAGAGCCAGAGCCAACAGCAGCAGCCCAGGGAGCTGGCGGCCGAGAGCAGCAGCAGCAGCAGTTCTGGGGCTGGAGCAGCCTGGAGCTGGGTGCAGGGAACTGCTGGGGAGAGCGAGGGGGACCCTGGGCAGAAGCCCAGTGCAGGGAGATGCCACCAGCCTAGAGGCCTCTCAGGCCAGACTTGGAGGGGGATTGTAACCCCAATGGAGGCTGGGGAGATGGGCCCTGTCACCTGGAGCATGAGGGCGGGTGCCAGTGGCTGCCACCAGAGCAAGTATCTGACCCGCAGCATCCCTGCAGCACAGCCACGGCCTGGGACGTGTGAGGGACGGACTGGCAGCCTCCCTCCCATTTCTGCGATGGCTGTTTGGGGCACCCCTGTGCCCAGGGAGTGGGGCTGTGTGTTTCCTGTAACCAATCCCGTTTCTAAAATAGCTGCTCTTAAACCACTGTGTTTGCTTTGGACTGTACCCAGGGCACCCACGGGGGCTGCCGCGCTCCTGCTGCTCTCCCAGACATGGTGAGCGGGGGATGGGCACAGGGAGGCGGCCCTGGAACAACAGGAAACACGTCACAGTCACACCGGGGGATCCTCAGTGCCCAGAGACATGAACAGAAACAGTAACAGCTCAGTATTAACAGCCACAGGACGTGCCCTGGCTTTGTGCATTTCTCGTTAGGGTCACAGGCACACAGCACCCTGGGGGTTCAGGCCCTTTGGTCTCAGGGGATTTGCCTGTCAGGACTGAGGTGGCTGATTCTTACCTGAACACGTGACTCCAGCGTCCCGGGTGTGGTGACAGAGAGATAAAAACCGTCTGTCGTTCGCACAGTCCCAGAGAGCAGTCTCGCTACCACGACAGTTAACACCAGCCAGCCGAATCGGTCCGTTTCCTGGTCCAAAATGTGCATAAGTATGGGCACTGACAGCAGCTCCACATCCCAGCTGCTTACAAACCACTTCAGCATCTGTCCTGTCCCAGCCAATACCACACACCGTCCCCCACTGCTCCTGCTGTTTCACCTCCACTCTCCCGGCACAGGGGCTGCCTCCATTCACCAGCCTCAGCTCCTCAGCACCTGCAAAGAGAGAGAGACAGAGCAGGGTCAGAGCGAGCAGGAGCCCCCGTTTCCAGCGTTATCCCAGCAGAGTCTGTGGCCACAGCCAGGAGACTGGGAGATGCCCAGAGCTGCCTCATGGCACCTCCGTGTCGCATGGCAGGGCTCAAACTGGGGCTGTCAGTGCTGCAGCTCTGCCATGTGTGATCCCCACTCTTGTGATGTGGGATGTTTTTACCAGTCCTGTGAGAATGTCATGAAAGGTGCGAACTCCTGGATTTTCCCATATTCCAAATGGTCCCATTGCCTGTCCCTGTCATTGGGGCTGAAGCCAGCGAGATTCCACCAACTCCTGAAAGTCTGTCAGGGGGTGGGGGTGGGCCTGCTCTGGGTAAATTTGGCTGAAATCTCCCTCTGAAGCCCACAGGGAATAGGGCTGCCCCTGTATGTCTCAGAGGACCTCGGAACTGTGAACGGCAGCAGAGACCCCCTGAAAGGAAGAAAGGGGAAGAAAGATGCTAGGGGAGAAGAGGCAGATTCAGGGGTTGCAAGGGAATGAGGTAAAGATGATGAATGGGCCAGAGAGGGCTGTGGAGGTTCTGTGGAATGGGCAGGATGGAGGGAGGGATTAGGAGTCAGTATTAGGAAAGGATGGAGAGATGGGATGAAGGTCTGGAAGAGGGTGAGGAAGGAGCAGAAATATGGAAGTGGGTCTGGAGTGGGAGCTGGGCTGGAGATCAGAAAGGAGCCAAGAGTGAGAAAAGAGGAGACATGAGGCATTGGGGCTGGAGGGAGAGAGGGGCAGGGAGAGCAGAGGGACCGAGAGAGACACAGGGAGAAGAGGGGATCTAACAGGGGCGGAAGGAGGATGGAGGGATGGGGCTGATGATCTTGTGTAGGACAGGAGGGAAGGGCTTTAGCTCAGGGCAGTAAGAGGCAGAGGAGGACCTGGGTGTGGAGCAGAGGGTGGGAGGGAGGTGAGGTAGCCTGGAGAAGGAGCACATGTAGGAGGATGGGGAGGATGAAGAAGTGTGTGGGGGGGCATTTGGTGCTGGTGGTCACGAGATGGGGACTAGTTCTGGAGAAGTGGGAGAGAAGGGAGCATTGAGGAGAAAGATGGGGTCAGGAGTGGGTGATAGACATATGGTATCAGATGTAGACGTGTTAGTCTGTATTCTAACAGAACAAACAAGTGGTCAGGTAACACCGACAGATAGACAGATAGATAGATAGATAGATAGATAATATGTGGCTCAGTGCCCTCCACCTCCCACAGATACAGGTAACCCCAGCCATCTGCTCTCACCCAGTCCCCATCCACAGAGCCAGGCAGCCCCAGCCTCCCTGCTTTAACTTGACACCCCTATTCTGCTCCACAGCCAGGCACCCCCAGCCAGCCCTCCCTCTGACTCAATGCCCTCCCCCTCCCCCAGAGCCAGGCACTCCACAGTTCCCCCTGACCCGCACTCTAGTCCTCACCAGAGCCTCCACCCCCACTGCCATTGGCCCAGAGCCACCACCACCACTGCCGCCATGTGCTTCTCCCACCCAGTGCTGGGCCATGTGCACAGAGCAGGGACAGCGCTCCCGGTGAGCAACTCTGAGGCAGAGACGCATGTAATGCTGCAAAGACCAGCATGCGACCTGGGAGCCGTGGGTGGCCCCCCCGCCCTTGGCCTGGTGCACGCTAGTTAAAAGGGGCTTTTTTCAAGCAAGTGATCTCAGCGATGTTCACACGTGGCAGGGCCCCAGGCTCTGACACTGCTCTAGCTCAGTGCTCACAGAGCCCTGCTCTCTGGCACACGGTGGAAAATAACAACAGCCGGCAGTTCCCTTGCTCAGAAATCCCCCAGCCTGTCCTCCAGTGAGCTCCAACAGGCTTTGTTTCTTTGCTCCTCTAGGAGCCCAGTAAGAATTCCTTCACACTGGGATGGAGCTCCAATAGACACAGTCAGACACCAGGAACCTGGCTCCTGCATTGGTAACACAGGAATCCCCCGGCTTTAGCTCTGCCCTGACCACAGCCCCAGAGCCTTGGGGAGGAGAACCCAAAGTCTACATCCATTCTTACTACATACAGTATGTTGATTGCTGCCTCTGTTGAGCGTACAGGTCAGTGCTTGTCATCACCATTGATTTCCATGAGGTCTGTTGTTGCCTTGGAATTGAAGCCTCCCTCATGGCAGCTATCAGCTCCTTTCAGGATACCCAGGGCTGGATTTCCAGTCAGTCACAGTATGGTCGTGCCTAGTGACACCCGTGTGCCAGAGCACCGGAGGTTGCCGAGTGTGTGATTCTCTAGATACCTATTGCCAGGGATCAGCGGGAGGTGGGGGGCGTGGGGACATGAGTTAGCAGTTGTGAGTTGTGGTACTGGGGCTACTTTCTGTCCTGCTGCTGATGGCTTCACTGCTTGGGAGTTCTTAGGAGGGAGGGAACCCACTGATCTGCCTCATCACGGAGGGGAGGCTCCACAAGCCCCTTGTCTCACTTCCTGCCCCCTTCCCTCAAATGACAATTTCTGCTTGTGCAGGCTTCTTGTCCGTGGGATGCAGAATTTATTGAGAAAATGTGCTGCAGTTCTGCCTTCAACAACCAGAGGCTGCTGGGGCACCAGAGCAGCCTGAGATGCCTGAGGCTGACTGGTTTGCTGGGCAGCAAAAAACTGCTACTTGGTGGCTGTATAAATCATGGAAACTGTCTAGAGGACGGTGCACATGTGTTCACCAGTCCAACAAAAGTGCACTGAGCGGGACACGTGCCTGACATCACTGTGTGAAACTCTCCCACACACAACTGGGAAGTCAAGTATCACTCACACACCAGCACATGCTCCTTCCCCTGCAACGGCAGCCTGAGCACCAGCCGTCATCCCAGAATCCTCTGCTGTTCTCTCACACACAGCTGGGTCAGGGGCTCTAACCCCCTACATCCAATATGAACCTCTTGGGAATTTAAAATAGGAACTACAAGTGAGTGATGGACAGGCAGTTGGCACAGGACTTTCTGGGCCCCGTCCCCAGCTCACCACACAGTTACGGAGCTGTCTGGGAGACACAAGTCAGGGCAGGTTTTTCTCTCTGACACCATTTCAGGCAATTCTGATTATCGGGTTCAGAGACAGTTGCTCCGGCTGGTGCAGCAGCACATCGGGTTCCCATGCACCAGCTACAGCTGAGCAGTTTGCTGCCCAGCCAGGCCCCTGGATCATCCCATCCTGCTAACGCCACCCCTACAGGTTCCTGTTGCTGCACTATCTGAAGTATGTCTGGGCTCACATTAGACTCTAAACCTGTTTTAACCAGTTCTGGAGTCTTTGGGTCGGATTCCCTTCCTGAATTGCCCCAGCACACGCTGCCAAAACACATCATCTAATCCTATCCCCGACACTATTGTTACATTTGCCTGGAGCTGGGACACAGCTTGGCAAAGAGCCTGCAGCCACCTGTGTGATGGTGGGATAAGAACAGCCCCAAAACTGGGCAGGGGCGGCCTTGAGAGAATGAATCCAACACATCCATGAGAGGCCCTGAAACAGCCCCTCTGCCATGCAGCTTGTGCTGGTCGGGCTTCTCTAGGCTCCGAAGAGGAGTCAAACCCTCTTGCCCAAACAGAAGTACTGAGGGGTGGGGATAAAACTTCCTGCAGGCATAGCGTCCAGTGCCCTCCTGGGCAAAGGGCATTGCGCGCGATATCTGGACCAGACATTTCTGTGGGATTCCAAATTATTGACATATTTGTTTGGATGTAAAATACCAAAGTGATGCCCAGCCAGGGGTCTTGGCACACGGGCACATTGCTAACACAAAGCCCAGCAGCATAAAGTGACCATTACAACAGGATCTCAGTGAGACAGGATCTACAGAAACTACTTCCCACCCCTTTCTCGGTCGGTGAAGCACAGCCTGGGACCTTCCCAACACTCACCCCACAGCAAACACCTGCTGACAAACACCAAGGAACTCATTACATTTAGAGCCCTCACACAGAGCCCTCTGCCAGCCACCCCTCACCTTGAAAAAAGAGGAAAGCAAAATGGGTGTCCTGCTGGAAACAGCCGTGGCCGTCAGGCCCAGGCACAGACGTGACCCCACAGGGAGGCCAGTTCCAGGGTCTTTTGGAATTTATAAATCATAATCAAAAGATTAACCTCCAACTGGAGATGGTACCAGGGCTGATCCTGCACCACGGCTGCAACATGCTCCCAGCAAGATGCCCCAATCAGAAAGTGAGATGCTGCCATTTGCCCGTTTTGTTCTCTCCAGGAGTTCAAAGGTGCAGCCCCAAGCAGAGGTCCAGCTCAATCTCATGGTAACAAAGGACTCAGTAAGAGTGGGAAGGTCCAATTTCTAAAGGAAAAGGGGAATCCTCCAACCCAGATACAGATGGCAACACCTGACTGTAAAAGTTACCCACCCAGTTCCAGTTAACCAAACACCCATAGTGAAGCACAGAGGAGACTTACCTGTTACGTGCTTTACCAGGAGGAGAAGAAGCAACCGCAGCACCGTAGTGCACAGACGTCCCTTCATTGCCAGACCAACTTGCTGTCCCCACCTGTCCCTGCACTGGCTGCACCTCCACACCTGCCAGGGCTCCTCTGAGTCTGACAACAAAGCAGTGGAAGGGAAATATATAGATTCAGAGGCTGCCATCAGCTGCGGGAAGGAGCCAATAGCAAACCCAGCTGCCTTTTTAGTTATTATCAGTGGTTTTATCTGTCACTTCATGCAGCTAAAACAGCCAATAAAACATGAAACCAACAAACATCTCCATATATGAGTGAGGAGCCCCTCCCCACGTCAGGTTTCCCGGAGTCTCACACCATGGGCTACACCCAACCCCCGGCGTGGGAGGGAGAAGTTCAGAACGAACTGTACCAGTGTTATTTCTTACCCTGTTAGGGGCTGTGTGGTATTAAGCACCAACTGGGGGACATTGGAGGATGATTATTTGGTAAACTCGGGAAGAAATCCCCTGTGTCAAAGCTGATCAGCACTAGACCAATCCCCAGTGCAGAACGCGCCATAGTGTAGGCAGGGACACATTGGTAGAACCAGGTTGTGTCACTCAGAGCAGCTGTTGTGCAGGAGGAACTGTCCAGCACCGCCTGTTATATTGACAGTTCTTCTACTAACAGTTCTTGGGGTTTCCTGCCTACACCATAAGCCTTCGTGACACAGGCGGAGCTTGGGGCCTGCTGAGTTGGCCACGTCCCTCTGCTCCAGCACCAGCAGTGCACATCACACCCTTCAGTGCTGTCAGTAATGGGAGGGCTTTTCGGAAACAAGTGTGCTTGGTCCTTAAAGGAAGAGGCACAAGGCCGGGTCTCGAAGCACAGAACAATGAGTGGCTGACACCCACCTCCATCAGACTCTGACTGCAGAGACTGTTCCAAACACTTGGGTTACGGGAAATGTCTTCACCTCGTTACCCGGGTGTTTTCTCCCCCACCGCACGTCCTGTGTGGAGAAACTCCCACAAAAACCTGCAGTGATCACCTGATCCTCCTCCAAATCCCTACCTGAGACTGCACTGTGCTGTGTTTCTGGGCACCGCTTGGCCGTGACTAGCTGGGCAGGTCGGGAGGTGTGACTGTGCCTCTTGCCCTCCCTTTCCTCTCTATACTTTTAGTGACCTTCCCGTCCCAGTGCTGCCAGGCTAAATAATGAATAAATGATATAAATAAATAATAGTAAATAATAATAATAATAATAAATAAATAAAAATAAATAATGAATAAATAGTAAATTACTTGCCCAGGCCACTAACAGCAGGTTCCTCACTCAGGGAGCTCTCTGAGATCCTTCTGAAGTGCATCAAACACATAGGGTCAGAATCAGGAAGACTTTGTTTTCCACCCAATTACAGCCAATTGTAAGTACAATTACACTAAAACACAAATTGGCAACTCAACCAGAGGCAGATTAAGGTTTAGAGGGGCCCTCAGCCAGACCAGTCCCATCCCTGTGCTGCTCCTCCTGCCTACAGCATTGCCTGTGGGTCCATCTCATTCTTCCCCTTCCTCCACCTCGTTCCACCCACAGCCCACCCCATTCCACCCTGCACTGCGTCCTCACAAGCCCTTTGCTTCTTTCTACTCCCTACTCGCTGCAGCCCCCCGACTGGAGATGCTCTGCCCTGTGGCCACAACAGAACGTGAGAGCTCCCCAGGCCTGAGGTCCTGGAAGGAAGCTAGAACTCCTCCAGTTCCAAGGAGTGCAGCTGAGGTCTGGGTGCTGGGCATTCTCCCACTGGGGCTTCTCCTAGGAAGCGAACTTAGGATCCAGAGACTTGCTGCACACAATGCAACTGCTAGGGCACTGGACACCTCTTTTTCCAGTTCCCACCAAGTGGCCATGGCTACTGGGCTTGGGCCCCATTGGCCTCACAGCTAATCTGCCACTGAGCACCAGGAAACAGAGGGGTCATATACTTGTATCTTTATGGGGATTATTTTCGCTAAAGAGGAGGAGCACAGTGAGTGGAGAGCACCAGAAGTGGTCCGTGACAAACTGCTTTCCCCTTTCCTGTCATCCTGATGAATGTCCCAACTTGGGGTAAGGGTTGCTAACCCTCCAGGCTTGTCCTGGATTTTCTTGGAATTGGCATCAATTTCCCAGGGACTCATGAACGCAATCCTGGTGAATTTAACAGGCTGTATTTGGGCAACGACATTACATCACATGAGGAGAAAAGCATCTCCTGGAATAGCTCCATTGAGAGTTGACAACACGTCCTTTTTTCTCCCCTTTGTCTTAAAGTCCCACACGCATGCAGGACAATTGCTGGTTTAGGTCTCAGCTCCCAGAGCAGAATTGTCATTCCAGGGTCAGGAAGTTTGGTTCATTAGCTCTTCGTTTCGATGATTTCAACACACAAATGTGGTTTTGTCACACAAATTCCCGAGAGACCCATTAATTCCAGCAACTGCGTTGGCTGAGTGTATCCCAACATACACACAGCAAAATATTTTTAAATCTCATTGCCTTAGTGTAGCCTGACAGAATCCTCCTGTTCTACTCCATCTTGTCCCGCTTAGGTGCCTCAGAGCACAAAGAACAAAAGGAAACAGCGCAGTCTTTGATGCCTCAGAGCACAGATGTGCTACCTCATGATGACCCTGGACAACACGGCTACGTCTACACGTGCAGCCAACATCAAAATAGCTTATTTCGATGTTGCGACATCGAAATAGGCTATTTCGATGAATAACGTCTACACGTCCTCCAGGGCCGGCAACGTCGATGTTCAACTTCGACGTTGCTCAGCCCAACATAGAAATAGGCGCAGCGAGGGAACGTCTACACGTCAAAGTAGCACACATCGAAATAGGGATGCCAGGCACAGCTGCAGACAGGGTCACAGGGCGGACTCAACAGCCAGCTGCTCCCTTAAAGGGCCCCTCCCAGACACAGTTGCACTAAACAACACAAGATACACAGAGATGACAACTGGTTGCAGACCCTGTGCCTGCAGCATAGATCCCCAGCTGCCGCAGAAGCAGCCAGAAGCCCTGGGCTAAGGGCTGCTGCCCACGGTGACCATAGAGCCCCGCAGGGGCTGGAGAGAGAGCATCTCTCAACCCCCCAGCTGATGGCCGCCATGGAGGACCCAGCAATTTCGACGTTGCGGGACGCGGATCGTCTACACTGTCCCTACTTCGACCTTGAACGTCGAAGTAGGGCGCTATTCCTATCTCCTCATGAGGTTAGCGGCTTCGACGTCTCGCCGCCTAACGTCGAAGTTAACTTCGAAATAGCGCCCGACGCGTGTAGACGTGACGGGCGCTATTTCGAAGTTGGTGCCACTACTTCGAAGTAGCGTGCACGTGTAGACGCAGCCCACAAGAACAAAGACAAGAGAGCTCACAGGCCAGCCGATGACCACAGGGACTCAAATTGCCCTTGGCTGGTACTGATAATTGAGACACCTACACATCGTCCCAGGAGAGGAATCTTGTGCCCGTAAGAAAAGAATGTCCTGTCTTAATGATTTAGTTATCTCTGTCTTACAAGTGTAAATGAAGTTGCAACTCCCTTGTAAGAGCTGGCATCACAAAGGCAAACAAGTACAATTGGCATCTTTAGATAAGGAAGAGTGTACGTGACTCAAGGGATATAAAGAGGCGTCTGGCAGCCCACTCTAACTGAGCTCCAATCACCTAAACCTGCCGGTCGGGTAAGGTCATTGTCTCCCGAGGACCCTGGGGACGCCCTCCTCGTACTCTTCTTCCCAAGGGATTGAGTGAACGACAGTGGCTACGCTGGAGTCAGTGGATGCAGGGGTGGGAATTATAACTGCAATGTACTTTTGTGCACATTTACTAGTAAGAGCTCTGTAAGCTATGGCATTTTGTCCTTGTACGTGCAACTTGTAATCTAATTGGTATGCCATATGTATCATCCTACCTGTAGTTAAGAAGATAGAGCAATAACCTTGCAACCGCTAAGATTCTTATTTCTGCCTTTTAATAAATGGTAACCATTTAAGCTTCAGCCTGACTCCTTCCAGATACTGTAACTCGGCCATACACAAACAAAGAACCCTAGCCAGTTTGGCTATATTATCATGGTCAGTGGTAAGGTGCAGTGAGAGCTGAGCCCTGGGTCGTGTCGCCTCCACAGGACAGACTTCTGGGGCACCCGTCAGCCACCCTGGCTGCCTTCTGCAAAGGGACAGTCTGTCCTAGCAGTTAAAGACTGGGGTGAAATAAGCTCTCTGCACCAATCTTTGGGGCATCCATCAGCCACCCTGTCTGCCCACTGCGAAGGGACTGCCGGTCCTAGCAGTTAAAGGCTCGGGTGTAATAAGGCTCCCAGACCACTCATTACCTGGCCATTGGCCAACACTTAGGTTAAGAAGTCGCACGAACTCCTTTGCTGCGTAGGCCTAGAACTACTAAAAACCCCACTGTGCCTCTGTTCATTATCAAGCACACTTTAGTTGTTACATAGTGAGTTATGTAAACCTCCAAGCGTGTCTTGAATTGCAGCTCTTTTTGCTTCTCTTTTACTACCTAGAAGCATTTTGATATGCCTTAATATGTGATATATAGTCTAACCGTGTACACTCAGGTTAGGCCAGAGTAAGCGTTTAACAGAGGTCTCAAAAGGTAACTATAAAAAGTGATTTATCATGAAGTGAGTGTATTTCTAGTGGGGTCCTGCAGGTGTCAGTCCTTGGAATTGTTTAACTTCATATTTTTTTATCAATGATGTGTGTAAACATAAACTAATCCCTGATAAAATTTGAAGATGACAAAAGCCTGGGGGGAACAGGAAACAATGAAAATGTGGGTCACTGGTACAGAATGATGTAAATTTCCTGGTGATTTGGACACAAGGAAATAATGTGTTCTGATATCACCAAATCAAGGAACCAAGAATGCAGAACTTAGGATGGGGGGGCCTTATCCTAGGTAGCAATGACTCTGAGTAAGATTTGAGGCTCATGATGGATAATCAGCTGAACGTGACCTCCACCTATGATGCTGTGGCCGCAAGAATGAAGGAAATCCTCTGAGGTAATGAAAGGGCACTATTGAGTAGGAACACGGAATTTATATCACTTCTTTCATTGGCACTTGCTCTACCACTGCAGATACTGTGTCTGTTATATTGTGTGAAGCCACTGAGTTTCGGAAGAAATCCCGTGAACACAGAGAGCTGCTTTTCTAGTTATTCCAATCCAGACCACGAGCTACCACCAACCAAAAGTGGCTGGACTAACCGTGTAATTATGACCACAACCAGATCACTTACAATGACAGCCCAATACACAACATATTCCTCCCCGTTTATAAAAATATCACCCTTAATAGAATGAACCCTAAACTAGGGAAGGTGAGCAGACTGCCTCAGTTTCTGGCTAACTCTTGAGATTACTTTGGCACACAATTGAGTGTTAACCTCAACTAATGGCCCAGCCGTTGAGGAGACCTTTGTTCTCTAGGTAGATTACAGTGAAGATCTGTTGTTCTTGTACGTGATGGTATAAGTAGTGTGACCCTGACTGTGGGCCTGGGACTCAATGTGTAAACAGGTGAGGGTATTGAGTCAGCCTAATCAGGAAGAAGGTTTGTGTTTGCCACAGATAGTGATGGAGGAGGAGAATCAGGAACAGATGACTCAACTCGATATCTCACTGGTAGTAGGTGAGATCATGCAACTCAACTGGAGATGTGTCCTGGAGGGTAGGCATAAGCTGGCAACAGATGATCTACATTTCACTGCCAGATGAGATCTTTGACTGTCCGGACTGTGTAGGAAACAGTGAGCAGTGATGGTGGCGGGGACCCCTTAAGCTCCAGAAGCACAATTCTGAGCCAAAACCAGCTGACCAAGAGGAAAGGTTCCACTTTTGCCATGGGCGCACACCTGATGACTTGACCCTGCTGCAGACATTTCACAATTTGTTATGGTCCTGAAGGTTTCATCAGATTAAGGCAAGTATGCAGATGATTTCCCATCATGAGAAAGGCGGGGGACACCACTTTGGTTGCAGCATGAGGTGTGTTTCTGCAGGACAATAAGCTGTCCAGGTGCTTTTGAATGAGTGAATGTCCTCTGACTAATGTGAAAGCTTTTTTCATTGTCTGCAAAGGAAGTACCCAGAACAGAGTGACAATTTCATTCTCCTGGACATGTAGGAGACAAGATTGGGTGAGACCTGAGAGTCTGGTAGAGATGTTCCATTCATCTCTGGGTCCATAACTTGGGTAGTACTGGATCAACACGAGTTGCTCTCTTAACTTGAGTAGCAGTGATGTGTGTGTTCTCTACGCGCTCAAGTTAAAAGATTTCCTTCTCGCTAATGTATTTAGGTTTGTCTGGCAATGGTATCCTGAAACGACAATTTGCGTTTCACTGCAGAATGGATTTCTGATATCTGGTTTTGTATGTGTGTTTCATATGACTAGCAAGCAACAGACTAGGAGGCGGAATGCCTGTGTGTGGACAAAATGGTGTGTCAGAAGTCGATGTTCAGTGAGAAATGTAAACTTATGTCTGAATGGGTACTGATGAAATTTCTCAATCCCAGAAATGATTCCCCATGCATCATACTCAATTTCTGCATAGTTAATCTATTGCTTAAAATGCATGAAAAAAAAACTTTTGAGATCTCTTCTCCCAAAGGGATAATGTTCCCACTCCATAAAAGGAGTCATTTCAGCCAACTGTTAAGATAAGGATGTATCAAACTGCATCTGGACCTCCGAGTTTAGCCATGTACATTCAGCTTTATTAAATGCAACATCACAGACTTCAGTCCACCCCCAGGCCTTGTTCTGGCCAAGGAGTTCATGAAGTGGTTTTAGCAGTCTGGTAACCGTTAGATAAACATTCCATACTCGTTCAGTAGTCCTAGAAATGAGAAAAATTGTCTAACATTGTGAGGTTGTAGGGAGTAGGTATTATCCACTTAGGCTTTATGATACTTAAGTAAATTAGCACCTTCTTCTCTTCCCTAATGTAATTTGCAATAACAAAAATATCAAAACACTCACTATAGATGTGCCATTGCTCTGCAGGTGATTCTGTAAGGGTAGTCAGAGCTTTTCAGCAAAAAAAGGCTCTCTCAGCCGCAGGGTTTCACTTCAGTCAGAACAAAGCAGTCCCTGGTTTTACTTTCAGTTTGTACCAGCTGTGTAACAGTCAGTGTACACCCACCGCCCCGTCTTTCATGTCCCATTAAGAACCACAAAATATTTGTTTCCTTATGTTGGCTTCTTCTGTTGCTGGAGACAGCACAGGAATCCCATCCTCGTTGCCACTTTGTTATGTTATTTGGAATCATAGATTTTAGGAAGAAATCCCTGGAAGACAGAGAGCTCCTTTTCCATGTCTTCCACCCATGTGACAAGCTGGAACCAATCAAAACTGGCTGTGCTAATCCTTTATGATCTAACTCAGTTACTATGGCCGCGTCTACACGTGCCGGCTACTTCGAAGTAGCCGTGCCAACTTCGAAATAGCGCCCACCACGTCTACACGTGGCGAGCGCTATTTTGAAGTTGAAATTGACATAAGGCGGCGAGACATTGAAGTCGCTATCTTCATGAGGAGATGGGAATCGCACCCTACTTCGATGTTGAACGTCGAAGTAGGGCACGTGTTGCCGATCCGCGTCCCGCAACATCGAAATAGCAGGGTCCTCCATGGCGGCCATCAGCTGAGGGGTTGAGAGACGCTCTCTCTCCAGCCCCTGCAGGGCTCTATGGTCACCGTGTGCAGCAGCCCTTAGCCCAGGGCTTCTGGCTGCTGCTGCGGCACCTGGGATGTAGTGCTGCCCAATGTCGATGTTGAACATTGACGGCACCAGCCCTGGACGACGTGTAGACATTATTCATGGAAATAGCTTATTTCGATGTAGCATTCATGTGTAGACGTAGCTCATGATAGCAACCAGATCTGTCACGATGACAACCCAATAAGCAACGGTGGCAAAATCTGGTGCCCAATATTTAACATGGATCCTCAAAGACAAGGTTAGGGGATGACTCAGTCACAATATTCAAGAACCTACATGAAGAATAAAACTTTCATAAGGAGCTCCTAAAACTTGAAGAGAAACTTATAGCAAATTACAGAGGCTCAGAATAGAAGTTAGGTAAACTCAGGTGAGAAACAAGGCTCTGTTTTTGAATGCTGAGATTAGTTACCCATTGGAATGACCTACAAAGGTAGCTGTGCAGACGCCCTACAATGTCATTTTTAAATCAAGACTGGAAGTTTTTCTAAAGCTATGATGTATTCAAAGAGTAATTAATCCAGGAATGCCCTATTGCCAGACTTAGACTGATTAGGCTAGATGCTCACAGTGGTCTTTTCTGGTCTAATAATATATGAGTCTATGGATTGTGAGCTGGCCATGATCCCACATGGTTAATGGAGTTGTGCTCCATTTTTCTAACCCATGACACTAATGTCTATAATGAGGGAAGTTCCAGGGGCAAAGCTGCAAGTCATATTTCCCACTTCCTCTCCTGGAAAACAAAAGGTAGCAAATAAAAGGGTTTAAGAGAGGGTGAGGCCTTAGAGAATATGGGAAGCTGAATTCTGGGGAGAGATAGCCTAGCTGAGCTGAAACAAAGGCAAAAGTTACAATCGAGATCTGCTGCAGGACAGTGTACACTAGAGAACAGGGTAGCCCTGGATCTGAAGTTTGTACTTGTACAGGTGATGCTGTAGTGGTAATCCACTGGTATTGGTGGTGGAATTTGCCCCAGTGAACACCAGGTGCATCAGTTGCTCCATCAGCCACTGTCCCTTGTTGTCGTTGTTGAGAAATTGGGCCACTCTTACCTCTCCCTGCTGTGTGTCCCATTCCTGCTTCGCCTTCTGGAACCACAGGGGTCATCACTCCTACAGAGCCTGTTGGTGAACACCTCATCCCTGTCCCTCTTCCTGTTCCTTTGCTGACTGAGGGTCCTGTCCCACAGAGACTGTGGGGGAGGGCTGGGTCAGCTGAGGTGGAATCACCAGCCAAGAAAATGGCAAAGGGTACTCTTGTTCAGATAGATAAAAAGAAGCCCTCTGTTTCCAGGCCTCAGTGAATCCCAGATAAGACTACGAGATTCATGTTGGTGATAAATGGGGAAACACACCCCACACTGGGTGTTTAGCTGTCCATAAGAAATACCAAACCAATAACAAAAGTGAAACTAACAGAGATTTTGGAACATAAGCTTTCGTGGGCAAACACCCACTTCAGGAGAGGCTGCTGAATTCTGGGGAGAGACAGGAAACCTAGCTGAGCTGAAATGAAGACAGAGGTACCCACTGAGCTCTGCTGCAAGACAGTGTAGCCCTGTATTTGAAGTTTGTACTTGTGGAGGTGATCCTGCAGTGGTAATCGATGGGTACCTTTGCCTTCGAAACGTCATGCTCCAAAATATCTGTTAGTCTACAAGGTGCCACAGGACTTCTTGTTGTTTTTGAAGACACAAATTAATTTTGCTACCTCCCTGATAAAAGTCAAGCTCTGTCTCACCTCAGCTGTAAATTAGAAATCAGAAATGCAGGCTGTGTAGGTATCCCAGCCTTTGTTTCACCATTCAGTTACTAAAATTCATGATAAATGGCTAATTACAACTATTTTAATCAAGTCAAGGTCTCTGTTGATCCCAAAGAACCAGCTACAAACCAAGATCAATATAAAACTCTGATCTGACCCAATATTCGGGCTATTGCCAACCCTTTGGTATTTAGTATTTGACAACTTACTATTTATCAGTGAAAAGAAGGAGGGGAGAGTTTAAATAAACAAAGAAATCAAATATATTTATTGTCAAGTGTTTGTAACAGGTTTGAAATTGTGAAGGAATAAACTCTCAGACTTTAGTGTCTCCGTCCTTTGGTGAGAATTGTTCTTGCTTTGTGTAAGTCCAGTGATCAGAGCAGGAAAGATGCAAAATGGAGATGCTTGCAAGACCTTGTATCGATTCTGACACGTCTTTCTCCAGTCCCAGTGCATATTGACACAAAGAAAGCCCCCTTCACTTTTGGAGGAAAAGTAAAGGCACAACTTGGAATTTAGGGTCACATGAGCAAGTCACGTGCTTACGTACTTCATAGGAGGAGCCATTATTCTTATTCTCTCTCAGACACATTCAGGAAATCTAATGGTGCTCACATAAGCTTTTTCTATGATTTATCTGGCAAACAAAGCTCCCTTCAGTGGGCCATCAACTTGAACATTCACAATGTGCCAAACAATTTGAGTGGAACTTAAGTTCTTCATTGTGTTATCACAGGAACAAACACATTTGAAAAACAGTCAAGTTACTTTTCCATTGACACCTAACTTGACAGACTTTGTTCAAGATTTTAGTCAATTTTACAGAGATAGTTGCAAGGCTACCTTACATTATCGACTATATATTTTAGAAACTTTGTGTGTCTGTCTTTCTGTCCATCAGTGTGTCGGTGAAAGAATTCCTCACATGCCATAAGAGCTAGGAGCACCAATTTTGATATGCAGCTTCCTCTTTTCATATCTTCAAGTAAGGTAAGGGTTTGGTTGTGGCAGGGTAATGGAATGTACCTGGAATTCAACTGCATCTCATAAAATGGAAAGGGAGGTGTTTGGTATTGGAGACCATTATAATTGAAGAATGACCATGGGAGTTGGGTTAAGTGCAACAGCAGGAGGCCAGAGATGGGGATCATTATAGCCATATGCCCACTCGGCCGGCAGGGGCCAAGAATCTGGAAAGGGATATTTAAGTACTCTGTGTTACACAGAGTTTGTATGTCTGTTTGTCTGTGTCTCTTGGCCAGCCAGGGGACATGCTCCCCTTCCCTGGATATGCCCAGCTCAGTTGCTCTGGAGAGGCTCTTCACCCCCATCTCAAGCTGCTGTGGTGAGAGAGAGCTGGGTTTGTCCTCTTTCCCTGGGACAGCCACCTTACTAACCCCTCATCCCCAGCCCCACTCAGACAATGATCTACGTCAAGAAAAACACAATTTATTTGATTTAAGGACCTGATCAACACTAGGTAAATCTCCAAGGCTACGTCTACACGTGCAGCCAACATCAAAATAGCTTATTTCGATGTTGCGACATCGAAATAGTCTATTTCAATGAATAACGTCTACACGTCCTCCAGGGCCGGCAACGTCGATGTTCAACTTCGACGTTGCTCAGCCCAACATAGAAATAGTCGCAGTGAGGGAACGTCTACACGTCAAAGTAGCACACATCGAAATAGGGATGCCAGGCACAGCTGCAGACAGGGTCACAGGGCGGACTCAACAGCCAGCTGCTCCCTTAAAGGGCCCCTCCC
Organism: Carettochelys insculpta; assembly: GCF_033958435.1. Taxonomy (NCBI): domain Eukaryota; kingdom Metazoa; phylum Chordata; order Testudines; family Carettochelyidae; genus Carettochelys; species Carettochelys insculpta. Next base: position 234,716,767 of record NC_134137.1, on the reverse strand, counting down.
AGACACAGTCGCACTAAACAACACAAGATCCACAGAGCTGACAACTGGTTGCAGACCCTGTGCCTGCAGCATAGATCCCCAGCTGCCGCAGAAGCAGCCAGAAGCCCTGGGCTAAGGGCTGCTGCCCACGGTGACCATAGAGCCCCGCAGGGGCTGGAGAGAGAGCATCTCTCAACCCCCCAGCTGATGGTCGCCATGGAGGACCCTGCAATTTCGACGTTGCGGGACGCGGATCATCTACACGGTCCCTACTTCGACGTTGAACGTCGAAGTAGGGCGCTATTCCTATCTCCTCATGAGGTTAGCGACTTCGACGTCTCGCCACCTCACATCGAAGTTAACTTCGAAATAGCGCCTGACGCGTGTAGACGCGACGGGCGCTATTTCGAAGTTGGTGCCGCTACTTCGAAGTAGCGTGCACGTGTAGACGCAGCTCAAGTGAGGGAATATTTCAGAAACTGCTCTGTAACTAAAAAAAAAAAAAAAAGTCTCCTCTGAGACTGGAAAACCGCACAGACAGGGGAGAATCATTAGCATGTATGACATTCAGATTTATCATAACATGTTATCTCCTGACTGAAAATTCTTCTTACCATGTGTTTAAATACAAGTGTGGCTTAACTTCAGTCCTTATAATCTGGGTGGAGCATAGATCATCTCCAAGTCTCCTCCATTTCTAGATGACCCCAACGGTGTCCCAGTTGTTGTCCTTCAATCTCTGTAGATCTTCTCCACGTTGTACAAGGCCTTCCTCTTCTGCGTTTTCCTTGAGCATTCATGTGAGCTCTTGAGGGACTGTGCTGGAAGATGGTTCTCTGACAGTGTGGCTTAGCCGACCCCACTTCCTTCTCTTGATTTGAACATCAAATGGTCCTTGTCCTGCTCTGTTCCAACGCTTCTCATTTGTGACCATGTCTTGACATTTGATGCGAAGGATGTATCTCAGGCACTTTTATGAGTGGGTTAGCTTGTAATTTGAAGACTTTTTAGTGTGCCAGGTCTTGCATGCCTCTTGGAGGTCACTCGATAAGGAGCAGGATGTCTTCATGTCACCCGCCTATTTGTGAGTCTTGTAATGGCTGATCACCCTGATTCTGGAGCCCCAGGTCTTATCACTGAAGGGCAGATGTTATAGCTTGGGGAGTTGGGAGAGCAGTTCTCACATGGATAGAAGATCACATTCTTCACATTTGGGCTGAAGATTAACAGTTTCTTCTTAGCAAATATCATGTGTGACCTCCATATGGGATGAAGAGTCTTGATTGCAGCTGTTGCTTTCCGTATTCTGGGGTTGATATCACTGTCTGTTCCTCTGTCTCTGCCCATAATTCTCTCCGAGTAGGTGAACTGCTCCACATCTTCCCGGACATCCCCTCCCAGAGTGATGGTGGTGCTGTTGGACGAGGTGATCCTCATTGTCTTGGCCTATCCCTTGTTGATTGGCAGTCTGGTGAGTGAGGCGGTTTTGTCTAGTGTTGCAACACTTGCTTCCACGCTTTCATGTTGGTGTGAAACGAGGACGACATTGTGAGCAAAATCAATGTCCTCTTACGGTTTGTAAAGTGACCACTGAATGCCCCATTCATGGCCCTCTGTTGTCCTGGGACTATTTCCCCTCTATGCACCTGGATTCAGGGACAGTTTTGAATACGAATTCACTTTAGGAACAAAATGTCGTTAATACCACAATGCTCTCTTGCTGCTGTCTCCTTCTACCATGTGCCTGATAGAACATTCCGTGTAAACTCAGTTCCCTCTCAAACCCTCACCTATGCTCAGAGGTGGTCCATCCTTGTCTCTTGGTTTGTTTTATCTGAGCCTCTCTCCATGATGAACAATGTGAAAAAACTTCCACTGGAAGAAGACTTTCATAAGGAGTTTAATCTACCAGACACAAATTCAAGATGAGGAGATTACAGCCATAAAAGGGAGAAGACTTACACACACCAAACAATGGAAAATTATACAAAGATAGAAACTTTTCCCAGTTACTTTTGTATTTCCCTGCAGCTTCACAAAAATCTTTGAAAAACACCTGCTTTGTCTATCTACCAGGCAGGGAGCATTTCTGAAAGAAAAAAGCAAAATATTTACATCATCACAAGGTTATTTTGTGCAATCAAATGGTTCTGACACTGATCCTGCAGAGTCATCTTGTCCCACATCATCATAACCGAGATCTCCAGGAGGCAGGACTGGGGTTTCCTTCTCCATCCCAGAGACACCTCCACTCCTTAGCGAGTGCAGACTCCAACCTGAAAATACCAAAGAAGACACATGCAGTCAGGAGAACAGTTCTGTGGGTAACTGCAGCTGCAGACACAGGTGGAGTGCACTTTACAGAGGAGGCTCTCACACTTATCTCACAGTCCACTTTGTTATCTTACAGCCACACAAGGATTTGAACCTAAAAGCTGAGGGAACTTTCGGTATCTTGGTGGCTTGATAAGACACAGCAGGACCCTGATTTTCCTCTCTCCACGCCCAGAAGCCTCTGCTTTGAGGGAAGGAAGAGTGGGGAGAAGGAGTTTTTCACAGGAACTGGTTTGACCAAGGCTGATCCTGTGCTGTGTAGTCCAGATTTCAGCCACCCCGTTCTGTACAAATGCAGAGAAGTACAAACTCACCTGTCTGCGACTCCCTGTTCCTGCCACTCTCCTCACTGCCTTCTTCATCATTCTTCCTCCAAACAGGGGCATCATCATGGACAGACACTTCTCTGGCATCATCATACCCATCCCCTGGGGCATCTGCAGGCAGGGCAGGGGCATCTGGTGGGAAGATATGAATGAATTGTGAGAAAATTCTCATTAAGGAAAGAATCAAAGGGTAAGTAGCAGATACACCAGCTATACTGTCCATGGGGATCTCCCAGCATTTTAGCCCTCAGGGCGATGAGAGGAGCCTTCCTCAGCAAGCCTCAGACTGTGGGATTTCACACACCTATTTGGTTCATTTCTGTAGCTGGCCAATGGGATCTTCAAGCTCCGAAGTGAGCAGCTGGAGGGAGAGTTCTGGGAAGAACTGGCAGTGACCTAGTCCACAGGGACGGCTGCACAGGAGCTCTGTTACCAGCACCTCAAGTGCAAAGGACTTGGAGATGTCCAGAGTTTGTCCCTGATTTCCTCAACCTCCCACAGTTCTACATGATTTCAGTGTGTTCCCTCAGTCTCCATTGCACTGATGCTGCTGGTAGCAGAGCCAGCTAATAAGAGAGGGACTCTTGGGTGTAACATCTCTATGTCCCACCCACCCCATCACAGTGTGTGTGACATACGTGTATAAACCGTAATAGCCGTGTGCTGGGAAAGGCTGGCTGTGAGCCCTGCTGCACTGTGGAGGTTTCTGCTTCACTCTGACCTCCTTACAAACGTGAGTAGCTCCAGTGCAGATAGAAAATAAAGGCATGTGGGGGTTGGGGTGGGAGTGGGGGGAGCTTTCTGGTGTTTTAGACAAACCACTAGTGTCCCTACTTGAAACAGAATTAGTTTCTGGCAGTGTAATGGAGCTTCCCCAAGGCGGATTCTCTGCTCACCTGGGCCACTTGGAGTCTGAGGCGCGTCATCCGAGGCAGGCTCCTCCGCATTGTCGTAATCCAACTGGGACCCCTCAAGGGAAGCTCCGTCTGGAACAGCAAACACCACCCTCAGCCCAGGGCACCAGCAGTGCAGGTGGCCCTGAGAGCCAGAGCTGTTTCCCATTGCGTGTGGGAGGGGAAGTCACAGGTGCCCATGGTGAGAAGGGCACAAGTCAGAGAACTACAGTAAAACAGGAGTCTCACAAATATTCAGAGATCAGCTCTTCCCTGAAGAGCCCAACAGCAGCTGGTGTGTGTGTTGCAGTGGGAGCAGGGTCTGGGTTGGTGCTGCACTTACAGGCTGGAACATGGGCACTGCCAGGCCAGAGCCGGCCTGTGCCCATCCAGCTAAACCCTGAGGACAGTAAAGAACGAGTTTGAGCAAAGTACAGCCCATTGGCTAGTTACGGCCCTGCAAGTCACCAGATATTTTCCTGCGGCATCCAAACGCCACTCACAGCTGCTGGATGCAGGGCTCCTTTTTCCTATACGAGCACCACCACAGACGGAGGAAATTGTCCAATGGGAGCTGTGTGATTGTGCTTGGGGCAGGGACAGCTCACAAAGCCCCTCCCCCCACCAAAGTGTTCACAGCATCCTTAGAGAATATCATGGTCCCCACAGCCGGCAGATTCAAGGAGGGTGAGAGTGTGGGGCAGGCAGCGACCTGGCTATAGGACTTGATGGTGGGAAAGTATCTCAGTAAGCACCTCCCAGCTACTGCCTGTCTCTGACATCTCAGCCTTTCTTCCGTAATCTGCACCCCTGTCTCCCCCGTCCCACGTAACTCAAATCCTCTGTGCCCCCATTCCTGCACCTGTACCACTCCCAGACCTGCTCTCCAATCCCCTGTCCTAGGGCACAAGCCAACCCCCTGCACCTCTGCCCCAGGTCACAACCCCCTCCTTCAACCTACCTCCCTCCCAGAGCTCACATCCCACCCGCCCTCCAGTTCCCAGCTCTGAGTTCCCTTCTGAGCACAACCCTCCTTTCCAGACCTCCTACCCCACCTCCTCCTTTAATGCCATGGAAGGGTGCGGCCCTTGCCACTTACAAACTCATGCTGTGCCCCCGCTCCTTAAAAGTATCGCCTGGGTTCGAACTTTCCTGTCACATGGGGCAGGGGGAGTCTCCCCTCTCCAGAGGGATTAACAACCCCCTGCTGGGAGGTCACTGGCCTGGTCCTTTGTGAGCTCCTGGCTCATCTGCCCAGGGCTTCCTCCCCCGTCACAGGCTAACTCCAAAGGGGCCAGAATTGAGGGAGAGCAGCTGGGCTAGAAATATCTCCTGGCTGGAATTAGAGATGGGCCCAGGTCAGGACGTTCAGATCCAGCATTTTACCTCAGCCCATGAAAGCAACAGGGGCCAGCGGCTACCTGACATCCAGGGCTGGGGTCAGAATTGGCAACACTCTGCCCCACACACACTCCCAAAGCTCTGGTGGGGGTGATCAGGGAGCTGAGCTGAGCTGAGCCTGTTTGTGATTCTGACACGGGACAATCTTCTCTCTCGCTGCAGGATGTGCTTTTATCCCCACGGGGCTCTGAGGTCGGCGTCCAAAGAGACTGACCCCTCTCCTCCAGTCTCTCCCCTGGGCACAGGGCCAAATACAGCTAAACATGCCCCCTCCCCCGCAAAAAAAATATTTCCAGGCCATTGAAATCCAGATCTTTTCATGGCCTACCCACCCCTCAGGGAACATGGGCTGTAACCTCTAAAACCCCTGTGTTAACCCAGCCCTGCCTGGGGTAGGCGTGTGGGGTGGGAGGTGGCTCCATGTGCCAACACCCTCTGTGCGGGGAGGGAGCTGTGCTCAGACTCATCAGGGGAAACTTTGCCTGCATGAGGTTCTTGCCTACAGGCACCACCTCCACGGCTCCCATTGGTTGTGAACTGTGTCTGATGAGAGCTGTGAGGACAATGCCTCCCTCCCGTCTGGGTCCACATCCGGGGACCTGAGCCTGCACCAGCACCAAAACTCTCCCCCACACCCTGCTCCCTCACCCCAACCTCCTGCCTCAGGAATCCCAAACAGCTGGTGGGCGTGTCTGAGCCCCCTCGCACAGCCGACCTCCCTGCCACACTCCCCACCACAACCTCCTGCCAAAAGCCCCCTCCTGCATCCCAAATACCATCCCTGGTCCCACCCCAGAGCCTTCATCCCAGTCATAGCACCTCCCACACCTCAGCCCCTGCTCCAGCCTGGAGCCCCCTCCTGTTCTCTGAACCCCTGGTTTTTAGGTCCAACCCGCCCCCACCAGGCTAGGGAAAGCCCTGAGCCTCCTTCTGCCCCCTCACAAGCAGGTGATCACTATGTTTTAATCCTCAGGCTCTGACAGAAATCCCGTTCAATGTGATTTGCCCTGACTGTACCGTGGGGACCTTGGGAGGGGAAATGGCTCTGCCTGCAGCAAGTGCCAGAGAAATTCTCTTCTCTGCCCTGAGTCTGCCCCTGGCCCGTTACCTCGTTCTGATCCAGGAGTGTTCTCCCCCTCGCTGTCCCCAGTGTCGTACTGCAGCTTCCTCACCGAATCATCTGAATAGGAGACTGGGGAGACGAGACACAGAAATTCATCACAGTGACAGCAGCTGAACTGTGGGACTGGGAACACACCTGGGGCCCAGGGCAGGACTGGGGAGTCTGGGTCAGGGCAGGATTTCTGGTCTCACTCTCGTCCTCGTTCCAGACAAGACGCTGGATCACAGTGACTCTGACACACACTCGCCAAGAGAAATCTCCTTGCTTTGTGGTAAATGTGACTGTGGAGATGCTACGTCTGACTTGACACAGGGGACACTCCTCCCGCTTGAGGGTAAATACTTGCCCCCCTCATGCATCAGTTGCTTGGCTCTCTGTGGTGTTTCCAGAATAAGCCCAGAGAGGCCTGTAGGAGCATCTGTGAATCCTTCTAATTACCTTGGCAGTGGTGCTGGGGTAAGGCCTGAGCATGTTCCCAAAGCCCCACCACAGCACAGCCCTTGGGCAGGACGTTCCCAGGAGACCCTGAGACAAAACAGTACAAAGCACAACAGGGCCGGGACTCAAAGTCCTGAGACTCTCTGAGCTGATCTCACTGAGTTTGGGGGCAGTAGCTGCATCAGAAGGGGGGCAAATAACAGGCCCCACCACAGCTCCCCATAGCAATTTTCAAATGACAGTTTATCCTGGTCCAAGAGACAGTTGCCTTCCTGACCCCTCACTGGTCTCACTCCAGTGCTGCAGGACAGGCTTTTGGGAGAGCAACTGTCCCTCAGATTGAGGCTTGCAGAGCAGGGAGGGATGGAAGCCATCTCCCTCAGACTACCTCAGTAACTGCTGGTCTCAGCACGCATCCAGCTACCCCAGCTACTGCTTGGCAAAAAACAGAGGGTTTGGGCCTCTGACCACTGTGGTATATAAATGAATTTGGGGTTGAGTTAAAAATGACTTTAAAAAATGTTTTGGCAAATGTAAAATACACAAACCCCAAACACAAGTGACACGTGGGATGGAACCATTGGGTGGTATTTGGACATTCGTTAAATGATTTCTTTTTTTTTTTCAAACAAAATTAAGGAAATTTCCTCCTGGAAAAGTCTTGTTGCAAAGAAAAAGATGAAATGTTTTGTTTAGAAAACGTTGCAAAGAAATGACATTTGTGTGTGTGTCCTTCCAGCTGATGCCCTGAAATATTTCAAAAATTTCAATTCATTTCACACCATCGTTTGTAACAAGTTGTGAAGATTCGTGCCCAACTCCACTGACAAGCTGACAGGGCTGCAGCTGCAGGGATTTGACTCTTGGTCAGAGCCTCACATGGAAGGGGCATTAGAAAGCTGCTGCCTGGTAGAAATGATACACACAGACCTGGGTGACTGAATAGCTGCTGCTTCTCTCTCATCAGGTTATCATCGATCTCCTCGTACACGGCCTCAGAGAAGGGATCCAAGGGTCCTCTGGAGCCTGAAAACAAAGGGCAGGGATTGCGCAGGGTCAGACACACCACAGATGGGAAACACTGTGACTGTGAGCTCATCCAGCCCCTCCTCCTGAGCGCACTGAGAGCCTGAACCCCGCAGCACATTCCCACTGCTCTGTCCAGGCTGGATTTAAAGGAATCAGTGACAAGGGACAATGTCCCTTTCCACAGCACACTTTGATGGGGCGCAGTTGCAAGGGCTAGATTGGTGTCAGGCAGCTCCTCACATTTATCGTAACTGTTCCCTTTATAATCTCATCCCATTAATCCTGGTAATTCCCCTTTGGGGCTGCAGGAGATGACCAGTGGTGTTCTGTTACTTCCTTTGTTGGCCCTGTCTGGAAGTAGGTGAATTCTGGGTACTGCCTTGGCTCTGTCAATATGTTTCATCAATTCCCCAAATGAGTTTTTAAGAGACCTTGATAAAGATCCTGTAGGTGTTTGTGGACTGGAGCAGATCTGGTTGTATTTTAGGGACCAACTTCCTGAAGAAACTACAGAGCTTCACTGATCTTCCTGAAAACACCATCCTGGCCACAGTGTATGTAGAAGCTCTCTACTGCAACATCCCACATGAGGACAGACTGCAAGCTGTCAGCAATACCATCCTTGAAGATACCATGGCACACCTGGTGGCTGAGCCATGTGACTTTGTCTTCACCCACAACTATTTCCAACTTGGGGTCAATTTACACCACCACGTCAGCGGTAATCACATGCCTCAGCATACGCCAATCTCTGTATGGCTGATCTAGATTAATCCCTCAGCACCCATCCGCTATCACCCCTCCTTTACTCATGCTACATTGATGACATCTTCATCATATGGACCCAGAGGAAGGATAACCTTGAAGAATTCCACAGGGATTTCAACAATTTCCATCCCACTATCAACCTCAGCCGAGGCCAGTCCATAGAAAAAATCCATTTCCTGGATATTATCATACAAATCAATGGTGGTCACATCACCACCACCTTATAATGAAAACCTGCTGACCGCTATTCTTACATACATATATTTGGCTCCCACCCTGGACAGATCACATGATCCATTGTTTGCAGCCAAGTCCTAAAATACTCACTTTTCTACTTCACATGCTATGAATGAGACACATCCAGCCTGATTTAGTTTTGCTTCATCGACAAGTGGTCCTAGCATTAACGGGTAACTTCTTTTGGATTTGCTACTCTTTATACCCTGGGTTCTGTAAGTTCCACTCCAAACCATCTGACAGTGAGATGGACCCTCAAAAGCTCATGAACTAATTAATTTGTTAATCCCAATGGAGCCACAGGACCTTTTGTTGTTATTAAAGTTACAGCCCAACACACAGGTATCTCAGCCTTTTTCCCGTCATTCCCATTTATTCCCCTTTGTAGCAGCTTCAATCATTCTTTGTTCTTGCTGGTGTTTATATCTATCTGCAAAATGGTGATAACATTTTCATGCAGTGCAAGTGGGAAGGGACTATGAGAATGTCACGTCTGACCTTTTGTGTAACGTAGCCCATGGCACTTCTCCAGATACCCCTGGATATGAGCAAAAATGTACCATTAGACGAAAGCATTTCAGACCCTAAGGCAATAAGCTGATGTGTTCCACAAGCAAAGAGCAGGAGGGACTGAGGCCATGGTCCCTGCAGTGATAGGGAACCAACTAGCTGAGAGATGTCTCGATAGTCCTGGCAGGTGACCTGTGCTCCCTGTTTTGGAGGAAGATAAAGATCCCCTAAGGTACGTTTTTGCCAGTCTGAGCTCTGAGAAGTTTGTTCTGGACCTTAAATCTGCCAACTGGTTTGGCCCTGGGCGTATGGAAATGACACACCAGTCAGTCATCATAGAATGAGGTTTCTCTGTAAAACGTCAGAGAGCTGTTCCACCCCATCTGATGTCACAGTTCCATGTGCACCTAGTGTCTGAAGCCAGAACGTGGGCAAGGCAAAGCAGGTCTTTTTGGGAAGGCCAGAACTTCCCTTGCCTACATAACCCACCTCCCATGACCACCACACACACAGACAATGAAAGAATAAATCAGAGAGGAGTTAACAGGCATCCTGGGCCACCCACCCAGCCTGGTCCTGCCCCTCACTCTGACACTATGCAGCCTCCTGCTCTTGCAGAGGCATTTCACGCCATGACATCCATCGGCACCCACCTCTGCGCTGGGCTCTGGCACTTCGCACCTGCACCCCCAGCAGGATTAGGACCAGGCAGAGCAGGGCCCCCAGGATAATGCAGACCACCATGAGCACCGTGACTGGATGGAAACAAACATGTGACAGGGAGAGATGGGTCTGTGAGAGTCCAGGGCAGGTGACAGGGAGCTCCCCAGTCACTCATGGCACAGCCCAGGGTGGCAGCGTAATGGGCTGGGACATCTGTGTGCCTGGGTGGCAGCTCACAGGCTGCTGTTTAAATCGTGGGCCTGGCACTGTCAGCTGAAACCAGGAGCCAGGCCTCGTCCTGCTCAGCATGGCCTGCAGCTCCCACCAGGGTGTCATTGTCCCCTAGATGTGACAGGCCGTGGAAAGGAGCCTTCAGGCTGCAGCTCAGAGCTCCTCCTGTGGGACCCAGCCCAGGGAAATGTAGCCTTGATGGGAGGAGGGGGAGGTGTTACCTGGAGTATTCGGAGAATCTGTCTTCAGTGTCACACCTGTGAAGGGCAAAGGAGGAGAGTTAGAGCCTGGCATTGGGGACAGGGATGTGGTTGTTAACAGGGAAACATCTCTTCTGAGTTCCTGGGAGTCTCCCTCTGTCACCTGCACAAGCTCCTTCTTAGCAGCACAGGGGCTGTACGATAAGGATTTCGGACGCAAATCCCATGTGCTCTGGGCAGCGATGAGGACACTGGTAACAAGCCATCACACAGGAGCCTGTCATGGATGCAGGGGTTACATGGACTGATATCTGAGCTGCTCTGAGCTCAGAAAGCTCCCACCCACCACGTCTACGATGCTCCTGCACCCTGGGATTGGGAGGGCTTGGAGCATAACCAAAGGGGCTGGTATGGGGAGCTTCTTCCTGGACATGACAGGGTGGACGTAAATCATCTTCTGTCACTCACCTGAGCAATTCACAGCTGCATCCTCCTTATGGTAACAGTCGCTCTCACCCCAGGGCCTGGCAGGACAGTCCCACAGAGATGACTCCGTCCCTCTGCAATGCAGCCTCTCCACCCAGATGGGACCAGTCCCCTCACCGAGTGCAGCCTCGCCCAGAGCAGACACAGCAGCGCCACACCCCAGCTGTTTACACACAACGATAGCATCCGCCATGTCCCAGGAGTCATCACAAATGCTTCCCCAGGAACCACGGTACCAAACCTCCACTCTGCCCGAGCACCTGTCCTCTCCTCCTACGAGGCGCAGCTTCTCCTGGTCTGGAAATGCAGAAACCTCACATGTTAGTGGGACAGCTGGGAAAGCCCTCAGGGACCAAAGGGGAGACAGAAGACAAGGTACCTGTGCAACTTGTAGAGTTCGGGCATTCAGGAACTGGGGTCGGAGTTGGTTTTGCTTTTTTGCCTACAGAGAGAGAATGCTGAGGTGAATGGACTGAGTTGTGTGTGTGAGGCTGGTGAAGAATTTATCTGCAATTCAAATGCCTATTTTCAGCACTGTATAACCTGAAACGGGAACTCTAGGTCATTGAATACCCCGTTAGTTTGCGATTCATCTGTTCCTTGGACACAGCAGGAGACACACACAGATCTGTGGGGAACTCTAGACACGACCCACAGGGCACCGTCTGGGCCCATCTCGGTTTGTTCATCCCAAACTGCCCATTGCTGTTGTCTGCAGAGAGATTTTTCTTGCATCTCAGGCTCCCTTATCACACTGTGTAAACTCGTCTCTCTTCTAATTCATTTAGTAACTTCCAGGTTTGTTGTTAATCAGACATATTCTTGTGCAGAGATTTTAAATCTGTCTCTGCTGGGATATGACCAACAAGAAAAGTGCCATCCTAACCCTTCCCTTAATTAAACAGCTCACATGCATGTCTGTGCGCACACACACATACGCAGAGTTTCAGAATTACCAGTGCAAGTAATATGTGTCTCTTCTCTTCTGTCATCACAGGACTCTGCATTCCATGGCTCAGACGGGCACTGCCAGAGGGAGCTGTGCTGCTCACTGCATTGAACACGGTCCAGCCACGTTGGACCAGAACCTTCTCCATATGTAGAGTCTCCAGCAATGTACCCTCCATCCCCGCAGTGCAGCTGTTTGCAGACAATTACTGCGGTGACTGTAGACATCTGATTGGAGCAAACGCTGCCCCACGTCCCATTGTAGAAAACCTCCAGCCGCCCGGCACAGTCACTGTCGCTCACCAGCCGCAGATCTGTGAACTCTGGAAAGGAATGCGCAAAAAAGGGAATTAAACCATCTTATGCTGAAAAGACCTGAGGTGTGAAGGGTGAGGGCTGGAAAGTGCCATTTACCAGCCACTACACACTCATTTTGTTAGCTTAAGGCCTAAAGGATTGTGATATTCACAGGCCAGATGCCAGCTCTGGCCAAGGCTGAAGTCCTCAACTGAGAAGTGACAGTCTCCTGGCTGGCGACCAGAGCAGGACTGGTTACTGCTTTGTTGTTCTCCTCGAGCAGCACCTGCTGCAGGGCTCCTCCCATCATGCTGAAGGCTGGAAAGGGGAAACTAAAACAGGAGATGTGGAGAGATTTTCTCTCTTTGGCCGAGTGAACTGAACCAAAGTGAGGCCAGAGATCCCAAGGGGCTACCTGTGTCAGTTATGAAGGACACTGGAATTGGCAAATCACACAACTCTGTCGCTTTCAGGATTTAAATGGGAACTGATTTCTGTGTGTGTCTTTACTGGCTTTTTCCTGAAAATAACCCTTTCATTTTCTAGTTAATAAAGACTGTCTGTGGTGTAAGATCGAGGCCCTTTCGTAAGTGCTATTTTCTCTCCGTGAAGCTATTTATGCACCATAATCAAGTTGTCTCTTGATGTTCTCACTAAGCTGAACAGTTCCGGTATCTTAAATCTCTTACCACAGGGCTTTTCTTCAAGCTCCCGAATCACTTTTGTAACTTTTGTAACTTTTCTCTGCTCCCTCTCCCATTTCTGTGGCATCCCACCTGGGCACAGTATTCCAGTTCCTGTCTCACCAGTGCCACACACAACAGTAATGTTCAGTTCCCAGTCCTACTCGCCACACTCCTCTTTACATATCCCCGGTTCACATTAGCCCATTTCACCTCGATTTGCCAAACACAACAGTCTGGCACTAAAAGCTCATGTTATTTCCCCACTGGTACCCACAATCCTCTGCAGTCTGCTCTCTGTAACAGAGGCTCCTTCACATACCACAGCTGTGTCTACACAGCCCCTCCCTTTCAGAAGGGGCATGCAAATGAGCGAGATCAAAAACGTAAATGAGGAGCTGATTTAAATATCTCATGTCTCATTTGAATATTCCCACGTGATGCGGCTTTCCGAAGAGCCATTTCTGGAAACCAAAATATCCGTGTGGACGGGGCTCCTTTGAAAGGAAACCCCCTTCCGAAAGCACGCTTCTTTCTGATTTGTTTCCTTTTGAAGGAACCCCATCCATGTGGCTGCCTTGCCTTTTCGAAATGGCTCTTCTTGAAGCCATCTCACGAGAGAATATGCAAATGAGGTGTGTGATATTTAAATCAGCACCTCTTTTGCATGTCTGATCTCACTCATTTGCATGCTCCTGAAAGGGAGGGGCTGTGTAGACATCATGCAGCATTTAAACATTAGCGTAATCTAGCCATTTCATCACTGCCTCCGGGAGGCAGCTGAGGACTTTCTAATGGTGACCCAAGTAGATAGTTGCGCAAGAGAACGGGAGGCAGACACAGCCAGGCAGAATATCATTTTCAGTGATCTCCTCCCCTGTCCACTACAGGGTCTGCTAACCAGGCTCATGACAGAGCACTCACAGACCAGACCTGAGCAGAGAACTCCTGCATCCTCTTTGTGTCTGCAGTTGTGCTGGCCCCAGCCCCTGGAAGGACACTCCCAGAGCTCGGATTCGTTCCCAAAGCACTTCACATCATCCAGCCAGATCTGCCCAGATCCTCGTCCATAATGAGCAGAGACAGTGGCATTGATGGCGTGTCCACATCCCAGCTGTTTGCAAACCACATTGGAGTCTGACAGGTCCCAGGAATCATCACAGACTGTCCCCCAGGTTCCACTGTAGTAAATCTCCACTCTCCCGGCACAGCGACCCGCTCCATTCACCAGTCTGATCCGCCTGCTTCCTGCAGGGATAGAGCCCAGCTGTCAATGTGGACTGTCCTAGTAGCAGACAAAGTTTCTGAGCTTTGGAAATGACTCACCTGAGCAAACGACACCGACGTCCTCAGCAATTCCTGCCTGGGCTGTCTCAGACACTGAGTTGTTGCAGAGAGTCAGACGAGTCTCATTCCCGACACACTGGACCCTTCTCAGCCCCACAGGGCCTTTTCCCTGCTCAGACTTCAGGGGGTTATAAACTTTCTCAGCAACTCCGCACTGGAGCACCCTGCACAACACGCTGGCATCGTTCATGTCCCACTGCTTATCCGGCACTCGACTCCACACACCACCGAGGGAAATCTCCACTCTGCCGTCGCACCGGCTCTCTCCGTTCCGCAGCCTGAGCCACTCCGAGCGACCTGGGCTCCGGAGAGAGGGAAATACACCGAGTGACACTGTTGTACACTGGAGACCAGACAGAGTTCCGATTAAATTTTGAACTGTTTCTCACTAAGAAGATCTCCCCAGGGATCAGAGAGTGTCACAGTGTTAAAGGGAACAGCCTCTCTCAGAAGATACTTTCCTTTTGGGGCTAGACGTGGACGGTTCTGTAAGGATTGTAACACCGTGAGCATGGTGGAGCAACTTCCTAGCAGGCGCTGTACACGAGTGAGCAAGGCCACCCCTGCAGAGTGCTGTGTGTGCTGGTGGAAGGGCTGCTGAGGTTTGTAGTAACGTATCCAGGTTTAAATGCCTGGCAGCCAGTCGATGGTGCCTGCACAGGCACCAAGCAGGTGGCTTGGGAATGACTTCAGCAAGTTCGTCATGAGGGAGATTGGCCAATGAAGGAGCAGGACTCATGGCAGTCGAGAACAGTTTCCAGTTAGTAAATTCACTTAGTTCCCTCGGGTATTTGCTCCATGGGTGGCCAATGTCTCAGATCACCTGGGTCGCGCACAGGACCGCCGAGTGCTATATCCTGGCAATCGTGGTTCTGACTGGAGGAGTTCCCTGAAGTGTGGTGTCATCTCTGAGCCCAACGTGGGTTCCAGCGGGTGAATGCAGCTAGTATGGAGCGGGGAAGGGGACATTCTGTGTAGGGGGCTATTGTGACTCCCTTGGGACGTGTGCCTCAGTTTGTGTGTGTGTCAATGAGTCCCACACAAGGAGGAAATGTCGGAATTACTGACTGAGTTCTGATGCAGGTGGAGCCAGGAGAGACTGACATGGAAAAAGACAAGCATCAGGGTAGTGCCGGATACACCCAGCTGGCTGTGTCTGGTCCAGCAGGCACTGGTGTGACATCAGAGGGGTGCAGTGTGTGTGCATTGGTTCCAAACAGCTCTACGGTCATGGTACCAAAATATCATTTGGAGCCCAGGAGTGAAATCCTGGCCCCTCGGAAGGCAATGGTAAAACCTTCATTGACTTCAAGGGAGCCAGGAGCTGGGATATGCTCCATGTTGCAGGTGGAGTGTGATGGTAGAGAGCAGCTTTGTGGCTTCCCAACATGGCTCGTGGGTAAAACTGGCTACCACGGCCCCTCAGGGAGGGCAGGAGACCTCATGGCTGATGGACAGGGCCAGGAGCTGTTCCTGATAAGGAATTTGCTTTGCAACAATTGTCGGGAGAAATCAGCCCCCCCCCATGTGCTGTGAAATTCCCCCCTAGAACCCAGGTCCTAGCTGGGTAGTTTGGAGGAGAATCAGGGAATTCAGTTTTGGAAGCAGGTCGCAGTGTCAGAGAGAAGCATGAGAGGTGCGAGGTGAGTAGCTTGCAGGGACAAACCTCTCAGCTCTGAAGGGGAGAATACACCTCTGCTGAGAGTGCTGGGCAGGGCCCTGTAGGCTTAGTCATGGCGTGTAATGGCCCCAGTGACAGCGGATGTGTGGGAGAGAGCTCTGGATGCAACGTGTACTCTGTTAGGCAAGGTACAAATCCAGGGCTTCTGCAGTTGGCGTCAGTGTAAGGAACCCCCAGTACTAGCCAACCAAGCAGCTTTATGGTGTCTCTGTCCATGGAGAGGAATATGGGGCAAAGGTGGCTCTGCCTCACTCACTTCAGAAACTGGAAAGTCACAAGAGACCAGCAGGGAAGAAGAAAGCACCAGGACGATATTGTTGGGAGAGGTGACCATCCTCCAGTCATTAGCACTAGAGTCCAACCCTGCCTCGGCTGCAGAATTCTTTGGTGATCACCGTATATCGTATCTATATATGGTGTCTTAAACTAGACTTTATGGGGTGTGATTTGCAGAGGCACTGAATGCTCCCAGCTCTCGCTAGGGTGAAGACAAGATGTGAATGTTTAGAGAATTTGTAGTCACCCTGAGTGATGGGGGGATTGCTGCAGGCCTGCCTTTGCTCATGAATCACTGGAGATCCTGGGCCTAGCGGTCTGTGGGGAACTTAGGTATGTCACTTTACTTTTCTCTCTCTCTTTCACTATGTGTAAAGTGGATCTAATAATAATTGTTACCCATCTACTTTCCTGGAGTTTTGAGGGGGGGTTACTCATGTCAGGACAGTCCCTTGAACAAATAAAATAAATGAGGAATGTTGAGCCCTCTGAAAAATCAGGCCCTGAGGGTTTCAGGCAGGTGCCAGATCACCCCAAAGGAGTTACAAGTTTGGAACTTTGGTTTTAATGCGTCTGCGTAAAATTTTCAAAAAGAGTTAAATGATGGAGGAGCCTAAGTTCCATTTTCACAAATGACTCAGGCTGCAGGAGGGCTCCTCATCTCTTATGTTATTGGAGAAAACGGGACTCAAGTCCCTAAGTCACTTGGGCACTTTAGAAACATTATTCTTGGGTTTCTAAGTGTCTAAGGTGATTTTGAAATGGGCATAATCACTATCTGCTGTCACCTGGGGTGTTATGAGGACAAAATCATTACTGTTGGTGGTGCAGCCCAGTACTATGGTAATGAGCACCATAGAAAAGCCCATAAGCAAATTAATAATTCTGTATGCAGTGCAGTGTCTGTATGGTACCTAGAGTAATTAAAGCCCTGGGTCACATGTGGAATGATCAGCATGAAAAGAAATATTCAGCAGCTCCTTCATCCCCTGAGCACCATCCTCCCAGAGCAGTGAAGGAGCCAGGAGCTGGTAGCATGGGGGAGAATATTAGGATGTGTACATGCTCTGGCAGTGTATGTGCACAAGTGAAGAAGGAAGATGAATTAACGTTGCATGAGCAACCTTAACTCCAGAGTTTCTTAATTCTTGGGCATGTGGCTGTGACTAAGTAAACTAAATAACACTGTTTAATGTTTTAACATAAGGTAAATATTAGAGCAGATTAACAACCCAAAACCCTGTGAAGTATTTTATATGCAATAATTCACTTTTTAAATACACATGAGATACCGGCATGTAAAACTGAATGAGAGATTTTTGTTTACGTTCTAACTAATCTGTTGACTCATTTGAAATTCTAGAAAAATGAAATAAAGTCATTTTCCGTTGCAGTTTTGAGTTTTACAGGCTCTCTCTCCTTCTTCCCCATTTATATTTTTTGCATCTTTTTTATTCTTAAACCTTTTGAAAAAGAAGAGTAAGAAAACAGGGAAACGGTATTTTTTCCAACTAGAAAGATGATATAAAAGTTTTTAAAAAGCAAAGGGAAATGAATTGTTACTTTCTCTGTTCTGTGTTATCTAAAATACCCTCAGGAATTCACCTGAGAAAAGGGAAACATGATTTTCCGCGGTTTATAATTCAGCCCAGACTGGAAGGAATTTCAGTGCCACCACTCACTCCTTCCCAGACTGTAAAGGCTGCTGCAATCAGTGAAGGCACAAGAGGTTCTCACTAAGATACCAAGAATGTGTTATAAGAGAGAGTGTTACGCAACCTCCATGTTGGGAATCACTTTTAGCCCAGCCTCTCACAAATTGCCATTGGAGGTGGAGGGCGACAGTGAATTGGTCACACTTATGAAACAAGAAGGACCAAGTGCTGCCCATGTTCTGCTGTCCTGCGTAAGGACAGGGGTTCCTGATATCCTTTGTCAACTTTCTTCCCTCTCCGCTCCTACGACAGACACTTTATTCCCCTCCTCACCCCCGGAGCTCTGCTCTCCACTGGTTCCAGTTTAAATTCATCTTTCCTGAAGATGGGTGACCAGAGCGGTAGAAGGATTTCAGATGAGCTCTTAGCAGTGCCTTGTGCGATGGCATTAGCACTTCACCTTTACTGGAATTGCCTTGCCTGACACCATCCCCCAGCACATTTGTTTTATTTTTTTCCAAAGCTGCATCGCATTTGCGGCTCCGAGTCATCCTGTTTCTAACCCCCCATCCTGATCTCTCCTCTGTCACTTCCAGATGAGGACCCCAACTTTGTTGCAGAAAGTGTTATTAACCTCCAAGAGCATCACTTTCCACTCAGTGCTTTTTTACCCCCGTCCTCACAGGCAAGGTCAGCTCCCAGACTGCTGCACTGGGGAGTACATTGGGGGGTGGGTTGCCCTCCATGGAGAAAGAACAGTTAAGAACTATTTAGAAAAGCTGGACACACACATCCATGGGCCAGATCAAATGCATAGGAGGGTGCTGAGGGAGGTGACTGATATGATTCCGGACCCATTGTTTTATATCTTTGAAAACATTTGGTGACTGGGGAAGATCCCAGACAATTGGAAAAAGGAAAATGTGGTGCCCATCGTTAAAAAAGGGAAGAAGGAGAATCAGGGAACCTGAGACCAATCAGCCCTATCTCAGTTCCCAGAAAAATCATGGAGAGGATCCTCAAAGAATCCATGTTAAAACACTTGGGAGAGAGGAAAATGATCAGGAACAGTCAGCATTGATTCACCAGGGACAAGCCATGCCTGACCAACCTGATTCCTTCAACAGTGATATAACTGGCTCTATAGATAGGGAGGAGGCGGTGGATGTGATATACCTTGCCTTTAGAAGAGTGAATGGGGGGTTGATAGAAGCCTTCAGCTTCCTGAAGCGGGGCTCTAAAGAAGACGGAGTGAAGCTGTTCTGAGTGGTGACAGATGAGAGAAGGAGAAGCAGTGATCTCAAGTTGCAGTGGGGGAGATCTAGGTTGGATATTACAAAAAAAACCTACTTCATTCGACTTCATATGTTCTGGAATGGGTTACCTAGGGAGGTGGTGGGATTTCCATTCCTAGAGGATTTTAAGTCCCAGCTTGACAAAGCCCTGACTGGGATGATTTAGTTAGGATTGGTCCTGCTTTTAGCAGGGAGGTTGTCTTGATGACCTCCTAAGGTCTCTTCCAACTCTACAAATCTCTGTTTTCACAGGTCAATCCAAACTTTCCCTTGTCACAGATATTCTTTTCTGAAAATGCTCTTTACTTTACTTTGATTTTAACACATTGTCCGTTATTGCACATGCAATACACTAATTATTACACATGATTTAGAATCGAGCTCCCTCTCCCTGTGTTGTGCCCCAGGGTTCCCTGCTCTGGGGACTGTGCCACACACTTAGGGGCAGGTGTCATGAATCCAGAATTTCTCCTGCACTTACCTAAGCAAACCACACTGGCATCATTGTCGTGTGAGCACTGAGAGGGCCCCAGGGCAGTGACAGAGCATTGCCAGAGATGAGGCTCATTTCCATTGCAATGAAACGTGTCCTTCCAAACAGAGCCTGTTCCCTTCCCAAAATACCCTCCTCCTGGGGCTGATACAGCAAATCCGCAGTCGAGCTGATGACAGAGAACGTTGGCATCTGCTAGATCCCAGCCTGAGTCACACAGGGTTCCCCAGTCACCAAGGACCTGGAGCTCCACCCTCCCTGAGCACTCTGTGCTGCCATTCACCAGCCGGACGCCTTTGAACCCTGGGGAGAGAGAAGAAGAGACGGAACCTTGGAGCTATTTTATAGCAAATATTTTAAGAAAGGAAAGTTAGAGCCATTTGATACTTTTCTCATTAAATTGGCGTCTTTGAGGTTTTGATCCAGCCCAACCCACCCTGCTCCCTACACAGGGATATCAGTACATTGCTTCACCTTAAACTTGTTAGCTGCGTCTACACGTGCACGCTACTTCGAAGTAGCGGCACCAACTTCGAAATAGTGCCCGTCACGTCTACACGCGTCGGGCGCTATTTTGAAGTTAACTTCGACGTTAGGCGGCGAGACGTCGAAGCCGCTAACCTCATGAGGAGATAGGAATAGCGCCCTACTTCGACGTTCAACGTCGAAGTAGGGACAGTGTAGACGATGCGCGTCCCACAACGTCGAAATTGCCGGGTCCTCCATGGCAGCCATCAGCTGGGGGGTTGAGAGACGCTCTCTCCAGCCCCTCAGCTCACTGGTGGCCGCGTGGAGCGGCCCCTTAAAGGTCCCCTCCCCCGCCCTGACTGCAGGAGGCTGAGGAAACGTGCAGGCTGCAGCCTGCACACGCGGGCAGCCTACAGAGCCCTCACCCCCTGACCGCCGCGATGGCTGCCCAGCAGCGCCCCCAGCGCTCCCAGGGGACGCCCCCCAAGGGGAGGCAGAGCAGCCAGGGCAGCCAGAGGGCCACGCAGTCTGGGAAGCGGCAGCGGGGCCCCTCTTGGACGGAGGCCGAGATTCGGGACCTGCTGGGGCTCTGGAGCGAGGAGGAGGTGTTCCAGGTAATGGGGAGCAAGAGGCGGAACGCAGATGCGTTCGCTCGGCTGGCCGACGGCCTGGCTGCCCGGGGTCACCCTGCCCGCACTCCTGACCACGTCCGCAGTAAGGTCAAGGAGCTGCGGCAGGGTTACGCCCGGGCCCGGGATGCGGCCAGCCGATCTGGGGCCGCCCCCATCACTTACCCCTTTTACAGGGAGCTCAGGGACATCCTGGGCTCCCAGCACACCTCCTCCCCTCCGGCCACCCTTGACACCTCGGCTGACGAGCCCGAGCAGGCCCTGCAGACGGACTCTGCCCCGGAGGCAAGCCCCGCACCCCGGGGGCCCCCCCCGGAGGCCATCCCCGGGACATCGCGGCAGTAGGAGGAGGAGGAGGAGGAGGGGGGCTCCTCCTCCACAGAATCCAGCCTTCAGATCCTCCTCCTGCCATCCCAGAGCAGCAGCAGGGCCTCCGACCCCCGGGGATCTCCGGACCCTGGGAGCGGACCCACAGGTAGGTACCCCTCTCTGGTGGACACCCCGGGGCTGGAGGGGCGGGGGGAACAGAGATGTGTCCAGGGCCCCCCACACGCTCACATGGCCATGGCCCCAAGGACACCAGGGCCATGGCCCTCACAGCACTGCAGCCATCAGCCCCTGCCCCCCGCCACCCTGCATGACAGTGCCATGCCCCATCCCCGGGCCAGGGGGGAGCGGAACCTCGAGGGGCCCCCGGGAGGAGGGGGTGGGAAACCCCGCAGCAGCAGCATGTGATGGAGTGGGGGTAGTGCCAAAGGGAGACTCAGCCTACATATGAGCCACCAGAGCCGAGGAGCTCCCAGGGCCAAAGGAGGATCCTGGCGCTACAGCTGGCAGGTGACACCTCTGCCCTGAGCAAACAGGAGGGAGGAGCCGAGCTGGCTTGGAATTGGGGGGCGAGGGCGCGGGCCACAGGTAGAGGCTAGGGGAAGGGTGAGCTGCTAGGCAGCCAGCCAGAGAAGGGGGAAAGCTGCATCCTAGAGGGGCCCCCCTTGGGGTCTTCTCCCCACGATGGGTTGGAAGGACTGTCTCTTCCGACAGCTGGTGCTGACACTCCTGCCAGAAACTGGGCATCTGTGGCCTAAGAAAGCTCTCCTGCTGTCAGACCCTTCGGGGTGAAGTGAGAGTCGCTCCCACCAGGGGACGGGGTGCAGGGCAGGGGGACCCCTGAACCCCATCCATCACAGCAGCATCTCCCGGGGACGGGGATGGGGAACCTGCAGCACAGGGTGGCGGGGACAAAGGCCACGGCTCGGGGCCCACACTAACGCCTGTCTCCATTCTTCTTTCCCCCCTCCTCTCCTGTGTCCTGCACCTGCACCTGCACCATCCGAAGGACCAGAAGAGAGCGCCGGCGAGGCCTCCGTTGTCCCGGAGAGCCCTCCGGGACCCTCGCTCCAGGGCAGCCCCTCGGCCGAGGAACGACCGGCCCCGCGGAGGGCCAGACGGCGGACCCCGCGCCTGCTACCGGCGGCGGCCACGGACCCCCAGCTGCTGGCCATCCTCCGCCGGCAGCTGGAGGTGTCGGAGCAGCACCTCCGGCTGCAGGAGCAGGCGCTGGCCTGGCGCAGGGAGGCATGGGGGGCCTATATGGAGACCATCAACCGGCTGGTTGACTCCCTGGCCCCCCATGCTGCGCCGGCCGAGCCACCGCCCGCCATGCCCGCTCCTGCAGCCCCACCACCAGCTGCTCCAGCCGTCGCCGGGCCGTCCGCCGTCGCCCCACCACCTCCCCACGAGGGCCACCGCGCCGAGGGACCCCTGGAGCCACCCGAGACTCGCCGGCGCCGCTACCTTCCGGTGGAGCAGACTCCCACCCAGCTGCGGACCAGACTGCAGGCCCGGTGAAGCTCCCGGCCGGGCATGCCCACTGTTGGGCTGTAGGGGTGAGGGGCCCGGGACGTGCCCCCCCCCCTTGTTGTACATAGTTTTTTGTGGACTGCTTTATGTTGTTGCCCCTGTTTGCCCCGTCCCCCCCCGTAAATAGTTCTCCCCGTTCTCCTCCCTGCTTTTCTTTTTTGTTGATGGCGCACAGTTCTTTGATTTGTTGTTGTATATTGTTTTATTTGTGCACATCTTGCTTTTGTTGAACGTTTGTCCCTCCTTTTTGGTTTCCCTTTCACATATATATTTATTTAAAAAAAAAAAAAAATTCGTTAAGACAAAAAAAACATTTACGTTCACCCACAAGTTCGTGCTGTCATTTCTCCTGGACAAGTGGCGGGGGGCGGGGGGTGCTCCATGGTGTGGGCGTTGGGGCAGGAGTGTGGGGGAGGAAGGGGTGGGCAGTAGGGGGCCTGGGCAGAGTTCACCCCGCGGCCTGTTGCTCGAAGTGGGCCCGCAGGGCCTCCCGGACCCGGGTCCCCTCTGGGTCCACCTGCCGACTGGGGGCAGCAGGTGGCTGCACGTGTGCCCTGCCGGCCTCGGCGGCCCGGCCCTGAAGAAAGCTCTCCCCCTTGCTCTCCACGAGGTTGTGCAGGGTGCAGCAGGCACCCACAATCTGGGGGATGTTGTTGGGGATGGCATCCAGGCGGGTCAGGAGACATCGCCAGCGTCCCTTGAGGCGGCCAAATGCGCGCTCCACCACCTAGCGCGCATGGTTCAGGCGCTCGTTGAAGCGCTCCTGGCTGGCGGAAAGGTGGCCCGTGTAGGGGCGCATGAGCCACGGCCGGAGGGGGTAGGCTGCATCCGCGATGATGCAGAAGGGCATGGTGGTGTCCCCCAGAGGGATCTCCCGCTGGGGGATGTAGGTCCCCGGCTCCAGCCGGCGGCACAGGCCCGAGTTCCGGAAAACTCGGGCGTCGTGGGTGCTGCCAGGCCAGCCCACGTAAATGTCCTGGAACCGTGCCCGGCTGTCCACCAAGGCCTGCAGGACGACTGAATGGTAGCCCTTCCGATTGAGGTATCGGCCTCCACTGTGGTGCGGGGGGCGGATGGGGATGTGAGTCCCATCCAGAGCCCCGAAGCAGTTGGGGAAGCCCAGGGTGGCAAAGGCGGCGACAGTGGCATGTGGGTCCCCCAGCCTCACGAGCCTGTGCAGGAGCATGGCGTTGATGGCACGCACGACCTGCAGAGAAAGCACATGGGACAGCCCCAATGAGGGGTGAGCAGGGTGTGCGTGGCCCTGCCCTGCCCTCGCCTGCCCTGGCCCCCCTGCCCTGCCCTGCCCTGCCCTGCCCTGCCCTACCCTGGCCTGCCCTGCCCTGCCCTGCCCTGCTCTGGCCCCCCTGCCCTGCCCTGCCCTACCCTGCCCTGCCCTGCTCTGCCCTGCCCTGCCCTGGCCCCCCTGCCCTGCCCTGGCCTCCCCCTGTGGGTTCTCTTACCTCCATGAAGACAGCCCCGACGGTGGCCTTTCTGACACCAAACTGCTGGCCCACGGATCGGTAGCTGTCCGGAGTGGCCAGCTTCCAGACAGCGATGCCGACCCGTTTCTCCACAGGGAGGACACGCCGCATGGCAGTGTCCTGGTGCCTGAGTGCGGGGGTGAGCCACTGGCACAGCTCCAGGAATGTCTGTCGGGTCATCCTGAAGTTCCTGAGGCAGCGGTCGTCGTCCCACTCCCCAAGCACCAGCCGCTCCCACCAGTCGGTGCTGGTGGGGTAGCTCCACAGCCGCCGGCGTGTGAGGTGGGGGGGGGCGGGGTGCTGCAGGGGTAGGGGCTGAGCCCCGCTGCCCTGGGGGCATCTCCTTCCCTGGGGCAAGAAGGTGCTCAGCTGCCCCCAACATGGCATGAGCCAGGGCAAGCCCTGCTCCTGCCGGGAGGGCTGGGTGGACCTCTACCTGCTGCTGCTGCTGCTGCTGGGGGTCCATGACTGCGGCGCTCGGGGTCTGTGTGCCTATATGGCTCCTCAGACCGTGTGCTGTGCAGGCTGAGTGTATGTGGGAGGGGCCCTTTAAGGGAGTGGCTAGCTGTTGCCCCGGAAGCGCTAGTCCGCCCGTTGACCCTGTGTGCAGCTGTGCCTGGCATCCCTATTTCGATGTGTGCTACTTTGACGTGTAGACGTTCCCTCGCTGCGCCTATTTCGATGTTGGGCTGAGCAACGTCGAAGTTGAACATCGACGTTGACGGCCCTGGAGGACGTGTAGACGTTATTCATCGAAATAGTCTATTTCGATGTCGCAACGTCGAAATAAGCTATTTCGATGTTGGCTGCACGTGTAGACGTAGCCGTAAACAGATAATTGGGATTTTAAAGACAGGGTGCTGAATTCTTACGTGAGCATATGGCACCAGCATCATTTGCATGTGAGCACGTCTGATTCTCGGGTGGGATCCTGGGACAGGAAAACAGGAGAGACTCATTTCCCACACACTGGAATCTTTCAGTCCAGATCTGCCCTTGTCCTTCCCCAAAGTGAGCGCCTCCTGGGACAGATGCAGCAACTCCACACTGTAGTTGATTACAGATCACGTTTGCAACATGGAGATCAAAGTGTGCATCACAGACTGTGGCCCACGTGTTTCCATGTACTACCTCCACACGTCCTGAGCAGGCACCTTTCCCTCCGACCAGCCGAGGCTTAATGTGTCCTAAAAAGTCAACAGAGGCTGAAAGTTATCCAGGGGGCGTTGGGAGCTGGGATGCCTGAGTCGCATAAAACTTTGCCCGAAAGCTCATTTTGGTTTTGTGGTCAAGGGAAGGCAGCAATACAATTAAAATGACATTATATAAGAATGGGAATAAAGGACATTAGAGGAAATCAATATACGTGAGGAGTTCTAAAATAAAGAAAACTCGTAAGAGGCGCTAAAGGCATCAGTATAAAACCCATGGCCGACAAAGCTATGAGCAACGAGATTTTAAGTATGTAAAGTGCAAAGAAACAGATCCCAACCCCCAACAATTGCATAGCTACATTAGAAATGGAGATGGTAAAATTGTGAATAAGAATACACAGAAGGAAGAAATGAATGATGAATACTTTGAATTTGGGGGGAGAACACGTTATCTATTCTTATGTTTGTTAGAATACAGACTTACACAGCTAACTCTCTGTTACTGATTATATGTTTGTTTCATTTATTGTGCAAAGTCACCAATGATGGGAATTACACAGCCTCCCTACATAACAATACTATAATATTGTAATATTTAATTAGCCCTAGTGTTAGGCAGCTTTCCCTAACATTGAATCTGAATCTCCCTCGGTGAAATCATAGAATCATAGAATCCTTGGCCTGGAAGGGACCTCAGGAGGTCATTGAGTCCAGCCCCAGCCTAAAGTGGGATCAACCCCAACTAAATCATCTCAGCCAGGACTTTCTCAAGCTGGGACTTAAACACCTCGAGGGATGGAGATTCCACAACCTCAGTGTAAGTTAGTTATGTCCAGTTCTACCCTGCAAAACAACTGACAAACAATCTTTCACATCTTTGAAGACTGTTATCAGGTCCCCTCAGTCTTTTTCTTCTCTCGACTAAAAATGTCCAATTTGTTCGATATTTCCTCATGGATAACGTTTCCAGCAACTTTTACTCCGTTTGTTGCTCTCCTCTGGAAACTCTCCAATTTGTCCTCGTCTTTCTTAAACAGTGATGCGAAAAACTGAACCCAGCACTCCAGCTGAGGCCTCAGCAGCGCAAAGCAGAGTACGACAATTTCCTCTTCATTGTCTCATATGACAGTCTTGTTAGTAAAACCCAGAGTGACAATTCCCTTTTTCACAACAGCAGCACGGCTTTTCAGACTGTGATTCATTGTAACCCCACCATTTTCTGCACTACTGCTGCGGAGTCAGGTTTTTTTAATTTATAGTTGATGTTTCTCTCCTGTCTTGTGCTTTGCACTTGTCTTCATTTATCAAGATTATTTTGAACTTTAATCCTGCCTTCCAGAGAGTTTGTGAACCCCCCTCACCTCAACGTAATCCACAAGCTGTGCGAGCACATTCTCCAATCAATATCCAAGTCCTTTAGGAAAATATCCAATTGTAGCAGAATCAGGACAGTTTTGTTTTTTGTTCCTTTTTTATTCACAGGATCAGAGCAATTGCCAAGAGCACGGATAAAGCACCTGACAGCCTGCAGGCCGAGGTCTTACCTAAAGCTCAGCATTTCCCTCAATATTTCCGCTGACTCACCTTCTCCCATGCACCCTGCTTCTGGAGACAGACTTTTAGTCTCCTTCCCTGCAGACCCTGCCTCACCCTCTCTTCTACTTCTTCTTCAGTCACTCACTCAGACAGTGGAACAGTGGCTGAAGCACAAAGGGCATATGAGTACCAGGTAATACCATGCAATGCCAGCCAGAAACGCGCATGAGACTGTCCGTTTTCAATATCAGGGGACACTGGAAACAAGCAGTCCGTGTCTGTATTAGTGAGTGCTTTGAAAATATCCAGTGGAGTGTCTACACAGAAAAGTTTTCTTTCAAAATTCAATGGCTCCTTTGGAAAGAGTTCCTCCACTCCTGGTTCAGGAAGAGCGCCATCTTTCAAAAGCTTCTTTCATAAGAGATCATGTGTAGGCGCTTCACAGGCTCTGATCTTTTGATCCCTGGCCCATTCGTTCCAAAGAGCGGGGCCTGTGAGGTCGCTCACTTTCGAAAGAGCAGATCACTGTTCTGATCAGTTTCTGTGTGTGTGGACGCGCTCTTTGAAAAAAGTTCTTTCAGAAGTGATCTTCCGGAAGGACATCTTTGGAAAGAACTCCGGAATGGAGATGTAGCCGACGTGGGCAGCGTTACCTCCTGGGCATGTACACACACTTCTTTCTTTATTTGTTTAGTCGGGCTAAACTGCACGATTAAAAAAACTGAATCACCATTAATCGCACTATTGATCAAGGGGCTGCAGAGTTCCCCACCCTGATTTGAGTCTGTGTGGTGGCCATCTCAGCTGCGTGGCTGCTCATGGCTGGTGTCCCTGCAGCTCTAGGGATGCACCCAGCTGGTGTTCCCATTACTGCTGGCAGGACTCCTAGACACAGGGCTTCTGGGACTTCCCCACCTCCGAACCCGGTTCCAAGGGATGGGGCTGCTGGTGGGGCTCAGCACCCTATACAACTCCCACCCAAGGGCTGCTTGTGTCCCCCACATCCTGGCCAGGGTTTCCCATGGCTGCTTGTGCTGGCAGGGTTTGCACCCCACGCCGTTCCCAGACATGGGGCTACTGTGTTTCTCTCACTCTTGCCTTGATACTGTGAGACCCATAATGCATTTTTCTAGGGCTGTCAATTAACAGTTAACATCCGCAAATAACATGAATAATGTGTTAATTTTTTATCCCCTAACATCTGTCCTGTATTAATTGCAGGGATTGACGTGTGTTAATGGACAGACGTAATATTTAGCATATCTGTCAAGTACATACCATGCAATGCCAGTCACAAGTGTGCCAGGAGAATGTCTGTTTCCACTTTCAGGTGACATTGGAAACAAGCAGTGGGCAGCATTAGCTGTTGCAAATGTACACAAACTTCTTCATCTGAGCGATTGGCTGAACAGGAAGTAGGACTGAGTGGCTCTGGTTTCTCTGTCCATTAGGTCTTATATTCTCGCAGTACGTTGGCTCCTGATTCAGTCTGTCTCTCCTCACCTACCCCCAGTTGCTCCCACTGGTTGGGAGTTCCAAGCAGCCCCAGCCCCGCATCTCCTTGCTCAACAAGTCGCAATCTCTGCCCCTCAACTCGCTGTTCTAGTTCCCCGCCTAGCTAATCCAGTCAGGCAGCCCCAGGTGCTTTATCCAGCCAGTTGCCCTCTCCCGCTCTTTCTCCCTGTCCCACTTTCTCTCCCCATCACACATCAGTCTCCATTGTCAGAATGTCCCACAATCACCTCCCCATGCGCAGAGCCGTCCCATACGTCTCGGATGATGCAGAGTGGCTGC
Source organism: Carettochelys insculpta (assembly GCF_033958435.1). NCBI lineage: Eukaryota > Metazoa > Chordata > Testudines > Carettochelyidae > Carettochelys > Carettochelys insculpta. The sequence goes on along the minus strand of NC_134137.1, from coordinate 234,688,549 downwards.
CCCAGACCCTGCTTGGGGGCCCCAGGGCAGCCCCTCAACCATCCTGGAGTGTAGCTAAGTCACAGTGTGGCCCAGAGGATTACCTGGGGGAGCAGCCTGGTGTGGTTGCAGCCTGCTCTGCTCTGCCCTTCCCGCCCTCTGGCCCCTCTCACGCAGTCTCTGCAGTGGTGGGATCCGGAGTGTCCCAGCAGCCTGCTCTGCTCTGCCCTTCCCTGCCCTCTCCGAGCCCCCTGCCCTCGGCTTCACTGCAGCAGCAGGAAGTGAGGCCCTAGTGTGGAGAAGTGGAGCCCAGTGGACTGGGAGAGCGTGGTGGGGGGAAGTGGAACAGACTGAGCTACCTCTGCAGCTCCCACCAGTGCAGTGACTTGGTGGGGGGCAAACCCCTGATGCTGCCCCTCGCCAGCCCCTAGTGATCCCCCAGCTCCATTACTCAGGGGAGGAGATGGGAAGGGGAGGGGCAGAGCAGGAACACGGCTGGGGCAATAGTGGAGCAGGGACAAGATGGAGTGGGGCAGGGCTTGTGTGTGGGGGTTAACCTGGGTCCCATGTGTGGGGTACTCAGGAGTGGGGTTGCCCCAAACTTTGTGCCCCACAAGTGGTGACAGACTTGCCCCTTGTCCCAGTGCACTCCAGTCATTCACTCCAGTCTGGTTCTCTCCCCTGCTGAATTCAGTTCACGTCCCTTCCACCCTGCGGTGCCTGGAGGCAAAAGGGGAAGTTGGTTTCCCTGGGACAGAGCACCCTGATTTGTCCTGCAAGAAAGTACTTAGAGGAGAAGCCCAGCAGGCGGGGTGGGATAAAGAGTTAAGTACCTGTCAGCCCAAATCTGACACCACAGGAAGGAATCCCCACTGGGTGCAGACTGGGAAGGAGGAAAATGGCCTATTCAGCTCAGTCACTGAATGTCCTTCAGGAAGGGAGAGCTCTGTTCCCCTCAGTCCTGACAAGAGGGCTGGATACAGTAAACAGACTGCATGTGTTTGGTAGGTGTTGTTTTTTACTGAGGTGTAACTAAGTGGTGTGTAAAATAACTGATTCCTGAAAAGGGCACAGTAATCTGGAGAGGTTGAATCATTCCTGTGATTATCAGATTTGGGCTGATGGGATACTTGTTCCTGAAGATAACCACTGAAAACTTGCTGACTTTCTACCTTCTTATTATGAAATGAATGATCTGGAATAGACATATTGTACTTACATATCTGCGTAAGACATATGAAGCAGTAGAAACAAGTCATTGTCTGAATGAACTTTCAGATTGTACTGAATGTACTCGTGTTTTTATTCCACATGCTGTAAAACCAGTCAAAGATCTAGATGAGTTGATGTATCTCCTGATAGACCTTGATGTACCCCCAGTGGTACTCGTACCCTGCTGGGAAACACTGAGCTAGTGCACAGAGCTGGTTTGTAGAGGTCTGGCTGCTTCTTGCCAAACAAATCCGAATGGGCCCGATCCTGGTTCCTTTATACTCTGTCTTCTCTCTCAGTGTAACGCTCAGTCACACTGAAGTCAGTGGCTGATTGCCTGAGCAAGGAGCCCTGATCCAGCCCTGCAGCACTACCCAGGGAAGATGTGTCACAGTCAGGGACATAACGATAAGGGTTCATCCTCCTCTCCAGCCTCCAGAACGGGGAGGGGAACAGCCCTCACTTTACCCCCTGCAGATGTGCAGCTCCAGCTGAGAGGCAGGGGCAGTTTTACAGGAAGTGGCAGTGAAGGGACTGGGCTGTGCTGCTCCTTTGTCTGTGAGCAGCCCCTCGCTCCCGTGGGGCTCAGAGGGGAGGGACTCAGTGCTGAGCACTTGCGAGGTGTGAAGCACAAGGCAGTGCGCTGTTATCACTGGGGTGAGGGGCTTGGGGGCCCTTAGAAACAGGTATTTTTGGTGTCCCTCTCCCAGAGCCAAAGGGAAGGGGAGGGGCTGGTGAGAGCTCGGGACCCTGAGGGGAGTGTCCCCAGGGCAATGGGGAGAGGTCAGTGCTCCAGATCAGCCTGACCGACAGGGCTGGCAGGTCAATGAGGGAGTCAGGAATCCAGGGTTCCCATCGTCCCTGTGAGCTGGAGCCTGGGCCAGAGTGGGGAGGGCGAAGGGGAGAGCAGCGCCTGAGCTGGGGGCAGAGCTGTGCCAGCCAGAGCCAGAGCCACCAGCAGCAGCCCAGGGAGCTGGTGGCCGAGAGCAGCAGCAGCAGCGCTGGGGCTGGAGCAGCCTGGAGCTGGGTGCAGGGAACTGCTGGGGAGAGTGAGGGGGACCCTGGGCAGAAGCCCAGTGCAGGGAGATGCCACCAGCCTAGAGGCCTCTCAGGCCAGCCTTGGAGGGGGATTGTAACCCCAGTGGAGGCTGGGGAGATGGGCCCTGCTACCTAGAGCATGAGGGTGGGTTCTAGTGGCAACCTGCAGAGCAACTGTCTGACCTGCAGCATCCCTGCAGCACAGCCACAGCCTGGGACGTGTGAGGGACGGACTGGCAGCCTCCCTCCCACTCCTGTGATGGGTGTTTGGGTGCCCCTGTGCCCAGGGAGTGGGGCTGTGTGTTTCCTGTAACTGATCCCGTTTCTAAAATAGCTGCTCTTAAAACCATTGTGTTTGCTTTGGACTGTACCCAGGGCACCCACGGGGGCTGCCGCGCTCCTGCTGCTCTCCCAGACATGGTGAGCGGGGGACGGGCACAGGGAGGTGGCTCTGGAACAACAGGAAACACGTCACAGTCACACCGGGGGATCCTCAGTGCCCAGAGACATGAACAGTAACAGTAACAGCTCAGTATTAACAGCCACAGGACGTGCCCTGGCTTTGTGCATTTCTCGTTAGGGTCACAGGCACACAGCACCCTGGGGGTTCAGGCCCTTTGGTCTCAGGGGATTTGCCTGTCAGGACTGAGGTGGCTGATTCTTACCTGAACACGTCACTCCAGCGTCCCGGGTGTGGTCACAGAGAGATGTAAACCATTCCAAGTTCTCACAGTCCCAGAGAACAGACTCGGTGCCACTACAGTTAACACCAGCGAGCAAAACTGGTCCATTTCCGGATCCATAATGTGCATTTTCATGGGCACTGACAGCAGCTGCACATCCCAGCTGCTTACAAACCACTTCCGCATCTGTCATGTCTCAGCCATAACTACACACCGTCCCCCACTGCTCCTGGTGTTTCATTTCCACTCTCCCTCCCATCCAATTTCAGCATCTCCCTCAGACTCGCTGTAGGAGGGGTAAGGGATGCCTCCTAATAGCACAGTGTTTCAACATTTGGTGCTATGTAGACAGAGCCAAATCCCAAAACATCCTAGTTCGTAATTAACTCAAAATAGGACATGCAATTTGTAAAGTATAAATTGAGTATCTTATGTCAAGTTTAGGGCACAATGTAGTCCTAGCCTAAAACACTTCAGTGACTTAGGAGTTAATGTGCAATTTCAAAAATGACTCAAGACCAAATTATGAAGGGCATTTAGGTGCCTGGACATACAGGCAGATGCCGAGTACAAATTTCCAAAACTTCTGGGAATTTGACTTTCCAAAATTTCCAAAACTTCTGGGAATTTGACACTGAGCACATTTAAAAATCCCACTGGACACCAAGTTGCAGTTTGAGACAGTTTTAAGCATCTTTTAAAATCTGGCCTGTAGCCACTTAGGATCAATGACCTCTTCAAAGTCAATGCAAGTTGGGCACTGAACAATTGCTGGCCTCTTAAGAAACTTCAATAGGAAAAATCACGTAAGCATTTTGAAGAGAAGTCAGTGATTACAAAGGAAACAGACACATCATTTGCAAACAGGCAAGTTAGCTAAGTCAATTATTTTCCTCAGTTTTTCCCCTGACAATGACCCAATTATTCCCAAGTATTTTCCTCCAAATTGGCAGCTATCAGCCACAGTGCCGGTGGGGCTGACAGCACCTCATGAGGAAACCTTCAGCCCTGCACAGTAGGCAGCTCCTGGCTAGGTCACAGGTCTCTCCCAAATGGGCCCCCACCTCTTGACACAGATACCACAGGTGGGCTAAGACCCTCCCTATGCTGGACTCACACTCTAAAAGTAACAGCAAAGTGGGAGCTCTTCAAAGGCAAAGGAAAGAGGTGGCCCTGGAACAACAGGAAATGTGGTAAATGGAACATATCACAGTCCCAAGGGGCCGTATTCCCAGCGGTCAGTGACATGAACAGTAAGAATTACAGGTCAGCGTTAACAGCGACAGCACTTGCTCTGGCTTTTTCTCATTTCTTGTTAAGGGCACACGCACACAGCACCCTGGGGGTTCAGGGCACTTTTGTTTTACAGGACCAAGGTGGCTGATTCTTACCTGAACACACCACTCCAGCATCCTCTGTGTGATCACAATAAGAAACATCCCATCCACTGTTCTCACAGTTCCAGACAGCAGACTCAGTACCACGACAGGCAACACGGCCCAGCCAAGTTTTGCCAGACCCTTGTCCAAAATGAGCTTCAACAGTGGCATTGACAGCAGATCCACATCTCAATTGCTTACAAACAACTCCAGCATCTGCCACATCCCAGCCATCATCACACACTGTCCCCCACTGATCTTGGTGTCTAACCTCCACTCTCCCGGCACAGGGGCTCCCTCCATTCACCAGCCTCAGCTCCTCAGCACCTGAAAAGAGAGACAGAGAGAGAGAGAGCAGGGTCAGAGCAAACAGGGAGCCCCGTTCCCAGTGTTATCGCAGCAGAGTTTGCGTCTGGTAGCAGGAATCTGTGCCCACAGCCAGGAGACTGGGATATGCCCAGAGCGGACTCATGGCACCACCTTTTCCTGTCTCAAGCCTCACACTCGGGCTCTCAGTGCTGCAGCTCTGCTATTTTTCCCCCACTCTGGAAACTTGGGATGTTTTTACATGTCCCGTGAGAACCTGCTGAAACGTGCCAACTCCCTGACTTTCTCATATTCCAAAGGGCCCCATCTCCTGTCCAGTGTTCCCTTAATTCTTAATATCCACAGGCAGAATAAATGTTCCCATGTGTACCAAGGCATGCGCAACAGAAGGACAGGCTGCCAGCTGTGGGTGCTCTGCTAATCAGCTTGGTGGCACCTGAATCTCCCCTGGTTGGCTGCCCAACAGCTCAGCTGACAGAGAACAATGCTCCTGTCCCTGTCACTGGGGCTGAAACCAGCAAGATCCCACTCTTCCCTACAGTCTGTGGGTATGAGGCCGTTCTGAGTAAAGCTGGCTGCCACCTCTCACTGTCTGCAGTGAGACTGAAGCCCTCAGGTAATATGGCTGCTCCTGTAGGGCTGGGCGGGGTCCAGGGATTGTGAAGGGCATCACAGGTCCCACATCAAGGGAGTGGAGAGCAGGAAAGGAGCAGAGTGCTGGTGGGGGAGGGAACAGGAGGTAGCTGCAGAGGTTGCAAGGGAATGCAGGAGGCTGTGTGTGCGCAACCGGGAGAAGGAGGGAGAAGTGGTGGGTCTGGAGCTGTAGGGCAGGAGGGAAAGAAAAGAAGTCTGGACAGGGGGCAAGAAGAAGGGCTATGGGGTATAGAGGAGGGGTCTGGCTTGGAGGGCAAGAAAGAGGGTCTGGATCAAGTCAGAAGCAGGATGGAGAGGGTGAGATAGGGGTAGAGAAGAGGTGGTCTGGAGCATGGCCAGGAGGGAAGCAAGGGGGTAGTAGAAGTTGGGGTCAGGAGGCAGGGAAAGGGGTCTGCAGCGGGGGCAGCAGAGAAGTCTGGAGTGGGGAAGCAGAAAGGGAGGTAGGGAAGGGACCAAGATTATGGAATGGGGAGGCTGGAGGAGTGAAGAGGAAGTGGTGGTTGGTGGAGCAGGAGTCAGGAGGGGGTCATGGGGCAGGGACAGGAAAGAGGGGAGAGAAGATCTGGAAGTGGGCACAGGAGTGGTGGGGGCAGGAGGGAGGAAGGGGCATGGTGTTGGAGCAGGGGTCCAGCAGCAGGAATCTGGGGGTGGTCTGCAGTAGGGGTGGCAAAGGGAGAAGTCAGGGGGGAGAATTAGGAACGAAGGGGCAATTTGGAGGGAGTGGTAAGAGGGGTAAGCTGGGGTGAGGAGAGGAGAAGGTTTGGAAAGGAGGCAAAGAATGGAGGGTAAGGAAAGGGGATCTCCTGCAGGGTCAGGAGGGGCGAGTGAGAGCAGGATGGAAGGAAAAAGAGGAAGGTCTGGAGGGGGTGGTCAGGAGGGGTGGATGGGAGAAGAGGGCATGGAGCTCGGGCCAGGAAGGAGGGAGGAGAGTAGAAGGCATCTAGAGTTGGGACCTCATCATTTATGTAGTACAGGAGCTCTGGCTACTGTGACAGGCCCAGGGCAACTGCATCCAATAGTCTGGTGGAGGGCAAACGTGTCAGGAGCAGGGTGAACGGTTTTCTGTTTCCTGAAAAGAAGTGCCAGAGACAGATGCCACAAAAATCAAGACAGGCAGGCACCTGAGGCGAATTAACAGGTAGCCTGAAGCAGCCGATTAACCAGGGAACTGCAACCAGTGAAGAGCCAGCAGTTTCATCCTTCAGAAACCCCCCAGCCTGCCCCCTCCAGTGAGCTCCAACAGGCTTTGTTTCTTTGCTTCCCTCTGAGATCCAGGACAATACTCCTGCTACTGGCTTTTTCCCTCCAACAACTACAGTAAGGGCAACACCCTGGCCCCTGGAGTAGGAGCTAGGGAAACCTCTGGCTTAGTTCGGATTACCCGTGCCTATGCATCCAGTGCCTGGTGAGGTAGCTCCCACTGTCTGCAGCTGTTTTTACTACATAAAGGATGCATGCATACATTGCTCTGTCTGTTGAATCTAGGGAGTGCTTGGTACTGCCAATGGCGGTGATGATGTCTGTGCTTTGCTTGCAGTCCAAGACCCTGTGATGGCAGCCACCAGCACCTTTTACAACAAAAATCCCATTTATATACCATACCTATTATATGCTTGCATGACTTCTGTGGCCTAGCTTGTGGCCTCACTCAGCACTCTGAACACTGGGGAGATTCAGAGCTGGCTGGGGGAGTAAAACCCATGGCTTTGGTCTATCCCTGACACTTTTTCATTGTTTTCCTGGATCCTACATAATTGTACCCATTTATTTTCTTATACAATGGGGATAGATCAATATCTGTGAAACACAGTCTTCCAGCAGAGAGTGACCTGATTTCTGCTGAGGCCTCAGTGGGGAATACTGGCACATCAAGAAAAAAAAAATAACTGCATACTTATCGTCTCTACACTGTTTATCCCCCTGCATCACTGTACCCACATCATGTGGAGCAAACTCATACTTCCCCTAGAAAATGAAAAATATCTAGGGGCTTCTGCACGTTTGGTTATAAATCCAATAAAATATATTTGAACTGAGCATGTGCTTGGTGCCACTGTATGAAACTACCCCAAAATCATTTGGCAGCCATTTACCCCGCACATGGCCACAGCTGTCCTTCTCCTGCAATATCCATCTGATCAGGAGTCATTACAGAATTGCCCTGCTTTTCAGACACAGACAGCTGTGTCATTGCTCTAATACCAGCACATTATATTTGAATTTCTTCTGAATTTGAAATATATACTCTAAGTACCTGTTAGATGGTTTGGTTTGCTCAGGATATTCTGGATACCAGCCCCCTACTCACCTTACAGTTACCAAGCTGCTTGTGAAATAGACATTAGGGAAGGTTTGCCCGCTTTTGGAAATGAGCAAGATAGAAAATGCAAATGAAGCACAGATTTACATATCTTGTGCTTCTTCGCATATTGTTGCACGATCGCAGTTCAGGAAGAGGCTTTTCTGGAAGCAAAAACAGCCGTATAGACGGGGTTCCTTCAAAAACAAACCCCATTTTCAAAAGAACCCGTGTTCCTGAAACAAAATAGGAAGAAGGGTTCTTTTGAAAATGGGGTTTGTTTTCAAAGGAATCCCATCCAGGCAGCGGTTTTTGCTTCTGGAAAAGCTTCTTCTGGAAGCTCAATTGCAGGAGAATATGCAAATAAGGCCAAAGATATGTAAATCCATGCTTCATTTCCATTTTTGACCTCACTCATTTGCATTCCATTTCTGAACACAGAATGCAATGTGGCTGCAGCCTAAGACAGTAATTTAAACTGGCAATTTGATGCCATGCTTCAATCTCCTGCCAGACACACGCACCATTCTCATACTGCTAACACTGAGTCAATAGGTTTCACTCACTGTATTATTTAAATCTTATTTGAGTTCCACATTAGATTTTAACCTGATTTTGAACCAGCTTTGGAATCTTTGGACCACATTCATCCCCTAAGATGCACCAGTATATGCTGCTGTCACCCTTGCTCGGTCCTCCAGCTATTGTTACATTTACCAGGAGCCTGGCCACTGCACAGCAAACAGTAGGAAGCCCCTTCTATGCCGGAAGAATGAGAAAGGCCCTAAAACTTGGCAGTCAACTTGAGGCAATGATACCCATATGTCCACGAGAGTCACTAATAAAGCACCTCTGCAAAGCACCTTGTGTCTTTGCGGGCAGGCTTGCAAACCTAGTGAGGAGGGCTTTAAACTAGGTTTGTCGGGAGAAGGTGACACTAGCCCAGAGGTCAGTGGGGAAGGAGGAGGCAACAATCAAGTGGGTTTCCTAGGTGAAGAGGAGAAAGTGGGCCAATTGGCCCCTTCTCTAAGATGCTTGTACACTAATGCCAGAAGCCTGGGGAACAAACAGGAAGAATTAGAGGCCCTGGCACAGTCACACAAGTATGAGGTGGTTGGAATAACGGAGACTTGGTGGGACGATTCACATAACTGGAGCGCGGTCATGGAAGGTTATAAATTGTTTAGGAAGGACAGACGGGAGAAAAAGAGGGGGAGTGGCACTCTATAGCTGCGTCTACACGTGCACGCTACTTCGAAGTAGCGGCACCAACTTCGAAATAGCGCCCGTCGCGTCTACACGCGTCGGGCGCTATTTCGAAGTTAACTTCGACGTTAGGCGGCGAGACGTCGAAGTCGCTAACCTCATGAGGAGATAGGAATAGCGCCCTACTTCGACGTTCAACGTCGAAGTACGGACCGTGTAGACGATCCGCGTCCTGCAACGTCAAAATTGCTGGGTCCTCCATGGCGGCCATCAGCTGGGGGGTTGAGAGATGCTCTCTCTCCAGCCCCTGCGGGGCTCTATGGTCACCGTGGGCAGCAGCCCTTAGCCCAGGGCTTCTGGCTGCTTCTGCGGCAGCTGGGAATCTATGCTGCAGGCACAGGGTCTGCAACCAGTTGTCAGCTCTGTGTATCTTGTGTTGTTTAGTGCAACTGTGTCTGGGAGGGGCCCTTTAAGGGAGCGGCTGGCTGTTGAGTCCGCCCTGTGACCCTGTCTGCAGCTGTGCCTGGCATCCCTATTTCGATGTGTGCTACTTTGACGTGTAGACGTTCCCTCGCTGCGCCTATTTCGATGTTGGGCTGAGCAACGTCGAAGTTGAACATCGACGTTGCCGGCCCTGGAGGACGTGTAGACGTTATTCATCGAAATAGACTATTTCGATGTTGGCTGCACGTGTAGACGTAGCCAGACAATCCAGGAAGTTGTTGGAGAATGTTGGGGATAACTGCTTGGTACAAGTGCTGAAGGAACTGACCAGGGGCCATGCGCAACTTGACTTGCTGCTCACAAACAGGGAAGAACTAGAAGAAGAAATAGAAGTGGGTGGGAACCTGGGCTGCAGCGACCATGAGATCGTAGATTTCAGGATCCGGACAACAGTAAGAAAGGTGAGCAGTAACATACAGACCCTTGATTTCAGAAGAGCAGACTTTGACTCCCTGAGAGACTGGATGAGCAGGATCCCTTGGGAAATGAAGATGAAGGGGAAAAGAGTTGAAGAGAACTGGAAGTTTTTTAAAGAAGTCTTACTGAAGGCACAGGAACAAACAATCCCGCTGTGTAGTAAGAAATGCAAACATGGTAGGCAACCAGGCTGGCTTAACAAGGAAATCCTTAGTCAGCTTAAATTCAAAAAGGATGCATACAAGAAATGGAAAGGTGGACAGATGACTAAGGAGGAGTATAAACATACGACTGGAGAAAGCCGGGCAGTAATCAGGAAAACGAAAGCACAATTGGAACTGCAGCTGGCGAGGGATGTGAAGAGTAACAAGAAGGGTTTCTACAGGCATGTGAACAATAAACAGGTTATCAGAGAAGGTGTGGGGCCGTTACTGTATGAGGAAGGTAACCTAGTGACAGATGATGCAGGAAAAGCTGAAGTACTCAATGCTTTTTTTGCCTCAGTCTTCACGGACAAAGTCAACTTCCCCATGACGGTCCTAGATGATGCAGTATGGGAAGGTGGAGGGCAGCCATCTGTGGGGAAGGAACAAGTTCTGAGCTATCTAGAAAAACTAGATGTGCACAAGTCCACGGGTCTGGATTTAATGCACCCCAGGGTACTGAGGGAATTGGCAGAGGTCATTGCTGAACCTTTGGCCGTTATCCTTGAAGACTCTTGGAGACTGGGGGAGATACCGGATGACTGGAAGAAGGCAAACATAGTGCCCATCTTTAAAACAGGAAAGAAGGACAATCCAGGGAACTATAGACCTGTCAGCCTTACCTCAATCCCTGGGAAAATAATGGAGGGAATCCTCAAGGAATCTGTTTTGGAGCACTTGGAAGAGGAGAAAGTAATCAAAAGTAGCCAACATGGATTCACCAGGGGCAAGTCCTGCCTGACCAATCTGATTAGCTTCTATGATGAGGTAACAAGCTCTGTGGACATGGGGAAGTCAGTGGATGTGATATACTTTGACTTCAGCAAGGCTGTTGATACGGTCTCCCACAACATACTTGTCCATAAGTTAAGGAAATATGGATTGGATCCTTGGACTATAAGATGGATAGAAAGCTGGCTTGATGGTCAGGCCCAATGGGTAGTGGTCAATGGCTCAATATCTGGATGGCGGTCTGTTTCAAGCAGAGTGCCACAAAGCTCGGTTCTGGGGCCAGTGTTATTCAACATCTTTATTAATGACCTGGATGAGGGACTGGATTGCACCCTCAGCAAGTTTGCGGATGACACAAAATGAGGGGGAGAGGTAGATTCATTGGAGGGTAGAGAGAGAATCCAGAGGGACCTGGATAAACTGGAGGACTGGGCCAAAAGAAATCTGATGCGGTTCAATAAGTAGAAGTGTAGAGTCCTACACCTGGAGCAGAAGAATCCCAAACATTGTTACAGGCTGGGGACCAACTGGCTCAGCAGCAATATGATGGAAAGGGACCTAGGGGTTATGGTGGATGAAAGGCTGGATATGAGTGAACAGTGTGCCCTTGTAGCCAAGAAGGCTAACGACATACTAGGTTGCATTAGGAGGAGCATTTCGAGCAGATCTAGAGAGGTAGTTATTCCTCTTTATTCAACACTGTTGAGGCCACACCTGGAATATTGTGTCCAGTTTTGGGGCCCCCAGTATAAAAATGATGTGGATTTGCTGGAGCAGGTTCAGCGAAAGGCAACAAAAATGATTAAGGGTCTGGAGCACAAGACCTATGAGGATAGGCTGAGGGATTTGGGCTTGTTTAGTTTGCAGAAGAGAAGACTTAGAGGTGATTTAATAGCAGCCTTCAACTTCCTGAAGGGGAGCTCTAAAAAGGAGGGTGGGAAACTGTTCTCAGTGGTGTCAGGTGGCAGAACAAGGAGTAATGGTCAGAAGTTGAAGAGGGAGAGGTGTAGGTTACATATTCGGAAAAACTTCTTCACCAGGCAGGTGGTGAAGCACTGGAATGTGTTGCCTAGAGAGGTGGTGTATTCTCCATCCCTTGAGGTTTTTAAGTCCCGGCTGGACAAGGTCCTGGCTGGGATGATTTAGTGGGGGTTGATCCTGCTTGAAGCAGGGGGCTGGACTAGATGACCTCCTGAGGTCCCTTCCAGCCCTATGATTCTGTGTTTGTTGGGCTTCTTTGGACTCCATTTCGGATTCTAAAATTCTCTGTGGCAGGAGAAACCCTGAAGGAAGAGGGAAGGGCTTCTTCAGGACAAATCTTCGCTCTGGCACAGCTTGCAGTAAGCTCATGAGCACAGGGCATTGCACACAGCATTCCCCCGCTCACAGAACTGGAAGGGACCTTTAGAGGTCATCAGGTCTAGTCCTCTGCCCTCACAGCACAGCCTATCACCATCCCTCTAGGAGGAATCAGCTCTGGGTTCATCCTGCTCAGCTCACATACATGCAAAACTTCTACTGAGTTCAGGGAGTGAATGAGGCAAGGAGGAGCCCAGCCTCAGCTCTTGCAGCTGTGAGATTCTTGACCAAACAGACATTATTGACATACTTATTGGGATAAAATGTTAATGTGATGCCCAGCTAGGACTCTTGGCACCCAGGCACATTGATAACCCACTCAAATCCCAGCAGCATGAAGTGACTATCTGAACATGACCTAAGCCAGCCAGACACCTACAGAAACTCCTTCCTTCCTGACTCTTACAATGCCTGCCATCGGTGTTCCCCAATGCCCCATTGAAAAGTGCATTTTGTAGTGTGCCAGTTGTAGAAAAATCCTCCTCTGAGGTGATTTATGTGTCCCTGTCCATGAGCTGTGGTGTCTGTGTGGTTGCCCTGCATTCTGACCAAACAGCCTTTAAGCTAAGCATTTAAATTTTATAATCTGCTTTGTCAGCAGTGGTGACATATTTCCCTCACAAACCACATCAAAACTAGATAAATTATAAATTGTATTTACTGGTAAAATGGTGTTTAGATACACAAAATGGCCGCTGGAAAATGACAGTTGGAGAATGACAGTTGCAATTAATATTCATAGGGCGGTAAATATTAATTAAGCTTATGTTTAAAATAGTTCAAATTGATTGGTTAACTTAGGATCCTCATACATATGTATTAAACAAATGCCACCTTGATACATTGTAACTCCAGAGAGGACCTGGCAGGGACTAGTTTCCAAACAGGTCCATCCAGGCAGCATATATTCAGGAGAGCAGCGCTGTTTGGGGCATTCCGGACCTGACCTCGGAGGAGAGCGGACGAAGAAGAAAAAAGACTACAGAGAAGGACTGAGCTAAGAGCCGGACTGAGCCTGTAGCCGAACATCGCTGGCGGAAGAGCCAAAGCTGACCTGCGTGTCAGTCATCGCTCACTAGCCGCCGTGGGCCGACAAAGAACAAAAAAGTTCCAGTCAGAAGACCAGAAGAGCTCCAGTCTACAAAGAGCAAAAAATCACTAGTAAGGCTCCGGTTCTTTTATCCGGAGGGTTTGCATGGCAAATTGCGCTGCCTAAACAACGGTGCCCTGCACGGGGAAACCGCAGCAGCGACCCTGCCCTTCCAGTCACCGACCTTAACTCGGGCCGGTGTCTGAAATATCACGGTCGTTCCTGAAAAAATCCAGGAGGTTTTTGTACACCAAGCCGGTTTTTCCTCCTGGCTCTCCTTTTCTTCCTTCCTCCTTTACTATCTGACCTGACGCGGCTGCCGTACAAGCGCGCCGTGAGGGTCATAACTTCCTCGCTCAAAGAGAACTACAGGCCCAGCGCCTGTATTACAGAGCAGGAATAAGGAGGTATTTGTGGTCTGGGTTTAAAGCCAATATAAGTAATTTGGTGAGCAGTTAATGTAAGAATAGCTTTATATAGTTTTGTAACAGAGAGTGGATTGGGACTTCCCCAAGTCCATGATCTGCATCTTATATTTTGTACCCCTTGTCTCTTTGTAAAGGCACAGGAGGCCAATGCTATTGGTCTAGCCTAAAACTATTACATGCGAACAGAAGAGTAGTTAGGCAAACTGCTTTATAATTATAATCCAGAGCTATAAAATGCCCCCTATTTAGGAGGGTAGAGCGGCCAGGGATAACCCTATAAAGGGAAAACCCTGGTGTTTTTTGTAACCTCTTAAGGGTAACGAGGGTCTGCAATAAAGGTCTACCATAACAAGGTGGTCAAAATAGGCAGCACCATTTTAAGGGAATAACCTCTCTAAAGGAAACCCCGTATATACTGGGCTCTCCCCTGCTTGGCCAGCAGGGCAACCCACTTAACTAGAGAATTGACCTAGCTTAGCGCAGGCAAATTCCTATTCTTTGTAAGATCTGCTCCCCGCGGTAGTCGGCCAAGGGTCAAGCGACCTGATGAACCTCAGGAAGATCCAGGAATAAATAAATACAATATTCAGCTCTGAAGTTATCCTTTCCATTTTACAGCACGCATCAAAAACTGCACGGCCCGTCCCGGAAATGCAGTAAGTAGCTAAGGGGTTAGATAGCAGTGCTGTTATAGCAGTTACCTGTTGTTTAAGGCTATAAGCCAAATAGTATTCAAATCCTGTGCTTATTTCAGAAAAACAAGGGTCCATATATTTTGTGTCACCTAGCTTACCATAATCCACACTTTTGCTTTGTTAAATAAACCCTTTCTCCCTGTTTAAACCTAACACCTTGTCCGTATTTCTTCCTTGGGTAAACACACCGTGGCAGCGCAGTTCACACACCCTGAAACCCCGTTGTGATTAGACCCACCGTAGACGGCGAGCAGGGTCGCGGGGTAAAATCCTGGAAGCATTGGTAAGGACTCAGTTTTAGTCCAGTCCATTGCTCTGGTGTGACTGACTTAGCCTAATCAATATTCAAATTTATTCTTACGTCACTCACATCCTCAATACCAGTGAGTTAGCTCAGTGATTTGAGCATTGGCCTGCTAAACCCAGGGTTATGAACCCTATCCTTTAGGGGGTCATTTAAGGGTCTAGGGAAAATAGGTTTAAACACACAAAAAAAGGGATGGTGCTTGGCTCTGCCAAGGGGCCAGGGGACTGGACTCAATGGAGGTCGCTTCCAGCTCTATGAGGTGTGTATCCAAAAAAAAAAAAAACGTTGTCAAATCTGGGCCACTGTGGTCCTAATGCTAGGCTAAGTTTCAGAGTGCTGGCATCAACCGTGGCCTTTATTAGAGGGTGTTCCCACTTTGGCCCACATGCTGATCACATGGGGAGAGAGGTGATCCCTCAGGGAGGCTGGTCCCAGGCCATTTCGGACTTTTTATAAAGCATCATCAACATATTGAGTCCACCCAGAGAGAGACAGCCTGGGAAGCTCCTGCAGCACAGCTGTAACATACTCCCAGAAACATGCCCCGTTCAGTAAATTAGCCACTGCCAATTGCGTCAGTTTCAGCCTCTGACTAGTTCTAAGGTGCAGCCCCACACAGAGGTCACTGCAATATCCTATTCTCAAGGTAACAGGCATGTGGGTAACAGGGGCAAAATCGAATCCCAGAAATTAACAACCTCCAAGACAGCCACGGATGGTAAAAGTGGACTGTAAAAATTGTCACTCTACTTCCAGTTAACTCTCTGCAGGTAAAGCGCAAAAGAGACTTACCTGCTACATCCTGACTTGTGAGGAGGAGAAGCCACAGCACTGGCAGAGAGAAAAGTCCCTTCATTGCCGGTCTGGCCTGCTGTACCCCACTCACTGCACTGGCTGCACTTCAGGACCTGCCACGGTTCTTATGAGTCTGACAAGTGACAACAAAGCAGTAGAAGGGAAATATATAGATTCAGAGGCTGCCATCAGCTGCGGGAAGGAGCCAATAGCAAACCCAGCTGCCTTTTTAGTTGTTATCAGTGGTTTTATCTGTCACTTTATGCAGCTAAACAACCAATAAAACTCAAACTCAAAAAACATCGCCATATATGAGTGATGACGCCCTCCGGACATCAAGTTTAGCACAGCCTCAGCTAATCCCGTAACTTCTAATCCCCGATGCAGGAGAGAAAAGTTCTGTACAAACTGCGTCCATGCTGTTTCTCACCCTGGTGTATTCTATATGTTATTAGACATCACTTGCCAGACATTAGCTTTCGGTACTTTTATGACTAGGAAAGAAATTCCATGTGCCAATGATGATCATTACAACACAAACACCCAGTACAGGGTATGTCCACTGGTAGACACGAACAAGTTACTAGAACCAGGTTGTGCCACTCAGATTAACTGTTGTAGAAGAGGTATTACCCAGCCCCATCTGTAATGTTGATTGTTCTTCTGCCAATAGACCTTAGCAGAATAGACCTTCCTGCCTAGACCATGATCCTTAGCAATAAAGGCAAATCTTAGAGCTTCCCGAGTCGACCACGATCCTCTGTTCCTGTAGTATCTCGCTGGGCACGCAACATGTGCATCAGCGCTGTCAGTATGGGGAAGGCTCACTGGAAAAAAATTTATTTGATTCATTGTAAAACACATTCTCCCTCTGAGGGTGTGTCAGGCTATTTCCAAGGCAGGCCAAACACAAAGCTGTTGGTTCCATCATGGCCGTTTTCAAATCTTTCCCCTCTGGAAGACATTTGATTTATCTCCGTGCAAAGGTAAACTCCAAGCTGGAGATGGTCACCTAAGCAAGTTACCTTTTCAAGTCCTATTTAGGCAACTGGCAGTTAACTATTTGTTGGTCTGAACGTATACAGCAAAGTTCTTCATATGTGGATTGGCCCCCATTCAAACATGTTGTCAGTCAAATATAGCTATTCCCCTGAGAAGCCATCCTCTCACAATAGGGTAGCTACACCTTCTGTTCAGGTCTTCACAGAAACAAACATTTGGAATACAAATATTCAGGCAATGCTCATAACTTCAAATACAGAAATGATACATGCACAAAAATAGGATTTAAAGATTCAGCAGATTATACCATTGAAAACGATAGGTTACAGGATGCATTTTATCCAAAGCATCTCTGATTTATTCATATTTATATCCAGAACCCATTTTCTATAAAGCATGTGGGAGCAGGGGTTTCTGCCACAGGCAGGTGAGCTTCCTTTCATGAGCTGTCTCTCCACCAAGGTGACCATTTCATTGTAGGTGGTGGGGATCATTCCAGCTTACCCATAAGCAAAGATCTGGTGGTAATTTCCATATGAATTGGTCGATTACCAGTGCCTGCAAAACTTCCTCTGAGCTATGCTTCTCAGGACACAGCCATTTCCAAGCAAGATGTATCAGGTCATACAGCTAGAATTTGGTACATCCAATCCTGGCCTGAACATGTCGGGATCACTTCATTTAGCTGAGGGTAACAAGCAGTGCCCCAGCAGGCAGATCACAGTAGGCCATCTGAGCCTCTCTACAGGAAAAAAAAAAGGGAGGGGGGGCGACTACGCCAGCCCACTGTTCCTGTGGCCACACCTCACACTGAGCAGTTCTCTCAAATGAGAAGAGATGATTCTATGTCATCCTCAGATGTAATTTCTGAGAGTCATCCAATGGCCCTCAGGATCTGGATCCTGTCAGGCCCCAGTGCTAAGTGTTTTGAACTAGTCCACTATCTAAGAACATAAGAACAGCCATACTGGGTCAGACCAAAGGTCCAACCAGCTCAGTGTCCTCTGCGCACAGTGGCCAGTGCCAGGTGCCCCAGAGGAAGTGAACTGAACAGGTAACAATCTGTCTCCTGCCAATCCATCGCCAGTCTCTGACAAACAGAGGCTGAAGTCACCATTTCTTATCCACCCTGGCTAATAGCCATTAATGGACCTAACCTCCATAAATTTATCTAGCTCTTTTGAAACCCTGTTACAGCCCTAGCCTTCACAGCCTCCTCTGGCGAGGAGTTTCACAGGTTGACTGTGTGCGATGTTAAGAAGAACTTCTTTTTATTTGTTTTAAATTAACAGGTAGTAGCTTTAATTTGGTGTCCCCTAGTTCTTATATTATGGGAACAAGTAAATAATTTCTCCTTGTTCACTCTTTCCACATCACTCATTTTTGTATACCTCAATCATATCATGCCTTAGTCTCCTCTTTTCTAATATGAAAAGTTCCCATCTCTAATATTCCTTCATATGGGACCCGTTCCAAACCTCTAATCATTCTGGTTGCCTCTTTCTGAACCTTTTCTCATGCGAATATATCTTTTTTGAGATGAGGTGAATACTGCATAAAGATGTGGTCAAGATGGGCGCATACCATGGTTTTAAATAAGGGCAATAAGATATTCTCCATCTTATTCTCTATCCCTTTTTTAAATGATTCCTAGCATCCCACTAACTCTTGTGACTGCCACAGCACACTGCATGGATATTTTCAGAGAACTGTCCACGTTGACTCCAAGATCTGTTTCCTGATGAGTTGTAGATAAATTAGCCCCCCATCATATTATATGTAGAGTTGGGTTTATTTTTTCCAACGTGCATTACTTTACATTTATCCACATTGAATTTCATTTGCCATTTTTGTGAGATCTTTTTGAAGTTCTTCATAGTCTGCGTTGGTCTTAACTAGCTGGAGCATTTTAGTATTGTCTGCAAACTTTTCCACTTCCCAGTTTACCCCTTTCTCCAGATCATTCATGCATAAGTTGAATAGGACTTGTCCTGGGATGGAGCCTTGGGGAATGCCACTGATCACCCCCCTCCATTTTGAAAATTTACTATTTATTCCTACCCTTTGTTTCCAGTCTTTTAACCAAGTCCCAATCAATGAAAGGATTTTTCCTCTTATCCCACGACAACTTAATTTATGTAAGAGCCTTTGGTGAACAATCTTGTCAAAGGCTTTCTGGAAATCTAAGTATACTGTATCTACTGGATCCCCCAAATCCACATGTTTGTTGACTCCTTCAAAGAATTTTAAAAGATTAGTAAGACAGGATTCCCCTTTACAGAAACCATGTTGACTTTTGCCCAACAAATTATGTTCTTCTATGTGTCTGACAATTCTATTCATAACTATTGTTTCAACTTATTTGTCCAGTACTGATGTTAGACTTACTGGTCTGTAATTGCCAGGATCACCTCTGGAGCCCTTTTAAAATATTGGTGTTATGTTAGCTATCTTCCAGTCACTGGGTACAGAAGTCAAGTATCGGAGGGGTAGCCGTGTTAGTCTGGATCTGTAACAGCAGCGAAGGGTCCTGTGGCACCTTATAGACTAAAAGAAAAGTTTTGAGCATGAGCTTTCGTGAGCGCTCACGAAAGTTCATGCTCAAAACTTTTCTTTTAGTCTATAAGGTGTCACAGGACCCTGGGTACAGAAGCTGATTTAAAAGATATGTTACAAACCACAGTTAATTGTTCTGCAGGCTGACGTTTGAGTTCTTTCAGAACTCTTGGGTGAATGCCATCTGGTCCCAGTGACTTATTACTGTTAGGTTAATTAATTAATTCTAAAGTTTCCTCTAATGACACCTCAGTCTTGGACAATTCCTCAAATTTGTCTCCTACAAAAGATGGCTCAGGTTTGGGAACCTTCCTAACATCCTCAGCCATGAAGAATTCCTTTAGTTTCTCTGCAATGACTTTGTCATCTTTGAGTTCTCCTTTTGCATCTCAATCATATCTCAGAGGAGGGTTCTATTAGAGGCATCCTGATTCATTAACAGCAGGTTAGTTTCCTGCTGTACCTGTACAGCCTCCTGTAGCGTAAACCCTTGGCCACTTGGGCTTCTGTAGCTTGCACCAGGGCTTTCACCAAGTCCTCCATTCTGATGAGATCCTCTAACCCAATTAAGAAGCAGAAGAAAAGAAAAGAAAAACAACATACAGGTGTACTTCTTTTGGGGAGGGATGGGTCTCTTTACCTTACTCTTTCACCACTGTGCTATGAACAATCCCACTCTGACAACAATTGTGGCTAAGGTCCTGCACTTCTAGGCAGTTATGTGCCTCAGAGGCTCACTGTGACCCTCCATACTGACCTTTACCTTTTCCTAAAGGCCAGCATTACAGCTTGCTAGCTCCCCACCCACCCCCAACTTTCCTGGAATAGGCTTTGTTGTGTGGGAAAGTTTGGAGGGAAAAAAATCCAGGCAGACCTGGGTTTCCAGCCCAGGAACCCCAGGTTGCAGCGATTGGCAGGGTTTTTCTCCTAGCCACAATACAGCAGCCTTTTCCCTGGGCCACTTTTCCAAATGCTCCCCTAACACCTTCTCCCTGGTACCTGTGTGAATCATCACTTCTCCAGCACAAGCACTCTAGCAACACACTACCTTCTCCTCTCAGTTCTTCTCCTTGCCCCTCCCTAACCTGAGGGCAAGCCTTTTAAAGCAGCCTAGCCGGCCTTAATTAGTCTGCTCCTTCAGTCTGCCTTCATTACATGGTAGCAATCTCTGGAAGTTTATGAAGGAAACAGAAAACCATTTACCCTGCAGCATCTCTGCCCTCCACCAAATTGTTGTAATGCCCGTCTGCAACCCTGATCCACAATAGGACCAAACGGTTTTGCCCAGCTGCCCTGGGTCTATCACAATACATAGAGACATGCGCTACAGACAGGTTAGGCTCTAGGAATGATTAAGAATATTAATTTAGGAATGGTAGGAAACTGATAATGAAAGTAAAGACTTACGAGAAGAAATCTATGGCCAGAAGAATTAACAACAATTAGAAGGAATGTGTAACTATACTAGAACAAAGGGTATCCTAAAAAGGTTATCAGTCTGTTAGTTTGTCTGGTACAAAGTAGTTGAGAAAAAACATAACTGTTCACTATACCCGTTTATGTGAGAATGTATGCATGTGAGAGTAGGCAGATGAAGTAATCCTATCACAGGAGGATGATGAAGAAGCAGAAATCCAGTAGAATGTTAAACAACTAGTGTTAGATATTTTAAAATTAGCATGGTCAGATAAGTGAAGAGAGATAACTGAGAGTTTTAAGAGAAATGTCCACAAAATTCAGAATCCTTTACATTGCTTTTCCATAACTCTTGGAAAAATGTGGAAATTACAAAAGGTGGGAAGAAAGGTCATGTTATGCTAATAATTAATAAGTGTAAATAGTATGACATAGGTAATTACAGGCCTGGAATAGTGACGTGAATCCCAGCCAAAATAATAACGGAACTTCTGATACAGGACTCAGTAAATTAAATAACTATACTATAATTAATGCCAATCAACCTAATAAATTATTTTTGTTAAAGTGCTGCTGGACTGCTTTTTTGTTTTGCTTGTATATAGACAAGCACGGCTCTCTCTCTGTTACTTGCCAATCAACTCGGTTTTTGTAAAACATATACTGTGAAATTAACCTGATATCTCTTTCTGGCGACACCCTCGCCTTTGGGAAATTGAGGATGCAAACTGCATAGGTGGCTAATATAACATTCTTTATTCAGGACGTTGCCCAAGATTATTATTGTGTAAGTCTGGTGAAGCACATTACAAGAAACAAGGAGACTTTATTTAAAATCCAATAAACCAAAGTATAAGCATATATTTACAAAAACAGATACATAAAACTAACAACCCCATAGAGGTGAGCACTAGCGGTTCACCCCTCTGGGGCAAGGGAAGGCTGCCCAGGTTCAGAGCAAGCAGACGTCTCTACGGGGCTTAGTTTCTCTTTAACTGGGCTGAGCAGGCAAGCAGTACCTACGCAGCCTGCCCTGAGTCAAGGCATGGCAGTAGTCACTACAGGTTCAGCCCCTTGCAGCATGGCAGAGCACAAAAGCGGTACTGGAGGCACCTCACCCTGGGGCAGGGTGGAGCTGCGGTTAGTGCAAGACTCATCTCCTTACAGCAGGACTGAGCACATAAACAGTATGTCATTAGTGTGCCCTGGAGCAGTGCCTGGCAATGGTCCTTAGAAGGCTCAGCTCCCCTTTAACAAGGCTAAGCAGGCCAATAGTATGTAAGCCCCTGGCCCTAGGGCAAGGTGGGTTAAAAGTCAATACATGGCTCAGCTCCATGTACGTAGCTCACCCTGGAGCAAGGTAGAATAACAGGAAAACAAACAATGCTGTGTGGGTGTGGAGGGACACAAGCTGGCTGCTCTGTGGGGATGGGGAATGGGTGTAGACCCACCCACTCCACTGTTCCCTGGTCGGGGGCCTGAACAGCAGCTGAGGCTGGCTGCCAGTGAGTGGAGATCCAGGCCACAACACACTGACATCGGCTTTGGTGGGTTGTCCCCTGGGTTACATCCTACCTTCAGTCCCATTGGCAGGGGATCCCACTGCAGCACATCCAGGAGATCTGCCAGGTCCATGTCTTTTGGGTGAGTGGCTGACAGCAGGTCTAGAGACTTGCGCACGTCAGGGGTTTCCAAGCAGCAGGTCAGGGGACCCAGGTAGATTGGGGACCTTTCACCAGAGGCAGAGGTGAAGAACCTGTCACAACTACTACAGCTGCAACCCACCATCCCAGCATCTGCCTGGCTGACTGCTGCCTGGCTGTTGCTGCTTTGGATGCTTCCCTCCATGTTGTGGAGTAGGATGAGGAGGGGGCCTGCCACCTGGAACTGTGTGGGCAGGTTTTGTTTGAGACTGACATTTCCACAGAATCAAATAATCATTGGGTTGGAAGAGACCTCGGGAGATCATGGAGTCCATCCCCACGCTGAAAGCAGAACCAGTCCCAAAACAGATTATTGCAGAGGGATCTTTGTCAACCCAGGACCTCTAGAGAAGGAGAGTCCTTCACCTCCCTAAGTAACCTATTGCAGAGCTTCACCACCCTCCTTCTGAAAGAGTTTTTCTAAATATCCAACCTAAATCTCCCCCACCAGAACTTGAGACGATTGCCCTTCGTTCTGTCATCTGTCACCATTGAAAACAGCCTCCCTCCATCCTCTTTGGAATCCCTCTTCAGGAAGTTGAAGGCTGCTAGCAAATCCTTCCTTGTGTTTCTCTTCCATAACCTAAATAAGCCCAAATCCCTCATCCTCTCCTCATAAGTCATGTGTTCCAGCCCCTTAATAATTTTTGTCTCCCTCTGCTGGACTCTCTCTACACCCTTTCTGTAATGGGGTGCCCAAAATTGGACAAAATATTCCAGATGCATGGTCACCAGGGACGAATAAAGGGGGATTTGCTGGCAATGAATCTACTAATGCTCCCTGGTATGTTGTTAGCCTTCTTGGCTACCAGGGAACAGTGGGTTCCCAGCCCCATCCATGCTTTGGATTCCTTCATCCTGAGTGCAGGACTCTGCACTTGTCCATGTTGAACCTCATTAAATCTCTTTTGGCCCAATCCTCCAATTTGTCCAGGTCTTCCTGGACCTGCTCTTAGCCTTCAGCTTGTCAGCCTCCTCTCTAGCTAGCATCATCAGTGAATCTGCTGAGCATGCAATCCATCCCCTCATCCAGGATGTTGAACAAAACCAGCCCCAGAAATGGCCTTTTGCTTGATATCAGCTGCCAACCAGACATACAGCCGCTGATCACCACCCTCGATCCTGACAATCTAGCCAGCTTTCTATCCACCTTAGAATACATTTATCCAATCTGTACTTATTTAATTTGCTGGTAAGGATACTGTGGGAGACCATATCAAAATTTTTGCTGAAGTCAAGATATATCACATTCACTGTCTTCCTCATATCCACAGAGCTGGTTACCATATCAGAGGAGACAGTCAGGTTGGTCAGGCATGACTTATCCTTGGTGAATTCATGCTGCCCATTCCTGATCACTTTCCTCTCCTCCAAGTGCTTCAAAAAGTTTTCCTTGAGGATCCCCTCCATGATTTTTTCAAGGACTGAAGAGAAGCAGACCGATCTGTGGTTCCCTGGATTCTCCTTCTTCCCTTTTTAAAAGATGGACACTATGTTTGCCATTTTCCAGTCTCCTGGGACCTTCCCCAGTCACCACTTGTTTTCAAAGATAATGGCCAATGGCTCTGTAATCACATCAGCCAACTTCCACAGCACCCTCCCATGCTTTGATCCAGCCCGATGTATTTGTGTGTGTCCAGGTTTCGTAAATAGTTCTTAACCTTTCCTTTCTCCACTGAAGGCTGCCCACCTCGCCTTACTGCATTGTCTAGTAGAGTGGTCTGGGAGGTGACTTTGTCTGCGAAGACAAAGGCAAATATACCTTTGTGTACTTCAGCTTTTTCCACACCATCTGTCGCTAAGTTACCTCCCTAATTCAGTAAGGACCCCACCCTCCTGGAGCAGCCTTATATTACGAACATGCCTGTAGAAGCCTTTAGTCTTCCCTTTCACACCTCTTGCTAGAGGCAACCCCAACTGCACTTTGGCCTTCCTGATTATGTTCTTC
This sequence comes from Carettochelys insculpta, assembly GCF_033958435.1. Lineage (NCBI taxonomy): Eukaryota > Metazoa > Chordata > Testudines > Carettochelyidae > Carettochelys > Carettochelys insculpta. Next base: position 234,664,617 of record NC_134137.1, on the reverse strand, counting down.
CCTAGTCACCTGTCCAAGTTTCCACTTCTTGTCAGCTTTCTTTATAGCTGCGTCTACACTAGAGCGCATTTTCAAAAGGGCACCTTTCAAAAATGGCAAATCAAAAGATGCCTATTCAAAATATAGTGTAATGATGCTAGCTAGAGAGGGGAGGGATAGCTCAGTGGTTTGAACATTGCTCTGCTAAACCCCTGGATTGTGAGCCCAACCCCTGAGGGGGCCATTTAGAGATCTGGGGCATATAGATTAAAAAAAAATAAAAGGATGATTCTAGCAGGAGGGCAGGGGAAGGGACTTGAAGAGCTCTGGAGGTCCCTTCCAGCTCCATGAGAGGGGCATCTACACAGGGGCTGGCAGTGTTGACCTGCTCTTTCCAAACAGAGTGTCTCCACTGTCCCAAGCTCTCTTCCCAAAGAAAGGGCTAAGAAATGCCATGGATGGGGTTGCGTGGCAGACAACCCTATGTGGAGCCATGGCAAGCCGCTCCTTTAAAGGGCCCCTCTCTATGCACAGCATGAGGCCTGCGGAGCTGCTACAGGCCCAGCAGACACCAGTACTCACAGGGCAAAATGTGGAGCAGCAGCATGGTCACCCTCCTGTCTACAGCAGTAGCAGCTGCCCTGCACCTCCTGCTGTGGACACACTGAACCTGCAATTTCTCCAACACCCCACCCCTCCCAGGTTCTGCGCCAACTCTGGACCTACCCCCCTAGCTCCGAGTGGCGGGAGCTCCTTGTCATGGGGGAATGGCTCCAGAATTTCTGGATGGGGTGACACACCTTCCTGGAGCTTGGCTAGTGGCTGGCCTCTGCCCTGAGACATGAGAATACTGGGATGTGGTGCACCTTCCCCATTGAGAAGAGGGTCGCGATAGCTGTCTGGAAACAGGCCAGTCCAGATGGCTACCGCTCCATGGGCCACAGGTTTGGCATGGGCAATGGTAGAGTAGGGGCCCTATCATGGAGGTAAGGAAGCTTGGGCCACACACCCACCAGGGGAGGGGGAGCCCAGGATAGGGGGCCCATTGGGGACTGGGAGCTGGGTGTGGGGCCTGCTGGACCAGTGGGTGGGGTCCCAGGGGGGCCAGGGGAGCAGGGAGGCCTGGAGGGCTTGGCACACCCTGCATGCCCTCATGGGCGCATATGTCCTCCCTCCCAGGCAGGTGATTCGTGCATTGAATGCGATGCTACTCCAGAGGTGATCCACACAGGAGATCTGGATGCTGCCATCACTGACTTCATAGCACTTGGGTTCCCAAACTGTTTTGGCACCTTGATAGGACCCAAATCCCACTCAGCGCCGTGGAGCACAGCAGGGGCCCATATATAAGCAGGAAAGAGCACCTCTCCGTGATGCAGCAGGCCATGCCGGACAGCAGAGGCTGGTTCCAGGATGCCTGCATGGACTGGGCTGGGCTGGCTGCACACATGACGCACGGGTCTTCAGGAAGTCCAGGCTGTGCTGCCCCACGGAGGCAGGGGCATACATCCCCCAGAGGGAGATCTCACTCGGGGACACCACGGTGCCCCCCTACACGGCAGCAGATTCTGCCTAACCCCTCCAGGCCTGGCTCATGTGGCCGTATACAGGCCACCCCACCCCAGCCAGGAGCACTTCAATGCCCAGCTCGGCCACGCCCGCAATGCGGTGGAGCACGCCTACGGGCATTTGAAGGGTCGGTGGCACTGTGTCCTGGCACACCTGGAGGTGAGCTTCCTGAATGTCCCCGAGGTGGTGGATGCCTGCTGCACCCTCCATAATATTGTTGCAAGCAAGAGGGAGGCCTTCATTAAGGGGTGGGCGGCCAAGTCCAGCCCAGACTAGCCACAGCCGACCACCGCCCCTAGCTGCCAGGTCTACCGGGACAGGGCCCGTGTCTGGGAGGCCCTGCACAAGCACTTTTCCCAGGGGCCCCAATGAGCGCAGCCCCAGCCAGCTCCAGCCGGTCCACCGCACAGTCCCCTCCACCTCGCACATTTCCCCCACTCCCCCAACGAGCACACAGCACACAGGGATGTGGGCTAAATAAAGTATGTATTCCAAATAACCAAACATTGTACTCACTAACTTAGACATGTAACGGAATGATTGAACAATCTGCACAGGGCTGTGTGAGTTGACTGAGATGTTTGGTGGCAAGCCACACTTTTTGGATTTCTGGGCACGTCACAGCTTTTTGTCACTGACAGTCCATGTGCCTCTTGTAGATCTTTGCCTCTTCTAGGTTGCTCCTAAATAAGATGAATCTGTTGGACCTGGGTTTGGGAAAGCTAACCATAATTCATGAAGAAGGGTTCTAATCCAAAGCAACCTGGTTGGCGTAATTATATGTGAACTCTCCATAGGTTGGGAGAATGGGTTGTGCTGATAATTTATGGAACACCTCAGATACTACTCCGATACTTGGTTCACTCATTGAGTTCATCTGTCTGTTTGGGGGTTATCAGTGAGGGAGGTGGATATGTGGACCGACAGTAACCTAAATCCTTTGCTCCAAAATCATCATATGAACTATGGGCCTCAGTCAGAAACTGTGCACTCTGAGAGTCTATTGAGCCAACCCAGATTGTGCAGCTGGAATGAACTAGGCAGTAGTTTCAACAGAAGGAAAGAGGTTTCAGGGGATGAAGTGGACATTTTAGTCAGGCCCATTTCATCGGGCCCCGTTTTGTAGCCATCAAATGGTGGAAGTTCTACTACGTTGTCTAGGCTGATGGTGGAACAAGGCCTGGATTAAATCTCAAGGGGTACCAAGGTGCTGAAGATCTTGGAAGGTGCACAACACTTGCCGGACTTCACATACACTTAGACCTCAGCTCTCATACAGGATGACCAACTATATGGGAGCCTTCAGGTGGCCACAGTCACCTGTCAGCAAAATGTCATGGCACATTATTTTGGAGGTACTCTGGGAGCACATATACATGTTTGTGGACATGTTATACCATCCCAGAAAGGAATGGTACATCTTAGCCCCCCAGTGGCACAGACTGTGCTCCTTGGGCAAACAAATCTTCATTGAGACACACCAGAATAAAAAAAAAAGAAAGGACACATCGTAATAAACGGTGGCATTTGCAAAATTATTTGTCATTAGGAGGGAGGGGGCTTGGAAGTCATTTCCTGGTAGGGTTTACCTTTCTATGACAGGGCATTGGTTTTCCCAGGTGGTAGGCAAATATAAGACCTAATCAAGATGAGAACAAGTCTCAGTTCTCCAGTGCCCCCTAGGACAGACCCTCTGTGATATATCTCTACACATCAATACAAACGCATCACTCCTGATGTTTTAGAATGCCACTCTCTGCTGTACCTGGGTGCCATCTCGTGCATAGTTGTTCAATCAAACCATCCATCTTGCTGTCATCCTAGACCCCATCCTGAACATGGGTCAGTATGTCCCTGTTACCTATGAGGAGTGTGTTGGTACCAAGATGTCTCCTAATGAGATGCTCTGTTACCATCCCTCTGAATGTGCTTGTGCCTAGTACCTCTTAAAGTAGGAGTGTTTCCTTCCTTTTGCTTGCAGCTGAACTTTGCCTTGTTTTAGCAAAGTCTTAACTATTCATGCATAGACCTAAGATCTCACACCAGGCTTGTGAAACATGGGCTTATATTTCAGTCCCTCTTACTACACCATCAATCATCTCCATCATGCCCATGTGGGCTCCCAAGCTTAGAAGTAGATTTAGTTTTACCGCTGCTACCTTAGTATGAGCTCTTTGTGCATATGCATTTGGGTACAGTCTTAGAGCACATGCTAACGCTATTTTTTTCAAAGGTGCCTCGTCTCATTCACTTCACTGGCTGGAAACACAAGAGAGAAGCAGAATTGCTGCTCATTGTCAGCATTGGCCTCTAACGTAGTTATGTTGTTGTTTCTGCACATAATAGACATCCTCTTACTGGAAGTGGGCCAAAATGTGAATCACAGATCCACGTCCGTCTGGTATCACAGCATAGTAAGTGATGGATTCTGGGTGTAGGGTGGGTCATGCTCCTGTTGAACAGGACAGTCGTAAGGCTTCACACTAAGTCACCTGAGCAAACAACATTGACGTCCTCAGCAATTACGCCTGGGTTGTCTCTGAGGCAGCAATGTCACAGAGCATCTCATTCCTGGCCCACTGGATCCTTTTCAGTCCCCGGGGGTCTATTCCTCACTCAGACTTGGGGGACAGTGGGGGAGCAGGGGCATTATAGGCTTTCTCAGCGACTCTGCACTGGAGCTGTCTGCACACTCTGCTGGCCTCATTCACGTCCCACTGGTCGTCCAGCACTCGGCTCCAGGCACCATGCATGTAAATCTCCATTGTTCCATGGTACCAGCTGTCTCCATTCAGCAGCCTGAGTGACTCAGAATGACTTGGGCTCAGGAGAGAGGGGACATTCACAGTACAGTGGGAATAATGCAAACTGTATAGGAAGTCACTGCAAGTAGGTTTAAGGACCTGCAACGATCACCAAAGCCGCGTCTACACGTGCCGGCTACTTTGAAGTAGCCGCACCAACTTCGAAAGAGCGCCCGCCACGTCTACACGTGGCGAGCGCTATTTCGAAGTTGAAATTGACGTAAGGCGGCAAGACGTGGAAGTCGCTATCCCCATCAGGAAATGGGAATAGTGCCCTACTTCGACGTTGAACGTCGAAGTAGGGCACGTGTAGCCGATCCGCATCCCGCAACATTGAAAGAGCAGGGTCCGCCATGGCGGCCATCAGCTGAGGGGTTGAGAGATGCTCTCTCCAGCCCCTGAGCTCAATGGTCGCCGCGTGCAGTGGCCCCTTAAAGCTCCCCGCCCTCTGCCTTCCTGTGCAGGAAGCTGAGAGCATGTGCAGGCGGCAGCACTGACACGCAGCCAGCCTGCATGCCTCCCTGCAGCCCCAACCCACCACCCCTACTGCGATGGCCGCCCGCCAGCCCCTGAAGCGCCCCCAGGGCACCCCCTCAAGGGAAGCCAGGGCTCCCAGCCAGCCAGCCAGCTTGGGAAAATGCAGCGGGGCCCCTCCTGGACAGAGGCCGAGCTTCGGGACCTGCTGGGGCTCTGGGGCGAGGAAGAGGTGCTCCAGGTAATGGGGAGCAAGAGGCGGAACGCGGATGCGTTCGCTCAGCTGGCCAAGGGCCTGGCTGTCCGGGGTCACCGTGCCCTCACTCCTGACCACATCAGGAGTAAGGTGAAGGAGCTGTGGCAGGGTTATGCCCGGGCCCAGGATGCGGCCAGCTGATCTGGGGCCGCCCCCGCCACTTGCCCCTTTTACAGGGAGCGCAGGGAAATCCTGGGCCCCCAGTACACTTCCTCCCCGCCGGCCACTCTTGACACCTCGGCCGACAAGCCCCAGCAGGCCCCAGAGGCAAGCCCCGCACCACAGGGGCCCCCCCAGGAGCCCACCCCTGGGATGCCGGAGAAGGAGGAGGGGGAATCCTCCTCCAGTGACGAGGGGCTCCACATTACCATGCCATCCCGGAGCTCCAGCAGGGCGTCCGCCCAGAGGGTGTCCCCTGACGGTGGAAGCGGACCGTCAGGTATGTACCCCCCCGGTGCACACCCCCGGGGTTAAGGGGCGGGGGACAAGAGACATGACCAGGGCCCTCCACATGCCCAGATGACCATGACCCCAAGGACAGCAGTGGCATGTCCCTCAGAAGAGTGCATCAGCCCCTGCCCCCAAGCACGACAGCGCCATGCCCCATCCCTGGGGATGGGGGGGAGCGGAACCTAGGGTCCCCGGGGTGGGGAGGGAGTGGGACACCCATCAGCAGGAGCAGCATCTCCCGGGGACGGGGATGGGGAACCAGCAGCAGAGGGGTGGGGGGACAAGGGCCACGGCTTGGGGCCCACACTAACGGCTGTCTCCACTCTTCTTCCCCCCCGGTGTTCCGCAGCTGCAGCATCAGAGGGCCCGGAGAGGGCCGGTGAGGTCTCCGTGGTCCCAGAGAGCCCACCGGGGCCATCACTGTAGGCCAGCCCCTTGGCGGAGCACCGACCAGCCCCAGGACAGGGGCGGCGGCGGAGCCATCACCAGAGGATGGCCACGGATCCGCAGCTGCTCGCGACCCTTCGGCATCAGCTGGAGGTGTCAAAGCGGCACCTGCGGGTGGAGGAGTGGTGGCTGGAGCTCCGGGAGCGAGCGCTGGCCTGGCGCCAGGAGGCATGGGGGGCCTTCATGCGCACATTTGAGCGCATAGCGGAATACCTGGCCCCCCATGCCGCGGCACCTGCCGCTCTGCCCGCCCTGCCTGCCGCTCCGACCGCTGCTCCGACTGCCGTCCCACTGCCGTCCGCCACCCTGGGGCCTTCCACCGAGGGGGACCTGGGGCCTGCTGACACCCGCTGGCCATACCTGCCGGTTCGCCTGGCCCCCATCCAGCCTCGGCCAGGGCTCAGGCCGAGGCGAGGGTCGCGCCCTCCAACCCCGGGCGCCAGACAGTAGACGGGTGCAGGGCCCAGGACATGGCCCCTCCCCCCTTTGTACATGTCTCCCATCATATATTTGTGTATATAGTTTGTGTTAGACCCCTGTTCTTTTATGGTACCTGCCCCCACATGGAAATAGTTCCCCCCTTTTTTTCTTACTATATATATATATATATACATATATATAGTTAGTTAGCTAGTTAGTTAGTATTAATATAAGAGAATTCACTGTTTTCTAGTTTCAAAAACAACAGGTCCATTTTTATTTGCAAGAAAAGTTCGGGGGGTGTGCTCTTGGGTGCTCTGTGGTGTGGGTGTGGGGGCAGGGAGTGTTGTGGAAGATGGGGGGGTGCAGTGGGGGGCCTGCCAGTGTTCACCCCGCGGCCTGGTTGAAACGGGCCCGCAGGGCCTCCCAGACCCGGATCCCCTCTGGGTCCACCTGGTGACTGGAGGCAGCGGGTGGCTGCTCGTCAGCCCTGTCAGCCTCCACAGCCCGGCCCTGGAAGAATGCCTCCCCCTTGCTCTTGACCAGGTTGTGGAGTGCGCTGCACATGCCCACAACCTGGGGGATGTTAGTGGGGCCTGCATCCAATCGGGTGAGGAGACACCTCCAGCACTCTTTGAGGCGGCCAAAAGTGCGCTCAACCACCTGGTGCGCGTGGTTCAGGCGCATGTTGAACCGCTCCTGGCTGGCTGAGAGATGGCCCGTGTAAGGGTGCATGAGCCTGGGCCGGAGGGGGTATGCTGCATCTGCGACGATGCAGAGGGGCATGGTGGTGTCCCCCACAGGGATCTCCCACTGGGGGATGTAGGTCCCCGCCTCCAGCCAGAGGCACAGGCCCGAATTCCTGAACACCCGGGCCTCGTGGGTGCTGCCAGGTCACCCAACATAAATGTCCAGGAAGTGGCCCCAGCTGCCCCCCAAGGCCTGGAGGACCACCGAATGGAAGCCCTTCCTGTTCAGGAAGTGTCCTCCACTGTGCTCCGGAGCATGGATGGGGATATGGGTCCCATCCAGAGCCCCAAAGCAATTTGGGAAGCCCAGCCTGGCAAACCCCGCGATGGTGGCATCCAGGTCCGCAAGCTGCATGAGCCTGTGGAGGAGCAGGGCACTGATGGCGCGGACGACCTGCAGGGGAAGGACGTGGGAGAGCACCAGTGAGGGGTGTGCAGGGTGTGTCTGGCCCTCTACTGCAGGGCTGCCCTCCCCCCGAGGGCTCCCTCCCCCCGGCCTCCCTCCCCCAGGGCTGCCCTCCACCCCAGGGCTCCCTCCCCCAGGGCTGCCCTCCACCCCAGGGCTGCCCTCCATCCCAGGCCCCCCCCGGGTCCTCTTACCTCCATGAGGACAGCCCCGACAGTGGCCTTGCCCACGCCAAACTGCTGCCCCATGGATCTGTAACTGTCTGGAGTGGCCAGCTTCCAGACAGCGATGCCGACCTGGTTCTCGACTGTGAGGACACGTCGCATGGAGGTGTCCTGGTGCCTCAGTGTGGGGGTGAGCCACTGGCAGAGCTCCAGGAATGTCTGCTGGCTCATGCGAAAGTTCTGGAGCCAGTGCTCATTGTCCCACTTGCCGAGCACCAGCCGCTCCCACCAGTCTGTGCTCGTGGGGTAGCTCCACAGCCGGCGGCGTGTGCGGCTGGGGGGAGGCGGTCGGAGGGCAGCAGGGTCTGGGGCTGCTTCCTCATCCCCTGGGGGCAGCTCCTCTTCTGTGAATAAAAGGTGGTCAGCTGCCTCCTGCATCGCATTGAGCAGGGCGAGCACTGCTCCTACAGGGGCGGCTGTGTGGACCTCTGGCTGCTGCTGCTGCTGCTGCTGCTGCTGCTGCTGCTGCTGCTGCTGGGGGGTCCATACTGCTTCGACGGGTGTGCTTGCCTGTGGCTCTGCAGACCGTGTGCTGTGCAGGCTGAGTGTGTCTGGGAGGGGCCCTTTCAGGGAGCGGCTAGCTGTTGTCCTGGAAGTGCTAGTCCACCCTGTGACCCTGTCTGCAGCTGTTCCTGGCACCCTTATTTCGATTTGGGCCGCTTTGGTGTGTAGACGCTCCCCTGCAGCGCCTACTTCGATGTGGTGCTGCCCAACGTCGACGTTGAACATCGAAGGCACCAGCCCTGGAGGACGTATAGAAGCTATTCATTGAAATAGCTTATTTCAATGTCGCTACATCTAAGCTATTTCGATGTAGCATACACGTGTAGACGTAGCTCAAGAAGCTGATAATGCATATGATGGGATGTAGTGTATCATTGGTGAAACCAAAAGGTATCACTCTTGATGTATAAGAATGCCACTCTCTCTTGCAAAACAAAAAAAGCAGGCCAGGAGCACTTTAAAGACTAACTTGTCAGCCGGCACTTCAATGGAGTGGGCCATTCTGTTCATGCCCTGAAAGTCTGCGTTTTACTGAAGAGGAATTTTCACAACAGTTTGGAAAGAGAAGCTGCTGAACGCTCTTTTATATTCAAATTCAACACATTAACATATGGTTTGAACCAGGATGGCAATTTCCTAGCTCATTATAGGGGCTCTTTTGCATACTTGGCTTTATCCAATTCTTGACTCCCCACCCCCCTTCTGCCCCCCTTCTCTCTGGTTTGCTCACCTTGATAATATTTTTCTGATTTGTCAAACTTGATTACTATTTTTGGTTCTCTGTGCCTTAAATATTGAGTCTGTTCTGGTATGGCTGTGGTCTGAAGAAGTGGGTCTGTCCCACAAAAGCTCACCTAAGAAATTATTTGTTAGTCTTTAAAGTGCTACTGGACTGCTATTTTGTTTCGATAGTATATAGACTAGCACAGCGATCTCTCTTATACTCTCTTTTAGTCTTGTAACCAAACACTATACAGCCTATCTTCCTCTCAGGGCCCATTAGAGGTTATGGAAAGCAAAGAACAGTGCTGCAGCTACAATTTACACCGGGGTCAGGGGAGGGGTGGAACAACCCCTGCAGAGCCCCAGAATCCTGAAGTAGATGAGGGCTGCCTTCCCATTGCGTCCCCTCATCACTGCCCCAAGTGCAGGAGTAGATGGAGAATCAGGTGGAGCAGCAGTCACTGTCCAGCCCACAGGAACCCTTCTGTGCTGGAGCGCCGAAATGTGACCTTTTGACCTCTATGTGCAGTCTGAGTGCCGGTCTGGGTCACTAATAGTTCTACTCACAACAGCTGCATTAGGAAATCAATGAAGATGCAGAGCTTTACCCTTTAGATGGTGGTTGGCAGCATTAGCTGGTCTTTTATTAATCCACAGGTGGTACGGCTTCAAGTAAGTTCATGGCTACATGGGGGAGGAGGAGCAGGTCTGAGCTCCCACCTTTCATGCTGATGAAAATGTGCTTGTGTGCCACTCTTGGCACCCACGCTGGGCATTGCTGACCACCTGGTCTACCATCAGCACTGAGCTTCTTTCATAGAACTGATTTGTCCCCTCTCCTACCTTCTCCTAACAAAGCCCATTGGTAGTTGTGATCTGAGGGCAATATCCAAGTCCGCACTCCTATTTAAAGTAAATCAGTAACGGGGCCCTGATCTGTGACACCTTTACTTGCCTGCTTTGCTTCACCATCGGAAATGTTGGTTTTCCATTTTGATTTGGAAATTTTGAGGGTTCCTCCTCTCGTTTCTTCCAGTGGAAAGAGAAAGGAAATGTTAAAAACTATATAAAATAGTTGAAACATACTTCTCACATCACTTGACCATTTTCCAATTCACAACAACTGGAAAATAGCAACAAAATATAATACGTCCCTCCCCCCCTCACCTTCTTTGCTGTCTTCCAAATTGTTCTGTTTGAGAAAGAGTGAGAAATCGTGGGAAAGAGAGAATATGCACCTTTTGCATGTTTTCCCTGTTTAAGTTCTTCCCTATAAAGATGCACGCACACACACACTTTTCACTCTTTCACTGTTTCCAACTCACAATAGTTGGAGGAGACAACGTAGATGGGGAAATTTGCTTTTTCCTGACTTTGCTACCTTTCCTGCGGTGTTGCTGTAAGTAGTTTTATTGGTAATCCTGGAAGGTTGGCAAGCACAACCCCACTCACTGCCAAAGGCCCATTCCACAGCCTTGCAGGATGGACCACTGGACCTGGTTTCAAGTAAAAACAGGGAGCAAATAATGAAAACCAGGTTTTGGGGTGCAGGTTAGAGGTTCAAAAGGAGGGAACCAGAGGGTGACCCAGATCATAAAACTTCAAAGAGTGCCCATTGCTCCTCAAAACTGTTCAGGGAGTCAGCAGACGCTCACCAGTGGAACTCTGTCTGGATTGTGATATCAGGGAGGAATAGAAATAAGCCCCATGGTCACTGAGTGCCCCTTCTCCAGCATCCTCCTCCCGGTGATATAGGTAGACCTTGGCCAGGCCCAGTAGGAGGTTGACAAGGAGGTCTCATGACTCTGTGGGGTCATGGATAGCACACACAAAAATAAACACATGCAGGGACATGTATAGCCAGAAGCTTAGCAGGAGATTCTGGAGGACCTGGAAAAGTGGATGCAAGCTGGGGCACTTGAGATAGGCATACCCCAGGTTCTGCCTCATGTTCGCAGAAGGGGCAGGCATTAAGAACGAGGGCGAAATGCAGCAGATAAATGCCCATGTTCATGGCTCTGTGAAGGAGCTGCCAACCAATGTCCCCAGTGGGATGTGGGACCAGGATGGACTAGATACTGACCCCGAGGGACTCCTCACCCTCCACAGGCAGTAGATGTGTCCCACCCCAATACCAAATGATGGGACTCCTGAGGGTCAGGAAATGGATTGTAACATTGTAACATGGGGTGAAGTTTGACACATAGGTGCTGGGGGGAGTCACACACAGAAGCTGGCGGGTGGGGTAACACAGGGGCGGGGGTCTCACACACGGATGCGGGGGGCTGTTGCAGATGCCAGGGCAGATTGCACTGCAGGAAGTGCAAGGAGCGGGGCGCCCCCAAGCTCAGCCAGAGGCTGCTGTTCTCCCGACAGAGCCTCCCCTCTGACTTCCCCCCACTCAGTTTAAACCCCACTCACTCTCTTTGCCTCCTGGCTTAAACCACTTTGCCACCACCCCGGCTTAAAACACACTTCCTCCCCCCTTCTCCCAGCTTACACCGAACCCAGGTTAAAACCCCCTCGCTCCCACCACCACCCGGCTTAAGCCACTCCATCGTCTCCCCAGCTTTACAACCCATTCGTTCTCCCCAGCCCCCCACCCTACCTCACACGAGCAGCCAACCCGCTGCTGCCCACACTGCTCCTTGCCAGGCCACCGCTGCCACGGCCTCCACCCTGTGGTTTCCCCCGCCCCCACCTTGCTGCACTACCAATGGAAGTCAGTTTAATTGGTTTAAAGGGTGAATTGAATTCCATTAGCTAGTGTGGCAAGGCAAGGCAGGGCAAGGAGGGAGCAGAGGAGGAGTCTGTTGGAGGCAGCAGCGTAACGAGCTGCAAATGGCTCCTAAGAAGCCATATGTGGCTGGGATGGAGCTGTCCAGCCAGCTTTTAAAAATGGTGCTGCTGCCACCTTAACTGCACCCAAGGTGAGAGCCTGAAAAAAAGTGCCTGAGCTCCGTTCTGGGGTGTTCTGCCAGAAAAGAAAAAAAAAGCCCTGTTTTTTAACTCCCTTCTCCTTCCCTCCTTTCTGCATAGCCTCTCTCATGTACAGGCTGCTCTTCCCCTACATGAGCAGCAAACTTGGCCCCAATTCCTGCCAGTAGCTTTATCCCGCAGGAGCCAGCTCTGGGAGCCACTCCTGGCCCCAGTAATCTCTAGAGTTGTTTGCAGCTGTGTGAGGCCATGGAGAGGCAAACCTGGCTGCTTGGAGAAAGGCAGTTAGCCGCCAATGAGAGGAGGGCCTGTGATGCTATGCCCCCATATTCTTCATAGAAATATTGTTATAACATGATTATAGCAAACTATGATATCACTTGTGTATGATAAGGCATGTGAGTTCATTGTTAAAGTTATAATGTGCTGAATATGGCCATTCTGTATATAGGCATGTATCATTTTTGTGTCTGAAGTAGGTAATATTGACTCTACATCTGCAGGGTCAGGTGAGCATGTCACCTGATACTGGATAGAGAGCAGGGGAATCAGTTCACCTTTTTGGGGAGTGAAACTCTTTAACCAAGATTCCAGTAGCTACTTTCTACTGCATCAACAGTCCATGCTCATGTAAAAACTAACCCTACAGTAGTTAAACAAGCTTTTACTAACTCTTTTTAAAAGAATCACTGTCTAGAATATAATAAAAGGATTGATATTAACAGCCGAGATCTATAACAAATTTTGACAGCCAAATCTTAAAAATTGTTCAGCTCAGTTTATGGTTTTGTTCATTTCACTGAATGTTTTATGCGCATTTTTCTCTCTCTATATTTTAGAGCACGTGTTGGCAACCCCCAGCACACATGATGCTCTCAGTATGCAAGCTGACTTAGAATGCTTTGTGGCACGGTGCTCCGGCCCCACGCCTCTGACCCCCTCCAGCATGGGGGTGGGGCAGGATAATGGGGTTGGGCTGGAGCCCCTGCCATGGTGCAGGCCCAGAGTCCTGCCTTGGAGTTGCGGTGTGGGATTAGCGCCGGAGCCCCTGCTGCAGAGTGGGGCTGGGATCCGAGCCCTGCCACAAACCCATGTGGCAGGGCTGGGGCCAGAGCCCCTGCCGTACAGCCCCTGCCATGACAGGGGGACGGGGCTGGGGCTGTGGTGCAGCCCCACCCCAGAGCCCCCACTGTGGCATGGATCCAGGGTGCAGGGCCCGAGTCAGAGGTCCCAATCACAGCACAGGTCTGGGGCGGAAGCCCCAACCATGAGGTCCCTGCTGGAGCTCGTGTGCTGCTGGTGCAGGATGATGCTGGGGGTGAGCTGCAGCTGATGCCGGGCCTTGTGGTGCTGGCATGGCCTGGCGTGGAGTCGTTGCTGCTGGACATCCCGCCCAACACATCTCTGCAGCTGACAAGGTGAGTATGGCAGAGTGGGGTCGGCCTGGCCAAACCCCTTCTGAGGGGGAGAGATGGACCCTCCATGCTCAAGTCAGCGTGGGGCTGGGGGATGTGAGCCTGGCTTGGTGGTTGAGGGTCCACAGCCGGGTATTGGCTGGGGGCAGGGTCTGGCTGACCCCACCCACCCACCTCCTGTTGCCTCAGCCCTGTGGCCCATTGCTGTTGGGGGAGGGATCACAGCCAGCCCTGCTGGGAGGGAGGGAGGCTTTGCCTGCCCAGGGGAAGGCACTGCTTGGATGGGGCAGACTGTTTCTGCAGCGTGGCTGGTGGGGGGTGGACAGCAGCAGCTTTAGCCCCCAGTGAGTGTGAGGTGGGGGGAGGAGGGCGGCCCACCAAGGCCAAACTTACCACGGAAAACCAAGGCCAAGGATTACACTAAGCTGCAAAGCTCTGCAGCTTAATTCATTTATTAATGAAGCTGTTGCAAGGAAGTAATTAGCGACTCTAAAAGGTATCACCGGCCCAGGGACTGTGCATAGAGGTCAAAAGGTCAAACTTCAGCATGGCGCCTGGGAAAGGCTGCTGACCCCTGTTTCAGAGTGTATCTGTCGGTCTGTGCTATGTTTGTTCCCAGGACTCCTCTTAAACCGCAAGAGCTGTGATCACCCCATTTGGGCTGCAGCTTCCTCTTACCCTACCTTAGACCAAAGCCAGGGTTTGGTTGTGCCTGGAAAGTGGGAAATGCCTGAAACCCTGGGATCCCTCACAACGCCGAAGGGAGGGGAACAGACAGGAGGGACGTGAGACTGACAGTGGCCACTGGGGGTTACTGCAGCACCAAGAGAGAGGCCAGCCAGACTGGGCCTCCATTATCTTGCCTGCCAAAAAGACTGGGACTGTGGCTCCCCTGTCCCAAACCCAGAGCCTGCACCCCCATGGAATGTGCACAGGCTGCAAAAGGGGGCTGCTGAAGGGGAGAGGGCATCCCACAGACAGTCTGAAGGCCATGGGAGCGGGTGCTGGAGGCAGCCCCTGGAACCTTGCCCCATTCAGACAGCTGGAAGCCAGGACCAGACTGTAAAGCCCCAACCCCCCCCGACAAGCGCGCATCCCCAGTCGCAGCACAGGACTGGGGCCGAAGCCCCAGCCATGCAGTCCCTGCTGGAGCGCATGAGCTGCTGGTGCAGGATGATGCTGGGGTGAGCTGAAGCTGATGTCAGGCCTTGTGGCCTCCCAGCAGGAGTCACTGGATGGGGAGCAAAGCCCAGGGCCCCAAGGAGGAGCTCCTGCTGTAGCAGCATCCCCCTCACCACCACAGAGGGCCCCAATACCCCCGATTCTCCAGCCCTGAGACCCCAGCCCTAACTTCTGCACCCCCTCCCTTAACCCTCACCATCTCTCTGTCCTAAGCAACCCATTCCTCACCCCTCCTCACTCCTGAACCCTCACTCCAGCCTTCATTCTTCTTTATTTTTAAAAAATATTATTGAAAACAGCATGCACATTTTTCATTTATTTTCAGAAAAATCACTTCAGTTAAAGAACAGAGCAAGGCTGGGCACATCTGCTGGTGATAAACACACAGGATTAAGTTTGAAGGAGGCTTCTGGTGTCTTGCTGTAAGAATTTGAGAATTTTTCATTCACTTCAACGAAATTCACAGATGGTACTCCAGTTCGTGAGACTCTACCACCCTCAGAAGTATTGAAGAGTAAGTGCAATGAGAGATAAGAATA
This sequence comes from Carettochelys insculpta, assembly GCF_033958435.1. Lineage (NCBI taxonomy): Eukaryota > Metazoa > Chordata > Testudines > Carettochelyidae > Carettochelys > Carettochelys insculpta. The sequence continues at coordinate 234,649,539 of NC_134137.1, read as the reverse complement.
TTTACCAACTGCAGGAAAAGGCGATCAAGCAGAAAGCTGTAAAATGGCAGCTTGAGGGCAGCTGTTCAGGGGCAGCAACTCCTCAAAAATATTTGTGTAAAAAGTTGCAAGGAAAGTGCAACCCCACTCTGCGGAGATTTTGTAAGGTGGCTTTTTCTAATTCTTGACTCCCTCCCTCCGCCCCTCTACTCTCTGATTTGCTCACCTTGATAATGTTTTTCTGACTTGTCAACCTTGATTACTATTTTTGGTTCTCTGTGCCTTAAATATTGAGTCTGTTCTGGTCTGGCTATGGTCTGAAGAAGTGGGTCTGTCCCACGAAAGCTCACCTAATAAATTATTTTGTTTTTAAAGTGCTACTTTACTGCTTTTTTCTGTGCCTCAGCCTATGGACTTGACTCAAAGCCCATTGTCAGCAAAGGAAAGATTCCCACAGACAAGTGGGATCAAATGGCAAAATAAATGGTCACACCAGGGTATTACATTCACCCTGAAAATAAAGAGTTGAAAAATGGGAAAGTTTTAAATGTAATTTAAGCATTACTGTGGTGGTAGCATCTCAAACTTGTTGCTTCACAGCAGGGAAACATTACCAGTGGTGGCAACACTGCACTTTCAGATTTCTGTTGCATTGGTAGCCTAAAGGATCTTAAAAAGTAGGTCCAAACTGGCCCAATCTATTCATTTACTTCTACATTTTAGCCACTTTGCCATGAAGCACAACTAAGTCGGTGGATAACAATGACAACAGTGATTTAGGCCACCACAAATGCAAGAATTTTAAAAATCTAATGCAGTTGGTGACTAGGTATGTGCTTTACTTTCCAAATTTATCTAAGTTTAGACAATAAAAATCAGTTCTGTTACTTTTAAATAATTTCACTTTCAATGTCCTAGTGCTCCAGGGCTTGGCTTTCAAACACTGCATAGGAATCTTGAGCTAAAAACTCCTTTCTGTAAGATATGAAGCCTTGTAGAAAATGTTTTGGAATCTTTTCTTGTAGTCTATATATTTTAACTTGTTTTAAAAAGCTAAATTATTAAGTGCTGATATTAGGGATATTGGAAGTGCAGAACCCCTTAACTAGAAGTGGTTTCCACCATATAGAGTGCCAGCACAGTGGTTGCATGATCTCTAGATTATTCTTGGACATGATATTTTTGAGCTCTTTCTACTTTATCAAAGACACATTCAGATTATGTTTTGTAACTTGATCTTTCACCATTTATATAAATGAGGTGATGCTGAGCTACATGGGATTAGATGAACATTTAAAAAGTTTGTTAAAGGGGCAAAATATTATTAGAAAAAAAGTATGTGCATGTGAAGTAGGAAGATGAAGTTAATTATGGCTTAAAAGTAGCTGAGATGCCAAACTTTTTTTAAGAAGCAAAAATCTCGTAAAAATCACTGTCTAGAATGTAATTAAATGATGGGTGTTAGCAACCTGGAGCTATAATTTTGGCAGCCAAATCTTACACATTGCTCAAATAAGGTTTATGTGCACTGAAGGGTTCATACAAATCGTTACGAGAAACCTGAAGGGATAAGTTGGAAGGAGACACATAGTGTGTTGCTGTAAGGATTTGAGAGAGCAAACACCTCAATGAAATTCATGAACGGTGTAAGTTTGTAAAACTCAGCCATCCTCAGAAATGTTAAAGAGTAAGTACAGTGGGAGCTAAGATTACTTATCAGTTGGAAGAGAACACACATCACAGAAGACACATACCCTATAAAACAGCTGCCTGGGGGCAGCAGTTGCTTGTGTCTGTGCATATAAAGGACCAGCAGCTCCTCAAAATATATTCTGGGGAAAATATCTAAGAAATGTGTAGCCCTCGGGAAATTTAGGGTACAGCTACACTACGGAGTTCTGCCAAGGAAACGAATGTCAGCCCACAGAAGTTGCCAAAAAAAGTTGCCAAAGTATATTTACACTTGCTTCCTCGTGCAGCAGACTGCTTCCACATCCTTAGCGCCCCCATTGACAGTGGAAGGTATGGACTGTGGGTATGCAGTCCACAATGCCTGGCAACACCATCTGTCACCAGGTGTTGTGGGACAGTGGAACAGAGTTCAGGGATCTTGGGGCTGTGCAAAATGCCCCATCAGGCACCACTTTTTTCAGGGGATTCCAGAATCCTTTCACACCCTTTTCCCCATTCTCTGCTGTGCACCCTGCCAGCCCCAGAGAGAAAGACTGGATCCCACCCTACTCTCACATGCTCTGTTAACTGTTGTTTACGAGCTCATGTATAAGCAGTGGAAATCAAGGTATTGGCTATTCAGCACAATGCACAAAAAGGATTCTGCTGACAATGATTCCAACATTGTAACATTTCACTTTTACAAACCCCTTTTCCAACATTTTTGCTCACTTTCCTGATGAACCTTGCACGGAACCGAGCTCTGGAAACCCCTTAAGCCTGGTGCTTGAGGGGAAAAGGATAGTGGCAGCTGTGCATATGCATAACAGAAATTGCAGATGGGGCTAGAAAATTCCTCTTCCAGGAGCAAACATAGTCTTAAGTATGCCACACTTCTCCATAGGTGGGTAAGACAAGGCATCTCCCAGCTCTGGGTAAGCAAGGAAAACAGGACACAACTCCTCCAGGCTTGTGACTCTTGCCCTCCTCTATACACAGCAAACCTATGTTCCTGTAAAGGGACTGTTAGCCCCTCACTAAATTTCAGTGGGGTTTTTGGCTGGATAAGCCCAGTAGCAAAAGAAAGGGAAGGGTCCATGAGGAATCAGGACCTTGAGACTGACAATGCTCAGGAATAAAGGGATGTGGCCAACACCCCAAGTCAGTCTGATTGACTGGGGGTTCAGGCTCAAGAAGGAGTCATAAAAGCCAGGGGAGTCCCATTGTCTGTGTGAGCTGGATCTGCTTGGGTTAGACTGAGTGGGGCTGAGCTCAGGAGACAACATGTGCCTGAGCTGAGCTGCAAGCAGAGTTATGCCAGCCAGAGACAGACAGAGACACAACCAAGCAGCACAGCCTTGCTGGAGGGAAAGCTGCAGCCACAGATCTTGAGATACAGTGCAAAGAGCACAGCCATGCTGGAGGCAGAGCTGCAGGCAGAGATCCCCAGACACAGCACAGAGGACAGATCCTGAGCCTGAGCCTGCGACACAGCAGGGAGAACAGAGCTGGAGATGTAATGCCGAGGGCAGAGTTGGAGACACAGTGCAGAGGGCAGACCCATGCTGGAAGTGGGGATGCAGCCACAGAAGCAGAGGGGCCAGAGGAAGAGCCCAAGAGCTGGAGACAGCACAGCTGAGAGTAATACTGGAGGTGAAGCTGGGTGCAGTGAGCAGCAGGGGACAGCACGGAGGCCCCTGAGCAGAGCGCCAGAGCAGGAGGACTCCACCAGGCACAAGACCTTGTAGGCCAGACTGGGGAGAGGCTGACACTGGGGAGAAGGGTCCTGCCACCCAGAGCAAGTATCTGACCTGCAGCATCCCTGCAGTGTAGCCAGGGGCTGAAGAGGGCTGGGTCCTACAAGGAACAGACTGGGAGCTGCCCTCATATTCCAGGGACATTGCTCGTGAGGTATCTGTATCATAGCATGGAGTGATGTGTTTTCACATTAACTTTTCCCATTTTCCCCTATTTTTTTCTGAAATTTTTGTTTAATAAATTGAATTTGCTTTGACCTGTACGTAATCACCAATGGGTCAGGGGAGTGTTCAATGTGAGGAGAGGACCCTGGCGTGGGCACATCCTAGCCCCTGCCCTAAGTGATCACAACAAGATTGGGGGTTGAGCCCCCTGGTATCCTGGACCCATCCTTGTTGGGGTTGCTGGGACTCTGCCACACAGGGGAGTAGAAGGGGAACCCTCAGGGCCAAGGAGGCCTCTGGGTAAAGGAAGTGGGAGTGGGGACTCAGATCCCTTTCCTAGCCCAGTTCACTGGGGTAATGTAGAAACCAGGATAGTTCCCCACAATTGCAGGACCATTCACCCGCTTACAGTTTGCTTTGGTTTCTGCACAAGGGATCGATGACTGGTATATGTTAGTGCCCCGAGGGACAAAGCAGCACTGCCATCTAATCTGTGGCAAAAGATTTACAAATGCCTCTCCAAAAGTATAGCCTCTCCCTGCAGGATACCACTGAGATCACAGCGAGCATCAACCTGCTGCTTGGCCGCATCGATTAGCTGCACAGGGATATGAGCAGCTCTCAGAGACACAGCCCACCTCCCGCTTTTCCATGCCCTCAGCCCTGCACTCTGCAAGCCACTTACCCTGCATCTCATCCTCTACTTTCCGCTCCTCAGAAAGCTGCTGCTCAGACTGGCCATGTCCATCAGCAGTGGAGAACAGTTCCTGGCTGCCAGACACTCGGCAACCCTGGGGGGAGCCCCTGGCCCGCGGCTACCCGAACCTCTTCATTTACAATTTTATCTTCTGGGTTAGGCCCTCTGTGCCCTGCCTCTGTGCCATGTGTCACGCCTGGGCAGCGAGTGAAGCTGCATTCGGTGAGGAAAGCTCTCCATCTTGTGGCCCCACCCATACTAGATCCCTGCACACCCAGACTCTGCCCTCGTTCTTCCAGCTCCCCTGTCCACCCACTGTCTGCCCTTCTCTTCTCTCCCCTTCTCTGCTCGCCCCTTCCAGCCTAATCCCTGAACCCTAATGTAGCAAATAACATATGAAAAAACAAACAAACAAACACTCTTCTTCAATTTCTTTCTAAAGAAACTGGAGCGTGTTTTCCACTCATCCCAGACTGTGAAGACTGGACATGCAGAAAGTACATTAACCCCCTGCTTTACGCCACTATAAGTTGCGCAAAACTCACTTTAACACAAGATTTGCACAACTTGAAGACGTGGTTGTCAGCCTGCTGAGCTTCCCGCAGCTGCCGGCAGCTGGGCAGGCTAAGAACCCCTTCCCCCTGCTAGGCACCACTCTGAGAAGGTGGTAGGAAGGCTTTTAGCTTGCCTAGCTGCCTGCTGCTGCGGGCAGCCAGGTGGGCTAAAACCCCCTTCCCAGAGTGGTGCTGCTGTCAAGCTGATAGTGGCCCCGCTTTGGGAAGGCAGGGAGAAGGGTTTTAGCCCCCCAGCTGCCTGCAGCTGCCCAGCTGATGCTGCAGGCAGCTGGGGGGCTAAAACCCTCTTGCCCCACCCGAATCTGCTCCCTCCATGGTCCCAGCTCAGCCCCAACCTGCCCACGGGGCTCCCAGCCCCCAGTGCACTACAGCCCTGCATGGGGCTCGGGCTCCGGCCTCCAGCACGACACACAGAGATCGGGCTCTAGCCCCCTGCCATCACCCCCGCAGGCCCTGCTCCAACCTCTGCATGCCCCGGGTCAACTCCACCCTCCCGGCCCCCTGCAGCCCTAACCCACCCAGACTTATCTCCCCCCAGTCCCTAACACACCACCCAAGCCCCCCACCCACAACTTACCTGAAATTCGGGATATGCAAGGGTTGCATGGAGCGCAGCCCTGGCGCTTCCCGAGGGATTTACTGTTCCTAATTAACAGCACCATCTTAAGGAATAAAAATGTCAGTCACAGGTTTTATTTTTTTATATACCCTGACGTTTGTCAGAGATTTATTTGTGAAAACATCGTAGTACGGGCAAGTCCGTTGTCCTGCTGCATGCAGCATTCAGTAGTACGGATAGTGAGGCTGACAGACTCACCTCAGGCAGGAGGGGCGGGGCTGGGGCTGGAGCTAGCCTTCCCTAAGAGCGTGCCACATGGGCCATGCCACATAGTGTTCTGGTGCTGATTTAAAGGGCCTGGGGCTCTTGCTATCACCACAGCCATAGTCGCTGGGATGGCAGGTGGGAGCAATGGGCCTTTTTGAATGGCCAGGGCCTGGAAGCGTCTCCCCTTTTTGCCCCCTAGCTGTGGTGGGTCCAATGATGGGGTACATGTTACCGCCCTTCCCTGTTTTACATTTTCTTAATCAGTTAACCAATATTTCTGAGCTGATTTTATGTTATAAATGTACACTTAAGCCTTCAAGCCCTCATTCCAGATTACTACATATTTAACATACAGAAATAGGCATAATTTTAAGTTAATCAGTCAGAGCAGTTTAATATGATCCTAACAAAATGCACTGCTTTTAGAAAATGGGGAAACAAATTTATTTTGTGTGATTTCCATAACAATATATATGTTTATGCAATTTCACTATAAGTTTATGTTAAAAAATAGTTTTCCATAGATTTTATGCATAACAAAGTATTTTATATTTTACTCCAGGTTGTACTTTCCTGGGCAGGCATTCTCAGGACCTCAGTGGTCCCCAGTGAGGGATTTTGCTGGACTAGTGGAGGTTAATGTCCATCATTGGCCACCCCCTGCTGGCCCTTCAGCCATGGCTCCCCGAGGTCTCCAGCTGCAGCTTGCTATCACAGCTAGCCCCACAGCCCCAGCCTTCCAGGCCTGCCTAGGGCTGCCTGGGCAAGCCAGGGATCCGGCATCAGTGCCCTGAAGGGGGCTGCCAGGGGGATGCTGCCTCCAGCCTGGCCTTGCTGTTGCCCTGTGGGGCTGTCAGCTGTTTGTGCTCCTTCCCCGGCTCTCTGGTCCAGAAACATCCCTTGTTCTGGTGGACAAGGGATGTTGCTGGATGAGATGATACTGGTTTTTGGAGGTGCAAGCTGTAAAATAATGATTTTGGTGGTGTTGTCTTAAAACTAGATCATTGAATAATAAGAAGTGAAATAAGGGGAAACTTCCAGTTATCTGGAAGGAAAGAGATCATATGCGTTCAAGGGGTCTCTTCAATATGGGAGTGAAAGGAAAGCAGGGATGGACAGAATGAACAGGAAGGCTTTGGAAGCAAGTTTTTGTACCATAGTAATTAATTTAAAATTAGATAATGGCAGTCTTTTGAAAAAATTATTTTAAAAACTGCATGTTTGAAGATCTAAGCATTTAAGGCTAAAGTCTAATACTCAGAATGGGCATTTAAAAATCTGTTCAAGCATTTTCCTAGAGATGTAATTTTAAAATTTTGAGCAACAAACTAATTAAATAGTTAAACTACTTTTAAACAAAGGTCCGGAAGACATATTAAAGTTATGCCCAGGGCTTTTTTTTTTTTTGTCAGTAAATTCAGAATCTGATCGTATATACCTCTGGGTTGGCACAGTCTATAAATATATATGAGTGAGAAAGCACACATTCCCCAAGAGCCAAATTGTACGGGTTTCACAATTCTGTTTACATCTGCATGTTGTTATGAGTGCACGTGTGTGATTTTCAGCTGCTGTTATCTCTTATAAGGAAGTTTATGCAAGTGATGGAGGAAATAGCGGAGTTTACACATAGGGGAGGAAGGATCAACATTGCCTGAGGGGAAATGACTGGTGGGAGAAAAACCACTTTCTTCCTCACTCAGGCCTGGAGGGAGTTTGAGGCTTGTATAAATGAGCTACTGTGGTTTTTGCAATTCTGTCGGAGTTTATAAGGATTAATCTCTGTATCTCACATGAGATAGTGTTGGGTCCCTTTTTAAAAATACACATGAGACAAATCTCTCTGGCTCAGGATGTCTGTACACACATGGCTGTATGCACAAAATAGCCTGTTTCAAAAGGCTTCCTCTGCTAGTTCAAAATGCTCTAATGTCTGCAGGAGCCAAGCAAGAGCTGAATGAATCATTTTCTAATGAAAAATTATTAATTGCAATTGCTGTTTTAAAGACAACAAATACTAAATAAATTTTGTTTTTGTGCAAAAATCAATTAAAATTTTTAACAATATTTTCAAATATTTGTCTTTAAACACACACACACTATTTTTTGTCTCCTTACTCCATTTGTTTGGTGACAGAACTTTGCTGCATGCTGCCAAGTGGTGTTCCATGACCAGTGAGTGTGCCCACACTTTGACTGCATCTGCACTACAGCTCCGTTTCAGAAGGACGGCTTTCATAAATAAACGCTGAAGGACGGCCTTTCCAAAGGGAGCAGCCACACAGGCAAACGGGGAGTGAAGGTCCGGCCCAGCCTTTCAAATGGCCCCCCCACCGCACTTTCGAAAGAGAGAGTCCACACGTCCCAGGGTGCCCTTTCAAAAGTACAGGGGAAGGAAATGGGATGGACAGGGTCACATGGTGGACAAGCCCTTCTGGGGCCACCGCCTGCCGCCGCTTTAAAGCCCCCCCGCAAGTCTCAGCCTGCACACACTGAGGGCCAGCTACCTGTCCCCAGGCACACAGGGAGAGTGAGTGGAGGAGACACCCTGGGCCGCATGGAACCCGAGCAGCTCGAGGAGGGGGGCATTACCCCTTGATGGGAGTCAATGGCCTGGATCCCCATTGCCCATGCCAGCCCTTCCCCTCCATGTCTGGGGCCCCCCGGGGCTGGGCCAGGGCAGGCAGGATGGGGAGGTAGGGGTGTAGCTGGGGCAGGTCCCCTGCAGCCTCGCCAGGGTCAGCACAGGGGGAGCGGGGCCATGGCCTCCTCCTGGCTGGCCCTGGCCCACAACATGTGGGCCAGGTGCACGAGGCCGGCCAGCGGTTGGCACCAGGGAAGCAACGTCGGGCTCGTGGGGGGGGGGTGCTGCTGCGAGGGGGTGGGTGGGAAGGGGGACTGGGGTGAGGGGGAGGTCGGAGGAGGGTAAGAGTGAGGTCGGGCAGGTGACAGGGGGATGGTGGGAGAGGCTGGGATGGGAGTGGCTCATGATGGGGCAGCGGCCAGGGCCAGGTGGCCAACCACAGCCTGAGTCAGGGCATCCAGCTTGGCCGCCGCCTGGTCCCAGGCCTGGCGCTCCATGGCGAGCTGCTCCCGCAGCACACCTGTGAGGTCCCGCAGGGCTGCCACGTGGGCCGCGTCCCCAGCCTCCTCCTCCCCGCCCTGGTGGCGCCAGTGAACAGCCCAGCGGTGGTGCTGAGTGCTGCGTGTCAGCCCTCCAAGGCTGGGGGAGTGGGGCTGTCTGCCCTGCACGTGCTTCAGGGCTGACGTCCATGTGGGTGCACTACAGCCACCCCAGGAGGGGCCAAGCAGCCTCTCCCCATGCCACGGGGTGACCGGCATGCACAGCACATACCTGTGGATCCCTCCTTGAACTCGGGGGAGGCATGGTTGGAGGAGGCCTGGTTGGAAGGGCCAGACAGGCCGTTGATGACGAGGGCCCCCTCATCATTGCTGATGGTCTTCAGCAGCCTGAGTGCCGGTCATGGGTGGTCCTCTCCCTCCATCCCCATCTCAGGCTCCAGGTTGGTGTCGGGGTCCAGCATGTCAAGGACCACAGCCAGAGATCCTGTCACCTTGGGTCCAAGGAAGTGATCCAGTTCTTTAAAGTAGGGGCAGCTGGTGGGCTCTGCCCTCAACCGCCCAGCCATGTCCTGGGCCTGCAGTATCCCTGGTGCAGCTCCTTCACCTTGGACCTCACCTGGTCTGGCAAGAGGGTGGGGTTAGCCCAGCCGGTTTGGCCCTTGGAGAGGAGCACGAATGCCGCCACATTGGGGCTCTGGACCTCCATCTGGTGCAGGACCTCCTCGTCATCCCAGAGGGTGAGGAGGTCCTGCAACTCGGTCTCCATCCAGGAGAGGGCCTGGAGCTTTGGGGCCTGGCTCCCCTCCTGGGAGGCCTCCCCGGTCTCCCTGGGGGACCCCTGGTGTGGGCAGGGGTCCGGGGTGCTGGCCATGGTGCCAGGGAGCAAGGTGGGCTGGCTGGGGTTTCCCAGCTGGCAGTGTGCAGGCGAGTGGCATGGGCTCCCTGCATGCTCTCACCTTCCTGCCTGGGGGAGTTGTGGGAACCTGCTTCCTTAAATGCGGCCGTACACTGGAGCCATAGAGCTCTGATTGTGTTATGAGCGGCGCCACCGCCTGCCAGCTGGTCACTGCCATGGGGGGCTCCCTCTTTCAAAAGAGCCGTCCGCAGAGCGTCTACACTTGCTCTTTTTCTAAATGATCTTTCGAAAGGGGGCGCTCTTCCACCGCGGGAACAGAGGAACGACTTGGACGGAAGGGCCCTGCTCTTTTGAAGTTCCCTGCGAAAGATCGCAGTGTGTGTGTGGGTAGACGCTCCGCCGGTTATTTCGAAAGAGGGCCGTCTTTTGACCTCCATTTCAAAAGTACTTGCTAGTGCAGACGCACCCTTATCGGGAGAGCGTGGCATCAGCTCACTGCCCTGCAGGTCGCACAGGCTGAACAGCTGCTGCACTGGCTGTGATGAGGGCTGGGGGTAGGCCAGCACACTGTAAATGACTGACCAAACTGCCAATAGGGTGGCTGAGCCACACTCCCTCCCTTCAGTCTTTGGCACTACTGCTTGTCTCACTGTAGCTGTTTGACGAGGGTTTTCAATTGCACAGGTATTCCTTAAACATGGTGGAGCTGGTCATCTTCTAGCAGGATTTCCTGCTGGGCTCTACCCTTTCCCCAACAACAACCTTCCTCCCCTCCTCTTCCTTCTCCCCACCCTCACAATGTCCTGCCAGCCTTGCGCAATCCACAGGGGTTCTATTTGTGGCATTTTCAGCATTGCCAACCCCAAAAGTTCAAAAAAACGTGATTCAGACCCCCCAAATCATTAGAACGACCCACAAACATGAGGGTTTTTTTAAGGTTAAATTGGATTTTTTGACTAGCTCCTGTTTGGGTCTGTGTCTGTTCACCCCTGAGTCTGTGTTGTCCTGTCTGTGTTTGTGTATGACAACCAGTGTTGCCTTCTCCCCTGAATTTATGAAGGTGATTTTGGCCCCAGCTGTAGGAGTTCTCATCCCCCACATCTGCCTGTTCCTGGCCAAGCATTTAATTCTTCCTCTGAGTCCCCATCAATCCTGCCCTCAGGTCCGTTCTCCCCTCTCACCCTCACCTCTGCTTCTTTTGCAGCTTCAGTCTAATGCTGTTCCTCTGGAACAATCCCAGGCTACAGAACAGTCTGATTCAGAGCCAATCATGTCTTCAAGGCACATGCGAAATACGCTAGCAGCTCTTCTAACCTCTTCTTTATGGCTTTCTACGGTTGCTTTAGTCTGAATTGTCATAGTGCTATCATCCTGGGGGCAGAGGCCTCTCAAAGGTCCAAGAATTGCCTTCCAATTCCACTCCAAGGATTGGTGATTCCCACATCAGATACAATAACATGACATCACACAAGACAACAAGTTAACACTAGGGGCATATGTACACTAGGAAACTTCCAGAATAACTACAATCGAATAAATTGCTCCTGGAATAACTAAACTGAACAGCGTGTCCACACTGCAGGAAAGAATCAAAATAAGGCAGAGCTATTCTGAAATAGTGAATCCACACTGAATGAGCCTGCCCCAAATTTAGAGCCCCCAGAAGCACTCTGGGGAGGTCATGAAGAGGGCAGATACTTCCTGTGGCTGCTGGGTCAGTTAAGCTGTGATGCCTGCTGCCACGAACTCCTGCCCACGGTTGCATCCTTCAAGCCCCTCCGCCACTGCCTCGTACTGTGGGACATCAAAACAACACAGAGGGCGCACAGCTCCCCATGCTCTGGTTGCCCCTGAAGATGCCACAGCACGCATGGCCTGGAGCGAGAGCTGCTGCACAGCATCATCACCCTCGTGGGCCACGTGTTGCACCTCATGGTGCCGTGTGACCAAGCTGCCTGCGTGTTGCTCTAGTTGGGCGAATCCCAGCATGGTTCGCAGGCCGTTCTCACCCAGTCCGTGGTGCTCCTGCTGTTGGGCCTGTTCCTAACCCCCTGGACACGACGGAACACCGCTTCTGGTGGCATGAGGCGAGCTTGGACTGGTGGGAAAACATCGTCCTGCAGGGATGGGATGATCAGCTTGTGGCTAGGGAAAGTCATGGAACTCACGTGAGGTGCCCTCCTTGGGTCTTTCTCACGAGGAAGCCTGGGAGATATCCTGAGAGAGGGGGACTGGCACCCGGGTCAGGAGCAGTCAGCACAGGTTGCACTGTATATGAAGCCCACTCCTGAGCAGACACTGCAGGCTTCAGTTCCAGTGGTGGTGGTATGATCTGGGCAAGGCTGCATGTTGCCTGGCATGCCAGGGTTAATAGCAAGGCCATCATACCCTCCCCTACCCCCCCGAAAGGAACAGGAAAATGTAACTGTCCTTTGTCTTGTGTTTTGAACACGTTTCTTTTTGTGTGGCAGAGGGGCACTCCTGGGGCCTGCTCTGAGCCCTACAGGTTGAACCTCTCTTTTCCAGCACCCTCGAGACCTGACTGGTGCCGGATGAGACAATTTGCTAGACAACACAAAGTCAATATTGTCTAGCAGCAATACCAGCACTTCCACTGCTTACCGGGCTCTTAGAAGACATTCATGGGTAAATTACAGATAAATACAAGCGCAGAACATGGAGAGGCAGGACTGGTGGCTGTAAACAAGTTTTATGGGACCACAGGAGGCATGGAGGCTTCCATGATAAGTGGTCACCCAGCTAACCAAAATCATGCCAGATTATGGATGTCTCCAGGCAAGAGAGTTCTGGATTAGAGAGGTTCAACCTGTACTTGGAAAATATTGAAAAATAAACCACAAGTGGGAGAATAAACACTGTCTGGAGTGAAGCTCACTTACTCCAGGCCCCGATGGACAGAGACGGAAGAAATTAGTTTCCCAGGTGGAGAAGGTGCCAGTCAGGACCTCTCTTCCTTGTTTTAAAGCTGATGTGATGTGTACGTCAAACAAACTAAACTGTATGTGTTGGTCCCAAAAACAGGATGTGGGTCAGATTGATAAGAGAACAGTCATATGCCCTAACTGTCAGGGTGGTTGAACACTGGAATAAATGACTGTGAGATCTCCATCACTGGAGATTTTTAAGAGCAGGACAGACCAGCACCTGTCAGAGATGATTTAGATGGTGTTTGGTCCTGCCATTAGTGCAGAGGGCTCAGATTATTGACTTCTTGGGGATTTATGGCAGAAGACCCATGCCCATAACCACTGATTCCACTGGCACGTAGACAAGCATAACACACACCGGTTGTGTGGGTCCCATCCTGCCTTATGGGGTAATTATAGTATTCTCTGAACTGAGCACTACCCTATAGCTGGTACATCCTAGGGACAATGACCAAGGAGAGGAAAGAGGGGGGCAGATGACTCATTCAGAGTTGAATGAGGCAAACGGGACTGGTGCCAAACATCCCCTTTGGTTTTCCCTCCATGGGCTGAGGCCGTGTGAAGATGCTGTGAGATGGACCAGGCAGAAGGAAGTTCTGTCCTTGAAATGGGACTGTCCCCTTCTCAATTACCCTCCCCTTGCAAAGGATCAGGGTGGGTGTGTATGGGGGTGGGCCTGTCTGTGTCAGATGGACTGGGAGGCATTAACCACCCCTGGTCTGACAAAAATCTCTCATACGGGGCCACTGAGGTACTGAGGGTGCTGCACCTTGGAGGTGCAACCTGCACTGTTCTCAGTCTGAGCATGGAACCAGAGTAGTGTGTGGTCTTACCTCTCTGGAGGGAGTTTGTGGAGGGGATATACACACTGGTGCTGAATCTGGCCAAGTGACAGTCACAGCGTTTGGTCAATCATGCTGTACTTGTAACATATATTGTTAAGTTATTTTTTGTAAATCTCCACTTGATGGGCTCACTTTCTGCTCAGGAATAGGCTTATTTTCACTGTGGAAAGGGATTCGTTTCTGAGGGCAACATAAATAAAATCTTATATATCTTGTAAAATCTTTGCAGTGATGTGGGCCCCTTTTCAAATAACTTACAGAGTGCTTGAGAGCATTTTGGATTTGGAACAGCTCTTCCTTTCATTTGATTCTACCTCTGCATATCACCCAATTTCTCCTCCCCTGACCTTCCCCCTCCCCATTTTTCACTCCTGGAGGAATTCTGCGTCATTGCATGTGTACAAAATTCATGCCCCTCATAGGTGTTTGTTTTGCTTTGTTTTGTTGTTTGTTTATTTTGCTTTACTGAAGGAAAAGAAAAGACTTCTGATAGGAAAGCAAAGGGAAGCTGCAAGAGCAGACATATGCTCCTCATTGGCAAGCTGATTTGGGTCTGCGGAACAGCCAGCAGAGAAGTGAATCACTGAAACTGTGCAGTCATGCATGTGTGTGTGTGAGTGAGTGTGTGACAGAGGCTCTGTTTTTCTCGCTTGCTATTGCAACTTGCTGAATAGGGTGTGGAAGGACTTCAGAGTGTTTCTGAGTAGCTAGGGTTCTGGCTGGCTCTCTCCCCTCAGGCAGCACAGAACATAGCAGCCTGCTTGCTTAATGAATTGTTCCCATGGTCTTTGTGAATTCCCTCTAGAGTCTAAAACATATATACAAGTTTTAAGGCTCCTTTACATCACCAGAGTGGTGCAAAGGACATTCTGGCCTTATAAATGATTATGGTGCTTCAGTGATTCGAACCGGTCTAATTTTTGGACTGAAATAATTTCCTGTCCAAATATGCTTCGTGACCTCTTTACAGCTGACCTTTCTGGAGCTGGTCAGTAGCCAATATAAATTGGAAGTTTGATTTCCCCTCCCTCATTTGCTGATCAGTTGCCTGTGATGTAGTGCTGAGCGTATGGCTGTATATATTTGTTGACTAATAACTAAAACTAAAGAGCTGAATCTACCTATATCACTATTAGATACTCCCATTTACCATCTATTACATTGTAGTTTAGATAAACTACTGGAATAATTGAAACCAAAATGATTATATTGCATTATTTTGACAAAGAGAATCACAGAATCGTAGTAGTTTTTCCTAATATCCAACCTACTGCACCTCTCCTCCCTCTAAAACTTCAGACTATTGCTCCTTGTTCTGCTATCTGACACCACTAAGAACAATTTCTCTCCATCATCTTTAGAGCTCCCCTTCAGGAAGTTGAAGGCTGCTATTAAATCACCCCTCAGTCTTCTCGTCTCTAAACTAAATAAGCCCAAATCCCCCAGCGTCTCCTCATAGGTCATGTGCTCCAGCCCCTTAATAATTTTTGTTGCCCTGTGCTGAACCTGCTCTAGCATATCTACATCCTTTTTATACTGGGGGTGGGGCAAAAACTGGACACAATATTCCAGATGTAGCCTCACCAGTGCCAAATAGAGGGGAATAGCCACTCTCTAGATCTGCTCGCAATGCTCCTCCTAATCCACCTTAATATGCCGTTAGCCTTCTTGGCTACAAGGGCACACTGTTTACTCATATCCAGCCTTTCATGCACCATAACCCCTACGGAATAAGCAGAACAATGCAGAATTTTAAAATAGTAAAATATCATGCACAGAACTTACAATATTTTGCTTCATAATTGTTTATTTTTTGGCACAGAATTCCTCTGGGAGTAATTTTTATCACGGTTTATGGGGCGTACCACTCACGAGTTGGCTCTGCTCCCTGCACACAGTAGCTCCTCTCGGTGAGAAGCCAGACCTCAGGTTGCGCTGCACCCAGCAAGACACGTTCATCTGGAAAAGAAGAAACCCCAACACCATGTTCAATCAAACCACTGCTGTAACTTCCACATAAATGTCCCCTTCCCAAACTACAGAATATTCCCAACTCACAAATGGGCTCTGAGAAGTTGAAGCCTTTGTCATGCTTCCCATGGGGTAGCCCCTGGTGTGAAGAATCGCACTACCAGAATGAGGAAGCCTTGTCCTCGTATGCTATGGGTCAGTTCACAAACATCCCCAGCCCCTGGGAATACAAGCACTGTCTGCCAGGCCCTGCTCCTTCTGTATTGGTTAATCATAGATATATTCCAACCCATGAACCCTCCAACCATCCTCCTGCAGTGTTGAGACCCCTGTCCATTGAACAGTGTCCCACAGATTTTCCAGACCTGCCATTTCCAAAGAGCAGTTCAGCACAGCATACCATAGAACACAGCTCTGCTTTACACACAACAAAGATTTATTTAGAGAGAAAGGATTTTTTTAAGAAACAGCAAAGATTCAGGTGGTAAAAAGGAGTGACGTTGAAAACAAAGATACATATAAAATCATAACATACGTTCTAGAATCCATGCTTTTCTCTTCTTCTCAGAGACCAAAACTCCCCCCAAATCCTTCCAGCACATGACAGCCAAGCTAGGCTATGATCCTCCACTCCTGCTACAAGCATGCTGACCTCTTACCACCTTATTGGAAAGATGCAGAGTTTGTTTTGGTCCCCCCAGTTATAATAAAAATTGTCCACCGTCTTCAATGGAAACTTTGCAATCTCTTGATTAGCATTTTGTTCAGAATGTAAGTAGATGTGCATTCTTAAGAACACAATGTTCTATTTACATGTAGACATACCAATGGGGGGAAAAAATAAAAACATTTCCTGGCTGAAGGGAATTTGTGTATCCATTTCCTGATGGGTGCACTGAGCTCCAAGAACTTAAACCACAGTTTCCATTTACATAAGCACAACTCCTTGCATATTTACCACAGGGGCATTTTGCAATTATTGTGATGGCCATCGTGACACAAAATTTCAGTAGAGACCTTATATGAGACTCTGACAAACTACTGTAGTATGAAAATACTACATGCAGGGGGATCCATGTGACACTTATGTACCCCTGTATCTTCCACCACTTGGTACCAAGAGGTTCCAGAGTCAAAGTCACAGTCTCCCATGGTTCAGAATGACCAGTCTTCATGGCTGATCTATGAACTCATGAGAAGAAACCAACATTTTCAAGTAAGTTACTAAATATTTGCTATTAAAACAAAAAAGCCGTCCAGTAGCACTTTAAAGACTAGAAAAATAATTTATTAGGTGATGAGCTTTTGTGGGATGGACCCACTTCTTCAGATCACAGCCTTACCAGAGCAGACTCAAATATTTGCTGAAAAATCTCTTCTTTTGGAGTGATCCATTTGCAAAGCACAGCTGCAATATACATTTGGTGTCTGGAAAGTTCCAATGATTCCTTCAGCCCCATATGCGAGGTCCAGGGGACTAACATTTAATATGCAATCTGAAAATGGCCCCTCATCAATTGTGGAAAAGGCCCAGAAGCTAAGTGTACATAAAGACCACCCAGCTCTGAAAATAGACAAGGATCTCAGCCAGGCCTCCTACCTCTTTTACAGTAATTAATTGTAGATCATCACTGAATTTGATATTGGACATAGGAAATTCTGGTTTCAATGAGAAGGAGAAAGTGATATTTTTCTGTGAGACCTGACAATGAGGCAGGGGGACAAAGGCAGGCATCAGATATTTTCCTTTAATATCAATTGCTCTCCAACACAGACTGAATGAGGAGAGTTCCAAACACATTGGGGTTCTCCCATTTTATGATACCAGCACCCTGTCAAGTCCCTGTTCACCTAATCAGTTTCCTTACATCTATTTTCTTAAACATTTTTGCCCTTCAGACCAAGCAGTTTCACAAGACAACTCTTTAACGCTTGCTTACATCAACTATCAATTTAAAAATCCCTACTCTCTTTCAATATATGTTCTCCATACGGGAGAGGACACAGTTGCTCTTTTTTTCTGCCTTCACCATCGCACAGTTATCCTGGAGCTTTAAAAAAGGTAGTGGGAAAGAAGTTGCAGGATGAACAAGAAATAAACGGAAGAGGTGTACCAGACGCTGCAGAAATGTCCATGGGCTGACATGATCCACCACTCAGCGGTGGGTGCAGTGGTAGTTCTATTTCTGTAGAACCACAGTGGCCCCTAGTGGTCATCTAGGAATTGCAAAACAATCACTGGATATGACAGCCCATACATAGGCATCTCTGACAATGGAGCAGCTTGCCCACTCCCATCCTTTACCTTCCGCAACAATGATCTGAGAGGGATGAAGCCTGAGAGCACCTTGCCATCAACAATGACCATACTGGAGCTACCTCCTGATCAGTCTGGGCCATGAATAACGAGGAAACACGATACATTCTGCTCCAGAGCACAAATAGCCTGTGAAGATCTTTCTGATTTACTTGTTCCATTTGTGCAGATAAGGGAGCTCTGGGTCACCTGCTTTTTGATGGCTTTAGCACGAAGGGACACAGGTAGACATGAAAACAAAAAAGCAGTAAAGTAGCACTTTAAAGACTAACAAATTTATTAAGTGATGAGATTTCATGGGACAGACCCACTTCTTCAGACCACAGCCATACCAGAACAGATTCAATATTTAGGGCACAGAGAACCAAAACATTAATCAAGTGGGCAAATCAGAAAAAAAAAATATCGAGGTGAGCAAATCAGAGAGTAGAGGGGTGGGGGAGGAGGGAGTCAAGAATTAGATTAAGCCAAGTATAATTTTGTTAGTCTTTAAAGTGCTACTTCACTGCTTTTTTGTTTTGATAGTATATAGACTAGTACGGCTATCTCTCTGTTACTAAGGTAGATATGATTTCCTGAAACGTTAAGCCTGGTGTTCTAGTCTACCCTGGCCTTGGTGCTTGCTGTGAAGTATGGGGACTACCGTAACACACAATTTACACACACCAGAAGTGGCATTATGGGGCCAGAGGGGAATGGAAGAATGGGCTGTTAGAAACATCTTCCAGGTACCTTAGCAGGCAAGGGTCAGGAATGCCCATTCTTCTGTTGCCAGCTCCCTACTGCACATGGCTGGGGTCTTCAAGGTCTACAGACTTTGTCACATTTACCAAGCACTGGGTCCCCCCAAGAGGAACCGTCTTGGGACCACCTTAAAGCCCAGCTTTACTTTTCCTCAGCTAAGCCCGTTTCAGCACAGAAAAGAACTGCATACAAAGAGGCTGCTGCATGCACGGTCTTGTGCTGAGGCAGAGAGGCTAAGCTCAACCCCATCCTTTCTTCTTGCGTGGCCTGACCATGGCAAAATAAACACTCCATGGCACATCTCAGAGGTAACCTCGTGTCTTGGTCTTGGTCTGCTCATCACATGCGTGCGTGTGTGCCCTACAAGGAAACAACGGGGGGGTTGCTAAACACTGAGGAGCAAAAAATGTCATGGAGAAGCCAGCTGAGCAGTGGTATTTAAAGGTTTTTTTTTTTTCCTTTACAATAGCCGGGTATTTACAGTTTCAGAAGCTGTAGTTGAGATGGGTATTTGCAGGATAAACATCACACAGGGTGGTTTGGGGTAATCTACAAAGACAAATTCTGTGGAATGGCAACATCAGGGTTAAACATCAAGAAGGTGCACTGGTCTAGATCTTCAATAGCATGAAGGAAGCTTTAAGGATCTAAGTAAGGGTTTTGTTTTTCTTTTTTAAAAGGAGCAAGTACTGTGGGGTGACTGGGGAATTATCAGGGATGGGAGTTGGTTAGTGGCTATATCCATGAGAGGTACATGATCATTGCTTTTACCTCTACTGAATGCAACTGTGGTGTAACCTGAATAAAACCCTAACATCATGAGACATTTAGAACTCAGACAGGATTGACCACTGGAGGACAGACTGAGTCAATGAGTTATATTTTGGTTCAGTGACTAAATCAAAAAGCCAGAAAAAACTCCGTTTTAAACAGAAATGTTTGTTTCTTTCCACTGTGCAACTCTCCTGCAACCTTTGCAATGCTCTGAGGTGCCACCACTTAACACAGCTCTCAGTGATTACAGCAACTAGAGGAGTTGCCATTGGTCAGTCTCTTGCACTGGAGATCCTGCCACCAACAAGCTCTATGACTTAGCACACAAACCTGGGTATCGTCAACTTCAGCTCGAGTGATAGACAAAAGACAAGTCCCAACTCGGTCTACCCCAGGGCTTTTTTTCTGGGAGAATGCACCAGAATGGAGTTCCAGCACCTTTTTTCCATTAGAACACCAGAAAAATTTTCAGCGCCGGTCCTGCAGTAGTGCAGGGACCAGGCAGGAGCCCCTGCCATCATGCAGCAGTGCCAGGGCCAGGGCATTAAAAGTGAACACCCTAACCCCTATAAGGAATCATCAGACTTGAGTTCTGGCACCCTATGCTCTAGAAAAACAACCACTGGTCTAATCAGATCAGGTATTAACCGGTAAAGTGCAGAAAAGTCAAAATAATGTCTGTTTGGCAGAGCCCTCGCTTGTCCACCCAACTCTCCCCTGCACTAGCCTTTGGCACCTTTGCCTCCTGCTTAATAAGCAGTTTATTTGACAGTGACCTCTCTGTGTGGCAGGCTAAACCCAGTTCTGCTGCCCTCACTCACACAAGGACAACAATTTTTCCACACTCCAGCACCCCACACCAATGTGATCCGCAATCTAACACCAGCCAGAAGTGATCATCTGGGCCAAGTGGATCTATCATGCTGCAAATCTAGGCACAGACGTATGCAAACAAGATTGGTTCTGCAAGTCTTTTCCCCCCGCTCATCACTAGGGCTGTCTATACTAGAGCCTTTTGTAGACAAAACTGGGGTTCTGTAGACAAAACTCATGGAGCGTCTACACACAAAATGCGTTTTGTCGACAGAAGCTGCAGACAAAAAAGCTGTGTTGATGCCCTGGGAACTCTTGTTGACAGAGTAGAACAAAAGATCAATCCGTTTTGATGTGTGGACAGGATCTGTTGACAGAAGTTTTGTTGGAACATCTCTTATGACAGTAACCACTGTAGGCAGATGCTTCCAGTGTAGATGTAGCCTACATGCCAGCAAAGAGCTCATTCAAAACCACCTTAAATCAACTTCAAGGGCCATATCCTGTAATTGTACCAAACCTTTACCTGGGAGCGGTTTATCTTTATGCCTCTTCATTATCCCATTCCTTTTCACTGAATGCTTAAGGCAGCTGATGTACATGCAGCTAAATGGTGCGGTTCCAACCACTTAAGAACTGCACAACACAATGGCATGTTCCCTTAGCCTTTCCTCATGTCTGTTTATTATGGCACTCCACTTACTGACCCTCCTTACCTCTTATTCCAAAAGGCAAACAAAGAATCCCTGTTTGTGTCAGAGTATGTTAAAAGTACTAAATTCAGATGACTCATTCACTAATATGATTTAATAATGTCCACCTTTCTTATCTAAAATAGAGAATATGCTTTTACCAGCTACTAAGCAATGGACATGTGTTGGTATGGGGGTGAAGTCATGCTCTCTCAATATAGTCCTCAAGCCAATATGCAGAAATTTTCGAGGCGTGGTGTGGCGTGTGTGGTTCTTTTTTATAAATGTGGATCATAATTTTTTTTAAATAAAAAGGAGTTCAAAATAGTTGTGCGACAAGTGTGCCTAAAAGAGGATAATGAAAAATCTGAGTGGAAACAGTGATTGGTAAAATGATTTTATCATAATATACTAAACAAAGGTTTTATAGAAATTACCTTCTGGGATCTTGCTGTAATATTGTAAATGAAAAAAATATTCCCTCGTCCCTCTCACTTTCCTGTTGTTACCAAACAAAGGCATGCTGGGAAATGTAGTCCCTTCCCTGTTCAGGGCCAGCTCTAGGGATCTGGCCAAGGAACTAGAACTTCCAGGGTGCCTTGGGTTACCATATCATGCCCTGCAAGCTGCCCCTGCACAGCTCAGCAAGGTGGAAGGGAGAGAAACCGGACATGGGTGGATGCATTTGCACCCTTAATGCACCCCCTGCATAAGGCCCTGCTCTTATTAAGGCATCTGGGACCCAAACAAAGCCTAATTTTGCTGTTTTTGTCTCAGTTATGATTAAACTGTTAATCCATGGAGTGGGTGAATTCACTTTTGCTATGACTATTTCCTTTTCTAAGAGAATTTCTGAGTCTCTATCACTGCAAAAGGTTTATTTCTGCAGCCATGCACGACAAGGGTGACTGATGGGTCTGGGTACATATGTGATGCTTCCCACAAAACTGTTATGGTCACCTGAAGAATTCCGGCTATTGTGCAATCAATTCTTAAGTGCTGAGTGCTTTTGTGTGTGGTATCCCCACCATATTTACTAGGTGTAGCTTCTCTGCTGCTTATTAGTGGTGCTGTAAGTGCCTTAAAGGTAAACTAAAGTGAAATTTTTAGTTGAAGAC
Source organism: Carettochelys insculpta (assembly GCF_033958435.1). Lineage (NCBI taxonomy): Eukaryota > Metazoa > Chordata > Testudines > Carettochelyidae > Carettochelys > Carettochelys insculpta. The sequence goes on along the minus strand of NC_134137.1, from coordinate 234,627,707 downwards.
TGACCTGAGCCTTAATAATTCCTGCTCTTAAAGTGACTTCCCTTCAGCCTATATTCTGGAACCACCATATACTGATGTTGAAGTACAACATCAGACTGCTTTATCTATATGGGATGTATATTTTTTCTCAAAAGACAAATTGCAAGTCATTTTGCTTCCACCCCAATATCAAGAAAAACTTTAGAGGTACAGTCTGTACACACAGTGTTCTCTGTGTCTTAAATATTGAGTCTGCTCTGGTCCGGCTATGGTCTGAAGAAGTGGGTCTGTCCCACGAAAGCTCACCTAATAAACTATTTTGCTAGTCTTTAAAGTGCTACTTGACTGCTTTTTGTTTTTGTAGAAAACCAAGGTTCTGTGTGAGCGATATGATTTCTGTTTCCCTGTAATACTGTATGCACAAGACGCTGCTCACATTGTAATTCAGACAGATATTTGCAGCTTTGCATTTTGGGTGTATTGTTCTGCACGCAGAACAGTCAACTCATTTCCCCACATTTGTGTCACGTTTTTCCAAAGACTGGCAGACCATGGGAGAGTGTGTCATACCACTGTGTGTACAGAGGTTCCATGTGACTGGTTGGTATGTCTACTTTGCCCTGACTCACTGGTGGCTGGGCCCTACCCAAGATCCCCTGAGGATTTATTTGTGTAGCAGCTTCTACATACTTGTCAGTACGTGACACAGACACAATCTCTAGTTGTGTCTTTGTGAGGCTCTGCAAATGCCTATTTCTTTCCGCAAGCCCAGATCAGGTTCTCTCAACACTGACACTGAACACAGTACTATACCTGAGAATATCATTTTCAGTATTTCCAAATCTTCCATTTCTTCCTTTTTGCCTCAGCTCTATGACCTAGCTACTGTTTCCCAAAGCGCAGGTGAGACCACTACAGAATTGGTACCATTCAAACACAACATTTTTCTCTGGGTTACCAACACTCCTAAGCATTGTTAACATCTGGTCCACAGCATTGTCACCTGACTGCTGTGAAAGTGCTATAAACTCCAGAACTTCCTCTTCTAATGTGTGCACCAAACCAGCTACTTAATGCCCTGTGGTTTTCAATCTGTTCCTGGTGTTTTCTCACATACCTGGAAGATTTGCACCCATCTCTTTCCATTTTCAGCAGAAGTACAACCGAAGGAGACAAGTGGGGGTGGCTTGCAAACCTCCTTGTTCAGGATTTTTTTTAAAATAAGATTTTCTAGTTTAACATCACTTTTGTCTACTCACTTGTCTTCAGACTCTGTGCCTTCTGTTTAGTTTCTGCTAGTCTGTGGATTGCAGCTTCTTGTTTGTGAGTCACAGTTTTTTGCACCGGGTACACTGCATCCTGGCAAAAATGGCCACTTCCTAAGCATGAGGTTTCTTCCGACATCATGTAGTGAAGCTAGCACTGTTGTACAACTGGGACTGTCCCTATCTTTGTGAAGGAGCTGCAGCCGGTGTACTGCAGGAACCTAGAGTGACACCAGGGACAGCTATCACTTTCATTGCATACATGACAAGATGGCTCCTACACACAGAGCCTGCAGCCCCTGAGTATATCCACCTCGTGGGAGAGACCCATGACAAAGTCACAATGGGATGACATGACGTGACCTATTTTAAAGAGACAGTACCAAAATATTCAACAGTCACTGTTACAGTCACAGACACATCTGGGAACATAGGCTGCAGAAAAGTCACCATGAAATATGCACTGAAGATGCTAAACACATACAAGAGAGGAACCACTGCACAGCAAACACTGTATTTCACTGGCCAATGGAGATTATATTTCTCCGCAGTGACTGGATGATGGGATGTGACAGGTTGCCCTCTCAGCCACTCTTAGATATAGTTAGCTGGGAGGTGAGGGCTAGGAGGACAGAGTGGAAGAGCCAATACTAATGAGTACCTGCATTTTAAAATGTTTCTGCTTCAGACACTACAGAGATAATGGTGTGGTGGGGCATACGGAGGTGGCTGGGTGTCCTTTTCCAGTGGCTGTAATGGCAACTCCACTCACTGTACCGGATAAATAACAGTATTTGGTTTTTGAGCTCTCTTCTGTCCTGTCTTGAATATGTCTGTATTTGACAACAGTACCTCAGGTCAGGGAGAAAAGGGCGTGTTATCCTGCTTTCAGAAGTAAGACATGGAGCAGGTGTGGGTGTTGGGTTCAGGAATGGAAGGAAGGGATGCATTCCAACGGGGATGGGGAGAATGAAGTAAAAATTCAGAAGCTGAAAGAGCGTATTAAAGGAAATGTGACATCATTTTCAGCGGATGCAGCAAATTCTGGGACACAGGGTGTAATTTCAGCATGACGTCCACTGCTTTTGGAGAGCAGTGTGAGAGGCTTAATTCCGAAGTTTTCTCTAGTGAGGGTGTTTGTAGGAAGGATTCACAGTGATGCGAATGCTGGAGAGCTAGGCACCATTTTGCTTCTCTGAGGAGACAAAGCCTGACCGCTTTCATATGCTAGCTAACCTCCAAAGGTGTGTATCATGGCTCATGGTGGGTACTGGTCTGCTTAGGGCAGTGAATGGATTTAGAGAGGTTCTACTCGTGGAGAGGAGCTACCAGGAAGGAGATGTGGCAGATGCAGACAGAGATGCAGGATGCTTGGGACCTGGAACATGCCGTAATGATGGGAAGGAGGGCCATTCCACCGGATAGGGTTTGTTTGTTTCCTCCCCTCCCCCCGGGGAAAGGGGAACAGTTAAAGCACTGTACCTCATTGAGCCCAATCCCCTGCCCTCTTGGCAGAACAAAGCACCATCCCTGATAGATTTTTTAAAATCTATTTTCCCCAGGCCCCTCAAGGATTGAGCACAAAACCTGGGAGTTAGGAGACCAATACTCAAACCACTGAGCTACCCCTTCCCTGGGTGTTAAGTCCAGTCAGACCCTCATGAGAGCCACAGCACCAGTATGACAGTGCCTATGACTTAGGGCTACCCGTGGAGCAGCTTACCATACCCAGGAAACCATCCTACAAATTCACCTCCATCATCCCCCCTTCTTTACGTCCACTTGTTCCCAAAACAAGAGAAATTCATGTGCAAAATCCTTTCTATCCACAAAAGAAGAAAAGAAGAAACGAACCAAAAAACACCCCCCCAAAAGTAAACAAACTTAAAACAAGGAAAAGCAAAGTCAAGGCACAACTTCCCAAACAAGCATAGCCATCGTTGCTCCTCTCGAATAAAATGCCATTTTCTTGCAGCCTAAGTGTATGAGAGAAACCTCGTCAAGTTTTTACATCTCTGAAATGCTCAGCCTCTTGCTCACTCCTCTCTGTTGAGTTGCTGGATTCTTTCCCCTTCACTTTCTAATTCCAGATTTGCTTTCATTGCCAGAAGAAACTCCCCTTGTTCCAGGAATTCACGTCACAGCCAGTGAACACAGTCTGTCACATGTGACTCATAGGAGACAACGCTCAAGCATTACTATTCAGCTGCAGAATGATCAGCAACTCCCCCCACCACCACCCTGCAATGTTTTAAAAATTTTATTGATTGATTGATTGAGTTCCCATGCCTTTAACGATTCAGCTGCACAGAGACGGAAATGGCTGCACAGAGCCTTAGAGAGAGAGAAAATGTGGCATAAAAAGGAGTTTGGAAGAGACTGACACAGGACAGCTTTATCAGGCTCCAGCATCCAGATTTGCAGATGCCTCCCAACCTTACCCTGCAATCCGCTGTTATCTGGTTTCCACGGGTTTCGAGCTATTCCGCTCCTCTCTTCGGTACGGAAGGAATTAATTCTCTCCAGTCTGTTTCTGGCTGGCAGAGTGAAAGTGAAACCAAAAGCACTGAGACTAACTCAGCGCTTTGTTTCTTGTGTTTTAGAGACCCTGGAACCCCTTGTCTGGGGGGCAGGATGAATCCGGGACTCATCCTCATCTGCGCAGTGCTGGCTCTGGAGGCGGGTGAGTTTCGGGGTGTCTAGAGAGACACCTCTTCAGGAGGTGCAGTGTCGGCTCAGGGAGCAGGAGGGAATGTGTTTGCCAGTTTGTGCCCCAGAAGGGATTGGACAAATGACACCTCTGTCCCCCCCACCCCAGTGGATGGACCTTGTGATGAAGCTGGGACAGTGGGAACTGATGGGCACGAGGGACTGGAGTGCTAGGGGCTGGGGGTGGCGGATTTGCAGAAATTTTGGAGGTGCCCAGAATTCCTGCAGTCTGCCCCCCTGCCCCCAAATTCTCTTCTCCCCTCCTGCCTGAACTCTGGGGAGGGGGGAGTTAGGGTGCTGGGTAGGGACGACCAGTGAGGGGAGATATGCAGGGGGTATCAGTGTCTCGGTGTGCTGCTCCCAGAGCCTCCAGAAGCAGGGTGCTGAGACATGCACGCACCCTGGGCCTCAGGGACCTGCGGGCCACAGAGCGAGCAGCAGGAGACTGCTCTGGCTCCACTGCAGTGGTGATCCCTGGGGAATGTTCAAGCACTTGGGGGCAGCAGGCAGGGCTGGAGGAAGCAGAGGTACGGAAAATACAGGGGGGCAGGGGGGCCAGGACATGCGCCTGTGGGGGAGCATAGGAGGGCTGCAGGCAAGGCCAGGGGAAACCTGGCCCTGAACTTTGGTGGAGACCAGCCCTGGCCCAGGTCTCAGGCACCACAGGCCCATATGATACACCACCTCTTCCCAGACTCTGTCAGAAGGATGTCAGTGGGGAACGGCGTGAGGGAAATCATGCCATGGGAAGAGGAACTTCTAGGGAGGAGTTCCAGGAAAGGAGGGGAATGCTGTGGTGCTCCTAGGCTCACCTTTTCCATAGGGCAGCCCCAGTAAAGCATAAGATATAAGTCCCCCATGTCTCATCCCAAAGGGCAGAATGTACGTACGTGTATGTATGTGCACCTCACCTCTCAGCTGGCTCCTTTCATTCTCAGCTGAGCTGCCAGAGGAGCTGGCCCCAGGGTCCCAGTTACGCTCTGTGGATGTAGTCTTGGACTGTGATTATATAGAGGAAGCTGTGGGAGGATTTCCAGCTGGCTTCGGCAGATCATTCTCCTCAGACCCAGCCACGCTAGTGCTGAGAGGTGTCAGCGTTGCCGACGATGGAAGTTTGGACAGTGTCACCGACTATGAGGCACCAGGGACAAGTACTGACTCCACTTCGCCCCTCATCTTTGAAGTGGAAGGTGAGTGAGGGCTGGGGAGAGGAGAATTGCCATGCAAGCCACAGATATCCACGTGTAAACTGGTATCTGCACAGACTCAAAACACAGAGCCCTGGCTCAGGCGTTCACAGGACATATGATGAACGAAAGGTAGCAGGGTAAAGGGCTATGTCTAGATAGAAACAGAGTCTTTACCTATTGTGTTACTTACCTTAGAGGGGTGAGCTGAATGAGGTAAAATCTTTTATTGGATCAACTGCTTTGGTGAAAGAGAAAAAATTTTGACTTACATAGAGCCCTCCTTGCGACCCAGAGAACAGCCCTGTGCAGCAGACAGAAGATGCTCCAATGAAAGATATTACTTCGCCCACTTTCTCTCTCTAAAATCCTGGGACCAGCGTGACTAAAACACTACTTACCAACATGACACCATCAACACAACATCTGGGCAATGCACTTATCAATTAATTACCGTGGCAGTCCCTTCTGTGATAAGGCATTGGTACAAATCCTAGTGAAAAAAGATAAATCCATTACTTTCATTGATGGAATCTGAAATCTAAATAAACTGCAGAGGTGACAATGACTGCACTAGAGTAAACTATATCATACAGAATGGGGGGGTTATGCTGTGGCTAAAACCCTACCAGAATATTTATAGATTTTAATTTATATATTCATAGAATTGAAGGAGAGAAGGGACCATTTAATAATTTAGTTTAATATCCTGTATAATACAGGCCATAAAATTTCTCCCCTTAACCCTTTTGTTGAGCCCCGTGGCTGTTATGTGTCCAGAAAGGCATCCAGTCTTGATCTAAAGACAAACAGGTGGAAAATCTGCCACTACCCAAGAGTCGTTCCAAGAGTTGATAACTTCCTCTGTTCGCAAATTTGTCTTATTTTCATTAGAATTTGGCTGGCTCCCATTTCCAGCTCATAGTTGCTTGTGAGGCCCTGCTCACTAGATTAAAGAACTCTTTCACACCCAGCATTTTCTCCTCGCGCAGGCCTTTAACACAGCAATCACACAATCTCTTCTCTTCTTGGAGATGATATAAGCAGATGGAGCACTTTAAGTCTCTTAACTGTAAGATTTTTTTTTCCAGCCCAATCATTTTCATGCCTCTTTACAAAAGTTTCAACGTTTATACAAAACGTGGGCATCACATCTGTGCAAGTATTCCCATCTTCAGTTTCACCAGTGGCACATGCAGCAGTATGTCACCTCCTACTTCTAAGTTCAAGGATCACATTTTAACCTTTCTTGCCATAGCATCACACTGAGTCTGATATTAAATGTTTGTGCGCTATTGCCTCTAAATCTGATGGTCTCTGTTTTCAGGGCACAGACTCTGTTCCATAATTAGCACCTACTTCTCTTCTTCCTAGATATATATAGTTTAGCATGTGGCTGTATTCAAGCATAAATTGTTTGAATGTGCCTAGGTTATCAAGTGGTCTAGATCACTCTTTAGACTGCTCCATTTCCTTTGCTATTGACCACGCTGCCAGTATTTTGTCATCTAAGAATTGTATTGTAGTGATTTTATATTTATTTCCATGTCATTGACAAAAACGTGTATCATCAGGTCTAGAATCTATCTTGTAGAACTCCATTAAAATACTTTTTCAGTAATGATTCCCTGTTGATAAGTCTTCGAGATCTGTCAATCAGTTCTTAGTCCCTTTGACATGTGCTTTATTGATACTGTGTCAATGCTCATTTTTAACCACATTGTCATGCATAACAAGCAGCCCTGTGGCACCTTAGAGACTAACCAGTTGATTAGGCCATGGGCTTTTGTGCATAAAACACACTTCCTCAGATGAATGGGAAAAAAAAAAAAAGAATCCAGAGTTTCTATAGCAGAAGGGAAGCGGGGGAAAGGGTTAACTGTCACCAGTAGGATCAATTAATGAGACAAATTTTTAAATAGAATGTGTCCCATTCCCGTGAGTATCAAAAGTGGGGAAATTGCCCTTGCAATGCATAAGATAGTTAAGATCTCTGTTCAAGCCCAGCATAAAGGTGTCAAATGTGTAAATGAATTCCAGTTCAGATGTCTCCCTCTCTAATCTTGTGGTAAAATCCTTTTGTAGAAGAATGGCTACTTCTAAATCCATTATTGAATGTCCCAGGAGGTCAAAGTGTTCCTCTGTAGGTTCACTTGTATTCCAGTTCCTGATCTCTGATTTATGTCCATTCATCCTTTGGTGCAGAGACTGTCTGGTTTGTATATGGAAACGTCGTGTCATGCAATACGGGGTTAAACATCTTACAAAAGTCTAAGTCCAGATCTAGCCTGTGGTTCACCTGGATCCGATAGGCGAGGCTTGGTGCTCTGCTCTCTCCCTTCCCCAGCATCCAGCCCGCTGCCGGGTGGGAGGATGTGGCGCTCTGAGCCTCATGGGCCTCTTGGGCCAGAATCAGCTTCATGGGGCTGGATCTGGCCCATGGGCTCTGTCTGGCGTGGGAGGAGAAGTGGCTCCGTGTGCTTCTGTCCCACCTTCCCCTCCACTTCTCCTAACTGGGAGAATGGCAGCACCTAGAAGGAATGAGAGGAGCGTCTTTTTTTTTTTTCTGTTTTTTGGTCGGGGTCCATATCCATGAGGTGCGAGGGAGGGTGTTGTTGTTTTGCTTCTCACTTGTGTGGCTCCTGACTGATTGTCTGTGGGCCAGTGGCCCCTGAACCAAAAACGATTCCCACCCCTGGTCTAGTGCCTGCTCTAGACACTCGGCAGGATAGTTCAACTATCAGTTACTCCTTGGATATCTCTGCACTGCACTTAAAAATTGGTGGTTGCCAGCTGGCTGGGGCTTGTGAACTCATGTAGTACAGCTGTGTAATTGCAGTTTAGACTTTTGGCCATTGGCTAGAGCCTAGGCTCTATGACCCTTCTATCTCATAGTGTCCTGGAGTCTGGTCTCCAGCTCAACCTTGAAAGTCCTCATGGCAGTCAAACAACCCTGCAGCCTGATCTCCCCAAGCCTGAGTCCATTGGCACCAGCTGGTCATGGGTGTCTTGTTGCAGTGCCCATTGAGGATGGGTCAAGGTCTGTGTTGTAGAACTGAAAGCCCTGAGTTCAAACCTGTTGATAGATGCAGAGAAAAATCACATCTAATGAGTAATTTAAAAATGTAATCATATCATTAGAATGACTGTGCATCAAACCAGGAGCAAAATTAGTTATACTCTTCACAAGGCTCAGCAACCACCTTCTTCATTGTGCACCTTTCAGACTGGTGGCATGTTATACATTTGGCTCATCTTGCAACCCTGTTTTAATGGGGTCACCAGGGCAAGTGTTAAACTTGCTGGAGCCTGGGGCCAAAACCCCACTTCTCAGGGCTGAAGCCGAAGCCCAAGGGCTTTAGTTCTGGGAGGTGGAGCTCAGGGTTACGGGCCTCCCACCTGGAGGAAGTGCTGAATTCAGGTGGACTAAGAGTTCATTCCCCCACTTCAATTCCCCTCACCCCGCTATGATAATTTTTGTTGTCAGAAAGAGGTTTTGGTGTAATGAAATTTGGGACCCCGCGATCCATACAGTCCCTTGGCCTCATGTCCGACCTAGACACCAAGTGGCAGGGCCTGCTGCCTTCAACTGAGGTCAGAGTTCCTTGGTGGAAGAACCTGCACTTCATCCTGAATACAAGGAGAGGGGAGGGTGCAAGAAGGGGAATATCACAGCGACACAACAACCTGCACTACAGGCCCTTTCTAATCTCTCGCAGAGAACCCAAATGAGGTCTTGGGCCTCGTGCCCTTGCCTCTTTTGTGGTTTTTCTAATACTTGTGTCAGGGCAAGGACCACTGGCCCATGTTTGATAATTGCTTATCTTGCTGCAGGTCCAGACAGGTTTTGGAAGTCTGTGTTTCCCCTCTTGGGAGCCTATGACCAATGATAGTGACCAACAAAATAATCAAGTATTTTAAAACTAAATGTTTTTGCTTACCCATTTATACAAAGGAGGGCGTGTGATGGGGGTGGAGGATTTTAAAAGAACATCCGAGATGCCTGTCTGTCTTGCCTAAATTACTACCATCCCATAATGGTGACCTAGACAGATTCAGATTCTTGAAATGCCCCCTGCACCATACAGTCTTCCATTTGACTGTGTCTGAGTCTGGTTCTCCCTGGTAACCCGGAGAGAATATCCTTTTAAACCCTCCAAGGTCTTTGTTCTCTGAGGTGTTTCTCAAAGTGTTGACAAGCTTCAGCCCCTCGTGGTCATGATAGTTCTGTATGCTGTGTGGGGATCAATGCAGTTATCAGAGCTAACAGTTCTGGCATCATTCTTCACAAGTCTCATGGATGCAGTATTTACAATACAGAGTTCAACAATCATGAGTTAAGTCCCATCAAATCATGAGATTGGTTCAAAGAATCATAAGTTTTTTCCATTAATAGATTTCAGATTAATTTTTCTCTGCCTTCTGAATTCTACACTTTTAGAATGTATCTGGGTCATGTTTTCAAGTTTTTCTCCTCAAAAACAAGCTGTAGAAACTTACTTGTTTTAATGGAAGCTGAGATTCTCATGCAATTTGATTTCAGCAGGGGATTTAAGAATGTCAATTGCTGGATTTCAGCAGAGGCTTTAAGACAATGTTGTATATACCTGGAAAGCGGTTACAGGAGCAGCTTGAGCCATCATTTTCTATCTGCCTGGGAAGCCCATAATGAAGTGCATTCATACAAAAGCCACCTCAGCAGAGCCAAGCCAGTACACAGTATTAACATATTATTAAAAGCAGTCCCATATTTTGTCATGGGAGTATAGCTGAAGAGAATTGAAAGCAACAAGAAAGACTTGCCCTTGCTTCAGTAGCAGTAGCTGATGTGGTAGTTAGGGAGGTCTTTGTAAAAGAGTTGTAACAGTGTAGCCAACCAGGCTCGGGTTCCCCAGAAATGAGGCTGCACCCAGAAGGAAAGTGCTATATTTGGTTTATTGAAAGTGCATGACACCCGCGACGGGAGCCCTGGAGGTGCCGCAGTCACCCGTGGGGGAAGACCCAACGTGCCAGAGCTTCACTCGGGGAGAGGCTCTGTAACAGGCCTCCTAACACTAGCTGATAAAGCTAAACTCATTAACATAAGATTGTCTAAAATTGCCTATGCATTCCTTATCACTACCTCTTGTGGCCTAGTGCCAGCATAGCCTTGAAGTCTTGGCAAGCGTGCCTTGTTTCGCAGGTGTTGTGGGGCAGGATGAGTTGTTTTGCAGCGTGTAGCCTTGAAGTATTGGCAAGCGTGCTTTTGCATAGGATTCCTCTGAGGGTTCACAGAGGGGTCGGACTGCTCTCGTGAGACCGTTACAAACTCTTCTCGCACCCTACAAACGGTTAAAGAACAAGCTGGGCTTTAAATCCCTTTTTGCCCCTGTCAAGTGCACCCTTTACTCGAAATCCAGTTTCTTTCACCTCTCTCAAGGGAGAAGGCCCACAATCCAGCCCCTGGGACTGCATCAATAGGTGGAAGTTTTGTTTCCAAACCATGTTAACACAACAGGCCCCACTGGTGCCTAGTGGCCCTTTTCATCCTTGAGCCTGTGGCAGTGATGGATTAAGGTGACTCTAAAGCATCTCCTGGCAAACAAAGCATTGTTTATTCACCCAAAGATACATAGCAAGCAGAGACGAGGTATTAAATAACAGAGGTCTACACATTTCTGTCTTACCTACTTGTTATTCTTTCCTTGCAAGTGTTGAATAAGTTCCTCACAGGCCAAAAATCCCTACACCTCGGCTAGAAAAACTGACAGCCCCTGCAGCAGCCCGTGTTTTTCTTTGACAGACACTCATTCCTAGCTGTTGCTGTACCCTCAATACCTCTTCCTTTTATGGCTGGAACCTTTCACGTCTCAGCAGTCAGCATCGCCTTTGGTCCTAGGTTTGGGCTTGGAAAGAATAAACCTTACTCCATGTAGTTGATATATAAGCAGGTAGGCATTTCCAATGTATAGCTCTCCCTACTGCTCCCTTAAGGTACCTTCTGTCTGACATTGTTTTGTTCCCTGTTGGTTTCCCTCAGTATCCTTTGATATCACCCATTCTGGCCTCACAGTTAAAACATACAGGTAAATTGGTGCCTACATGATATTTATAAAAATAATACATGTGACTCCCTCATTCCCCACAAGATCTTCTTTCAACTGAGGAGCAAATATGCTGTGCTCCAAGTTCTAAATAAGGGTGGAGGTGAGAGGTGGGTGAAGTGTTGAACTGGGGAAAAAAAAAGGAGGGCTGCTTCTCGGTGATGACCTGCACCACTGGGATGGATTTTGCTGTTTTGAAACTGGTGTAATTATAGCCGTGGCTTACTCTATCTAACTTGTGAGCAGGCAGGAGGAGCAGCGAAGGGTGATCAGTCCTTGTTGTAGACAGCATCCGGTCTCTCCAGGATTTGGGAGTTCCTCCCCCTCCTTATGTTGTTGCCCCCTTTTATGGTCCTGCTGTTTGCTGGCTCCACCTGAGGCCTGACACATCACATCCTGGTTGCTTCTGCTTCTCTTCACCTGCAGCCCCTCTTAGGCCCCCTCCCCATTTTGCACAACCATACATCTCATGCTTATTTTTTTCTTTTAAGGTATGCAACTGGTGCTTTTGGGCTGCTAGGTCAGAGGCCATGGATCTTTTCTGTATAGGTTTTTCATGTTTGTCAATTTTAGACAGGGGTAAAGCTGCAGATAGTGCAGTCTGCAAGCAATTCAGTAAATTCTGTTGCTGACTGGTTTAGACTTGCCCAATTCACTTGGTTCCTCAGTTCTTGGTGTGGGGTTAGTGGTTTAGCCTGTTTGTGCTGAGGCATATTTCCCTATAACAATTTGAAAGGGTCTCTGGATCCTGTCTCCACCCCACGTACCCCACCACGTTGTTCAAGTGCCCAAGCAATTCCCTCTAACGTGCCCAAACGTGGCCGGTCACTTAAGGGTCACCAAGTAATTTTGCACATAAACAAGCTGAGAGACCAGTGCTTCATTTTAAGGCTCTTGTTTAGCCTGAGCCATTTTACACTGGGTGGAGATGCAGCCCTGGTGTCTTGCCACATTAGGTCCCTGCTGAAATTTATTCTCATTTTCTAGTTCCATTCATCAAACTGTGTGTCTTCTCCGTCTCATTACAGCAACTTTGGTACCCATCCCTTATGCAGAATCCCTGCTGCATGCAGACTGTGCTGGGGAGGAGGTGACCTGTGAGATCTCCCCCTACACCGTACACCTGGCAGATGAAGGGCTCAGCCAGGCCTCCTGGTTCATGGGGACCCTGAAGCTGTCCAGTGGGATCAGCATAGCCCTGGTGCTGAAGGTCAGCAGTGACAGGGAAGAAGATGAGAAAGGGCCTGTGCTGCACCCAAGGCTGAAGGTCCCTGTAAGCCATGAGGGCACAGTGCTGACCACAGGTAAGGAGTGGAGAATGAGGGGAGAAGACCTTATTTCTGAAATGCACCTACTACGACAAAGAGCATAAGGGGAGCCAGACCCCACAGGACTAAGTCTCCACATCAAGGAGTGCTAGGGGAGCGAGAGATCCTGGAACACCACCCCGGTCTGTAGTAAGGGACTTAAAGGAATTAGAGATGGGAACTGCACATTGTGCGAGTCAGCAGCATAGAAAATCCTTCTCTTCTTGAAGGAAGCTGCAATGCATGTGGCCCCCTGGGTCTCCTGCCATCTCCAAGATATAACCACCGGGCCACTGATGTGCCCTATTGGTCACTCTACCTTTCCACTTCTGTGCCCGTTGAATCCCCAGTTCTGTCCCTCTTCTTCTCCCCACCACGGTCCCCATTATTTGCCGCACCACTGTGGCCTTTGGCAAGTGCTGCATCTGCTAAGATTTTGCCGTAGCAAGTCAAGCAGTGTGCACTTACTGTGCATATCCTGCTAATAGCTCTGCAGCCTGCAGGATGGGATCACCTCTGGGGATGCACAGCTCATACCCGTCAGCTCAGCATAGCCAATAAGTACAAAGCACACTTCCTCCAGGTGGGTGGAGCTTATTGTGACCCAGTCCCTGATATCCTGCTGTGGGGCAGTCTTTCATAACCTCATAGTTACCCCTACTCTCTGTCTTTCTCCTACTGTGTGTTTCTAGTTGAATTCCAGTTGGCATCTCGCACTGCTACTTTGCGCACCCGACTTGGCAGCTCTGTCACCTTGGACTGCAGCTTTGGCTTGGCTCCCAGCTCTCCGCTGGCCTCGCTGGAGTGGAGGCTGCAGTACCGAGGCAGCGGGCGTCGAGTGTTCCACTACCAAGCAGGGGGCGTGGCACAAGCAGAACAGCCAACGGCCCATGTGGATATGGTGCGGCTGCTGGAGATCGGAGATGCGTCACTTAGCCTGCAGGGTGTGGGTGTGAGAGATGAAGGGACGTACATCTGTTCGGTGTCCACCGCCCTGCACCAGGCCCAGAACATTATCCAGCTGCAGCTAGTTGGTGAGGCAATGGTGCTGTCAGTCAATGGGCAGTCAGGGAGACAGGCCTTATTCACGGGAATCTGACCTTTCCCTGTACCTCCCTGTTCCCCTCTTGGCTTTCCTGGGCCCACCCAGTGGGGGTGGAGGACTCCCCTGTACAAGTCCACCCCCACAAACAAAGCTTATCATGGGCTGGATTTAATTTCCTGTTTACTCCCCTCCAGAGCCCCCAAGAGTCCGTTTGTTCCCAGCGTTGGTGTCACATGAGGGGAACGGAGTCACGACCCTGACCTGTGAAATCTCTGGCTATTACCCCCTGGATGTGTCAGTGACATGGACACAACAGGCCCCTGATGATAAGGACAAAGTCCCTGTTTCAAGCACAAGTTCAAGCACATACTTCTCCAGCCATAGGCAAGCCCAGGATGGCACCTATAGCGTCAGTTCGTACCTGAGTATCAACACAGCCTCGGAGCTGGGACCTGTCACCTACAGCTGCCATGTCTCACATCTTGCCCTCGAAGAGCCAATCACAGCTAGTGCCCAGCTCAGGCCGCCAGGTAAATGGGAAAGGAGGGTGATGCCCCACATTGCCTTTTGCTTCAGCCCTCTGCTTTAGCTCCAGCTCCTCACCTCTCAGTGAGGGTTACTAGAGCCCCATCCCAACTGGAGCATCCTCCCTTTTGTCCCAATTCCCTTCTCTGCCTTCGTTCCCCATCCCTTCCTCCCTCCCCCGCCCTCCCATCATCTGAGCCCCACTTCCTTGGCTCTTCCTGCATCTCTAAAGCTCTCAGAAAAGCATATTCTCTGCATCGTACAGCACCTCACACTGTTAAGGGGACAGTGATTTCAAGGGGGTGAAGAGTCAGCACTTGGGTCCTGATCCTGCTCAGCAGACTCCTTACTAGGACTCCTTCCATGCCCCAAAGGCTGTTGAAACTTGATCCTCTGTTGTCCTCCAGGAAAACATGGCCACCTTTGCTCCCCACTCCCTTCCCTTCCCCAGTAGTAACTCAGCACTGCCTCTGCTCCCTGTGGCACTCTTCTACCCAATGGGCAGCCAGCTGTGCCTGCAAGCGCACCCTGCCCTTCCCACCACCATGCACTTCTCCCCACAGTGAGACCTAACGCTACCTTATGGGCTGTCACTTCTCCCTGTTGAGAACCTAATCTTTCCCCCAGAACCTTCTACACCCCTGCTCCCATAGAGGTCCCAGCCCCGTGCTTTGTGAGTGGTTTGAGAAGACTTCAGCTTCTGAAACAGACGCAGGTCCCTGACTCCCCTTCTTTCTGCCACAGAGCAAAAAATGTCCAACAGGGCTGTGGGAACGCTCGTCGCTACTGTCATCTTTCTCACGGCTCTCATTGGCTTCGTGCTCAGGAGAAGTAAACCTGGTAAGAGTGTAAAGCCCTTCTGCCCTCTCCCACTCCCAGAGCTCCGGTCCTGCTCCCTGCAGTGCTCCAGCTGCGAGAGGCAGAGATTGGAGCAGCCAGGAGCACCTGCTACAGCCAGCTCCCCTGCCACTCCACTTACAGTGCTTCCTGTGCAGAGTAGCATAGCTGGAAGCCCCCTCACAACCCGCTCTCCTGACTCCTTCCCTAGGCTAACCTTGCTGGGAGAGGGCCTGGCTGGGGGATGTGGGAGGGGCCCTCGTAGCTAGTGCTCCTCCCTCCTTCCTGTTGTGCAAGGAAAAAGTTGGAAATGGAGTAGCTGGGAGGTTATTGCATAGTCAGTACTCAGCTTCTCTTCTTCCAGTGCCTCTTTCTGGTGGGTATTGGCACTTCTGTGCCCCATCAGCTCGGTGGCTGCAGAACGCAGAAGGGAATGACATTTTACGATCATATTTGTCTTTCTGAATCTCCGTATTTTTCTCTCTTTTCAATAGATCCAAAATCTGGGGAATCTCTGAAGACTTCAGGATGAAAGGACAGTGACTTCAGTTACCCTTATTCCTGTGCCTCCTCTGATGAACTCCATCGCAAACGGAGATCCAGGCACTCAAAAACTAACCTTTCATTGTGGAGCTGTCACCTGTACGAGTGACCGTCTTGCAGCTCTGTAGGAAGGGATTGGAGGATCCTGGTAACCCTGGAAAATAGAGTCAGAGAAAAAAAGAGTGTCTCATCATGTGGGTGGGGATTATATCATTATCTTCACTGTAACACTGTTCTTCTCACACATTCATATACACAGAGCTGGACCCACAAAAAGATTTAGTCATTTTAGGCATCTCAGTCCAAAATTTAGAAATCACTGTCATGGAAGGTTAGGGTTGGAAGTGATCTCAGGAGGCCATCTAGTCCAAAGCAGTCAAATCACAACTAAATCAAGCCATCCAGGACTTTGTCAAGCCTGGGCTTAAAAACCTCTAAGGATAGAAATTCCACCACCTCTCTAGATACCCCATTCCAGTGCTTCACCACCCTCCTACTGAAATAGTTTTTCCTAATATCCATCTTAGACCTTTCCTATTGCAGCTTAAGACCATTGCTCTTCATTTTATCATCTACCACCACTGAGAACAGCCTCTCTCCATCTCCTGAACCCTTCTTCAGGTAGTTGAAGTGTGCTATCAGCACTGAGATCCTCAAACCTCTGCTCTGCTTGTGACAAATCATTTAGCTGCCTAAATTACTTGGGGAATTGAATTTCTACTGAAAAAGTCCCCTAAGAACCTATGTTTCTGCCAGTGGGCATACACAAAATCACCTTAATCCTGATGCCATGGAGTTGTGTGGTTCCCCACCACATGCATACCCCAGTAGTATTGTCAGCATTGGCAATACCCTTCCCTTATCACCTGCAGGGCCTGTTCTGAGAGGTGAGCTGAGAGCATACCTATCAGCTGAAGTCTTGGATAAAGGATAGCTAGGAGCAAGCGGGTCAGAACTTTGCGGGGGTGGGGGAGAGAGAGAGTGTGTGTGTGTGCATGCGTGCTGTCGCTTTGAACGAGGAGTCCTTATCTTTTAATCTCTCTACTGGCTCTCCCTTCTAGATCACATCAAATGTAAGCTGCTTCTATTCACCTTATAGTCCCTTTCCCACCCTACCTGTCATCTCTCATTTGCTACTGAGCTCCTGATGGTCATCTCTGGTGGGCCTCTCAGACCACCTGTTATTGTCCATTGGTTAAATTTTCAGAAAAGCATCTCCCTACCTTCCTTGTGCTGTTCAGCGCTCTTGGGAGGGGCTCCCTGTAAACATCCACAAAGCATCTACCTCTGCAAAAGTCTCCTTTTCTGTGATGGCTGTAATATATCAATGGTAGCTAGAATGCTGATCACCCTGACCATTGTTGTCTCATTGTTTCCTTTTATTTCCCCTAGAAGTTTCTTGTTTTTTTGCTTGAATATTAAGCTCTTTGGGTTAGGAGCTGTTTTTTTTTTTTTTGTACAGTTCCTCGTGGGGTCCTCCTGGCCAGCAACATAGTCTCCTGTGTGCTACAGTAATGTAGATAATCACATTGTCAGAGGTGGGAGGGAGGACTGAACACTCCCCTATAATGTAAGATTGTATCCCTGTTTGGCCAGAGTGGGAACAGGCACTGAAACTCCAGTCTCCCACACCCCAGCTGAGTGCTCTAACCACTGAGATGCTGAGGTGGTCTCTCTCCCCTGCTGAAGCTCTACCACTCAACATAAGTATTTTTGAAGCAGGCAGCCTGACTCTCCCTCATCCCAGTTGAGTGCTCTGATCACTGCGCTACTGAGTCCTTTTTCTCATCTCTTGCCCAATGGATATTTAATTATTTAACAAAAAGGTGCTCCAGCAGGACAGCCAGTTATATCCCCTGTTACCATCTTGCTGAAAAATTGTGTTTGGGAACGTTGGGGAGGTGGGAGAGGAAGGGGGCAAGGAGGAGTGGGACTCTAGCTGGCTCAAATGAGACACGGTATTCATTGCACTTTGTGTTAGTTTGAATTTGATCTTTGAATAAAAACCCATTGTTATTTTTCTAACACATCTGCACTTTAATTCCAAACTCAGCTGCATTGGAAAGTCTGGGGAGTGGGGTTCCATTGTGCTACCACTTCTCAGGAGGGGTGCAAGGTTGTAAGTGCAAGGTAACCTATCACAACAGAGGTTTATTGGTTATTATATGTCTCTTCTCTGTTCTTTTTTTTTACTCTCAAAAATATTAAGATAAAAAGAAGTGTTTCATAACCAACCTTGCTTTGTAAAGGGCTATTGCCCTGAAGTGTAAAGTGTAACCCAGAGGAAAGAAAAAGGTGTCAAGGGGCTGCCTCAGTAAAGATCCCCATCTTCATGTGGTGGTCCCACTACAGCAGCAGAAAGAAAACTCATAGAATCATAGGGCTGCAAGGAACTTCAGAAGGTCATCGAGTCCCCCTCCTGCCTAAAGCAGGATCAGCCTTTACTAAATCATCCCAGCCAGGGTTTTGTCAAGCTGAGACTTAAAAACCTGTAGAGATAGAGATTCCACCACCTTTCCAGGCAACTCATTCCAGTGTTTCACCACTTTTATGGTGAGCTATTTTTCCTAATATCCAACCTACACCTCTCTCTTTGTAACTTTAGGCCATTGCTCCTTGTTCACCATCTATCACTACTGAGAACAGCCACTCTATCCTCTTTCAAACCCTCCTTCAGGAAGTTGAAGGCTGCTATCAAATTGCCCCTCATTCTTTTGCAAACTAAATAAGCCCAAATCCCACAGTCTCTCCTCATAGGTCATGTGTTCCAGCCCCCTAATTATTTTCGTTGCTCTCTGCTGAACCCAGTCCAATACATCCCCATTCTTTCTATACTGGGGGCCCAGAACTGGATGCAATACTGCAGATGAGGCCTCAACAATACTGAATAAAGGGAAATAATAACTTCTCTAGATCTGCTGGAAATGCTTCTCTAATGCATTCCAATATGCTGTTAGCCTTCTTGGCTACCAGGGCACACTGTTGACATTGTGGCTCCCCTGAAGAGCAATAGCTGTCAATGGTTGTTTGATGCCCATCCGGGCATTGGTTATCCCCTAGGTCTTGGGGGAGCCAATTTCTGGGTGTTTTCCTACCGCACAGCATATTTTAGTGATAGTTATACAACACAAGTCTCATAACTTTATATTCATCAAGAATACATGTATTTATATGGAATGATGGTTTTGAGCAGATCACAACCATTCCCACGTGGAATGCTTTAAGTGAAGTATCAAAATTCTATACAGAAGATGAATAAGGGCATCCCATGGCAGCCATGCAGGGGGCCAGGCGAGGGAGCCGGGGACCTGGCAGCTATGGTAAGATGTGGCTGGAGGGCCAGCAGCAGCAGCCAGGGAGTGGGCGCTGGGAGACATTAACCTTCTCTGATCTGGGAAAATCCCTCTTTTGGTACTGCTTAGGTCCTGAGAGTGCCAGACCAGGAAGGTGCAACACGTACTTTTATTTTTCATAAGGATATTTTTTCACTTTTGCCTTTAATATTGTCTGTTTAAAAACATGACAGGTTTCCTCAACTCCTTTTCCCCTTACATTTGCTTTTCAAGGGACTTTAGTTCACTGAATCTCTTTTGAAGTCCATTACCCATTTAGTGCTGCTTTAACTCCTTCTGTTCCTTAGAATCACGAAAGTTATCATTTAATAATCACTTCCACCAATGTTGCCCTTCACCTTCACATATGCAGCCAATTTCGCCCTGTACATCAGAAGCAAGTGCAAAATGGCCACTCCACACTCCCCATGTGACTTCCTCCACAGTCCAAAACAAGAAATCAGCCCCGATACATTGCAAAAACTTATTAGAGATACTTTTTTTTTCTATTTACTTTTCTAATGGATGTTTGGGTAGGTAATGTTTCTTATTAGTGGTGCAACATTTAATCACACAAAATAAATAGAAAAAACCCTAACTAACTAAATTATTATATTCCTAATATTAACAATAAACAAATGCAAGCTTCTGGAAAAAACTGATTTAATTAAACTAATGTCTAATTACTTTAAATCAGATAACATACTGTATTACATTTTAAAACTAGCCATTTGCACTCAGACAGAAAATGAAACACACACATGCACAATTGTATTTAAAGCTAAATAATAACAAACAAGCAACACTATGTAAGTATACCTTATTATCCTAGTCGATGAAGTCCGTATTTCCATTCCAGTCAAATTAAAACCCACTGAAATGCATATGATCTGAAAATTCAAAATATTTTATTTTGCTTTATTTTTGCGCAGTGTGGGGGAGAGTACAAACAAATTCCAGCATTTGTGTCCCACAATTCACTATTCAAAAGACCAGATCATAAAAAAAGCCAGATAAGGGAATGGAAGACCCATCCCAATCAATCTCAACTATCTTAAAAATATTTTAGATTTTAAATATTCATATTAAACTAACTTATGTAGTCAGTGTGACACATGATTTAGTTAAAGAGCCTTTAAAAGGTTGCTTTGGTCTGCCCAGCAGTTGTCATATGATTAAAAATAGGTCTCTCCTTTCCAGCAGCTTCTCTGGAGTCTGAAAAGAAGAGGGAATGCTTAGGGCAGGTCTACACTACATTGGAATTTTGGAATCGATGTACCTTAATTCAGGCTCCTACGCCATCTCCACTAAAGGAGGTCAATAGGAAAATGTGCTCCCATTGACTTCTCTTACCCATAGTAAGTACCAATGCCAATGAAGGCACCCTGTAAGTTAGATTTAGTGCATCCTTGCTTGGTGCACTAAATCAAACTCCTGGAAGATGTACCATGACAGGGTTGATCTTCCTGCAGTGATGATGTACCCTCAGACAGCCCCACTCTGACCCAACAATAACAGTGCTAGTACCACAACCAGCGACTGCTTGGTTTGGATTGTACTGGTGGGAGGGGGAGAAACTCCCAGCTGTGAAAACAGAACGGAAAGCAGAAGCACAGAGAAGCAGAAATAAGGATGGCAATACCATGCCATGCCATCCTTGCTTCTGCATAATCTTTGACTTTTATACTGGAGGGGTGGCAATGTGGGAGCTAAGGCAAATTTTAGGGTGACTACAACCCCCACAAAGTGCTGACCCAGCTCACAGCTTTCCTAAAATTTTGGTGAAGTAGCTCAGACATAGGTTTTCCTCTTATCAGTGCACATACATCCATAGTCACCCTTTGTGGGGAGGAGCTGGGCCTGAACATTCTAGGAACTGGCTAGAGAAGAACCGGGAGAGACCTACCGATGTGGTGCAGGCTGCATGTGACCCAGGTGCTGCTGCTCAGCTTAAGGGATGAGCACTGGAGGAGTTCCTGTCACACCCATCTCTGCTGGGACGCAATACTGATCATTCAGGATAGCAATGTCAAGGATGGGGACGGTGTTCCTTCTACTTTTTCCATATGTAGGTGCAATAAATTTTGTTACATGCACCAGGTCATGTAGGGGTAACCCACCAACAGAAACACACGTTGCCCTCTGGGTGAGTGTGAGTACTCTGCTAATCAGCTAGGAACACATGCTGAAGGCACACATGAAAAACTGTGGCATCTGTGTTAACGCTTGGGAGAAGCTTGCCCAGGACTGTCCCCAGTGGAGAGTGATAATCCATGAGGGGGGTGGCACAATTTGAGAGGTCCCACCACAGCACAGACAAGGAGAGGCAAAGAAGAAGAAAAGAGCAGCAAAAAATGTTCTGTGCCCCTCCAAAGAGATGCCAGCACTTGCCACTTCTGTAATAAGACCTGAGCTTCCAGAATTGGACTGGCTAGCCATCAACAGACTCACAAATAGGAGGGTGACAACTTGTTACCAAATGACCTCCAAGAAAGAGGAGAAGAAGAAATAAGTCATTTTTTGGGTGGGAAAAAGTTGGATAATAATGTTGTAGTGACACTAGGCCAAAGGATATGTTTGTTTAGGTAAGGATGAAAATAGAGTCTTCTGTTAGGGAACAAGTTCCAGTTAGTTCCCCCTTCTTTCTTCATGAAATTCTGTCAGTGTGCTGCTTGTGACGCTAGTGTTCCTAAGGAGCTTCACTGCTTCCTTGTCCTAATTCCCCCCAAATGGAGCTATTCTGCCTCACCCAGGGTCCACAGGATTAAGTTCTTCCCACCCTAGACACAAGTGAACACACACACACACACACAGCTGAAATTACAAGCTGACACCTTATATGTCCCAGTACTCAGTGGGCTGGGTTGCACAGCAGTGCCAAGCTGTGGCCATTATGAGCCCTTGGACTCAGTGGTTGCATTAAAAACCACTCTCAGCTGCCACCTTCATTTGCCACCCTGGTTCAGCACCCCCTCCCCAGTCCTCACTTTCACAGCACCGTCCTTCTACTAGTAACCCACTCGACGGGCGAACCCCATACATGTTCCAGGCACTACAGGGATCTTTAGCTTAGGTACAAGAAGCGTTATTGTAGAGTGAATGGGGAAGTCAAAACAACACCTCTGAGGAAGAATGAGCATGAGAGAAAGAAAATGAAAGAGAAACAACCAGTTTAACAATGAAAGTTATTTATTTCTGGGTAGCGGATGTATATTTAACAGATACAATAGTAAATAAACTGATTACAAATGTTAGGGCTAGCAAACCATACAACTATTTACGTAGGGCGAGGTCAGGAGGCTTTTGCCTAGTGAGAGAAAGAGAGAGTGGGAGAGAGAGATCTGTCTGTACTTCATGGAGCTTGCACTGCCTAGAGTTCCCAGATGGTGATGGTAGCCAGCAGGGGATGCAGAGGACAGAAGACAAGCAGAGCCCCCAGCACCATCAGTGGGGGACCAGAGGACAGAAAACAAGCAGAGGCCCCAGCACGATCAACCGGGAGATGATGGTGTCTCAAAGGAACTGATGTAGAGTTTAAATCCAGGCATCAGAACAGTTTCTTGAACAAGGTTAGGTGTATTTGTAGAAACAGTATGATGGTTCAAGAACACTAGATTTGATTATGGGTAAACAGAGGCGAGAGAATGGAGACAAATCATGCCTGGCTATGAGTGATGTTCCTTGAACTAGCTCACAATGCAACTGGGCAGTTTCAGTGTTTTGGGTATCAATGGGATCCATGACTAGAATTGGTCTGATAATGACTAATTTGGGTGTGAGCAGGCCTGGGTTCATTAGCATCTGGAGCAGAGATTTCCCATCAGACAGTGCTTCTCTACTTTTGGTTTCCCATCCTTCAGTGCAGTTCCTGCTTTGGAAGAGCTGTTCTCCATTCAATATACTCATGGGGACGTCTTTCTGTTCTATCTTCAATGCAGATGAGGCTAGGGGTGTTTCCTTAATCCAATCCCCCTTGGTGGTTGGCTTTAGGTGTGTCTACCTCTGCCAGTTTCAGTGCTTTGTCTTTGATTGAAGCAGAAGCCTGGGGGAAGGGGATTTGTTTCCCATGAATGTCACTCCTGGCTCTCCAAGAGCACAGGGCTGACAGATTGTCATGCTCTGGCTTCCCAAAAACACAGAGCTGGTAGGTAACAACAGTTTTTTTCCTGTGATCCAAACCAGTAACCAAGGATGTAACAGTTGTTCCTTCCCCTCTCCTCCTCACTGCTACTGGGGCTCCCGTGAGTTTCTCTAGCTCAGGGAATGATCCATACTGCTTCAATGTCTTTTACTATCGCAACAACCCCCCTCAGCCACCAAGACAGAGTATTTTACTCATCAACTTTTCTCCATAGATCAGAGGCACAGCACAAATGTCATGATGGACCACATAGACTGCCCGTACTACAAATCATCCAGGGGTGCCAGATTGCCCACCATCTGCATGGAAGCACTAAAACTTTGGAGCGGATGCATCTTTCACAGTACTACAGTACAGGAAAAGAGGTGACTCACCAAGAAGCTCTTTTCTGGGTAATCCCTACTCCTCCAGCTTGGAGGAAAAAGGGAGTGGCAGGGCCCTTACCCCCCTTCCCCCACTTTCAAGGCACCACTTGCCCCAGAGCTATCCGCTGGTCCAAAGAAGACTTTACCAGCTTCAACAGAGCATGGAGAATTTGGGCTGAGAGATCTGGCTGAGAGAGAGCTGGGACTGTCTCCCTGCTGACAGCTGCAATGTCCAGAGAATAGCCCCCCTCTATATTTCTGTCCTAGATTGTGAAACCACCAAAAAAGAGAGAGACTCAGGAAATTCAACTGAAATCTTGTACTGCGCCCTGTGCATAGAGGCAGAGCAAATACGTGAGGGATTATGGGAAGACGGCAACTTGGAGAGGATCTGTCCCTTCCAGCCTCAGCTATACTCCCTCCCTGAGTGGTAGAGACCTAAACACAAGAATGGCACTGATAGGAACAGCTCAGGGGTCACAGTGAGGGGGGATGCTGCTGCCTTGCCTCAGTCTCCTGTGCCCTGGCCCTCCTGTTCTGTTAATGTTGGGGAGACCATACAAGTCTCCTTTCTGTGGTCTGCACCTTCACATATGAGGTCTGCCTTCCTTCCTCCCATATGGGCCAGGCTGGGAGCACAGCACAGACCCCACTTTGTGCCTGTCTCTCATGATATCGCCAGACTGATTCCTTTTTCCAATTCTGAAGAAGTGGGTCTGTCCCATGAAAGCTCATCACCTAATTATTTTGTTAGTCTTTAAGGTGCTACAGGATGGCTGGTTTGTTTTGTGAAGATACAGACTAATAGGGCTCCCTCTTTGTAATCCTTCTTTGATGTTTTCCTCACAGAAATAAGCCAGGACTGACAGGCCTTTGCAAATAGTTTTTTCCCTATGTGGGGGAAGCAAACTGAGGAAGCTATTAAAACACATTGCTGTAAAGGAGTAAATAGGAAATTCAAGCAGCAGAAAATAGGTAAAGCATCCAAGGGTTTGTCTATACTACTTGTTTTTTTTTATTAACAAGGCTGTTTCAACACAACCTTATCACTAAAAGTCACTGTGTGTGAATGCTGTTTGTTGGCACCTTGGGGGACAAAATACTTCCCCTTCCAAGGAGGGGTTTTGCTTTGTTGACAGCGGAGCACTCCTGCTGGCAAAGCAGTCCTCACACTTCCACTTGCTGCCACAAACCTTTGTGGTTCATGGGGCGGAGGGGTTAAGCACCCAGGAATGACAAAAGTATTGTCAAGCACAAGTGTAGACACGCTTCTAGTCAGAAGGCCAGAAGCAAAAATTGTACCAAATTCCCCCCCACCCGCTTTCTTCACCCGATGCAAAGCCAATACACTTTCTGATTTAAAGCACGTTCTAGACTCAGTGCTAGTTATGAGAGCCTAGCTGCAGGACCACATAAGTATTTTGTGCTTTCTTGACAGTGAGATTCAAAAGGCTTCAGGACCTCTCCCTATGCTTCTGATCCCAGATCAGCAATGTCAGTCTAGTAGAGTCCCCTAAGGTATGGCAATGCAGATGCCCTGCCTCAGTTCCCCCTCTTTCAATTCCATAGAGATCACACACCACAGAGAGGCAGAACAGCCAATGGGCCCCTAGAAAGGATGGGCGTGGCATCCATTAAATTTGGGCTCTGGAGACCTTCTCCTCTTTCCAGTCTCCTGCTGCCTGTGTTTCTGTGGATCATTTTCTTTAGTATATATTTACCAACCACAGAGATCCTCGCTTTCATCTCTTTCCCATGGCTATCCATCACGTTGCTTTTCCTATGCTAGTAGGACTTGTGCAAGCTCCTGGGCTGTTTCGCTATTTGTTTCTTTGACACTTCCCAGCCCTTTCCCCATTATATCACCAAAGGAATTTCTTTACATTGGCCTTTGGGAAGATAAAACAGAATGAGATGAAGCTATCTATAACTGTGTGACTACCTGAAGGCTCTGTGTCTGGAAACTACAGTGCAACATCTCAGCAGTGAAGAATTCCCTCTCGCCTTCCTTCCCTCTGGCATCCTTAGAGTCCATGGGGATTTTAGACAGTTTTTCCTCCTTCATTCAGACCCTCCTGATGTCACAGTATTTACTGGTATAACCATGGCTATTCACCGCCTACATCTACACTAGTGCGATCTGTCGACAGACGCTTCTGTTGGAAGATGTCTTCTGACAAAACCACAGTCAACAGATTGTGGCCACACACAAAAGCAGATCGCTCTCTCGATCTACTCTGTTGACAGTTAACAGCCATACAGCCCCAGCTGTTCTCTTGACAGAACAGGCCCTGGAAGCCCACTAATGGTGTCACATGACCTGCAAGCCCTTCTGGGACTCAAGGCCAAGTGCACCCTTAAATGCCACCCCCCCCCAAAACATACATCTCTAGGAGGAGCGTCCAGACAGCAGCCACACATGTAAGGAATAATGGCCACTGAAAGCAACTCTGGTTCTTTGATACATCTTGTCTGTGTGGATTCCACTGTCAGCAAACAGGCCCCATACGTGGAAGATATGAACATCCGAGCAAGTTGTGTCCATTGCCAGTGCCCTGCTTCACTTATCTGTCAGCTCTCGAAATCTCTGATATTTGTTGCATTTATTCAAGGCACTGGCTGCCCCGTGATGTACTGGCCCTTGCACACTGAACCATTGAGAACAACTGTGGTTAAGTTAGAGCTGACATAATTGTCCTATGGCTCCCAGCCTTTGCTGCTCTCTGGGTGGGTGAGAGAGAACTTCCTGTGCTAATTCAGAGTTCTTGCCACTCGCCACGATGGCATCTGTCTGGGGAAATAGCCTGTTTTTCCTTACCAAGGAGCTTATACTGTGGCAGTTGGGCTTTCATGGAGGTGGCAAATTGCCAGAGATGCTTGCATTTGAGCTGTTTCCTACAAGGCCACCTTTCTGTTTAGCACCACAATTGCCGTACAGGGCTGATTCAAAATTCTATCTAAACTCAATTAAGCCTGTTCTACAACACACATAGAAACCACACCTTCAGGCTAGATTTTACCTTTGCTTCTCTGCTCCCCAGGATGTTTTTCCATTAGATATTGGCTATGTTGTTTTCCTGGTTAACTTGCAGCTCTTACCTGCTGGGTTAAGTCCTTATGCCCAAGGTGGTGCTCTTTATTGCATAGAAGAGACAGGATTCAGCTGCACTGAGTATATAGGAGATTCTCTATTCAGACTGATGGAAATGACTAGGACTCTGGTTCTCTCCAGCTCCCAGACTGACTTATGCAGCCTGTGCTGCCCCGAGCTACCACACAGGGTGCTCTCAGCTAGACACTTGTTTGGATGGAGAGTCCAGGAATGGGTTGCTAACCACACTACAGAATGAGTTATGGTCACTCAGTAAGTATTCAAAGCAATGTATAGCAGGATGAACTGGAAGTCCTCTGAGACCCAGCTGCCATTATTGGTCACATATGAAGAAGGAAGCTCTATGACACACTCCTACCACCAATGTACTACTGTTATTTCTGAGCAGTCTGGTTTCCACAAATGGAGCAGGAGTTGTTCCCTTCCCTTCTGGATACAGCTGCCATCAGCGGTAACATCCAAGCTGTATTGTTTAAGTGGAATGGCTACAAATGGATCCATACAACTCCATGGGGCTCAGTTGTAGAGGTTTCTTTTTCCCTGCATTTGCTTTTTAATAAGTTTGTCAAATGAGCAATATTCGAGCCTTACTTTTATTTACGGAATAAAGCAATAATTTTTCACACTCTTCTGCCCTACGCCGCAGCGGGTGGTTACATGATGATTACAGACTGAAGTGGTCATGACATCAGAAGTAGACTTGTTAGTCATATATGGTTACAGATGGAGTATTAGAATTGCATTGGATGTTTTAGCCGCATAAAGTTTTAGATAAACCCTCGGATAATGTCTAAAAAGGTGAATGTTGTTTCTATTGGTTCCCTCTGGCAGCTGATGCCAGCCCCTGAATCTATATATTTCGCTTCCACCCCTTTGTTCTCACTTGTCAGAAGGAGAGGAACCCTGGCAAAGTGTTTCAGTGAAGCCAGTCTAGTGTCAAGAGGACTCAATAATTCTGGCTGGCAATGAAGGGACATCTTTCCACCCTGATACTTTGGTTTCTCCTCTTTCTTCAGGACACCATGGGTAAGTGCCTGTTTCATGTCACTGGATAAGCAGAGCAGATGAAAACTAGGAAAAGAGTTTTGAATCCACTGGAAATGGAGCGTGAATTCAGAAGTCACTAAAGCAAAGGACAAGGAGGCGTTAAGTAAAAGGCAATTTGTGTTTCTGATTATTTTCTGTTGGTTATTCTGTGAGAGATGGTTTATCTATTTATAATTATAAAAGATATGACCCCATCACACACTGTGTTTTATAAAACACCCCATCCTTTGAGCAATCTGAGCCCAGATTTGGTTTTAGTGAAGTAATGGTGTCAATGTTTAGAAATTCCTGATAAACAAACTAACCACAAAACAAGCAAAGTGGTCTTCTGTGTTGTCAGCTCCAATCTCTCCAAATCCATCCCCCTGTCCAGCTCTGTGCCTCTGACCTGTGAATCATTCCACACATATACGTCATACCTTGTAAAATAACACTATTTTCTGGTGTGTATCAAATATACTGGACCAGCTTCAGCTGGGTCTGAATGATACACTTGTCCAGGTATTGAACTGGCCAGAAAGAGCTGGTTCCTGTGAGTTGCTGCAGTCTGAGGTGCTGCTGTTCTGGAGCTGCAAAGTGAATGGGTAAAGCTAAAGATGAAAGTCAGATTTTAGAAACCTCAAATATTTAGCTAGAAATAACTGTGGTATCACAGCTGGTATTTACAGATCACAGATAACTCTGCAAGTGTCTGAGCCTGGCACTATAGTTGTTAGGAATTCCAGAGCAAGATAATTTTCATTAGTAGCTAATGTGTGAATTTTACTTGAACTTCCCAAGAAATGCAATCAGAATTAGCTGGGGTTTAATCTCATGATAAAACCGAACTTTGTAAGAGGTCTCGGGCTTCAGGTTGTACCCCCTCACTGTAAATGTTTATGGAAAAAAATAAAGATTTGAGGCTGGTGGGTCAGATGTCTAGGGGCGAGGGGAGCTGAGGTGGAAAATAAAATGAGCTATGCGGGAAATGAAGGGAGAGGAGCAGAGGGCTGAGAATACATGGAAGGTTCTCCTTTATTGTACCTGAAAGGAGGAGAAAATTGTCAATAGGAGATGGGGCACGTTTTCCAGACAGTGATTTGGGAGAAGGGTCGAGGCATGGAGTGGTAGTAGGGGTGGCTGGTGAAGGAGGGGATGAGATTGTCAGGTAGGTTTGCCAGGTGTCTGACTTGACCAAAATGCCCCATCAGAAATGGAACCTGGTGGCTCTGCTCACAATCACTAACAAGGCCATTAAAAGACTGAGCAGCACAGCAGGACAAGCCCCGTCCCATACTCCAAACCCCTCAGCTCCACCCCCCGGCCCACAACCCCTTCCTACACCTCAAGCCTCTCATCCCTGACACCAGTCCTAAGCCCATTCCTGCAGCTGGAGCCCTTATCCCCTCTCGCATCCCAACCCTTAGCCTCATCCTCAGCCCAGAGCTTGCTGCTGCAGCCTGAACTCTTTTCTGGCCCCATACCAGAACCTACAGCCCCAATCAGAGCCCTCATCCCCTCTCACACCCCTACCCCCCAAATTAGCTTGATGGGAAAGAATAAGTGTGTACAGGTGCGGAGAAGAAGAGTCAGAGAGAATGGAGACAGAGTGAAGTGGTGCTCAAAGAAGAAAAAGGGCAAAAGGGTTTGGTTTTGTGTAAGTAGAAAGTTGGCAACCCAACTATTAGGACTTTACTGCTTTAAAAATCCCAACAATGATGGTGCTCAACATCCAGTAGCCCATAAAGCTGAAAAAGGAGGTGACTCCTCATGCTTTCTCTTCAGTGACAGGCTGGACTGGCAGAGCATGGAGTAAACCCTAGAGCCCCTGTGAGATACTGTCCAGGCCAGAGGGATTATTAACAATGGAGGGAGGAGGGAAAGGCCAACCTTGTGCTCTCTGTAACCCTGCTCTGTGTCTGTTTGAAGGTGCCGATCAGCTGAGGCTGGTGAATGGAGATAAACCCTATTCTGGGAGAGTGGAAGTTAAACACCAGAATGAGTGGGGAGCAGTTTGTGGTAGTAACTGGAACATGAAAGCTGCTGAAGTGGCTTGTAGGCAGCTGGGATATGGCTCTGCTCTTCAAGCCCTAAATCGAGCTCCTTTTGGAAAAAGTTCTGGACGGACTTGGCTGTTTCGAGTTGAGTGTGATGGTGACGAGTCCGCTCTCTGGGACTGCCGACATCAAGGATGGGGTAAAATCAACTGTAACCATGCATATGATGTTGGAGTGATTTGTTCAGGTAAGATGAGGGCAAAGGGATGGAACTCAAAGTGTGTGACATTCCTGGGGACTTAGAGCTGGAGGCTGCCCTGTACCTGGCTCCACAAAGAGCCAACTACTCTCTCTTTGAGCTCCTTTGGGCAGACTGGGGCAGAGCAGAATGCACCATACTCTGGGTAGATGATGGGGGGCAGGTGGGGCAGTTGTTGTGATCTAAGAATGGGCACAGGCAGGCCATTAGCAGGTCAGCGCTGGTAAGTGCCTAGGCAATAGCAGCTCAGTGTCTCCCTGGGGCAGCTGGTGGAGCTGGGATTAAGCCAGTGGGGGCAAGTGCTGTGGAGCTTCCTTCAGAGCTCCCAGAGGCAGTAGGACAGGAGCCCTGAGCCTCAGCTGGTTCTGATTAGGTGAGTTTGCAGCTGTTTTGGTTCCTGCTGTGACCTATGGCTCAAGTAGGCCACGAGATCACTAAAAGCCCCCCACCCACCTCAGTCTCAGAAAATGCACATGGTATAAACAGCCACCTCAAGAAGCTCTGAACTAAAACAATCCCCAGGACATGGAGGTGCATTGGATCCCTGCTCAGTCTCTGTGCCAGATTCAGCTCTGATATAAGGATATAGTAGGGCTAAGGGTCTGTCTCTGGGACTGATTCTAGGTTTTCCATGTAAAATGAGTCCTGCAGCCACAATATCTTTTGTGATCCTCACATGACCGCTTGAGCTGTGCCATCCTCATTCTTCAGTGTTTTTATACTTGAAATGCATAAGCGCTGACAGAAACTCATTTGCATACTGGGATGAGCCAACCCCTCCCCCATCCCTATGATATGGGCTGTTGAACATATTGAAGGTTTTCCAGACATGGCTGTGAGAGCCAAACCTGGGAAAAATTGCTTAAAACCAGGCTACTTACAGGTCAGAATGGGTTCCCTCCTCTATAAGGCAAACAAAATCAGCCACAAAAAGTACCTCTGCTGCTTTCCTGACTAGCAAGAGGTTACAAAAGCAAACCCCTCAGGCATTCAAGCATCCCTGGTACAACAACTAGTAGCCTTCTTTACACAGATGAGAGGTTATGAACACCAATTCCACCCAAATCCACACCAGTTCTTCCAGCCCCCAAAGGGACCAGACACATTCCCAGGTCAATATATACTTAGATCTTACCCAAAACAGCACACTGTGCCGCCAGTCCTTTAGAATCTAAAATTTAAGGGTTTATGAATAAAGAAGGAAAGAATAGGGTGAGAGAGAGAGAGAGAAATTGTTAAAGTGGTTAAACTACCTACATCAATTATAAATCATTTGAGGCAGGCCGCAGCTGATGGTGTAGGCTGCTATCTTAAAAGTCTCTGGGAATACATCCTGTGTAGGACAGGTCCTCAGTCCATTTAGACTTAGTTCATAGCAGAAATACTCTTACAAACTGCTAACAAGATGGAGGCTGGAGACTGAGAACTGAGGACTAAAGACAAAATGGTGTCTGCTGGGGTCCTTCTTATGTAGACTCTTGCCATGTGGAGGGGAAAACTTAGTTCAGGTCATGTCCCCAGAGGAGAATCACATGATTAGGTTACTGATCTCTTGTTGGGGCATTCTGCCATTGGCTGAATAGTCAGACAGCACGTCCCAAGAGCATTCCTGGGTTGTGGATTAGAATCTATATGGCTTTGCCTGGCTAGGCATTCTTCACAGTAGATTGCCCCACCTCCCATTGTGTTCTTCTGGAACAAACTCCTTTAACTACAAATACAGAGCAAATATTTATAACTTCTCATA
Source organism: Carettochelys insculpta (assembly GCF_033958435.1). Lineage (NCBI taxonomy): Eukaryota > Metazoa > Chordata > Testudines > Carettochelyidae > Carettochelys > Carettochelys insculpta. The sequence goes on along the minus strand of NC_134137.1, from coordinate 234,596,248 downwards.
TGAATATGATATAGACATAGAAGCAGAATAAACAAATTCAGTGAATCATTAGCTTTCATTTAGACACCCTACTTGGTCCACATGGCACAAGATTTGGTGCAAACTTAGTACAGTGGTAACAGAAATTGTTTTAATATTTATTTTAAACATTCAGTAACATCACAACCTGTTCTTGCCTCTTCTGAAGCTGTTTGGGATTGTAAATCCTGAATTTATGGACAGGTTGTTACAGTTTGGGTAGTAGGAGACTATCCAGAACATACAGAGGAACCCAACCAGCTGTCTCAGAATTAGTTACAAATATTTACAAGGCAAATGTGGAATAAATGTGGAGTGGAAACCGAACTGTCTGAGATACCCTTCCTGCTATAGGTTCCACTCTGGTGTACCTCATTTTTAGGGATGTAGCTCACAGTGGCCACAGAGTGACCAAGGAGCCTACTCACACTGAATGTCCAATCACATTTATTACTGAAAATCATTTACATCAGAGAATCATTTCTCACATGTTATAGAGTCGTTAATACTAAAGGAAAGGCTCAACATTGTTTTTAAGTTTCCTGCACTAATTATGTTTGTGTCCTTCATTTTGGGTCTTTTTCACACTTTACATCCCAAATCTGCACCTTGGCAGTTTGTGCGCTCTGCTCCCAGGCCACAGCTACTATGTAGTTGCCCAGAGTCCCTGCTACGGCAACATTAACCTGGATCAACCTTCAAAATGACCCTTTCCTTCTCCTGATAAGAAGGTTGTTGGAAGGCCCACTTTACCAATCAATAATCAGCTGAGTTTCTTTTCCACTTTCCCTTTCTCCCACCTGGTTTGCCTATAAAGCTCATCTGTGATTTTCACACACTGCACCTACTCAGAACCTGTATGGTCAATTATCCATATTGCACCAAGCCAAATATATCTCAGTTCCCATAGTTTACATGCTGGGCAACAGTTGTTATCACTAAGGTACTACACTCATCCCTCATTAAACGAGTACTCTACTTATGAGTACTCGTTTAAATGAGGGACACATTTACTTTAGTTCACAAGATGAGTGAACTCCCGCCACAGGCTTAACCCCCGCCACCAGCCCAGCAGCAGCCTGACCTGCAGTCCCAACCTGTGGCATCCAGACCCCCCGCTGGCCCCAAGGCACCAACCTGTGGCAGCCTTACCCTCTGCCGGCCCAATGGCCCCAACCCGCAGCAGCCAGACACCCCGCCCCCCACCTGCCCCTCTGCAGCAATCCGTGGCAGCCAAACCCACCATCAGCCCTGCGGCACCAACCCGTGGCAACCTTACCCCCTGCCAGCCCTGCAGACCTAACACGCGGCAGCCTGATGCCCTGCAGCCCCAACCAGCAGCAGCCTGACCCACCCCCTGCCACCTGCCGACCCCGCAGACCTAACCCGCTGCAGCCTGACTCCCCCTGTGGGCCCACACCCAACCTGCAGCAGCCTTAATCCCCTCACCCCCCTAGGGACCCAACCTGCAGCAGCCTGAGACCCCCACTCTTCCCTATGGACCCAACCCACCACCAGATTTTAACCCTCATGCCCACTCATGGCCCCAAACTGCTCCCAGCCTTTAACCTCCCCCACCCACCCAAGGTTAACTTACCTTTCAAAAGCAGTGCCACATGCTGCCACTCCTTCCCCGAGCTCTAGGAACCAATCAGAGACTTTAACGTTGTATTTTACTGGTAATTTAGTATCCCTCTTATGAGTTTTCGCCTACGAGCAGAAAATTAAGAACTAATTGTGCTTGTATAGTGAGGGATGAGTGTGCAGGAGGGGAGAAGCATGAAAATGGATGTGTCTTACAAATGGAATAGAGCAGATATATTAGCATGGAACAACACATTTATAGGTATTGTGATTGACTTCCATCCTATATACCAGTTTGCACTTGTTTGGAAGCACTTCACTATACATCAGCTTCTTACACCAGCATTACAGTCTTATTTGGAGAAGAAACAGAATAGATTTTGTTACCTGTTACTGTGGTCACAGTCAGGAAGGGATAATCATAGATAATAATAGACTCACCGAATCCTGGGACTGGAAGGGACCTCAGAAAGTCATCTAGTCCAGCTCCTGCCCAAAGCAGGATCAGCCTGAACTAAATCATCCCAGCCAGGACTTTGTCAAGCCAGGACTTAAAAACCTCTAGGGATGGAGATTCCACCACCTCTCTAGGTAACACATTCCAGTGCTTCACCAACTTCTTGGTGAAATAGTTTGTCCTAATATCCAACCTATACCTATACCTCTGTAACTTCAGACCTTTGGTCCTTCTTTTGCCATCCCTTGCTACTGAGAAGAGCCACTCTCCATCCTGTTTAGAGCCACCCTTCAGGAAGTTGAAGTCTGCTTTCAAATCACCATCTCACTCCTCTCCTCTGCAAACTAAATAAGCCCAAGTTCTTCGGCCTCTCCTCATAGTTCATCTGCTCCAGCCCCCTGTTCATTTTTGTTGCCCTCTGCTGGACCTGCTCTAATTCATCCACATCCTTTCTATACTGTGGGGCCCAAAAATGGACCCCAAAATGCCATTCGCCTTTTTGACTACATGGGCACACAGTTGACTCATATCCACTGTCTCATATACTGTAATGCCCAGGTCCTTTTCTGCTGTACTGCTACATAACCAGTCAGTCCCCAACCTGTAACAATGGTTGTGATTCTTCCACCCCAAGTGCAGGACTCTGCCCCTGCTCTCATGAGATTACTTTTGGCCCAACCCTCCAACTTATCTAGGTCATGCTGGACCCTATACCTACCCTCCAACATATCTACCTCTCCTAGCTTAGTGTCATCTGCAAATTTGCAGAGGGTGCAATCCATCCCCTCATCCAGCTCATTAATAAAGATGTTGAAAAATACTGGCCCTAGAACCAATCCCTGGAGCACTCCACTTGAAGCTGACCACCAATAAGACATCGAGCCATTGATTGCTACCCATTGGACCTGACCATCTAGCCAGCTTTCTATCCGTTGTACAGTTTATGTACCCAATCCATACTTTCTTACCTTATGGCAAGTATATTATGAGAAACTGTATCAAAAGCTTTGCTAAAGTCAAGGTATATCACATCCATTGACTTCCCCATGTCCTCAGAGCCAGTTACCCAATCATAGAAGCTAATCATATTGGTCAGGAGTGACTTGCCCTTGGTGAATCCATGTTGACTACTCTTGATCACTTTCCCCTCTTTCAAATGCTTCAAAATGGATTCCTTGAGGACCCTGTCCACTATTTTTCCAAGTACTGAGGTAAGGCTGACCAGTCTATAGTTTCCTGGATTATCTTTCTTTCCTTTTTTAAATATGGGCACAATGTTTGCCTTTTTCCAGTCATCCAAGACCTCTCCCAATCCCCACAAATTTTCAAAGATAATGGCCAAAGGCTCTGCAATGACATTTGCCAATTCCCTCAGTACCCTTCAATGCATTAAATCTGAACCCATGGATCTGTGTATGTTTAACTTTTCTAAATACTTTTAACTTGTTCTTCCCCACTCAGAGCTGCCCACTTCCTTTCCATACTGGATTGTCTAATGTAGTAGTCTGGGAGCTGACCTTGTCCGTGAAGACAGAGGCAAAAAAAGCATTGAGTACTTCAGCTTTTCCCACATCATCTGTCACCAGGAGACCTCCCTCATCCAGTAATGGCCCCACTTACTCCCTGATCATCCTCTTATTGTTAACGTCTGTAAAAACGCATCTTGTTACCCTTCACATTGCTTGTTAGCTGCATTTCCAATTGTGCTTTCACCTCCCTGATTACTCCCCTGCATTTTCCAAAAATATATGTATACTCCTCCTCCTCCTTCTCCAAATTTCTACTTCTTATACACATCTTTTTTGAGTTTAAGCTCACCAAGGATTTCCCTGGTAAGCCAAGTTCATTGCCTATCATATTTGCTTTTCTTACTGCCCATCGGGATAGTTGTTCCTGTGCCTTCAATCAGGCTTTTTTAAAATACTGCCAGTTCTACTAAACTCCTTTCTCCTTCATATTAGCTTCCCAGGGGATCCTGCCCATCAGTTCTCTGATGGAATCAAAGTCTGCTCTTCTGAAATCAAGGGACTGTATTTTACTGTTCACTTTTCTTCCTTTTGTCAGGGTTCTGAAATCCACCATCTCATGATTGCTGCAGTCCAGGTTGCCACCAACTTCTATTTCTCCTACTGCTTCCTACCTGTTTGGGAGTAGCAGGTCAAGCTGCACATGGCCCCTGGTTGGTTCCTTCAGCACTTGTACCAGGAAGTTATTCCCAACATTCTCCAAAAACTTTCTGGATTGTGTGTGTGCTGCTGTATTGGTCTCCCAGCAAATGTCAGGATGATTAAAATCCCCCCATGAGAACCAGGGCCTGTGATCTGGAATCCTCATCTACCTCCTCACCTAACTGATTTGATGATCGATAGCAGACACTAACCACAACATCACTTCTGTTGCTTCTACCTTTAAGCTTAACCCAAAGACTCTCAATAGGTTTTTCTACCTCCAGATACTGGAGCTCTGAGCGATCAGACTGCTCTCCTACATACAGTGCAACTCCTCCACCTTTTCTCCCCTGCCTCTTCTCCCTGAACAGTTTATTCCCTTCTATAACTTTGCTCCAGTTATGTGAGTCATCCCACCAAGTCTCCGTTATTCCAATTACATCATAATTCCTCAGTTGTGCCAGGATTTCCAATTCTTCCTGTTTGTTTCCCAGAGTTGTGGGTTCAATCCTTGAGGGGGTCACAGGAAGACAGGAATGAACATACAGGGTAAAGGGCTATCCGAGTTAAAAAGTATTTTTGTTTTTTTTCTATTGGGAGATGTTACTTTTCATTTTGTCACTATGAAGGCATGTGGGTGGGTGTGAAATGGCAGTATAACAAGCATCCATTGATAAATGTATTGACTCTAGGTCACATTGAGGTCCAACTGGCTGGAGGGGAAACTTCCTGCTCAGGACGTGTTGAAGTCAAACATGGAAAAACATGGGAGACTGTCTGTGAATCACATTTGAATTTCAGTGCTGCCTCTGTTATCTGCAATGAATTAGGATGTGGACAGGCTGCATCCATCCTGGGAGCAGCTCACTTTGGAGAAGGACGTGGTCTGATTTGGAAAGAAGAGTTTCAGTGTTTGGGGACTGAGTCTCTCCTTGAGAAATGTCCCAGGATCTCCCCTCTTCATGATACATGCTCCCATGCTAATGATGTTGGTGTATTGTGCTCAGGTAAGAATTCGAAATGATTACTTTAACATGTCACTAACACGGGCCCTGTAGCTGGGCTACTCAAATCCTTTTATCCAACAACCACATAGGTCCCTCCTCCCCCCACCATGCAAACCCACATCCCAGAAGCCTTTTCATGTTTCCAAGTTTCTCCAAAGTATTCCTGTCTGCTACAAAGGGTGATTCTATTTTCTCACCACCCAATGAATGGAGAGAGTTCTATTCACCTTCTTTCCTGCAAAGCTCTGATTCCCCTTATCTAGATTTTATAGTGATGCATGCACTACTTAGCAATCTTCTCCCTATTCAAATAGCTCTGCAAAGGGAAGGGACAGGGTCTAATGGTCAGAGCATAGAACTAGAAATCACAAGACTGGTTTTTATTTCATGCTCTGCTGCTGTATTCAATAATGTTCCAGGTTGACATTTCTCCAAAGGCAGACATCTAAATCAGCAAGTGGCTGTGAGACTTACACTGTGCTGTCACTACGCTATAATATCACCACTTTGCAGATTCCTAGAGTCAGATTGCTGAGTTCTAGTGTTTGGATTCAGTGAACTCTTAAAAACATACAATGCAACAACCATGACATGAAAGAATCCCAGTTTCTTAACATGACATTCATATGATGTAATGAGGACAGCCATTTCAGATTCCTGATCAGCCAAAGAAGGGACTGACCTTAACCACAGAGAAACTGTGGAGCCGATGTTGTTCGACGTCTTTATTAATGACCTGGATGAGGGACTGGCTTTCACCCTCAACAAGTCTGCGGATGACACAAAGCTAGGGGGAGAGGTAGGTATGTTGGAGGGCAGAGATAAAATCCAGAGTGACCTGGATTACCTGGAGGATTGGGCCAAAAGAAATCTGATGCGGTTCAACAAGGAGAAGTGTAGAGTCCTTCACTTGGGATGGAAGAATCCCAAGCATCGTTATAGGCTGGGGACCGACTGGCTAAGCAGCAGTACAGTGGAAAGGGACCTAGGAGTTATGGTGGATAAGAGGCTGGATATGAGTAAAGAGTGTGCCCTTGTAGCCAAGAAGGATATTGGCATACTAGGGTGCATTAGGAGAAGCATTTCGAGTAGATCTAGAGAAGTGGTTGTTCCTCTCTATTCGGCACTGGTGAGGCCACATCTGGAATATTGTGTCCAATTTTGGGCCCCCCCACAATAAAAAGGATGTGGATGTGCTGGAGCAGGTTCAGCGGAGGGTGACAAAAACGATTAAGGTGTTGGTGCACATGACCTATGAGGAGAGGCTGAGGGATTTGGCTCATTTAGCTTACAGAAGAGAAGACGGAGGGGTGATTTAATAGCAGCCTTCAACTTCCTGAAGGGGAGCTCTAAAGAGGAGGGTGAGAAACTGTTCTCAGTGATGTCAGAGAGCAGAACAAGGAGCAATGGTCTGAAGTTACAGAGCAGGAGATGTAGGTTGGATAATAGGAAAAACTATTTCACCAGGAGGGTGGTGAAGCACTGGAATGTGCTGCCTAGGGAGGTGGTGGATTCTCCATCCCTTGAGGTTTTTAAGTCCTGGCTTGACAAGGTGCTGGCTGGGATGACTTAGTGGGGGTTGATCCTGCTTGAAGCAGGGGGCTGGACTAGGTGACCTCCTGAGGTCCCTTCCAGCCCTAGGATTCTATGATTCTATGAATCTATCCCAGGTCTCAACTTGACCACAGAAAGGTACGTCCAGGGGCAGAGTTTGGTGGGTGTTGTGTGACCCTCCCCTCCCCCTCAAAGGGCAGACATGGGAAATAATGACCATGAAAGTTCTTAATTATAAAATCTGAGCATCCTAAATTAACAAAGTGCCTAGTAAACTGGAAAATAAATATTAATTATTCCAAGTCACTGGGCTCCTTTGTCACATCTCTGTAGACAACACTGTAACAGAAATGTCCCTCTAATCTCCTTTCTCCTTGTTCTCAGGGTACGGCGGATACAGGCTGGCAAATGGCAGCACCGACTGTTCGGGGAGAGTGGAGCTTCGCCATGGAGGTGTCTGGGGAACCCTCTGTGATGCCCAGTGGGATTTACAGGCTGCCCACACCCTCTGCCAACAGCTCGGCTGTGGATTCGCTATGTGGATACCAGCAGAGCAGCTCTTTGGGGCAAGAGATGGGCCTGTCTGGAATGGCACATTTGGCTGTCAGAGGAACCAATCCTGCCTGAGGGAACATCCTGTCACAACGCTGGGTGCAACTGAGTGTCCTGCTGGGAGTGAAGCCAGCGTGGTGTGTGCAGGTGAGCTGCAGTGTGAAAGAAGAGAATCGGGGGGAAAATCTTCAGCTTGATCTTCTCTATGTGTAAATTGGCCAGGCTTCAGTGAGCTCAGTGAGGTTATGCTCATTTACACCAGCTGGGATCCCGGCCCATAAATTTACACCCTGTCACTACATCTGCTGGATTTAATCCTGCTGTGAAATGCTTGTGGTGCCTTGAGGACAAAATGTACCAAGTAACCAAATTCTGGTCTCTTGTCCGCCCTTCACACTAGCAGGGATCGAGTGTCAGTTTGTGAGTGTGCTGGTGGAGAAAAGCCCCAGAGCCCTCACAGAGCACTTTCTAGCATTTCTAGCTGGAACAATTCCTCCCTGTGTCCCACTCCCCTCCCTGTCCTGCTGTTAATGCTCACCCTTGCACCCCCTCAGCACTCACTCTCTCTTGTGCTCAGGGTGTCTGGGCGGCAGGTTAGTGAATGGCACCGAATGCTCCGGGAGAGTGGAGATCCAACATGGAGATACATGGGGAAGCCTCTGTGACTCCCACTGGGATTTGCTAGATGCCAACGTCCTCTGCCATCAGCTGAACTGCGGATACGCTAAGTCGATTGAGGGAGGAGCCCATTTTGAGGAAGCGAATGGAACCATATGGAGCGACGCTTTTCATTGTGACGGGACCGAATCCTGTCTGTGGGATTGTTTTCGCATGTCCCTGGGGAACCCAATCTGCTCCCCCACAGACACGGCCAGGGTTATTTGCTCAGGTAAGCATACCGTAGATGTGTATGCTAGTTACAGTGCAAGGTACTGTCCGGATAAGGATTGCTATGAGTAATCCCATTGACTACAGGGCTCAAGGGAAGTAAGCTATTGGCATGTTGCTCTGTTTGCTTAAGTTCTCCAAATCTCAGACCCCTCTGGGTGCAGTGAGGAGTTAGCGAGATAGATCCAGGCACTAGGGTAGTGGGAACTGGAGAGAGGGGCTATGTGCTATAAGCCTGGGATTTGTGATTCACAGATTCCCTCAATACCAGCAGGGCTGACTCAGCCCATCATCACTCTGAGGTTGATGTTACAAAAGCAATTTATAAGTAGAGATTTCATTATAACTGTGGGACTGTTACAGTCCCATTTCACCCTCTGGACAGGTAGGGGTTTGCCCTGGTGTTCCTGGGCGAAGTGCCTCCCTCCTTGCCTACTGCAGATTGCGTGCTGCTGGGTGCAGCCCTCAGCTGCGGAGCTTGTTCAGTTCATAGATCACGAATACTCCGGAACAATTTATACAAATGGTCATGGTTTTGCCAAAGATCCGAATTTTCAGGAAGGTGTTCAGATATCTGCAGATCTCTGCTCTTGAGCCATCTAGGAACTCTCACAAAGGCCCTGCTGTTAGTGAGAGCATCTGGTACTTTCATGAGACTCCTCTATAATGCAACGCAAATACTACAGTGGTCCTTATTCCCCCAGGCCTCTCCAGAGATGCTCCCTTTTCCATCTGCAAAGGCTTCTCCATGCTACATGAGAGAATAGCAGAGACTGACACAGGTCATATTATCTGATGGCTATCCGTAGTAGTTTATGTCCAAATTTTTACAGGTGCTGTGGTGTTGCTCCGCTCAGGATTGCAATGCCTGACTAGTTTAGGAGCCTAAGTCTCACTTTTCAGTAAGGAGTTAGACACTTAGCAGGCTTCATCAGTGAGATCAGTAGGAGTGACATAACTATGCTAACCTAATCCCCGTGTGGAATTCTTCAACTGACCTACCTACCGCCACTTGGAGAGGCGGTTTACCTACAAGCAATGGTAAAACCCTTCTGTAACTGAAGCGAGTATCTACATGATGGTAGACAAAAGTCTTGACAGAACTCTGCATTTTCCTGGACAATATTATCCCTCAAAAATGTGAGGGATAACAATCTCTGGACAGAGTACTGTCGACAAATGTACAGTGTAGAACTTCTGTCGACAGTGAGGGCTTCTGGTTGCAGGGCTGCCATTTCACTTTCTGGCACCAGAGGGCCGTGCATTTTGGCAGTTCTCTGTTGACAGAGCAATTTGTGTGTAGATGCAATCTGTTGACAGAGGTTCTGTCAAGATTACCCTGTGGACAGTAAATTCTGTTGACAGATGCTTCTAGTGTAGGCATAGCCTAAATGCACAGAGAAAACATTTTAAATAGTATTTAGAATACTACCAATAATTAAAAAAAATCTAATTGGTTTATTGGATCTCCCTAAGATAATTTTTTTTCCTTTTGTGTCTCTTTCAAACATTCAACTACAGGTTGCAACTCTCTAGTCCAGCACCCACAGGACCTGACAGGTGCTGGATGACAGAATTTGCCAGACCCTGTGAGGTCAATATTGGCTAGCATTGTTACCCACACTCCCACTGCTTTCTGGCTCTTAAAACATATTTAGGGGTAAATCACAGCTAAATAACAGCAGAGAACCCAAAGAGCCAGGACTGGTGGCTGGAAACAAACCTTATGGGACCACAGGGAACTTGGCTGCATCCATGATAAATGGACATTCACTAAAACCATGCCAGATTATGAATGTTGCTGGATGAGAGAGTTCTGGATTAGAGAGGTTCAACCGGAATAAGGTTTCACTTTAACATTTTCTATACTTTAGTACTCACATCAAAAATCCATCCTCCACTGATATTCTCTTAAGGATTGTTAAGGGCTTTCTCTTCACCCCTCCCTTATTCTTGTCACACAGACAGAAAGCAGAAGACTAGAAGGCCAAAGTACAGGCAATGCAAAGTTTATTGAGGTTAGTTTCAAGGAAGCATACCTATAGCTCTGATGTCACAGAGTCTTCTCCCACTGTCCCAGCTCCTCACTTCTTAGTCGGCATAAGTATTCATTTAGCGCATGCCCTGGGTCCCAACCCTTATAATTCACAGTTAAGTTCTGTTTTGAATTATCTTGGGTTTGGGGGCTTTTGTACCACTTCTTTCTTATCCCATGGTAAGGAAAAAGTTGTGTTTCAGTCACGAGCAGGTATTTCTTTGGCTTCTAACATTTCTTATGCCTTCCAACCCATTCCCCTTGTTTCTCCTGATTGGTTGCTTGACACTGAATCGACATAGAAGCTGAGGTAACTATATCCAGCGGCACTTTAGCTCTAGCTCTTAAACAAAGTCACTGGTGACAGTTATACACTAGCGCTCTGTTGATAGAGGTCACTGTTGGAAGAGATTTCCTGATAGAACATCTGTTGACAGAGTGTAGCCACACATAAAAGCCAGTCAACAAAGCGCTCCACTCAGTCATAAGAGCAATCGGACAGCCTGACTGTTCTCTCAACAAAACAGGCACCTGGAACCACAGCAGACAGGGTTGCCCATTGTCCTGGACACCCTGGCCGCGTCTACACATCCACGCTACTTCGAAATAGCGGCGCCAACTTCGAAATAGCTCCCGTCACGGCTACACGTGTTGGGCGCTACTTCGAAGTTGAAATCGACATTAGGCGGCGAGACGTCGAAGTCGCTAACCCCATGAGGGGATGGGAATAGCGCCCTACTTCAAGTTGAACGTCGAAGTAGGGCATGTGTAGATGATCCGCGTCCCACAACATCAAAATAGCGGGGTCCGCCATGGCTGCCATCAGCTGAGGTGTTGAGAGACGTTCTCTCTCCAGCCCCTGCGGGGCTCTATGGTCATCGTGTGCAGCAGCCCTTAGCCCAGGGCTTCTGGCTGCTGCTGCTGCAGCTGGGGATCCATGCTGCATGCACAGGGTCTGCAACCAGTTGTCGGCTCTGTGGATCTTGTGTTGTTTAGTGCAACTGTGTCTGGGAGGGGCCCTTTAAGGGAGCGGCTTGCTGTTGAGTCCGCCCTGTGACCCTGTCTGCAGCTGTTCCTGGCACCCTTATTTCGATGTGTGCTACTTTGGCATGTAGACGTTCCCTTACAGTGCCTATTTCGATGTGGTGCTGCCCAACGTCGAAGTTGAACATCGACGTTGCCAGCCCTGGAGGACGTGTAGATGTTATTCATCGAAATAGACTATTTAGATGTCCCTACATTGAAATAAGCTATTTCGATGTAGCGTGCACGTGTAAACGTAGCCCCTGTGTGTCAAGGGAAGGCCCCCGCAAGAGCATCCATACAGCTTTTTTTGTCAACACAATCTGTCAATAGCAGCATTATGCCTCGTGGCTGAGAGGCAGAACGCTGCAGGAGAATGTGCGTTTTGTCAACAAACTGTAGATAAACAACATTTTGTGTGGGGACATTCCACCAGTTTTGTTGACAAAACCAGGGTTTTGTTGGCAAAACTCACTGATATAACCATAGCCATTAAGTGTTATACCTATCCCCATCTATTTTAGAGTAGTTGTAACACTCAGTGGCTTTATTATTTGTTTGCCCATAATAGTAAGAACACAAAGAATGTAAGAACAGTTATACTGGGGGAGACGATAGGTCTGTCTAGCCCAGTCTGCTATTTTCCAACTGTGGCCAATGCCAGGTGTCCCAGAGGGAGTGAACAGAACATTGAGTCATTGAGTGATCCCTCTCCTGTCTTACATTTCCAGCCTCTGACAAACAGAAGGTAGGGATCCCACTCCTACCCATGGTGGCCAATAACCATTGAAGGACCTAACCCCCAGGAATATATCTAGATCTTTTTTGAATCCAGTTAAAGTCTTGGTCTTCACAAATTTCTCTGGCAAGGAGTTCCACAGGCCTACAGTGCACTGTGTGAAGAAAAGCTTCCTTTTTTTTTGTTTTAAACCTTCGACTGACTAATTTAATTTGGTGACCCCTGGTCTTTGTGTTATGGGAAGAAGTAAATAACTTTTACTTATGCACTTTTTCCATACCTGTCATGATTTATAGACCTCTGTCATATCCCCTTAGTCTCCTATTTTTCTAAGATGGAAAGTCCCAGTTTTTTTAATCTCTGTTCATATGACACCCACTCTAAACCCCTAATCATTTTTGCTGCCCTTTTCTAAATCTTTTCCAGTGGCAATATATCTTTTTTTGAGATGAGACAACCACAATTGTACGCAGTTGTCAGGGCTGCTCCCCACTCTGACACTCTGTTTGCAGAAATTAGGTTTCCTCAGAAGGCTTAAAAATAAATATCTGACCCGTAAAAGACTTTGCTTAAAAAGTTTCCCAAAGCTAGAGATGCCCTGACCTTGGGGGGTAATCTCTGCCATCACCTGAGTGACAAAACACCTTTAACCCAGGAAGACACATTGGGACGTCTCCCTGAAAGTACACCTAGCTCTTAACCCTCCCTGAGGAGAGAGTTTAGACACAAAGACTTGTAATCTGATAGCTGACCTTTCAGTCCAAGGCCTGAATATACACAGATGCTTCTTAGGACACAGGAATCAAATCATTTGCTTTAGAAAAGTAATTTATTCACAAAACAAGAGAAAATAAATCGTGCTGGCTGCAGCACAGAGAATTACTTCCCTGGGATTCAGTTTACAGATATGGATTACAGGGGAAGGAATCAAATCATTAATCAAAGCCACTGAAAAAAGATAGTCCACAACAAACCTAAAATAACCATAACCTGATTATGTCTAACTATACCCTGCCCTTCTACTTACATATATATGGCTGGTTTTGAGAAGCACAGGGTATTTACTGGATTCATTCCAGCTGCTTGGGAGTAATTGTTTCTCTGTCACTGCTTTATCAGCCATGCAGACAAAAGACCCCTCAAACAGCAATTTTTCTCAGTTCAAAAATTTCCTCCCATTGGCTCACCTGACCACCCACTGCTCAGAATTGTCTCTGTAAGGCTTAACCCTTTCCCTGCAGTCCTTCATGACAGAGTATTCACAATGTAGGTGTACCATGGATTTATACAGAAGCAATACCATGTTCTCTGTCTTATTCTTTATCCCTTTTTTAATGATTCCTAACATTTTGAAAAGTCAAAAGTCAAATGGGCAAACAAGACCCAAAATTCTACCTCAGGCAAATATACAGGCCTGAAGGCTGTGATATCATGCTTAACAGAGATGATTTCTCAGTCTTCATGATATGGTCATAATATGCAGTGACAAAGTGGGTCTTTGCCCATGTAAGCTTATGCTCCAAAAATCCTGTTGGTCTATAAGGTGTCACAGGACTTCTCATTATAGTTATGGTGATCTATCTCCTAGTGTTGACAGCATTACCTCAACAGAATTCTTCTGTCAACCTAGCCTCTTGGGAAGGTAATAATTACAGTGATTGGAGAACACTGCCCTTGGCCTGGGGAGTGTCTATAGTGAAAGCTTACAGAGCTGTAGCTGGAGAGCTATAGCTGTGTCATTGTAGCCCTTCCACTCCTGTATTTACAAACTTTTCCCCTGGTAATTTGGCTCAACCTGCACAGGGTGACTAAGGTGTGACCTGCCGGGCGAGTTGCCCACAATGAAACAGAGGTGCAGAGTATACAGCTAAAATCCATGTCCGCTCCGCACTCTGTCGCTCACATGCTATAGGAGATACAAGGCCGAATGCTGCAATACAAGGAATGTGACTCACCCTGACAGAGATTCTGTGCTGGAAGTAAAGTAGATTACATTTGGACCCATTCTCACTAGTCCTATGGGCTTATTTACACCTAATTAGAGTATAGCAACCTTAATGGATGAATCAGACTATATATAAACTTTAATAGAAAACTCAAACGTTGAATCCCTGTTTTAAGTTCAATATTAATCCCATTTTTAACTACTCTCCTCTGCATATAAATTTTGTGTTTATATATTTTGAAGATTTGGCAGGTTTAGAAATCATGTTTTGGGAGCATTTCGACTCCTTTGGAATGCGAGGTGTGACATACGTCATTTAAATCTCCAGTGTCAGTGATCTGAAAGGGTATTGGCTTCTCCCCCAAGGAATTTCAAAATCTTTGCATGCTCATAGTTTTAATATGAAGTGTATAATATAAAGCATTTAGAAAAAACTGGGCTGTTCTTTCCCATTTCCCATAGGTCACTCATCATTCCAAGCATCATCACTAGCCAAGCCGACAACTAAATGTTCATGAGAAAAGTCACTCAGATTGCAGACCTGGCCTGGAAAAGTCCTGCTGGGTGCAGAAGAAAAACCTTTACTTTGTTGGCTTCTTCTCAGTCTTGAGCTGATGCAGTGATCACAGTTCACTAGTGTACCTTAAACAGAGACAAACAGGGCAGGGTTTTCTTTATAGGAGCCATGTATCTTGGCAGTGCTGGATCTGGATCTGGGAACTGTAGCCAGGAAGTGGGGAGCTTGGTGTGAGCGTTGGTCATGGTGGTATCAGGGCCTGATCTGCCCGATGCCCCTGAGGGCTTTCGCTCACTTTGACTCCCAAGGCAGGTGAAAGCCCACACCTCACTGCTCTGGGATCAGGTTTTGCATGAGTTCTTTCCCTCCATCACCCCCTACATTTCTGAATAGAGAGGCAAATGAAAGCATTGGCAGAAGCTCTTCCATGTATCACGGCACACTGGTGAGAGTTACCTACTTTCTCCTTTGCACAGAAACCTGTGTTTCACTTCACAGCTGTGTTTCGATTCTAATGCAGTACCAGCAGGGAGTGTTACTCAGTGTGTTTCCTGTCTCTGTGAGCCCAGGTCGCTCTGAGTCGCTCAGGCTGCTGAATGTAGAGAGCCGATGCAATGGGACAGTCAAGATTTCCCTCAGTGGTGTGTGGAGCCGAGTGCTGGATGACCAGTGGGACATGAACGATGCCAGCGTGGTGTGCAGGGAGCTCCAGTGCGGAGTCGCTGAGAAAGCTTATAACCCCCCTAAGTCTGAGCGGGGAACAGGCCCTGTGGGGCTGAGAAGGGTCCAGTGTGCCGGGAATGAGACTCGTCTGACTCAATGCAACATCTCCATGTCTGAGACAGCCCAGGCAGGAACTGCTGAGGATGTTGGTGTTGTTTGCTCAGGTGAGTTACTATGAAAATCTTACAAAGGTCCTGTCCTTGTTCAGTGGGATGGAAGCCTTCCCAGGGCCTGCCTTCACCCCACTTTGTGCTAAGATGTCATTGGACCTTGAAATAACATGAACCTGAGGTTCAAACTTTCGTTGATTTATAGGAAAAATATTGTATTGTATACAGAGAAAGATAGGCACATAATACTGTTAATACACTGCAGGAACCTCCCTCCTTCTTATATTTTCATATATTTGAGAAGTTCAAAAATTTTCATCTAAACTTTTTTCTATGAAAAATCTTCAAAATAAGATTGTGGACTTTTTGTGAAAACATTTGATTTTTTTTTCAGTGAAAATCATAGAATCATAGAATGCTAGGACTGGAAGGGACTTGAGAAGTCATTGTGTCCAGCCCCCTGCCCTCATGGCAGGACCAAGTACTGTCTAGACCATCTCTGACAGACACTTATCTAACCCGTTCTTAAATATCTCCAGAGACGGAGATTCCACAGCCTCCCTAGGCAAATCTGAAACTCCTTTGTGAAACATGAAAAATACTCATGGCCATCTAAATCTTTTGTGGGAAGAAGAATGAATTTCCTGAGCAGCTCTAGTGTACTTGGTGGTTTCTTAATCTGAAAGTCTTAAAAAGTGCTTTCTCAGCTAAGAAAACAATAGTAAGAAAAGGAGATCACAGGCACCCCATTTTGTCCAAGATTGCCATGGGTAGGGGCTCAGAGCTAGATCCCCAAAGGGACTTGCTCATTGCAAAGCCTGACCCTTAGGTTCCTTCCCTGCCCATGGAATATTCCATCCATGTGCCCAGCTCCCTGAACAATACCTGGGGAGAGTTAGACACCTTGAGGGCCAGCAAGCTGAACAGGGAGCCACCTAAACTTACCAACCGTGAAATGCCAAGGAAGTGGGGACGGTTTTGGGCCTAGATACACAAAGTTATTTATGTGCCTAACTTCCATTGATCTAATTTTTAAAGCTCTGGTACACAGGCCAGAGAAGGGCACCTATCTCCGCTTAGGTCACATAAACATGAACCCACTCCTGAAGCTAGGCCTGTAAGCCAGGTCAACTCTCACATCTGTCCAGTTTACACATAACCCGGTGGTTAAGGCACTCAAATGGGATGTGAAATACCTAGGTTCAAATCAGTGCTCTGCCGGATTTGGAGCAAGGACATGAACATAGGTGGGTGCTCTGATCACTAGACTATAGGGCAGTGGTTTTTCAGCCAGTTTGACGTGACTCACTGGTGTGCTGTGAGAACTGTTCAAGTGTCCCATGAAATTTTGTCAATGTCCCCTCGCTGTGGCTGCTTAGAGTGGCTCTCTTGCTCTCTGGATCCACCTCCTCCCCACCACCCTCCTTACTCACTCAACATCCCTAGTGAACATGACACATGTTCACTTGCCCATCCTTTTTCCTGACCTGACAAAGGTGGTCTCTTCTGTGGTGGATTTGAAACATTAATGCATTTGATCCCTGTTTAGTCTGTTGCATGCACTGCTATGCTGCAAACCTCTCTATTAAGACTGTAACCGTAGTAAATGAAAGCAAGTCTGATGCTTATAAGCAATCAATTCAGCTGAAAAATGTGTGTGCTGCAAAATTGTTTGTCTCATTGAGGAATGCTGTGTTACTGAAAAGGTTGGAAACCACAGTATAGGGTATGCTGAGGTGGGTTTCTCATGTTGGAAATGTCCATGCAGGCACCAAATCAGAAAAAAGAAGCAAGAGTGATTCTAGGTAGTGGCCAAAGCACTCGCTTGGGATGTGGAAGAATCACATCCCTGTTTAAATAAATAGGTAATAGTTTATACATTCAATATTTATAAAGATTATAAATATTTATGTATCTTGGGGGACTTGATGTTCCGCAACTTAGGAAATATATGAAAGTTGCTGCTATAGTGTGGCATTGCTGTATCCTTATAACTGTTCAATTTCCCTTCATTTAAAGGAAACGATATCAACAATAACTAAGAATTCTGCGATGGGATTTTCATTGTTCTTGGGTACACATGACTGTTACGCAAGATAATTCTGTTGTTGTTTTTGCTGGTATATAATTTATATTAAGATTCCTCAGTAAAATGTACATAGGAAATATTGATATTTTTCAAGTAACAGGTTTTTTTTGTTTTTGTTTTTTTTTAACTGCTTTGCCATGGCTACGTCTAGGTTTCAGGCTTCTGTCGGGAGAAGTCTTCCCGACAGAAGTCAGCCACTCTGGGAGCTTTCTATCAACATCCTGGTCTTCCTTATTCCACAAGGAAGAAGGGACATGTCAACAGAGTGGGTTTTCCCAACATTTGGCTCCATCTGGATGGGCCAAATGTTGGGGAAAGCCTCTCCCGACAGAACTGTCAGCAGGAGATACGCAAATGCAATGTGCAATTTGCAGAGCTTTTGCCGACAATTCTTTACAATCTAGACATAGCCTATATGATGCCCTGTACAGTACCGCACCAAAATAAATTTTCATTCCCATTACAACTGCATGACAACTACAGCGCACTAAGGGCGCATTCGTGTTCCTATTGTGTCAATGGGAGTTTCACAGCTGATTTCAGTAGGAGTAGAATAAGCCCCTCTGTGCCTGGGACTTTCTTATTGGCTCATTCATCAAATTTGCCTTTCTTCTCCTTTATTTGTAAAATAAAATGGTATCAATCTGCTTTCTTCTAACCCTCTAGTCTCTCCTGTCATGCTGGCTGGGGTGACTCATTGCTGTATGTTCGGGCAAACCACCCATTCAAAAAAAAAACAACCTTCCCCTTCCCCGAAAGAAAAGAAAAGAAAAGAAAAGAAAAAAACAAGGGCAGACTTCCCACAATGGTGCTATGTTCTGTAATTAGATTTCACAATGACAGTGACACATTTGAAGTCCTGCATCACAATACCAGTTTCACTATGCGGTCACTGTCAGTCCGTGTAGGCTCTCCAGCCTAGTTTGCCATCCAGGCAAACTGAACTAACTGAACATGGTGATAAAAGGTCCCTTAAACTCACTATCACATGGCATCAGGTTTCTTCCAGTTCCACGGGACCAGTCAGTCCCCCCAGATCAACTGATATGCCAGATTTTACACCAAAACTAATACTGATAGCCAATTCTGTAGTAAATAACCACAGATTAATTGGCTAAGAAAAAAGGAGTTATTGGAAAACTAAACAGGTACAATATATTAACAGGTAAAACAATTTGTGTCTCTAAATGGTTGCAGTGATGTAATAAACTGTCGGTTTCCGAGGTGTCTTTTCCAGGTGTCACAAGGTGCTCCACTCACTGTTGATCTGGCATCCTCTTCTGGTCCCTCTGGCAATTAGCTCTTGAGGCAAACACCTCCATTTACTGTTTGCTTGCTGGTACTCTGGCTCTGTCTGCAGCTCCTCTTGCTCCAGCTCCCACAGCATTCTCCTCATGACAGCCCTCAAGCTAGTCCATTCAGTGTTCCCCGCATGGGGTTCAGTCCATTAACAGCCCTAGGTTGCCTTCCCATTCACCGCCTTGGTGCTACTCCCAAGATGGCTACTCAGGGAACCCAGTCCACCTCTTCTGGGTTCAGACCAGGGACCCCCAGTTCAGCAGTACTAGGCTTCTTCCATCTGCTTACATTGCTACATCCCTGGACTACTTCCTACTATCCAGTTCCCCATTTCATTCTGGGTGTACCAGCCCCAAGAATTCGCCTCCCAGAATCCTCCTTCCACCTGCAGCCCACAGATACTACTTCCCCTTCCCATGCTGTTGTCTGCTTAATAATTCCTTGAACTTCTTCAGAACTATTTGAGAATACTTGGGATTCCTAGTAAGGGCTGATTCCACAAACCCTGACTTTCAAAAGTACTTCTGACTCACGTGATGATTGCCCAAAAAATTACTAAGATGAGTAAGGAATTCAGAATTAGGTCTTGGCACTCACAAGTAATGTATCAATATGGCACTCTAAAAAGTCTTCCTATTTCCCTACTGAGCGTCTCCTCTTTTTTGTGTTTCTTGTTAAAGGAAGATTTTTAACACATTTCAGTATCTCAATCATTGCACCATCATCATAAATGTGCATGGAAGTGGTTCAGTTATCATTATTTAAGACACTGACAGCTGGGCTCTATCCCTTCAGGGAGTAGGCAAATCAGGCTGGTAAATGGAGCAGGTCGCTGCGCCGGGAGAGTGGAGGTTTACTACAATGGTGCCTGGGGGACAGTCTGTGATGATGCCTGGGATCTGTCAGACTCCAATGTGGTTTGCAAACAGCTGGGATGTGGAGACGCCATCAATGCCACTGTCTCTGCTCATTATGGACGAGGATCTGGGCAGATCTGGCTGGACGATGTGAACTGCACTGGGAACGAATCCAAGCTCTGGGAGTGTCCTTCCAGGGGCTGGGGCCAGCACAACTGCAGACACAAAGAGGACGCGGGAGTTCTCTGCTCAGGTCTGATCTCAGAATGTTCTTTTGACTCCAGTTACCAGGGGTTTTAATGGAAGAAGCAGATGTTTGAGGAGAGAGCTGAGAAAAATGAGATTCTCCCTTGCTGTCTCTCCTACCTACCTACTGGGGTAATGATTAGAATGTCACCATTTCCCATTTGTTCCCACCCAAGGGTATTGGAGACGTCCCAGCATTTCCCTAGTGTTGGAAGGGGTAGGCACTGCCTTCCTGCAGGTATCTATGTGTAACTCCTGAGAAAAGGTGACTTTCTGGAGACAGCCATTGTATTTCTAAGGGACTTGTGGCTCCCAGAGTCTCTGGGCTTGTCTATATTAAGTGGAAGATCGACCCAGTTAGTGTCAATCTTCCAGAGTTCAGTTTTGCACATCTAGTGAAGACAACGCAAAATTGATCTTTCTGGGGTTGGCAGTCGATCCCTGAACTCCAAGTTATCGCATTGAGTATGGTAGGTAAAAGCAAGAGTACAGAGACTAGGTCTTCACTAGGAAAATAAATCTATTCTGATACATCGATTCTAGCTACGAAAATGTCGTAGCTACAATTGCACATCTGAAATTCACTTATTTTCCCTAGTCTCGACCCAGCCTCTGATTCTTGGAGTGATTCCCTGACACTCACTCCTGTAGAATAACAGGCAGGACTGCTAGTACTCCCTGGGATTTCATTCTTCACAACCCAGCTACTGTTAGGAATATACAATTTAAATTACATTTTACTCACTTCTTTGTAGAGTTCACAGATCTGCGGCTGGTGAGCAGCACTGACTGTGCCGGGCGGCTGGAGGTTTTCTACAATGGGACGTGGGGCAGTGTTTGCTCCAATCAGATGTCTACAGTCACCGCAGCAACTGTCTGCAAACAGCTGCACTGCGGGGATGGAGGGTACATTGATTCAGACTCTGCATATGGAGAAGGTTCTGGTCCAACGTGGCTGGACCATGTTGCATGCAGTGAGCAGCACAGCTCCCTCTGGCAGTGCCCGTCTGAACCATGGAATGAACAGTCCTGTGATGACCGAAAAGAGGAGACCCATATTTCTTGCACTGGTAATTCTGAAAGTGTCTCTTCATGGGCACACTCGCATGCTCTGCACGTGTAAGTCATTTAAAGGGTGTGATAGGAGCTCTGCATGTGTTTACTTTTTAATGTAGACACATCTATATTCTCAGCAGTGACACAACCATATTTTCATTGCCCATTTTAGAAATGAGACTATAGGCTGTGGAAAACAAACATGGGAGTTAATTGAGCTGTGTGGTTGACAGTGCACTCGCCTGGTGAGAGCCCACAAATGCCTCTGTTCATCCCAAAAGGACAGCCACGCACATCCCCAAATTGATTTTCACTATCAATCAAACAGGCTGATCCCTGTCTGGGAGGATTTAGTAGTGGTGGGGCCTTCCAGCCCTCATCTTCTTTGATGTTGTGAGCCTGCTTTCAGCGACCAGGACATGGGTGGTCCTGGGGAGTGGTTGGAGCAGGAGTTGTTTGCCAGAAATCAGAGACCAGGGTCAGAGCTGGAGTCAGAAGTCAGGAATTGGAGCTGAGGGTTAGGACTGGGCTACCTGGAGTGAGGCAAGGCAAGAGCAGGGCTGGATATAAAGCAGGAGCATGAGGTTAACCATATCATTGGCTATATGCTTCAAGTGGTTGCTGCTTTGGCTGCTGGGCTTAAGATCTAGGCTGGCGACCCTTCCCACCATTCAGGCAGGCTAGGCAATCAGGCAACCTACCACACGACAGCTCCTTTTAGTAGGTCACCTGGAGGGCGGGCTCTGATTTTTGACACCCTGGCTACGTCTACACGTGAAGGCTACATCGAAGTAGCCTATTTCGATGTGGCAACATCGAAATAGGTTATTTCGATGAATAACGTCTACACGTCCTCCAGGGCTGGCAACGTCGATGTTCAACATCGACGTTGTGCAGCACCACATCGAAATAGGCGCAGCGAGGGAACGTCTACATGCCACAGTAGCACACATCGAAATAAGGGTGCCAGGCACAGCTGCAGACAGGGTCACAGGGCGGACTCAACAGCCAGCCGCTCCCTTAAAGGGCCCCTCCCAGACACACTTGCACTAAACAGCACAAGATACACAGAGCCGACAACTAGTTGCAGACCCTGTGCATGCAGCATGAATCCCCCGCTGCAGCAGCAGCAGCCAGAAGCCCTGGGCTAAGGGCTGCTGCACACGGTGACGATAGAGCCCCGCACGGGCTGGAGAGACAGCGTCTCTCAACCCCCCAGCTGATGGCCGCCATGGCGGACCCGGCAATTTCGACGTTGCGGGACGCGGATCGTCTACACTGTCCCTACTTCGACGTTGAACGTCGAAGTAGGGCGCTATTCCTATCTCCTCATGAGGTTAGCGGCTTCGACGTCTCGCCGCCTAACGTCGAAGTTAACTTCGAAATAGCGCCCGGCGCGTGTAGACGTGACAGGCGCTATTTCGAAGTTGGTGCCACTACTTCGAAGTAGCGTGCACGTGTAGACGCAGCTCCTGCCTGTGAAATTTGGTTCTAGATCAGAATTCCAAGAAGCGTGCTTGTGTCTCTGTGTATGTTTGTTGTTGATCCGCTCCAGCCCCAGTTCAAGGGTGCTGTTTCAGGATGGCCGGAGCTGCAGGGCAGGGCAGCCACTGTGCATATCAGGATGCTGCTTGTGTAACCCACGTACCTAAAGGTGTGGGGTGTTGGCCCATGTAGTGGCACCTAGACCACTTACAAAGAGAATGAATGAGTCTCCTCTATGATCATACTAGCAAGGCAGTGGCCTTTCAGCTCAAACTGTAGAGGCTCATGCACTAAGCTCCAAGGGTCCCAGGTTTAGTTCTGCCTGTAGGTAGTTACACTTGCCCTTTGTCCTGGACTCCAACCCATGAGGGAAAGGTGCACAAATTAAGTGAATTACTCCTCTTCCCCTGTGGCCAGGAGTGAGAGGCTTATGGACAACCTACATACTTCCTCCCTGACAGGCAAATGGGAAGAAGAGCAAGTAGTGTCCTGGAGGGCATGGCTGCTGCCCCCCTTCCAAAATGGCACCCTTGCCCTGGTTCTAACTACACCAATTCTTTTCTCTGGATCCCCACAATCTTGTGGAGAAGTTTCAGCTGACAAATAGGTTTAGCTTCAGAGGCAGGAGGGACAGGTAGATGAGGAGGGGGGAACAGACTCAGATACCCAGAAATGAACACGCCAGTAGGGAGGTGCCTAAAGATTTCAAAATCAAGAGGCTCAGCTGAGTGTTAAATCCATTCCCTATTAAAAAAAGTAGCTAAAACTGTGTTGATATATGGCTATGTCTACACTAGCCCTTTCCCTTTGGAAGGGGCATGGTAATGAGTGAGTTGGGAAGATGTTAATGAGGCACTGCCATTAACATGCAGCCCCTCATTAGTATAATGGTGGCCACGTGCGATTCGAAAGTGCCGCATTCAAATTGCGTGCCGCCCATGTAGCTGGGGGCCTTTCGAAAGGACTCCCCCCGACTTCAAAAGCCCCTTCTTGCTAAAACCAAATAGGAAGAAGGGGTTTTCGAAGTCCAGGGGGTTCTTTCGAAAGACCCAGTCTATATGGGCGACGCGTGATTCAAAAGCGGCACTTTTGAATTGAGTGCGGCCACTATTATGCTAATGAGGCACTGCATGTTAATGGCAGCGCCTCATTTTCATCTTTCCAGCTCACTCATTACCATGCCCCTTCCAAAGGGAAGGGGCCAGTGTAGACATAGCCTATGTTTTTAATATACAAATCACCCTATTCTCTTCTACATCCCAAATCCTTCTCAGTCCATTTACTTCATGATTTTCTATCCATAGGAGGGAAGCCAAAACCACTTCAGAACGTGTCTGCCGAATGTCCAAACTCTACAAACTGCACAGGTATCTGCTTCTCTGTGTCTCCCTCTTGATCCCCAAGAGTCTTCCCAGCTGTCCCACTGACGCGATGTTTCTGCATTTCCAGACCAGGAGAAGCTGCGCCTCGTAGGAGGAGGGGACAGGTGCTCGGGCAGAGTGGAGGTTTGGTACCGTGGCACCTGGGGAACAGTTTGTGATGACTCCTGGGACATGGCGGATGCTAATGTTCTGTGTAAACAACTGGGCTGTGGTGCTGCTGTGTCTGCTCTGGGCGAGGCTGCATTCGGCCAGGGGACTGGTCCCATCTGGGTGGAGACGCTGCATTGCAGAGGGACGGAGTCATCTCTGTGGGACTGTCCTGCCAAGCCCTGGGGTGAGAGCGACTGTTACCATAAGGAGGATGCAGCTGTGAATTGCTCAGGTGAGTGACAGGAGATGTTTCAGCTCCATGCTGTGACATCCAAGGTGGAAGATGAATCAATATCACCCACACACCCTCTTTGGTCATGGTCCAGGTCCTCCCAAACCTGGTGTGCAGGAGCATCGTGGGTATGGTGGGGTGGAATTTCTGTGAGGTCAGATTGGCTCAGATATCAGTCCATGTGCCCTCTGCATTCATCACAGGCCCCAGTGTGCTGGTTTGTTACCAGTATCCTCAGCACAAGGATACTTGGTTACAAAATCATTAACATATAGGTTCTGTGCTGCTAATGGGGAGTTTGTGGAGGTGGCAGGTGGAGACCCCCTAGGACTCTCGAAGAGGATGTTCTCCTAGTAAGAAACACGTGCCCTCTTCCTTGCTCCCGGCTCCAGCTCTCCCCCTTTCCTCTTCACAGGTATGATACAGAAGATGGATTCTCTGAATACGCCAGGTAAGACATCCCCCTTCTCCCATCAAAGGTCATGTTTCCCTGGGGCTGGGTCCCACAGGAGGAGCTGGAAGCTACAGCCTGAGGATGGGAGTTCCTTTCCACAGCCTATGAAATCTAGGGGACAGTGATACCCAACGGAAGCTGCAGGCTGTGCTGAGCAGAACCATTCCTGTGTCCTGGCTCTAGCTGATGGAACCAGGTCCGTGATTTAAACAACATCCTGTGAGCAGTCCCAAAGGCACACAGACTGTCACATCCCATTACCCTGCTGTCCTGCATCATGTAGTGAGTGCCTGGGGAGCTCCCTCTTCCCCCAGCCCACGACTCTCACAGAATAATGTCTCCTTGTCACATAATCCGAGAGGTAGGCCTGTTAGTCTGTATCCTAACAGAACAACAAAGATGTCATGTAGCACTTTAAAGACTAGAAAAATAATTTATTAGGTGATGAGCTTTTGTGGGGCAGATCCACTACTTCAGATCTGGATATTTGCCCCATGAAAGCTCATCACCTAATAAATTATTGTGTTCATTTTTAAAGTGCTACATGACTGCTTTTTTTCCTGTCACATGTTTGTGTCCATCCAGCTCCCCCGCGCCGCCGTTCGACCGACAGTGGGGGAGTCACAGTGCCTGTGATGATCTGCATTGTCCTGGGGGCCCTTCTCTGCCTGGTCTTAATCCTGCTGGGGGTGCAGGTGCGAAGTGCCAGGGCCCAGCGCAGAGGTGAGTCCTGTAGGATGTTGCTGTGTGAAAAGCCTCTGCAATCGCAGGGGGAGCTGTGCCTGAGGAGGGGTCACTGGGGGTGTAAGAGAAGTACAAACTGCATTATACTGGTCAGCCATGCGGTGGTGTTGTGCATAACAATTTATTTTAGCTAATCTCAGCCAAGGAATTATTGTAGTGAATGTTTAAAACAATTGACAGCGAAGGCAGATTTAACAACACAACATACAGTGGAGCCAGTGGTCAAGGGGAAAAGAGCAAGCAAGCGAAGTTCAAAAGTTATATGCATAACCTCCCTTGTTCTGGGTGTAGGTGGAGGGAGTTAAGACTCAATCAATAAATGTCCTCAGGGCCTCACACATAAAGCACAGCAAAATCTCAGATTCTGTCGCTTTTCATAAGTTCATGGGTGGACTTGATCATAGCCAAAATGCTGGGAAGGTGCAGTGAATACATCTGGTGTGTAGCTCACTGGGAAGGAAGCTCTGTAGCCATATGATACAGTGTTGCAGATCTTGTTTACCTGAATGACATCCGAGCCAGCATCACCTATCAGTTAGTTGTACTGATATCAGATGTCAGTTGTATAGTTTTACGATCAGCGCATTGGCACTTGTCTGACCAACCCACCTCCTTTATCCAGGCTTGGGACTGGCATGCAACCCCTACAGGCTTCATGGCAGTGTTTGTGTTAAATGTGAACAGCTTTTAAAAAAGGGCTCTTTTAAAAAAAACCAACAAGTTGCAGACATTGTTTCTGTGCTTGTTTAACTTTAAATTGAGGGGATAAAACAGCAGTTTTCTCCCACATAGTAAAGTTTCAAAGCTGTTTAAACAGGGGTGAAAGTGACTTAATTTTTTACAGGCGCTGCCCTATCACAACTCACCCCCTGACCCCCAGGATGGGCATGAGAGTGTTGCCAAGACAACGTTACTTGTAACACATTTAAGTGTGGGGTAGAGTGCAGGGGGTCCTGTTGCATTCCCCTGTCTCTGGGCTGCCCAGGGGAGAGGCAGAGGAATGCAACGAC
The DNA here is from genome assembly GCF_033958435.1 of Carettochelys insculpta. Taxonomy (NCBI): domain Eukaryota; kingdom Metazoa; phylum Chordata; order Testudines; family Carettochelyidae; genus Carettochelys; species Carettochelys insculpta. The sequence goes on along the minus strand of NC_134137.1, from coordinate 234,569,924 downwards.
TGCTGCAATTTGCTCTTGCTCCCTCATCAGAAGAAGCAAGAAAAGCGACAGTATCCTGGTACATGCGGCCACAGGTCCCCATCCCTCAGAACATCAGTGGGGGTGGGACTTGGGGCTGGGACAGCTCCAGAAGGAGCACTCACAGCCAGCTCCTTCCACGGCCCTGCCGCAGAGGAGGGCAGCCCTCAGGAAGTGCCAGCTCACTACAGAAATTACACCAAGAAACTGCACATACCGTCAACACCTCCATATTGCAGGGACTACAGACCTTTGGGGAGACAGTACTTTCTGTTTTTACAGCACTGCCCAAATATTAGCTAACTGTTCCCAATACAATCCTTAGGCAGTACCTATGCACAGGTCACTTTGTGAGTAGGTACAAGCAACAGGATGGGAGCAGAATGATTTTGGGTGGCATTGGGGGTAAAGGAGTACATTTATCAAGACTGAATATCAAGAGAAACATAATGGTGGTGAAATTGCCTATACAATGAACATAGCAGTCCCAGGTCCCCATCACCTGGAGTGTTGAAATCTGAACTGGACAGAGCAATGGAAAATCGCTGTAGGGACCAGTCCTGCACTGGTCATAAGGAGAGGGCTGGATACTCTCATGGGGTTTCCCATCTCTGGTTTCGCTGACCCGGTGCAAACACGATCCTTTGTTTTCAGGCTCCAGAGGACCCTGGGATCCCTTCTCTGAGGCCGTGTATGAAGAAATTGATTATAACCTAATGAGACAGAAGCAGCAGATGTTCAGTGTCTCAGGTCTGTGGGTGTCATTCCTAACAGGGAACAAATCTCGAGTGTACTTTCCATCCTGAGGCCCTCACTGAGCGCTAAATCTCCACAGTCTTCCGCCCTGGGAGCTGTGTATGGCCACAGGAGCTGGGCGTGTGAGGAAATCAATGACTTACTGGACTCAGATGAATGAGTTTCCTTCTCAGCCTACTCTGCCAGCCCTGTTCTCAGGGCAGTCATTCCCATCTGTCCATCCTGCAACCTTGGAGGGTGATTAGCTATGGGTTAGGACTCTCTCTATCTTTTTGCACCATTCTGACTCAGTGTCAGTTAGATGGGAAGATGCTACTTTTGGTTTAGGAAGTTGTCGGGCTCTTTGATCCTGGGCACTGAGTTTCCTTTGTGTGATTTCTGAGATCAACATTCTCCTATTTGCTCATGGCGAGAGTAGATCACAGACTCTGATCCTAAGAAGGCCAAGGCCTAATTTGGTAACAGGGCAGAGGAGGGAGAGTATCTTGCTTCACAAAGTGCGAGTCATGCAGACCCATTGACGGAGGGATAAAGGGGGTACTTGTCCCGGTACCCTTTGAAATGCCATGCAGCGTTGTGCCGCCACTCCATGCACAGTTCAGAGGGACCGTGGGAGTGAGGGCCCAGGGCTGACTGCCCTAAGCCCAGCCCCTTCCACTCTTGTCCCCATCCCTTCTGGGGATGGGGAGCCAGGTCTACCTCCCACCTTGCACCCAGACCCACGGCAGCTGTCAGTGCCTCTGGAGTCACCTCCATGGCTGAGGAGGTCTGGAGCGTCCATAGACCAGCAGACCCAGCAGTGGTTTCGTGGACCACACCATGAAGCAGCAACATCCAGGAGGAGGAGATAAACATTCTTTTCTAAGGAGATTGTGGCACCCCTCCCCCAGTGTGAATCAAAACAAACTCTCCAGCTAATGAGTAGGATACAGGTGAAACCAATAGCAGGCAGGTGATTGCACAGTGAAGGGCTCACTGCATCCCTAACTCACCTCATGGGAGCAATATGGCTGTCCCTGGTATTCTCCCAGTCTTAATCCACCCCAAAGCCACATTTACCCCCAAAAAATCAATATTTCCCTTGGAAAGTCTGTGTCAGCCTCCCACCGCTCAGTGATTTAGCATCTTCTCTAGAAGGAGCAAATCCAGAGACTATAAATCCTGCTCCAGTACCTGAATACATTGCCCATCAGCCAGTTTAGTTGCTCGCACTGTGATACCATCCCATTTGCCATTTCTCTTGTCTCTTATTCAGATGATTCAGTGGCAAAGTTGCGGTACTACACCGGGGACAGCGAGGGAGAAAATGATCTTGGATCAGAACCAGGTAAAAAGGGTGGGAGATGGTTACATATACACCCAAAGCTGGGGAAATAATTAAATTTCCACATCAAAGGTTTTTGTCCAATACTTTAATGAAAACATTATCAAGTCCTGCCCCTTTCTGCATCTGAGGGCAGGAGCTTCAGAGAACAGCGAAGAGAAACATTTACATGACTTGAAAGAATCTGACTTTCACAGCTGGCACCTGTCACTAGAACCTCTCTGGTCTGTGCTCCATGATCCCAGTTACATGCCTCCACAGCATGACATGTAGCTCATGTCATGATCTGGCCCATGTAAAATAAGAACCTTCATTCACATTTTTATAGAGTTCATTTGGATTCACACTGGCTGATTCTGGTGCAGCAGCTACTGTTTTCCAATGTGTCCAGGGTTAGCTTAACACTAGCCCAGATCTTGATCTCATTGAAGGGCAGGACACCGTTGTTATTGATTGCAGTGGGGCAGGGCTGGGCCGCGTATATTTTTGTGTAAATAAAGGTGGCACAATGCCATGATTCTCCCTTTTCCCCTGGATCCCTCAGTGACCTCTTCAAGAAACTCAGGGGAAAACAGCCCAAACTCCAAAGCAACAGGCATTTAATATGGGGCATGAAAACCTGCTAGGAAATGGTCATGTTCAGGGGAAGCTGAGAGTGGTGTTTGCTGTTCTAGAGGGAATGTCCCTTGCGGGGTCTCAGCTGGATTATGAAAATGTGGAGGAGCCTGCATCGGGTGACATCCCCAGGACTCTGGATGGCCAAGGTGAGAAGTGAATCTACCTCCTGAAACCAACATGACCCATTGACTAGCGTGGCTGTTCACCTACCCTCTCTCTCCATTTTCTAGTCTGCCCTTTGGTCCTGAGCATAGGGACAAGAATTAACTAGACTAGCCTGGGCAGACCCAGAGGGAGCATTCTACAGTGAACAGCTCACCCCAATGTTCTCTTAAGGAGTCTTATGTTTGTTCTCTTAATGTTTCCTGTTTGCATCCCTCCTAGAGGTCTCCTTTGATTTTTCTCTGTATAGTCTGGCAGGATAATTTCAAACAGGTAAACAGAGAGGTGTGTATGTGGTGTGCATTAGAAACAATACACATAACTCCTTCATTTTCCACACCTGGCATGTAGTTCATTTCACCATTCAGTGTAATCTATTTCTTCATTATCATTAATTCTCACTCTTATTGCAGAGATCCCTGACCTTCCTGCAGATGCCCCAGGATATGGTTATGATGATGCCGGGGAAGTTTTTGACCATGAATATGACCCTGCTTCTGGACCTTATGCCCAGGAAGTCCCTGAAGCCCCTGGGGTTGATGAGGAGCATGGAGATTCACAGACAGGTGAATGGAGAAATGGAGTGTTGCTGATTCTCAAAAAAATTTGCTTGACTCATCACATTTTCTTTTTGTCACTCTGTTTCTTCAGTTTAACCTAAAATGTCTAGTCTTGATGAGAGCTTTGTGTGGGCAAATGAGGGATGCGGGATGTCCAAGCATGTGTCATGGGATAAGACCCCATCCTGCTCCAACCACCAGGCGGACCATCTGCTGTTGTAGGTCCCTCAGGGATTGTTTCATGTGTCAGGAGTTACAGCAGCCCCTCCTAGCTCATCAGGGTTTCATCACCAGCTCACTGCCATCTCCCCACTTTTCCTGTACCAGGTAGGTTGCAGCGCAGAGAGAATTGTCATCATCATCATCAACAACAACCATAGGCTCAGCGACTGTTGGTGTCTGATGCCTCCCCTACTATTTCCTTCCATCTTTCCCTCTCCAATGAGGGGTGGCTTGGTTTCTGTAGACTAGCTCCGCACCAACCTGCTAAATCATCTACCCATTCTCTGTGGAGTCTGCATCTCCTATTTGAACTGTCCATCATGCCATATACCAGGGTCTTGATTTTTTTGCTCACCATTCATTCTGAAGATATGCCCAAATACCTGTAACTTCCATTGTATAACCTTCTGCAGTAGGTTCTCTTTTGGCTGTATCTTCCTATATAATTCCTTGTTTGTGACCTTCTGCATCCATCCTCTTTTCAGGATCTTTCTAAAACAATTCCTCTTGAACACCAATATCCTTCTTTTCTAATCTTTCATTATCACCCATGTCTCACATCCATACAGCATACTGCTGAATACACAGGTTTTCAAGATGCTCAGCTTCATTCCTAAGCTAATCGCTTTGCTTTTCCAGATCTTACTCATTGCCTTTAAACTAAGTCTTGCTTTCACTATTCTACATGCGATTTCCTTCCTACAATCTAGATCATACATCATGTTTCTCCCCAGGTACATGAACTTCTCTACGTTTTCTAGGTCAATCCCATCTACACTGATTTTTCTTCGTATTTCCTTATATCCAAATACCATTGTCTTCATTTTATTGATGCTCATAATCAGTCTGTACCACTTCCCTTCCTCATTTAACACCTGCACCATTCTCTCTAACTTTTTTTCATCCCCCTCGATGACAACTATATCATCCACAAACCTCAAGTTGTTAATTCTCATCCCGTGCAGTGATGTCCCTTCTACTTCTTCCTTGATTTTGTCTATTGCTCTTTCTAAGTGTGTGATGAAGGTACTTGGCGATATCAGATTTCCTTGTCTCATACCTTTACTCATTCTAAACCAACTTGCCAACTCTCCACACATTCTCACCACTGCCACTGCATTATCACTGATATTCTTCAACAACTGCTATCCGCTCCGTACAACTCCACCACTGCCCGTCACTTTCTGATCTATGCCGTCAAATGCCTTTTAAAAATCGGCGAAGCAATTGTAGATGTTCTTGCTCTTTCATTGAGCTTTCTCCGCTATCAATCATACAGCCAATATCTGCTGTAAGGTACTTCTCTCTTTCCTGAATACTGCTGCTCATCTGCTAGATGTTCTTCTCTCTGAGATCTCCGTCTCTCCATCAGTATCATCATTAGCACCTGGCCTAGATGTCTTGTGAGGGCAATCATTCTGCAGTTCTTGCTCTCCAATGTGCTTCTTTTCTTGTGTATTGTCTTGTCCATTCCGTAGGTGCCTTCCCTTCTTTCCATGCTATATTAGATAGTCAGTGTATTTTCTGAATCATACTTTCTCCACCGTATTTGATCACCTGTCCTGTAATCTTATCATTTCCAGGGCTCTTGTTGTTCTCTAGTCGTTTCACTGCTCTTCCTACTTCCTCCTTCAAAATATCAGCCTTGCTCTTGATGGTTGGTGGTGATATCCCTTTCAGTTCTTTGATCAGTCTCTCTGAGACACTCTGGTCCAACTTTTGCTTTGTATAGATCAGTGCAACATCTTATCCATCACTGCACAACCTTCTTTTTATTCATGAGTACCTACCTTATCGTTCTCTTCTTTGATAGCCATCTGCTTCTCCTGTCACTTCCTGTTAATATTTCCAATCATCTTATATACCTCCCTGGTCTTACACTCTCCGTGATACCTCTCTGTGTCTTCACACTGCTCCTCTGACTATTTCACCTTATTTATTCTGGCCATTTTCCTTACCTCATTGCTTTTCACTCTATATTGCTCTTCTGTCACCTCAGAAACATCCCTTCTGATCTTCAGTACTCTCTTCTCTTGGACCAACTTCAGGATCTCCTGCATAATACACTTCTTATTGATCTCTTCTCCTGGAACCATCTGCTTAATTGCCTCTTCTATCACAGTGCGTATGCCTTTGGCTCTCTTATCTAGGTCTTTCTCTGTGCTCACATTCCTGATCTTCTCTTCAAGATCTGCTCTATATGCATTCCCTATTTCATCCCCACCTAGCCTCGCCACATCTCTTCATTTCTTAAACTGTGTCTTATACTTTCTCTAGAGTTTCATCTTGATGTTCACAATCACTAGACTGTTGTCTGAGTCCATATCCACTCCTTGGAAAGTTCAGAACTTCTGTACTGATTTTGCCCATCTTCTTATCAAGATCATACCTATCATGTTCTTGGACTTACTGTCATTCAATCACCGTGTCCACTTCCCACAGTCCTTTTCTTGGAATCTCGTACTGCAGATCACCATCTCATGCTCCATAGCAAACTCTTGTAATTTCTCACCTTGTCATTTCTTTCTCCATGTCCAAACCTTCCCATAACTCTTTCCCAACTTTCATTATCTGTTCCAACCTTTGCGTTCCAAATTCCTTCGATGATCAACACATCTCTCTTTGGTATCTCCTCCAGCACCTCTGTCAAGTCTGTATAGAATAGCTCTGATACCAGAAAGAATCTGTTCCCAGATAATTTCTCTCTGGAAAAAAGAGAGAGATACTTTCATAAATCTGTCAGGGGCTCACTCAGAGGAATTAGGGGTGGGGGCTAAATCACAACCCATATGGTATATTGCCCACCCATTATGTGAGTACACATGAATGGAGAATGAATACATTGACAGTAAAGTGGCATCTTTGCAATTTTCAGACTGGAGTCTTCACTCAAAGAGTAAAAAGGCCTCTGGGGCTGAGAGACGTGCCCTGGCCTCACCTCCTCATGATACCAGTTATGATGATGCTGAAGATGGTGTTTCAGGGACATCGATATAAGAATTCCTCAGTTCAGCTCAAGTATCTGTATATGTGTAAATGCTGCATGATTAGGCTCTTTTTGTCCCAAATGCTCATTGGGCCACAAGGGCATTGGAGACAGTCCCTGCCTGGAACTACTTTATTTAGTTGTGCTTTTTTTTTTTTACTTGTGTTTAGATGCAAGAAATTATTCCTGGTGGAAATATGCACCATTCTGCAAAATTCTCCATATTTTGTCAAAATAACAATATAGTTACATAGGTTTCAGTTATTTTGGTAATTTATTTGTATGGTATGTCTGCAGCAATACAGAAATGTGAAAGACTCAGGAAATGTGTTTTTTCAGATTCCTTATTAGGCATATAAATACAAAATGTTGAGCAATTCATTTAATCTACAATACAGAACCATATTTCCTGTCTCTGCCCTCAGCAGCAGAAAAAAGGTTTGGCAGACTCAGAGTAATAGAGGGTCTGAGAGATGAGATAGGAGCCTGGGAGTGAACCTGAAGGGTTGTTGGGTGTGGGCAAAAGACACATGGGACAGGGTTTTTTGAGTAGAGGCAGAGAGGGATCATTGAAGAGCCTTCCCCATGTGAACCCTTGCTGACCCCTAGACTCTCTCATTCAGTCAGGCACATTTGTTCTTGTCCTCATGCATCCCCATATGACTTTGCACCCACTCACTGCATCACCATGTTTGTCTGTGCTCCCACTCAGCTACCTACTTTCACCCATGTGTCCCTTCACCCCCTCTCCCCATGTGACCGTGAATCTCCACTCTTCTTCAGTTCCCTGGCCTAGTCTGCCCTCCCCAACTAGGTCTTGTGAAGCTCAGTTTGTGGCCCCCAAGCAGCCCCTTGTGCTCCATGCTGCCAATACCCCATTTCCCCTGTCTCCTGACCTAGCCCAGCCATCAAGGCACTAGAAGGAAAGCACAGGTAGCTTCTTCTCTTTCCTATGGGAACCTGGAGCTTCTGCTTTCTTCTAACACCACAAACACATCTGGAGGGAAGAAGGCAGAATTACAGAAACCTTCTGTTAAGTTATTTTCTGCAGGGAAAAAAATGTGTGGCACATGAATCGTTCACATGTGCAGTGGTGCAGAATTCCCTCAATGGTAAAGAAATAAATGTAACTGAATCATAGTCTGGGAATTCCCCTGTAATTTCCCATTGATCATATCATCTGGAACTTCCCTACTTTTTTGTTTCTAATGTTTCTTCGTGATTTTCAATAAAACTTTTTTGAAGGTGTATTGCAGAGGAGATGCTTCTCTCATGAGATGTGTAAGGCACTTCTCTGGGGACCACCAGACATGGAGAATGTAACACTGTCAGAGTGTGAGAGGAAGGCCAGGCAGGGCAGGGGTTAAACAGGGCCTGTTGGCCCAATCAGCCCCACCCTGGTTCACCTGAAGCCAGTGTCAGGCCTGGAGGGGTATAAAGGGAGGGAAGCCAGCCCAGTTTGGGGCTGACCAGCCAAGGGGGCAGGAGCTGGCTCTGAGGCAGCAGGGGCAGAAGCTGGCTCTGAGGCAGCAGAGCCAGAGCTGCTACCTGGTTGGCTGCTGGATGGCAGAGCCTCAGTACCCTCCCCAGGGAACCTGTCTCCTGCCGGAGGGGGAACTAGGTACTCGGGGCCATGCCCCAAACTTATCCCACAGACTCTCGGGTGGGGCTAAAGACCCACACCCCAGGCCCTGGCAAGGGGGCCTAGCCACTAGGCTACCCTGTCAACTGTGGGAACCGCTCACAAACACCAAAAAGGAACAGGAAGGTGTCACATCTCAGGTATCACAAGCTCTAGGATGGGTCAATGTTCTGAAAGTAAATCATCCATCTGAGGCATGATAAGAGTGAGAAATACAGCAACAAAATATGCCTAACTCCAGGGAGGGCCCTACCTCACCATCCAGACAGCAAATTTTCCTGTGAAATCATGGTGGATAAATGGGAGGTTAATTACCTTTAATGCACATGTATAAAATTAGTCAGTAGTGAGAGGAGGCCTTTAACTTTTCCTCTGTCTTACAGATTCTGACACTATGCTCATTATTGTGTCATGAGAGCGTTGTACAGAGATGGATGAAGTGACATGATTGTGATGGAATCCTTGGGGTGCAACCTGGTAGTGTGGGGCTGCTGTGTCCCCTTATCTTTCTGGCCCAGTCTGTCTCTCACAAGTATTTCACACTGATAAGCAGGAAACCTAATGGGTCAGTAGGCCACACAATCCCACAGAGTTGGCCTACTGTATTGATTCTGGCCATGAGCCCATTCTGCCCTTAGTAGAAAGGCCGCATGTTGACGCCGGCCATTAGGCCTGCTGTCCTGAGTGGAAGTGCCACTTAATCATTATCAACCCTGGTCTGTTCTACCACAGTTGATAGTCACAGTCACGAATGAGGGACCTAACCAACTGCTATACAGAGTGTACCTGCCCTACAACAACTTGGTGAAGAATGTGGGGAAAGGACAGTCTTTGATGGGAGGCTCAGAAGAAGGGAATGATAGAACAATGCTCCTGCACTAGTCAGAAACAAATACTGAGAAACTCCTCAAGTGGATGCTGGAAAGTCAGGAGCAAAAGGTGGCCCAGTAGCAGCAGGCTCAGGTCATGCAACAGGTTACCAGTCAACACAGCTGCAGATGAGCCGGCATCAGGAGCAACAGTAGCAGCTGTATGAGGAGTTGGCTGCCCAGCAGGAGTGACTGGCTCAACAGGAGGTGATGCTATTACAAGCAATAGGGCCATCAAGGCCCGTGCCTAAAGGGACAGGACTAGGGGATACCCTGTCAGGACTGCCTGTATATCTAACCAAAATGGAGCCTGTTGACAACCCAGAGGCATTCTTTGTCACCTTTGAACAAGCTGTGGCAGCTGCCCATTGCCCCTCTCTCGTGGCCCCCTGACAAACTGGCCAGGTACAGGCCACTTACCATAAGTTTGCAAAATTTTGGATTTCCCCTGTGTGAAAGCTGCCATATTGAATCACACCAACAAAAGCCTGGAGACCTACCATCAGAAGTTCTGCAAAGAACAGTACCTGCCCTGAGCTCCATTATGGGCAGTGGCCCAGTGCTTGTGGGAGTATTGCTGGAGATGGCTAAGCCCTGAGAACTTAGTGGACACCCAGGTAGCAAGAATAATGGCTCTGGAATCACTCATACACATAATGCCGGGAGGGGGAAAAGAGTGGGTGTAACATGATCACTCCACTACCTTGGCTGATGCTGTCTCATCGAAGGAGGGTTAGCCAGCGTGGATGGATTTGAATGATGAACCCCCAAATCAGAGGATACAGCAGGGTGGAGGGAAAAACCCTGATCAAAAATAGTTGAGGTTCAAGGTAGCAAGATCTTGGCACAAACGTAACACCACTGGGCACCCAGGGGCCACTCATGGGAACTAAGCAACACATTCAATCCTGATATAGGAAGAGGCTGCCCCAAGTACAGGATCCAGGCCATAGACCCAAGCCACAGACTGTCATGGCTAAAGGATGCTATTGTGAGTGTGGGTGAGAGGGGCATTTTTGGAGAGATTGTCCCTTCATGGACTGTGCTTATGAACAGGTGTGGACTGCAAACCACCAGGCTTAGTAAAGGTGGGGGGAAGCTGAACACTTGGTATCTGTCACAGAGGTAAATGGTATCTCAGAGACAGCTCTCTTTGACTTAGGCTGTGGCCAGATGTAGCCAGCTTGATGGGCTTCTCAGATCCCTCAGGAGAACCCATATACACACAGTGCAGCCCCAGGCAGATTTGGCCATACCCCACAACCAAAGTGCACCAGGTTGTGGACTTGGCTTCAACAGTATCATATCCAGTGATCCTGGGATGGGATTGGCAGGTTCATAGAAATCCTGCAGGACTGGGTCATAGAGGAGGAGACGTGCATAGTAGTAAAGCAAGAATTCCTGGGCTATGCGTGATCAGAGGACCTGGATAAGGGTCCCTCTAACAAAACAATGCACTCTCCAAAACAGCAGGCTGACTGGTGGTTAATGGGGATTTCTTATGGGAACAGTGAGGTCCAGGAATAAATTCATAACAAGGAACCTGAGGCTCCAATGGGTGCAAGACGCTTCTAATGACCACATTTTGAAGTCCACCAGGACTGCCTTTATTTGGGTGACACACAAGTCCCAGATGAGAGAAGAGCTCAACCACCTGTAGGTCCCCCGACCAGTTTTGACAGGATGTATCACAATTATCCCATAGAGTGCCTTTCACTGAGCCTATGTGGTGTGTGAAGACCTTCCAATAAGTGGTGCTGAGATTCTGGTGACTGGATCTACACAAGAAAGTGTGAAACTTTTGTGTCTCCTGTCCCAAGTGACAGAGGCTGGACCAAAAGGGGTATGGAGGACACCTCTGCATAAACACATGGTGTTCACAGTTTAGGATTGGCCTAAACTTGGTGGGGCTGTTGGAGAAAAGCGCACTAGGGTTCCAGTACAGACTTGTGACCCACTACCCAGAAACTGTTCCACTGTAGAACTTCACAGCCCCCTCTACAGAAGCAGAAATTCTTAAGATTTTTGCCATGGTAGGAATATCCAGAGAAATTTGGACAGACCTTAGTATGACTATCTCATCTAAGCTAATGGCCCAATTGTGTGACCTATTAACCATTCAAACCCACAGGACACCAAGGCTACGTCTACACGTGCCCCAAACTTCGAAATGGCCATGCAAATGGCCATTTCGAAGTTTACTAATGAAGCGCTGAAATGCATATTCAGCGCTTCATTAGCATGCGGGCGGCAGCGGCGCTTCGAAATTGACGAGCCTTGCCGCCGCGCGGCGCGTCCAGACGGGGCTCCTTTTCGAAAGCACGCCACCTACTTCGAAGTCCCCTTATTCCCGTGAGCTCATGGGAATAAGGGGACTTCGAAGTAGGTGGCGTGCTTTCGAAAAGGAGCCCCGTCTGGACGCGCCGCGCGGCGGCAAGGCTCGTCAATTTCGAAGCGCCGCTGCCGCCCGCATGCTAATGAAGCGCTGAATATGCATTTCAGCGCTTCATTAGTAAACTTCGAAATGGCCATTTGCATGGCCATTTCGAAGTTTGGGGCACGTGTAGACGCAGCCCCTATGTCTATCACACACAAACGAATCGGCTAGACGAGAGATTGACTAACTGAAACCCTGGAAGCTATGCTTTGGAAATTCATTGCTGACAACACATAACAATGAGACAACTTGCTGCCCTCACGGCTGTATGTGGTGCACAAGGTTTCCTGAGCTTCCACAGGATTCTCTCCATTTGAGCTCCTTTATGGAAGACAGCCAAGGGAATCCTGGACAGAACAGGAATCAAGGGTCACAGGGTCAGTCCCCGATATCCTGCAACTGCAGAAATGCCAACAGAAGCTGGGGGACTTGGCCCAGGAAAATTTGCTGCAGGCGTGGCATGGCCAGGAGTAACAATATAACAAACATGTCTTTTTTTTTCCCATAACCATATCGTGAGGCCTAGAGCTCCTCTGCAGCCAGACCAAAGAGACGCGATTAACTGTAGAGCTGGAAATCACATAAGTACATTCCATCTACATTTCATTACAATAGCATCACACCAGGATATTAAGAAGGAGACCACATCCTAATGCCATCCACTGTTACCAAATAAAAGGAAGCAGACCTCAAGATGGGTAAAAACAACTTCATTAACAGCATATTGTTTGGCAAGAAACTACTCATCAGTCAGTGAGGTTGTGGAATCCTCCTTCTATGTTTTCTGTATGATCTCTGGTTTGTAATTGTTCCCCCTCTTCTGTATAATTAATTTTGCTAGGTGTAAATCAAATTAACGGAGTGCAGCATGACTGGTCAGGTAATTCTGTTACAGTAGGTTATGACTGGTTAGTAAAATAATTGATCAAGATATAGGCGAGAAGGACTTAAGTTTCACTATTTAAAGTGGAGTCCAAGAAGGAGAACAGCAGGAACAAATAAAGGAAAGAAAAAAAGAACAAGAAGAAAAAGGGAAAAACCTGGGAGAATTTACACCCAAGACCAGAATTGCCAGACCCTGAGCTGCAGCAACCAGCATCCAGAGAGACTGATTTTTTTCTGTCCCAACAGGGGAAGTCTTCCTGCCTTTTTCAGGATCGATGAGCATGACACTGCGTGCTTAGCATGTATTCTGCTTTTTTGGTAGTTGTAATTAAATAGAGAATAGAATATTACCATGTAAGGCTTTTCTATGGCACTGATCCTGTGGACCGACAGGGAATTATGCCCTAAACCATAGGAATTGGGTAAAGTTGGGAATTTAAATTAACAGAGTCATGGTTTGAGCCTTCAGGACTGGGTAAAGGTTTGTGTGTCCCTGAAGTATGGGAGAGAGAAAGAAATTTCTGTGGGTAACACAGAAACTCGAGTATAATAATAGCAGGCAGGAGAAGGGGGCAAGCTACAGATTTTTGAGACAAGGGATAAGATCTTACTAGTATGGATATCTTCATAATCAAAAATATTAGCCAAATGGCAGAGACCATTGGAGATTATTTGGCATGTGTGTCCAGTGGTCTATGAGGTCCAGCTCCTTGGCAAACAAATGACTTACAGGTGGCACCATATAAATCTTCTAAAAGCCTGGAAGGCTTGGGAGCATCTGCTAATCGCCCCCATCCCCCAGAATCTGAATTTGGGTCAGTAGTAGACTAGGTCAGACCAAACAGTTGATCCGGAGCTTCCCCTCCATTTTATCTTCCCAGCCTGGATGTACGAGTACCACAGCCATCACATAGACATGGTACCAAGACAAAAGGTCTACAAGCAGTGTCACTCAGCTCCCCTGGAAGATGTGAGAAGTAGTCCAGAAAGAACTCCAAGGCTATGTCTACACTAAGAAATAAAGTCACATTTATTAAAATTGACTTTATAACATTAGATTTTATAAAGTCAATGGTGTATGTCCACACTTGCACACAAAGTCAAGTTAGTGTGTCCCCACTAATTTGCTAACTTTGACTGATTCAGCAGTGCATTGTGGGTACCTAACCCACAATTCCTGAAGCCCCATTGTACTGTGGGTTTCTGTGCCAGTGTTTTATGGGAAAAAATGCTCTGCAAGTGGTTGTGTGTGTCTGATGTCATCATCCCAGAGTTCATTGCCCTACCCCTACCCCTCATCCCCCCACTGAAAACAAACAGCAAGAGGAATTTTTGCGCTTCTTTTATACAGCCAGCCACACAACATTACAAGGCTAATATGGATCCGGAGACATTTCAAGCTGTTGCAGAGTGTTTTATGATCACTTCACGCATTGCACTGCAGTATCTACTGAGCCTAAGGAGCCTGGAGGATGACCGCCTGGATGGGGGGGACACTTCCACCTTTCAAGCAAGGGAGAGGAGTAAAGTTGTTGGCGGCACTGGATGCATTGTACACAGTGGTGTGCAAGCTCTGGAGCCATGAAATCACATGAGACTGGTGGGACCAAATTGTTTTACAGGCATGGGACAATCAGCAGGGGCTTCAAACTTCTGCATGTGTAAGGCCACTTTCGTGGACATCAACTTACCACATCTAACTTATTGCTGAATAATCCCTTGGTATAACCTTATCAATCTTTTTTATGTAGGTACCTGTACCCCGTGTATTACTGTATACCTGAGTGTAATATCTTAGGGTACTGGACTGTGAATCATCTCGTTATCCACTGCCTCCAATATGAAGGAGATTTGCTTGTGCTTAACTGCATGTCAGATCCCTGACATCGCGAGTCTACACCATTCAATCACTCTCTTCGAGGAGATGCGTGTGCTTTTTTGCCTTGCATGCTAACAATAGATTAACTTTAGTCCACAAGCCTCTTTGAGGCATTCCTTATAGTTTCCAGTCCCTTATCCATTGAATGCTCACAGAAACGCCAGATCTGCTGTTCCAAAGTGTTCACACTCAGGATTGGGATCAGGCTTAATCTCACAGCACTGAGATATATTTATAGTGAAGAAAAGGATAAGTGTGTTAATAAAGATTCCAGGTATAGTGAGTAAGGTTAACGGAGACAAAAGGTTACCGTAAAACAACACCACAACATGATTTCTAGAGACACAAAGGGCAGCTAAGGAGAGTGAAGGAGGGCAGGAGAAGGTTTCTGCCACAGGATCTCTGGCCCAGGATCCAGAGTAGCAGTTAGGCTTGGGTCCCTCTTTTCCCCCCTGTGCCACAACTTGTCACCCAGGAGCATGTCCTCCACAGGCTGCAGCTGCCTCTGAGACTTTGGAACTGCATTTGCAGGTGTAAGGACTGCTGACATCCCTGGAAGGGACAAGAATGGTGTGATGGGCACTGCCAGAGGGCAGTATCCTGAAGAGGACGCTATGGTCCAGGGAACAACATGGATCCAGAACCAGAGGGTGGAGAGAGCAGAATGGCAATGAGCGAGCCACTGGCCAAAAGAGGGCACACAGTTGTGAGAGCTAATTCCTGGACTAACCATTAGGAGGTGCTGCAGTGGGGAGTTAACCCCATTACAAGAACCTTGCGGAAAATGGCCAAAATCTGGGCCTTTCTGAGTCTCTAAGGCGAGCAGTCCCATGGGAAGCATAGGACTCACCAGGCCAGACAGAGGAGTAGCTTTGCCATAAAATCTTAGAAGGACTGTTGGTGTCAGTAATGATGCATATGTTTATAGGATGAATGAACAGGGAAGAAAATGGATTAAGGGACAAGGCACTGAAGATCTTGAACAATTGTTTATTCTCATGAGTCAGGAGCATTTCTTGAGCATGTGTAAGGACGGTGTGAAGTAATATCTCTGGGATAAAGCTGTAAAATCTGTCGTCTATTGAGACTCAGCTTCAGAGAGAGGTTTATACCTGGAAGGAAGAGGGGATCTTGTTCTTCCCCTGGGAAGGTGTGTAGATGGTTGGCTAAAATCTCACCTCCCAAAAATTACTTCTTTGCTCATAATTCCTGTCCCAAACTGCCTAAAAAGGATGAGGAGCCCCAAAAGTGCTATCAGTGTAACTTTTCTGAGCACCTAAGAAACTGATGCCTCAAATTGAAGGTAAACCAGTCAAGAAGCGACTGCCAGTACAGGAGCCATGCTGGATGGGGGTGGGCAATAATCTGTGTGAACACATCTTTCGCCAACCTGAACAAAGAACCAATCCACACACATGCTGTGATTAGGAGTATGATATTTATTTAAATGGTCCTATTGACACTCAATCACTGAGTGCAGTGGGGATCAATCATCACACTTTCACACGTTTCACTTCTCCTAGTGATAAAGGGGAAAAAAGAGTGATTAAAATCTAGACATTTTTTCATGCTTACATTATTTTTCACCCTAGAAACTATAATTTGGGATGAACAAAAGGTCTTGTGGTACCTTATAGACTAACAGATATTTTGGAGCGTAAGCTTTCGTGGGCAAAGACCTGCTTCATCAGATGCATCCCATAATTTGGGATGGAATCTGTTGCCAGAAATGCAATTTCCAGGAATCCAATCTTCTAAAAGAAACACCCATGTATAATGGGGCCCTGGTAGCTGGGCAGCATAGGTTCTCTAGGACTAACACACAGTATAGGCTTTGTTAGGATATAACAGCAATATTTGGCAATGATCTTCAGGCAATGACAGTGAAATTACAGGATGGATTTTTGGAAGTGTTGACAGAGATCGGGCTTTCCTGAGCCACAGTACTGTGTGTGGGTTTCTACCACACCGAGCTCTATTTTTCCTTGCTCTCTCCCCTAACAGCCAGCTCCCTTATACTTCTCTTTCACCGTTTGCACCTGTCAGGTGTTTCTTACTCTCAGTTACCTTTTCCTGATTCCTAATGGGTTTTCACTTGAATCCTGCTTACAGGGTGAATTGTATTCAGCAAGAGCGTACTCATCTGGAAAAGAAAAGGAAGAAAATATTATATTCCAGTGACAAATAACTCAAACTTCAGTGTGTGCACAGCTGTCATGAACACATATTTCAGATCCACCAATATCCAGTGGATTTTGTTGTAGCATCCCCCGCTGTCTAGAGATTATTTCCCTTGCTGACCTAAACCACATGGTCAGGGCCTGATGGATTTCACTGAGCCTGGCTCTGACAATGTTCATAAGGGAGAAGTATCAGCGACCACAGAAGCCATTTCTGATACTAATTGTGTTGATCAACTGACAAGAGTGCTCAGTCACAGGGAGCAGAATATTCCTGTCCATCCTCTGGACACCTGTACTGATCTGGGTGGAAACAGTTTCTAGAGTTTATCCCAGAGCTAGGTCATCAACAGGACTTCAGTGTGTAACAGTGACACGATAGCCTTTAGTATTCCACGATGACTAATGTAACAGAAGATGGTGTAATGGAAGCTCTTACCTCACCCACCTTGTCTCTCCAGTACAGGACTTAGCCAGTATCTACCATGGCAATACTACACTGGGGCTGCGTCTACACTAGCAAGTTCTTCAAAAAGATTTTTCGAAAGAAGGGGGCTCTTTCGGAAGAGCCCATGGAGCGTCTACACACAAAAAGTGTTCTTTTGAAATTTAGTAAAAAGAACGTGGTGCTCTTTTCAAAATCACTCTTCCTTTCCCATTTCAGGAAGAGCATCCTCTTTTGAAAGCTTCTCTTGAAAGAAAATGTCTTGACGCTCTGCAGGGCCCTTCTTTCAAATGAGCAGTCCTCATTTTCGATCCCTGGCCCATTCTTTTGAAAGAGCCAGGGCTGTGCGAACGCTCTCTTTCTAAAGAGCAGATCGCTCTTTTGATCTGCTTTTTTGTGTGTGGACACTCTCTTTTGAAAGAAGTGCCTTCAGAAGAGATCTTCCAGAAGAGCTTCTTTCAAAAGATCTCCATAGTGTAGACCTAGCCTGGGTGGCTGAGCCCGGCCAGACCAGACCAAACACAAATGCTGATTTATTTTTACCATCACGTCAAATCTCTGGTACGATGGATAAGCCACACACTGAACCAGGTACTTTTAGTGACTGTAATAAGTAGTGTTTGGAGTGACATTGTTCATCCTTTTTTATAGTCAAAGAAGTCAGAAGAGAGAGAACTCCCAGTGTACTGTATAATAAACTGTGAGGACTATCAGAACAAGTAAATACTGGTAAAATCTGTAAAATGGAGCCCTCGCTGTGACACAAGGCCAGAAAGTGTTAAGCATCTTGCAGGATAAATGACCCAAATTCAACTGTTAGGGATATCCTGGTCGATAATGATTGTGCTTCCGTGTGTTTACATATATACTGTTAGAGGTTAACAATGTAACGCTGTATACATCTCTTAAACTATATATAGCAAATCATCTGCAAAGGATGACAGACACTTTATCTTATGTTAATCTCTGTAGCTAATTACCAGTGATGCTAAGGAAATAAGTCTCCAGAACTGCCTATTCAAGCAGATTTGAGGTAAAAAAAGCATCGAGCAGATTTGACGTAAAAATCTTCATCAGGGAAACCTATCAGTCATAAGACGGAACTCTCCAGTCCCATCTGGATCACCCTGAATATGGACATTAGACTAATTTTGTAAGAAGTTGTGCAATTACAAGGCTCCGCATCTCCACTATGACTCTCATCTGAGAACTGGACTGATGTCTGTATGTGTACTGATTTCTCTTAACCACTACACTGCTTTTCTTTAAATGTGTATTTGGTGTATGCACTGAAATATTCATTGACCCAGGAGATAACATATCTCATCCTCTGCGATTGATAGAAATTTCTTATCTGATGAATAAAATTTTCCTTGATCCTCATCACATTTGACTTGGGTGTCTGGGTGGAAGCCTAAGGCCTGGTTGCTTTAGGGAAACTGTGTTGGTTGGCTTCTGGGTAACCAGCAAGGTGTCAGAGAAGCTGTTTTGTGCTGGCTTGGTGAATCTAAGTGATGGAATAACCACCATCGTTGGAGCGTGGCTGCTCCATTCTTTGCCATTTGGCCTCACTTGAGTTTACTCAGCTTCCTTCCCTGGGAGAGGTCATGCTTTCCATTCACTGTTTTTGAAAAAAAATAGGGGGGAGACAACTGCAGAAAAGGAAGAGGCTTACACAGGGGCAGTTGGGGAAATGAGTCCACTTTCATAGTTATTCAGCAGCCTGGGTTGTGATAAAGCTTAATTCACTAGGTTTCCTTACCAGCTCAGGCAGGCCTCCTTACCTGTTTCATAGTAGTCATAGATGTGCACTGAGGCAGGTTTGATATCAGACACAGGAAGGTTTTGCTCAACAGAGAAAGAGAAACTGATTTCTTCCCGAGATACCTGGACAGGAGATAGAAAAGTGCATCAAACTGTTTCTTTTACTGATCACTTCACTGCATCATTCTGAGCAGAGATTTCTAAGCTCCTCTGTCTCTTTTCTCCCCCCAACACCAGTGTCTGTCAGATGCCCTGTCTCTCATTTTTGCAATCCCTCTTTAAAGTGTTGCAGTTTATTTAAACCATCAGTTCCTAGGGGTAGGGACAGAGGTGTACTTGTGCGCATAAAAAGCTGTGAAGTTGTGCAGCCCTTCTGTAAAGATTAATGAAAAATGCCCTGAGCTCCTTTTCCACGACACAATATTGCTGTTGTATTCCTGCAGTACACCGTACTGATTTTTAGGACTCAGAGCAACAGAAGAAAATGTATAATGCAACTGCCATTATTCCAGATGGGTTTATGTAATGTGACTACATCATCTGAGCAGCCCATCCTTCTGATTATATGCAGTGGCAACAGCCACATTAAGTATCCTTGTAGAAAACAAGAAACAGGCTGATTCATTTCTTTAGGAACAAGAAGGAGTTCTGTAACACCTTAAAGAAGTGGGTCTTCTCCACAGAAGGACCTATAAGACTCACTTCTTTAAGGTGCCACAGGACTGGTTGTTATTTTGACACTACAGATTAACATGGCTCCCCCTCTGAGACTATGTACATGTGTCATTTAAGTTCCAAATTTTATAGAAATTAAAGGAAGGGAAAAGCCATGAACTTTCCAGACTTACATTCTGCAAGTAGAAGAAGACGTGGTTGTTCCTGGTATCCACTTGCATCGCTGTACGATCGTTCTGAAGCTTTAAACAAGGCAAATGATATCAAGTTTAAACATGAGACATCCCAAACCTACAGTCATTTGTAGCTAGGGAGCTGCACTGATTGTTGTATGTCCATAGTGCCACAATGATATCTAGTGGCCACAAATGGTAATATAAAAGGCAATATTTATTGTGGGCGAGTAGGAAACAATCGCCATAATAAAACACAGGACTTGTCAAAATTCAACTTTTTTTTTTTATTTTATTATGAATTCAAACGAAGAGTTTTCCATGTTACTGTTGTCTAGCAAAAAGTGCAATGTCTTTAACACTAGGTGGCTACGTCTACACGTGAAGCCTACATCGAAGTAGCCTATTTCGATGTGGCGACATCGAAATAGGCTATTTCGATGAATAACGTCTCCACGTCCTCCAGGGCTGGCAACACCACATCGAAATAGGCCCTGCGAGGGAATGTCTACACGCCAAAGTAGCACACATCGAAATAAGGGTGCCAGGCACAGCTGCAGACAGGGTCACAGGGCGGACTCAACAGCAAGTCGCTCCCTTAAAGGGCCCCTCCCAGACACACTTTCACTAAACACTGCAAGATAAACAGAGCCGACAACTAGTTGCAGACCCTGTGCATGCAGCATGGATCCCCAGCTGCAGCAGCAGCAGCCAGAAGCCCTGGCCTACGGGCTGCTGCACACGGTGACCACAGAGCCCTGCAAGGGCTGGAGAGAGAGCGTCTCTCAACCCCCCAGCTGATGGCCACCATGGAGGACCCCGCTATTTCGATGTTGCGGGACGCGGATCGTCTACACGTTCCCTACTTCGATGTTGAACGTCGAAATAGGGTGCTATTCCCATCCCCTCATGGGGTTAGCGACTTCGACGTCTCGCTGCCTAACGTCGATTTCAACTTCGAAATAGCGCCCAACACGTGTAGCCGTGACGGGCGCTATTTCGAAGTTGGCGCCGCTACTTCGAAATAGCGTGCACGTGTAGACACAGCTGGTATGTGTTTAAAGAAATGAAAATAGGCAAAATGTTTTCAACGCTAAAATTACCCCAACAGTTTTGTTTTAACTGTGCTCAAGTATAAAACATGGAGAGAGTAAAAAATTGCACGCAAAGTACTTCCAAAAACAATTCTGGGTTTCATGCAGCTCGAGGCCCAAAGGATAAACCCAACCCCAAGATAATAACTATGGTCTAAATCCCCATGCCTATGCAGAGAAAAGCAGACAGGGAATTAGGAGACCATGGAAAGTACAGCTTTTCATCACAGCCCACCTCCTCATTTCACTTCCCTGACAGTTATGTTGCACCGTTTGAAGTTCACAAACATGTTTGTGTTACATGACCACCACAGCTGCTGTTGAAAGAGGTCGAGTGGACGATGGGCCTGAGATTGAAATCTTACTGCTAGCTCAGATTTGAGTGTTTGATCTGGGAATTTGATCCTATTACCAAACTCATTTGGGTATAAATCACATCCCACTCGACACCTTTGTGTGTAGTGCCTTAGATCCATGTTTCTTGAGGACCAGGGGAAGTGATCCCTGAGATCTTCCTCACACACCAAGCCAGCATCAAAAAGGTTGAGAAACACTTCCATAGAGTGCTCGGCTGGAAAATTGAAACGGGAAAAATCCAGGCTACCACTGGGGTGCATATTTTGAACAGCAAGGGCCGTTAACCAATGAAACAGATTACCAAGCCATGTACTGCATCCTCCACCATGTGAAGGCTTTCACTTGAGATTGAATATTTTTTCTAAGAAATAATCTTTAGATCAACCACAGACTATAACCTTGATACAGGAATGCCAGGTGCCATTCTCTGGCCTGTGTTTTGTGGTCAGACTAGATGATCACAATGGTCCCTTATCCTGTAATCTGTGAAGAATAACCTGGGTGACCAGATAGTGTAAGAAATAAGGACGTGGGGAAATAGAGATTATTCCGTGCTTGTTAAACTGTGCTGCATACAGTGGCAACATCGCATGGCAAAGGGGTCCAGGTAGACCTGAGGAACCATATGCATGATAGGGATGAGGAGGAGGCACTGCACCCAAGGTCAAGCATATTTAATCTTGCCAGAAGTAACAACCGTTTAAATCTCCCCTCAAGAGATGAGCAGCTTGGGCACTCAAGCCCAGGGCTTTGGTGGCTGGATCCTTGGCCCAAGTGGTTTAGCAGAATTTTCCACATGGCTTAAGCCCAGCTCTTATCCAGCCCCTGCAGTAGGAGCTTCTAACCCTTGCTGCCCTTTGGGTGGTTCATTGACAACATCCCATTCCTGTACCTGTTGCAGGGATGATCTGACAGGTCCGAAGCCAGACAGCATCTTGACATCGATAAGGGCCATGTTGGAGGTAGGGCGTTTGCCAGTATAACTGAAATGGGAGAGACTGGGTCACTCTGGATCATGATTGGGGGAGAAAACGCAATGACATGCACAAGTAGCCAGTGAAATCTCACTGAACTGTCTGGCCCTTCTTGCCCATTCACTTACAAGAGTGGATGGAGCGGTTAGCAGTAGGAATCAGTGTCACTCAGAACGTGGGCCTGTGTGCATTCCAGCTGCTACACAAGCTGCTGTTTTAAACTGTGATGCATGCAGAGGCAACCCTCTTGTGACACATTACCCTCTGTGACACCCAGGGAGCCAGGGCAAGGGGGTGAGGTTACCTGGCAGAGAGGACAAGGTCAAACTTTGGCAGGAAGTGGCCTGCACAGGACTCGTTCACTGTCTTCACAGAGAGAGAGAACCCAGATGACTTTTTGGGAAGGTGTATGTTGTATCTCAGGGTTGTCTAGAAGAGAAAGAAATTGTCACGCAGCAAAGGCCTGGCTTTAGTGCTGCAGCTCTACTGAAAGGAACAGAGAGGAGAGCTCCTGAGTTAGGAACTGAAAAGGCTGGCAGCCAGTGGGCAGGAACATTGTTTACCTGCAGATAGACACAGCCATTGCCTTTTACTTGCACTTTGTAATTCCCTGGGACACTGGGCAGAGGCACCTGCTGCAGCAGTAAGCGATTGTTGTTATCCACCTGGAAAACCTTCAGAAATTCCTTGGAGCTGATCTCAACAGTGTTTTGATTGTTCTTTGAGAAGGTGAGAGACCCGTACTGGGTTAGTGCTTGGAGACCAACAACCGTGTCCTGAAAAGTACAACATGGACCCTTGTTAGAGAGATACTGCACCAGGATACAATGCAGGAGACTTGTACAGCTTCTACACACCGCAGAGAGAGCTCATCCCCACCTGGTATGGGATAGAATGGACAGAGTGGAATTGGAGAGGTGATTTTGTGCCTGAATGGAATTAGGACACCTGTACTCTATTGCTGATTGCCACTCATGTGCTGTGAGAACTCAGACAAATCATCTCCTCCTTAGATGTAAATATTGGTTACCAAGAGACCTATAGCAGAGATATCTGTGCCCTGGCCATTCATATTACAGCAGCATAAGATACTCAGCAGCCTTAAAGACAATAGAATTAATTAGCTCAGGCAGTTCGTGAATCATTTCCTAAAAAGTGTCCTTCTCGTTTCCAGAACTGTGCCCTCCACCTGCTCCAACACCCCTCTCAGAGAAATGTCTTTTGCACCCGATTTGGGTTATTCTGCACCGGGGACAGAAGGAAGTTTCAGACGCTCAGCAGCGTCTCAAGAAGCATTCTCCTAGCAGTGAAGGAGTGGGGGAATCCAGCTTGTGGGTTTGACTGGCTTCAGGGTCTAGACCTCTGAACAGAAGTGATAGTCACCTGGCTGGAAGAGAAACCTCCATATGGATTCTGCTGCTTAGCAAGCCACTGCACGATCTGAGCTGCGTAATTTAGGTTCAGGGTGGCTCTCCGGAGCACTGCCAGTAGCGCATAGGCGGTCATCTCAATCTCAGCAGAGGCGGCATGGGAGTTGAAGGAGGGGAATTTTTCTGCCAGTGGCTTGTCTTTACGCTCCCAGTGCACTGAGCCACCTGAGAACAGAACGGAAATTATGATAAGCTCGATCAAGAACCTACTGGTTAATGGGCAATGCTGCTGTATGGGGAACACGGCTTGATTCCCAGTGCTGCTCCTTTGTTCTCTTCCCTCATTCACACAGGGCTAGAAAGTCTGGGAGGCTGTAGACGGCAACTTCATTGGCCAGTAGCTGGAATTCTGAGCTGCAAGAGACCCAGGATGTGTTTCAAGACAGACGGAGTGGTAGAAGGGAGAAGTGCAAGTAGGGATTTATAAAAAGAAAGGAAAATGAAGCTGTATGAACATCAGGCCTCAATTTGATCTTCTGCATAGGTCACAAGGGAAGAGACATTCACAGAATTCTTATTCCACTTTGGAGGTAAGTCCAAACAAGAGCGGCTGTGGAATAGGAAGGTAGCAGGGGCTGGACATCAAAGGCTGATGTTTTTCATACTACAGATTATTTGCCCAAACCACTCCCAGTCACGATCACCTGGGAAAACCCCAATGAAACTCACCAACTTTTTTAGCCGATTTGTCCAGTTTCTCCAAAAATATTCTGCATTTCTCCTTATTACCAGCTAAGCAATACGTATAGGCCAACAGAGCTTCGTCATAGGAGTTATCCACATTCCCGGCAGATGGAGCATTCAAGCACAACAGACCTTTCTGGACCACTGGGTGCTATTAACACAAATTTGTATTAGGGTTGTTTGTCATACAGTATATAGTTTAGTACATCAATGTCTGCTTAAACTGTTCATTAATCGTTTATCACTGGAATCTCATGCTGAGCACATGCTATGGTCCTTTCCAAAGGGCTGCAGCGTACGGGAGGACATCTTTAAAAGGACTCACCTAAAAAGTGACCATGAGGAAATAGCACCTTCCTACTTAATACATCTGCCAGACTAGGTCCCCTGTGGGGCCCTGAGTTTTAGTCCTAGCTTTGCTTCTTGCCATTTTGGTGATGTAATCACTTTGCTTTTCTGTAGCTCAGTTTCTACATCCTTAACATGAAGATAATGATACTGCCCTCTTTCATAAAATGGTTGGAGATCAACTGATGAAAAGTGCTATATGTGAGCTAGCTATTATTTATTAGTATTCCTATTCTTATTTATTTGCTCATTTTAATAATTTTTTTTTCAATTCTGTCAGACATGAAGAATTATTCCAACTCTAGGTCAATGAGCTATACTCTATTCCGGCTCAAAGAACAAGGGACTTACTAAGTAGTTGGGGAATGTTAAGGTGGTAATGGGGTTGCACTGGTGTAACTAAAGAAACAGTTAAACCCTGGAGAATGTTTTATCCCAATGTTTCCCAAAGTGTGGTCTGCGGCCCAGTACCGGTCCTTAGAAAAAAAAACCTGGTCCTTAAGCAAACTTTATAACTGTTAAAATTCTACTGGTTAACTTGTAATTAAGGTAATAACAATAGGTTAGCACAAGTATTTTATTATCAAGATTTATATTATTAGGTACTTTTATTATTGTGAATAAATAATAAACAGTGAAAATGTATTCATTTTTCATTCTTTTTTTTATATACACATGTTTTTGGGCTGCAAAAAAGGGTACTGAAACAAACCAGGTTCCAACTATATAAAGTTTGGGAAACCCTGTTTTATGCTGTATATCTTGGATCCTAATCTGGTCTGCAGCATTGTACGTGAGCATCTCTCCTTTTTTAATGTGTTTATTCTTACAGTACCCCTGTGAGGAAAGGAAGATCCTATCATGGAACAATGTCTGGTTAAAAGATAGAAGTGAAAGGGTTGGAATATATAGTTTTTTTAAAATGTAGAAATGGAACCAGTGGTATCCCCCAGGGATCTTAACTGGGATCAATCCTGTTCAAAATAGTCATAAATTATCTGGAAAAGGAATAAACAGTGAAGTGGCAAAATTAAGCAGCCGGTGAAAAATAACAAAGGGACCTCCCAGAACTGGATGAACAAAACATCAGATGAAATTCAGTATTTATAAATGCAAAGTAATGCAGGCTGGAAAATATGATCTCAACTATAAATATAAAATGACTGGGTCTAAATTAGATATTGTCATTTAAGAAGGGTCTTGGACTCATCATGGCTAGTTCTCTGAAAACATCAGCTTAGTGTGCTCTCAACAGTGACAGTCACCAAAACTTACATTGTTAGGAACCATTAGGAAAGCAATAGTTAATAAGACCAAAAATATCATAATGCCACTATGCAAAGTCATGGCAGGAGCACAACTTGAATACTGTAGGCTGTTCTGAGTGTCCCAGCTGAAAACATATACCAGAAATGGAAAAATGTACAGAGAAGAGCAACACAAATAATTAGCTGTATGGCTCAGCTTCCAAATGAAGAAAAATTAAAAAGACATCTTAGAAAAGGGACTGCTGAAAAGGCACATAATAGATGTCCATAAAATCACAAACAGTGTGGAGAAAGTGAACAGGGAAGCGTTATTCATCCCTCCATGGAATGTAATGCAATTAATAGGCATCAGGTTTCAAACAAACCAAAGGAAATATTTCTTCACAGAACACAAAGTTGACTGGGGAACTCCTTGCCAGGGGACTTTGTGAAGGTCAAGAGTATATCTACATTCAACAAAGAATTACTTAAGTTCACGGAGGACAGGTTCTTCAGTGGCTATTAGCCAAGTTGGTCAAGAATGCAATCTTGCGCTTCAAGTGTCCTCTGCCTGCCATAAGCTGGGACTAGATGATAGGGGATGGATCACTTGAGAATTGTCCTGTTCTGTACATTGTCCTATTCTGTTCATTCCCTCTGTGGCATCTGGCATTGGCCACTGTTGGAAGACAGAATGCGGGACTAGAGAAACCATTAGTTGGACTCACTAGGGCCATTCTGATGTCATCATCAGCATCATCACCAAATTAGAAGGGAAACAGAAAGAGCAGGTGATTTACAGGAAGTCTGTAGCACAGCGCAGCATTGAAATCAGACCTTCCAGGTCCTAGGCTAGCACCCAAACTATGTCTTTCCTCTCTATTGCAATCGTATTGAAACAGGAAAATACAGCTTGAGACTAAGGTCCTAAAGTGAGTTTTCAGGGCTAGAAGCTAAAACAGTTCTCTAGAGCACACTGAACAAATCTGAGCAGGATTCTGCCTTTAAGGATCTCTGTTTTCTAACACAATTGAATTATTGTTGAGAGCTAAGATTTTCTACTGATATGTGGATCCATAGCTGCAGTTAAACCGGGGATGTAAGACAGGATTAATTGACACCATGCATTAAGTGTCCAGTGCATTTGCAAGGCCATTTACGTATAATTATTCTAATACATAATTTAATACAACACAGGCCCCTTCATATGGTCATATACAAACTTATTGTGCAAAAGCAAGTGTTTAAGACAACAGGGAAGAGTAGGTACGAGACCCAGATGCTCATTTCCATGCTGTTTGTGAAATATGCCTCGACAGTTTAATAAGATAAAGTAGCACTTAATTCTTACTGAGGTGTCATGTCCGGCCTCAAGCAATGCTGCAGTGACATAGGCTGTGAGCGCGAGTCCATCTTCTGCTTCACCCTGAGCAGAACACAAAGAACAAAGAGGTTATTATGCTCGTTCCCAGATAAAGCAAAATTTCTATCAGTGAAATACTCAGCTGGCCAGATTAGGTCCCGTGTTGGGTGCACACACAAAAAACATAGGGTCACATTCTACTTTTAGTTAGACCAATATAAAGGCAGAAGGATTTTAGTAGGTTTACTCATCACTCATATTTAGCAAATACAGCAGAATATGGCCTCATGGCTCTTAGTTATAAATGAATATAGGTAGCACTGAGGAAAAAAACCCAGAACCACCTTTGGCTCATATTGCATTGTCTGTCTGTGTCAATAGGAATTATAGGCTGTTGTGGGGACAGCTGCTAGAGGTACTTTATCCCAGTGACAGTGTTGAACAATAGGGGATAAGGACAACATTTGGCAGTGGCTGGACAGTTCTATCCCATGCAAGACTGGAAGCTTGAGAGAAAGCCAAGACTGCTCACCTTCAAAGCATTGTTGAAATGATTCCCAACATTTGGGAAGCAGCCATCTTCCTTCTGTTTACTTGCCAACCAGCTCAGGGCTTGAGACTGGACACCATCATAGATATAGATGTAGCGTTTGGCTTGCTCAAAAGATTTGTATACGAAAGCAGTGAGCCTACAAGAGAACCATACAGCAGGGAATGAGGAGCAGGAAACCTCTTTATTCTTCTACCACCTCCCACATGAGATGCTGGAGGAGGCCCACCATCAGAATCCAGAGCCCAGTCTGGTCACATATAAACCTCCACTCTATATTTTCCCCATGACCATCCTGTGGTGAGCAGTGCTAGCTGGAAAAATCTGCACACTGGGCACACTGATGGGACTGAGGGAACTTTGAGGAGAGGCAACATGGTTCAAGGCCCATTTCCTGACCCTCAGAACTTTCCCTCTAACACAGGGGTTTCCAAAGTTTTTGGCATCATGTCCCACTTTTGATCTTTGAGAAACTCTCATGTACTTCCCTACACCTCCTCTTTACCATCATCCAACTCCCCTTTCAACAAAAAATTCAATTTGTAATTTAAAATAAACACAAAATCTTGATATAAAAATGATAGTTAAAATTAAAAACAAGCAGAAATAGTTTTTCCTGGCCCCTTGTGGGCCACCAGATCTGACTGCAACAGCCACCTGCCCGCCTGAGTCCTGCCCTGCTGGGACCAGCTGCCAACCCACCAGCCACCCACCCCAACCATGGGCCAGTTGCTCGAGCTACCCACCCAAGCCCCACACTGCCATGGCCAGCCACCTGCCTGCCATCCCGAGCCACCCGAGCCCCATGCTGCCTGGGCCAGATGCCTGAGCCCCACGTTGCTGGAGCCAGACACTTGCCTACCAGCCCAAGCCACCCAAGCCCTTCACTGCTGGGACCAGCCACCAGCCTGAGCCTCCTGAACCATGTGATGCCCGGAGCAGCTGCCCAAGCACTGCAAGTCCCAGAAGCTGGGCAGCCATCAGAGCCCCATGAGCTGCCAGGCTGAGTTTCTCCCATCCCACAAAGCCGTGCGCCCCCAGCTTCTCACCTAATCCCATCCTCCTCCTCCACTCACTCATCTTTGCAGAAGGCAGCTAGCTCCAGATGGGTCTTCGCTGGCTATTTGCTTTTTATAGCAGCTGCACCAGGTCACCCACATAAAATGGCAAGAGCTGAGAGCTGGAAGCAAAGGCTGTCTCTTTCTTCAGGTGGGGGGAATGATGGCAGGGCTGGGTCACCTTGCAACCCCTCCCCTCCGGAATTTCTTTTTTCATGCCCCCCTGTTTGGGAAACCATGGCCTAACAGATCAGCTCCTAGAACAATGGCATGAACACCTGTATGTTTTCTGCTGAGGCAGTGTGCCAAACCCCACATACAGAAAGGCAGGATGCCTGGGATTACTCAGCATGAAAGCAGCCCTACAGACTAGTTTGAGTGACCCTAGAATGAAGTTCTCTGTTCATGCACAGAACAGATACAATTCCCACTGAAGAGATGTAGGCTTCACCAATCTACGTTTCCCCCTCACTTACACATCCCACCAAGACTACATCAAAAGCTGGAGGTGAAAGGCTACTTTTGTCATTGCCCTATTTCCTTAAGCAATCCAGTTCACTGGAACAGGGGTGAAATGGAACAATGCTCTGGAGGTGAAAGGCTTTATCTTCCATTCCCTGATCCTGGGCTATCCGTTGCTCCATAGCCTTGGGATGCACTGTAACCAGTGCCATCTTCTTGGTGGTCACTCGATAACCAGTAAGATGTCTTCATGTCACCCTCCTACTTCTGAATCCATTGATGACTGACCAGCCAGATTCTGGAGCCACAGGTCGTATCACAGAAGGGGCAGGTGTTGGTCACTGTTGGAGGGGCACAAGGAAGTTTTTGCTGCTCTTTACTGCTTCACCTCTCCTCACCTGTGCCTCTGAAATTGTGCCACCCCCTCACAGATTACCTGTCTCCTTTGGGGATGGTCCTGGGCAAGGTTCTCGCAAATGTCGACATCAATGCTGCACTTTTTATGTGTGCTTTCAACATGTTCTTGTATCACTCCCTCTGGCCCTCAGTGCTCCTCCATCCTTCCTCCAATTCAGAAAACAGAATCTGTTTGGGGAGGCACTGACCAGGCATCCGAACCATGTGACCAGTCTAATGAAGTTGTTAGTGAACGATAATGGCTTCCATGCTGATCATGTCTGACTCTTTCAGTATGCTAGTGTTTGTGAACCTATTCCCCCCATGAGATATTTAGGATTCTGCTGAGGCCTTCAAATGATGCCTGTTTGTTGTCTAGGTTTGACACACATACAGTAGTGTTAGAAAACCCACTGCACAGTATACAAGGATCTTTGTCTTGGTACAGATATCCTGGTTCTCTAAGACTCTTTGTCTCAGGCAGGTGAAAGCAGAGCCTTTACACCTCATTTGATGCTGGATTTTTGCATTAATGCCGACTTTATTGGATTGATGATTTCCAAGATATAAGAAATGCTCTACATTTTCCAGCAGTTCTCCGTTGACTTCAACAGAGGGTTAATGAGATTGTCCCATTGGTGAGGGTTGGTGGAGCATCTTGGTCTTCTTGATGTTCCGAGTGAGGCCGAGATTCACATACACTTTGGACTAGGTACTTAAGATGGTCTGAAGGGCTACAAGAGAAAGAGCAGCAACTGTGTCATCATCCATGGACTGGAGTTCCATGATCTAGGTCCTGGAGGTGTTGCTTTTAGCCTTCAGTCTCCTGAGTCTGAAAAGCTTCCCATTTGTTCCATAGACAATCTTCAAATTTTCCATCAATGAGGTGAAGGTCATGGAAATGGAGATGCAGAACATCACTGAGGCAATGAAGCAGGATTGTTTGACTCCTGTTTTGACCTCAAAGGGGTCATTTTGCTATTCATTGTTGCTCAGTAATGTAGCAGGCATGTTGTCATGAAGCAGACTCAAGATGCTAATGAATTTCTGTTGTAATGGATCTTTGAAAGGATGGTCCACAGGGTGCTATGACTGAGTCAAACGCACTGGTCAAGTTGATGAAACTCATATATAAGACGTGCTTTTGTTCACGACATTTTTCATGCAGTTGCTGGGCAGTGAAAAGCATGCCTACTGTGCCTCAGAAGCCACCCTGGGATTCTGGGAGAATTTCTTCTGAGAATGGCAGGAGTCAGTTTGCAAGGTTTCAAGCTAAGATTTTCCCTGCAGTTGCCAGGAGGGAGATGTCACAATAGTTTCCACAGTCCAATTTATCGCCCTTCTTGAACGGACTGGCAACCAATGTGTCTCTGAACTCTTGTGACGTCTGCTCCCTATCCTATACCAGAGCCATAGAGATAAAAGTCTCCATATAACCCTGAGCCAATCAGTCTTCCTGCTGGCAATTCCGTCCCTGAGCACAGAATCAGATCATAGAATTATTCGTACTCCCCACCATAAACAGCTTCTTCTCCTATCCCAGGACCCTGACTAGCTTCCCATCTCTTACCAGATGCTCCCTTCCTCATCTCTGGTCCCAAAGGAACTGTAGGATCCATCCGGGTGTCTGTAAGACAGCTGCTTCTGGTACCCTGGAACCGAAACAGGGATATAGTCTCCAATCTCAATAATAGACCTGTTTTGTGCTCTGAGAAATTGAGACTGAACAGTTTTGGAATGACAAATAGAGGCAGTTTTATTGAGAGATTTCACAGGGTATGAATTCTAATTGCTTGTTTGCTGCAAAGTACCATCACACGTATCTCTGGGGTGATCTAAGTCATCAGTAGCTATTGCATGTACACTGGCACTGCAGTGGCATTGCAGTACACTCAGCCTGAGGGTTAGATGGAAGAATCATAACACTGCTCACCACTGACTAAGTATCCAATGCCCTTGGATTTGGTCTCCTCGCTCAACTGCCCTGTGCTTTGCAGATAATTCAGGATGTAGATATCAGGAGCAAACCGGACCATGTTCTGCTCCCCGCAGCCATAGGGCATCTGGAGGAGATTCTCCATGTTCTGCATGGCCATGCCGAGGAGATCCCCTGAGCATCAGGAGACAGAAGGGGAGAGTGGAGTTCAGAGTTGATATTTAATACATTACATTACACAGTATTTTATTCTATCAGATTATGCCTTTGCAGCGAGATACTGAGTGACAGAGAAATTTCAGTGCAAAAAAAAAAAAAAGCCTGGGTATAAAAAGAAAAATTCCCACATTTCTCCACCTAGATGGTTTCTGAGGCCATTAATTTTTAAAATACAGAACTTCAGATGTATGAGAGAAAATAGTGAAGATCTAAGGAAAAGTGTCTCAAGAGTAAAGAACATCTGAGCATCAGTACTGAGTTGTATACTATGAAATGCTGTTACCTTTTTCAAAACAAGTTGAGCTCCAGGATCCACATTCTATCTATAATGCAGTTTTAAAATGATTACCTTTGATCATTGCCAATGACTGACTTTGGCTCTGTGAGCTGCATGGGTACATCTGAGAACAGCATTTGACCTGTGGATATGTTACTGCTAGGATTCACTTCTTCAGTCTGACCACTGAAGCCAGCTGCACTGCCTCGCCCACTGAGCCAGAAAGATATCTTTTAAAGGCCAGGCCTCCGTTCAAAATTATGTTCAGCAATTTCAGATCAACCACTCCTAACATCCACTATTTAGAGTGCCTTGTACCTTGTGTAGTTATTGGACTTGCTCACATCCTAGAATTTCTTTTCTCTTCTCATTCAAATGTGAAGGTTTCCCACAAAATGAAACTCCAAAGTTCGGTTTCAGAAAACTGTAAACCTGCTCCAAACATTCTTTTCATTTAGACAAGGTTGACTTTTATTGAACTGAAATGTTTTGATTTTTTTTTCAGCAGAAATGTATGTTCTTACAGAATGGGTTGATTTAGTTCACTCAGCATCTTTCAAAATAAAAAAAAAATTTTTTGCTGGTAAAAGTAGGGTCAGCTCTCATAGTTATTCACAGCTGTGCAAAGTGGGTGTGAAACCCTAACAATTCAGAATGACAGTGTTTCACACCCACTTTGCACTGGTACCAGTGGCAACACAAGATTGAGGCCAGGGTAAATCAAGACCTTTATTGTTAGTATGAACATTAAACTTACCAAGGACAGAAAATGTAGCTCGGGCTGAGTCCTGCACCAGGTTTGCTGGGAGCTTCAGAGGCACACTCTCAGAGACAGTGTTGCCTGTTTGTAAAATATAATAACAATAAATCTTTTTTTCCCCCAAGCACTAACTTTCCATGCTGTAGAACTTTCTTTCCAACAACTGTCACACAATTTAAGCATCACCCCACCCAAGTAAGCTAGCTCATTAGTATTATCTTCAGTCCAGATGGGGAAACTGAGGCAAGGAGAGGTGCTATGTTTTATCAGGTGACTTAGTGGCAGAGCTAGGAATCTGGACTTCTAGTCCAGTGCCACAGCCTCATGACCAAACTAAGTGTATGGGTGTGTCTACGCTGCATTCAGAGGGCTGACTGTTGCATCCATAGACACACTCAAGCAGCTTTGATCAAGTTAACTCAAGTACCAATCGTAATGAAGTGGCAGCAGCACAAGCTGTAAAAGCCTATCTGGGACCCTGAATAGTTACTGCAGTGGTTAGCACAGGCTTCACTACTATTGTTATTTAATGTAACCAGATTAAACTGGCTTGGGCAAGTCTACAGCTGCTGCCCACCCCACTCTGATTTCAGTGTAGATACATTCTGAGCCATGCAGCTGAGTGATGTTAATTCCATTCATGAGCAGGTAACTCTGCACTGTTCCACCAGCCATTAGCTAGCAGGGATTTGCAAACCAAACACTGCCAAGTTGTGCTACTGCCTGAGGGTCTACAGGTGAAATTGGCCACACTATTTAACGATCCAAAAGGAGCGATGTGAAAAGTAACCAACCACAGGCTGTCAAATATTGCTTCAATTCCTTCAGTCTCAGAGCTGAGCTAAGGGTAATTCATGGACTCATAGAACTAGAAGGAACCTTGAGAGGTTTTCTAGTCCAGTCCCCTGCAGGGCAAAGAAGAGTCCTGACTGTGATGTGTCTTAATCTGGAAATCTCTCTCCTAGCAATCACTTCCTGAATTAGTACCCATGGCTACCTTACTGGAGGGACTCTGGAGAGATGCCCTTACCCTTTGTACAAATGAGGGAGCTCTGAGTCTCTTCCTTTTTGATGCCTTCAGGCTGGTCCACAGCACAGTAGTGTAGAGGGAGGAAGAGGAGAGGAACAGACAACAATGAACAAAATAATTCTGGAAAACACATCTTTGTAGCATGCCATATTGTAAACAGGCTTCCCCCAGACATCTGCCTGGAGGTGACTATCCAGTCTCGACTCCTCTTGTTACTCAACAGCTCTGGCTCTTTGTGTACCATTCTTCTCTTCCAAGAAGGTCACTGGGAGGTGGGCAGGAGAAATTCAGAGCTGAGAAGTGCTGGTCACTGTTCCAGCTGCCTGTATTGCGGCAGCAGCCCCACAGATCACAGAGCATATTCTTCCCCTTTCTCCTGACCTCTACAAGCATCCCCATAGTAAGTGGCCAAAGGCACCAAATGTGTGGAAAAGAATTTCCCCCAAATCTTAGATCATCTCTTTCCTGCAGACTTCACTGGGTTTCCACAATTGTAGTGCCCATCTCTTAGAAAGAGAGGAAGGAGAATTTGGGGAGCCACAGACATCAATCCCTGGAAAAATCATGGAGGGGACATGGATAAGAACATGGATTGCACCCTCAGCAATGTTGTGGTTTACACTAAGATTTATTGATTACAGTAAGCTAGAGGGGAAGGTAGATATGTGGGAGGGAAGGGATAGAGTCCAGAGTGACCTAGACAGATAGGATTGGACAAAAGAAATCTGATGAGGCTCAACAAGAACAAATGTAGACTCCTGCCTTTGAGATGGAAGAATCCTGAGCAATGTTACAGACTGGGAACCAACTGGCTAATCAGCAATTCTGCAGAAAAGGACCTGGGGAATTACAGTAGATAAGAAGCTGGATATGAGCCAGCCATGTGCCCTTGTAGCCAAGAAAAGCTAATGGCATATTGGGGCGCGTTAGCAGAAGCATTGCCAGCAGATCAAAGGAAGTGATTATTTCCCGTTATTCAGCACTAGTGAGGCTGCATCTGAAGTATTGTGTCCGATTCTAGGCCCTCCATCACAGAAAGGATGTGGACACATTGAAGCCAGTCCAGTGGGAGGTCGCAAAGGTGATTAGGGGTCAGAGCACATGACTGATGAAGAAAGGCTGAGGGAGTTGGGCTGAATTAGTCTGCAGAAGAGAAGAGTAAAGGGTAGATACGATAGTGGCCTTCAACCACCTGAAGCAGGGCTCCAAAGAGGATGGAGAAAGGCTGTTCTTAGCAGTGACAGACAACAGAACAAGGAACAATGTTCTCAAGTTACAGAGAGAGAGCTGTAGGTTGGATATTGGGAAAAACTATTTCACCTGAAGAGTGGTGAAGCTCTGGAATGAGTTACCTAGAGACAGTAGACTCTCCATCTCTAGAAGCTTGTAAATCCTGGCTTGACAAAACCCTGACTGGGATGGTTTAATTGGGATTGGTATTGCTTTCAGTGGGGGCTTGGACTCAATGACCTCCTGAGGTCTCTCCCAAACCTATGATTCTGGGTGTAAATAAAGGCACACTAGACCCAGGGGTGTCTGGTTCCAGATATGGTTAAAATAACATGCCAGATGCCATCCATTAGTTCAACTTCCATCCTCAGTTATGTCTGAACTGATGACCACTCTGCCTCATTCTAGCTACGTGTCTGCAACCGTGTCTCCCTTTGTTGGGAGAGAGGATAAAAGACCAGTGGCTGCTTACACACAAAGGGCATACTTTAGCTCAAGTAGGAGTGCTTGTGCTTTTGGTGAAGAAGCCTGTTTCTGTCTGTGCTGGTAGTAGAAAATGGTTTCATAAGAGCTGCCTGGATGTAAGGCTTGAATGACATCAGAATCCAACCAAGTGAAACCAGTTATGACATCTAGGAAGATGGTGAAGCTCCAGTACTGTCCATGTTGATGCAGTGCTTTGCAATGCATTTAGAGAAAGTGGGTTGAATACTGATGTCATAACTGCTCTGAGGATTGAAGCCTGGCTCACTATTTTCTCTGTATATCACAGATGTCCCACACCATCTCAGGACAGAATTTTGGTTGGAGTCTTAGAGTCATTCCTAAATAGCTCAGACAACTGTGCTTGTAGCCTAGTCCAAGACAGGGGGAAAATATAGCTTGCTTCATACCCAAAGATGATACTCTCAAAAGATGTTTTAGAGAGGAAGAGATAAAACAAACAGAGAGGGAGAGAGAGAGAGAGAGAGAGAGATCCCAAAGAGATCGTTTTTCTCTTCCAGAAAGCTGGATTTTTTTTTTAACCATACCTCAACTAACAGCGGGCGTATGATAGTGTCCACACGGTCTATTCCTGGCTCTTGAGATTCATCACTTAATTTTGCTTCAGCAGTAACGGTAAAATTCACATTACCTGAAAGATACCCCCATGCCCCAAGCCAAAGAAGGAAAATTAATCCTAAAAGCCTAGGATTACACTGGCATTAAGTCACTCCTCCTTGGCTGGCCTGAAGGAACTCTGGGAAATTCCCTCCCTTACGAGGCAGCCAAAGGTGTGAATGAATTCTGATTATTGTTTTTATGGTTTCATACATCTCATCACAGACAGAATCCACAAATAAGGAGACAACTATGGTGAGTCTCGACCACGATACTTATAAGGTGGCAGTGCAGAAATTCTGCTAACCATTTGCAACTACCAAGAACATGGAAATTGGAAGAAAATGCCAAAATCTTTGTAATCACTACAAAACGTAACCTAAGAAAATCCTATTATGATGGAGATACAGAAGCTTTTTCTATAGCTTTGCAGCCTGAACTCTATTATAGGCCTGTTCTTTATCATGCTGGAATTTTGAATAGAAACATCATTTTGGATTCTTAAGGCTTACAATGACTCTCTAGGGTCACTAAAATTGTTTACACATCAGGGTTTTTTAATGTAATTTTGAAGTAAATTGATCTATTTTAGTTCTGGAGTTAAAAAAAGACCCTTTTATAATATTTGGACCCGTGGCAAGCTCACTGGGGGAAGTCTTTGTAAGTTAAATACATACTTCCAACATTTCTATGCATAACAGCTCTCCAAACCATTTCATAAAATTTTACTTTTGGAAAGAAAATATTGAAAATATAGTGGCAGATCCTTAGCTGGAACCTTATTGATGTCAATGGAGCTATGCCACTTTACATCAGGATCTTGTTCAGTACCTGTAGTACATTTTGTTGTAATTGAATAATTTCCAGTTTTGGTTGTTGATGTGTACGTTTTCAGTTTCCAGGCCCTGTTGATTAAAGCTTTATCTATTTGTGGGTTTTGGTGAGCTTAAAGCATTAAAAGAGTATTTTAAAATCTTGGTTGACGAGGAGCAAGTTCCCAAGTTTGGGCAGAGGTGGGGGTGATGCACAGAAATATCTTAGATGAGTGGACTCTTACAAATGTTTCACAATACACCAGATCTACTGAGTGGTCCTTTCTGAAACATGAGATAAATGAACTCTCAGGAATGAGAACAGAGGCAGAACATTGGAATCTACTTCACTTCCAGGTGCCAGCAGAGATTGTGCCTGGGGAGATCAGCAGAGCTGCTTCAGTGAAGTCTGACATGATTAGCAGAACTTCCAAGCAGCTGCTGTCTGTAGGTCAGAGGTGCATCGTGTGAGAGAGAATTCCAGAGGCAGACTGGATAAACCAGCAATGGCCAGCAGAACAACATCAGCAAAGAAGCTTACCCAGTGTCTGGGGGATAACAGTCCAGAAGGAAGTCTTCCTCTCATTGGCACACACCCTTGCACTGTTGCCCCCAGGAGAAAAGGACTCTATCTTGTAATTGCTGGACTCTTCCAGTACAGTACTGACCTGAGAGAGAGACACAAAATAATATTGCACCCGCTTTTCTGAATACCAGGTGGGGAACAAAAGTTTTTGGTCTCCTCCAGAGACTGATTCTGCCATGTATCCACTAATGCATCTTAGAGCTGCCCTGCGGCAGAGACATACAACAAAGATAGGAGGGATTGGGCATTCTGCAGAGGAGATAATAAACCTTGCCCTTGGAACTTATGCACATCTACAGTAGCCATTCAGGTAGAAAGCGAACTGTACTTTTCAAAATGACTTATTCCACCACCCTAGCTAACATCCTGTCTGATGGCTTGTCTACATGACGAGGTAGTGCAGGGCAAGCTGTACTAAGAGTCTACCATGCTCTAGCATTCTGAGCACTAATTGTCTGGGTGGACCATACTACCATGAAAATTTCTGTATCGTGTTTTGACAAACTCCCATTTCAAAGAGCAGTATGCCAAGGAACACCAAACACCAAAGGATAGAACCGGGGTCATAGATACTGATCAGAATGAGTTCTCAGTTATAAGATCCTTCTCCATTAAAGGGAAGATCATCACACAACAGGCAGACCCAGCATAAAAAAAGAAAAAAATGCTTTCCATTGCCATGTAGCAAGCCAGTGGAAAGAAGGCAGAGTGGTTGGAATGGGATTGTGAATGTCTTGTTCTGTATTGCTGCTGCATTCTGCTCCAGATACAGGAGGTAAAGCCTTGTTGGAAGCCCTACCAAGAGTGGCTTAGGAATGAAAGGGAAAGGACATACTGTACCTGGATGCATTTGTCCAAATAGTTGAAGACATTGGCTATTAAATTACATTTTTCCCCTCGGACAACGGAGAAGGGCATGGTCAGATCAACAAAGAAAGGCTGGAAGGCTTTGAGGGAGATAGTTGGGGATATGCCAAACCCAGCCTTCTTTTCCAGGCAGAAGGCGCTGGCTTTCCATTCTGTGATGGTGTCAGGGATGGTGAATGAAACACTGGCCTTTCCATTAGAACTAAAGGAATGAGAGACAAAGAGAGAAAAGAACCTGATCATTCACAGGAGGGTGCTTTCCAGCTAATCAATAGGAGAAACTCCCAACCTGAAATAATATTCTCCTTTCCCACTTAGGTTCCACAGGATATACCCGTCCAAACTCAGAAAATGTTGTTAAGCTGGAGATAGAGCTGAAGTTCATAATGGTGTTCAGAATGTTAAAGACTTGTAAGGATGTTGGAGTTGCTCTTTTTCAAAGTTAGAAAAATAGGGAATTATCATGTTTTTTTAAAGAAACATATAAAAATGCTGTAGTTTGGTAACACGCACAAAAAAATCCAAAAGCACAAATCATACATGATACTTTATGGTTAAAATGCCATATAGATTAAACCACAGAAATACATGCAATCTAGATCAATAGATCAATATCTTTTAGGCACCTGTCTTTGCCTTTTTGTTGCAGATGCTATTGGCAGCCAAGGGAGAATACTGAGAGCAACCTGGATTTTCTCAGGCTGCTGGAAATAAATAAAATATTTCCCACCCTTTTTTGTCCTTCAGGTAAATAAACCAAAAAAAAAAAAAAAAAAAAGCTTTTGGGCTACTTCTACACTAGCCCAAAGCTTTGAAATGGCCATGCAAATGGCCATTTCAAAGATACTAATGAGGTGCTGAAATACATATGCGGTGCCTCATTAGCATGCCGGCGGCCGCAGCTCTTTGAAATTACTGCTGATAGGAATAAGGGGATTTTGAAGTTCCCAGGGTCCTTTCAAAAAGGAGCCCCACCTGGACGAGCCACGTGGCAGCAAAAAGTGGCAATTTCGAAGAGCCACGGCCACCGGCATGCTAGTGAGGGGCTGAGTATGCATTTGAGCACCTCATTAATAATCTTGGAAATGGCCGTTTGCATGCCATTTTGAAGATTTGGGCTAGTGTAGACACAGCCTTGGTGTCATAAAGTTCCAACAGAGTATAATTTAGAACTATCAAGTTCCCGGGGAGATGGGTAATACATGGGAACTCATTTTCACTGAAAAAAACAATGAGAAGTCCTGTGGCACTTTAGAGACCAACAGATATTTTGGAGCATAAGTTCTCATGAGCAATGACCTGCTTCATCAGATACATGTGACATGCATTTGCGGATACAGACTAACATGGCTACCCCTCTGATACATTTTCACAGAATAAGAAGAAAGCTAAGAACAGAGAGGCATGGGAAGCAGCCACATGTGCCATGACCTTCCTTGGAACCCCCAGTAAGCACTTGGGAAGTGACTCAGAGACTCTTAAGGGTTTTACTTAAGATGGGTCAGACTCTTGAGGCAGGAAAGCAGCAGACACCTTGCTGAGGGAGGCTGACTCATCCTGAGAGGACATGTCAAAAACCTGCTGGATAGGGAGGTTTCACCTTTCTCCCCCTGAGGTCTGCTGGTTCTCTCTTGAGCACTGAACCTTTCAGGGAAAATGACATGTTTGCTGCTGATTTGGCTAATCAGATCTAGTTATAAAGGCAGAAGTCTATGAGTCCTCAGCCTCCCCTACACCCTTGTTTTTGAAAGTGGCCAAAAAGGCTCTGCTGCCCTCTCTGACAGTATATGCACTGACCTCTATGGCCAAGACCATACAGTCTGGAAAAGGCTACAAAAAGCTGTCCAACAGTCTTTATATTGAGAATGCCAGGAACTCTTTTCATAAGAGCTATACAGTAATCCTTCAATTTAGGCAGGGGTTGCTTCATGGGCAATCTCCACGTGAATCGAATTTTGCATAAATTGTAGAGAGGCGATTCTCAGAGTTACCCTGGCTGGAGGAGAGGCAGCTGGGAGAAATGGAGGGGAGGCAGCCACATGGCCCGCGGTTTCTTCCAGCTGGGGGGCACACAGCTGCTTGTGTTGCAGTTCCTCCCATCTGGAAAGAACCCCACAAGAAGCTGTGTGCCCACTGGACTCCCCAGCTGGGGGAGGGGGAAGTTTCGAGTTAAATGCAAATCAAAATCTCACTTCTCGAGGGTTTACTGTACTGATGTTACTTGGGATCGTCTGTTTGAAGTTTTGGCCCTTACTCTGAGGCACTAAGAATTGCCTATACATCACTCGTTTGGGGGACTTCACATAAGTAGAGGCCTTCTTAGGACATTCCTCATAAGAACATTAGAACAGCCATACAAGGTCAGACCAAAGGTTCATCTAGCCCAGTATTCTGCCTTCAGAAAATGGCCACTCCCAGGTTCCCCAGAAAGGATGAACAGACCAGGTAGCCATCAAGTGATTCATCCCCTGATGCCCATTCCTGGTTTCTGGCAAACAGAGGCTGGGGACACCATCCCTACCAATCCTGGTTAATTGCCTTTGCTAGACCTATCCTCTATGAATTTATCTCACTCTTTTTTGAATCCTTTTTAAATCTTGGCCTTCAAAACATCCTCTGACCAGGAGTTTCAGGGGCTGACTTTGCATTGTGTGAAAAAATACTTCCTTTTGTTTGTTTTAAATCTGCTGCCTATTAATTTCATACGATCACCTTGTGTTATGCAAAGGAGTAAGTGATATTTCCTTATTCAATTTTTGCATATCGTTCATGATTTTATAGACCATTAGCATTTCCCACCTCTTTAGTCATCTATTTTCTATGTTGAAAAGTGCCACTCTTTTTAATCTTTCTTCATTTGGCAGCTGCTACTTACCCCTATAATAATTTGTTTTTCTTTTCTGAACCTTTTACCATTCCAATATATCTTTTTGAGATAAGGCAGCCACATTTACACACAGTACTCAAGATGCGAGTGTACCATGGATTTATATATAGGCAATATAATATTTTCTGTCTTATTATGCATCCTTTTCGTAATGATTTACAACATTCAGTTTGTTTGTTTGTTTGTTTGTTTGTTTGTTTGAATGCCAATGCCAGGGATGTTTTCAGAGAACTATCTGCAATGATTCCAAGATCTCTCTCCTGAGTGATAACAACTAATTTTGATCCCATCATTTTATAAGGATATTTGGGATTGTGTTTTCCAGTGTGTATTATTTTGCATTTATCAACATTGAATTTCATCTGCCATTTTGTTGTCTGGTCACCTCATTTTGTGAGATCCTTTTGAATCTTTTTTCAGTCTGCTTTGGGCTTATCTATCTCAAGCAGTTTTATATCATCTGCAAATTGTGCTGCTTCATTATTCATCACTGACTCCAAATCATTTATGAAGATGTTGAGCAGGACTGGTCCCAGTGCAGACCCCTGTGGACACCATTGGTTACCAGTCTCCATTCTGAGGACTGACTATTTTTTCTCACAGTTTGTTTCCTATCTGTCAGCCAATTACTGATCCATGATAGGACTCTATACCTTGGCAGCTTGCTCTGCTTAAGAGCAGTTAGTAAGAGAACTTGTCATAGGCTTTCTGGAAATCTAAGTTCACTATATCCACTGGATTTCCCCTGTCCACATGCTTGTCAATGCTCTCATACAATTTTAGCTGATTGGTGATGCATGATTTTCATTTACAAAAAACATATTGACTCTTCCTCGATAAATTATGTTCAGCTATGTGTCTGGTAATTCTGTTCTTTACTGTAGTTTCAACCAGGTTGCCTGACCCTGAACTTCGACTTTCCAGCTTGCAATTACTAAGATTACCTCTAGATCCTTTCAAAAAAAGTTGGTGTCACATTAGTTATCCTCCGCTCATTTTGTACAGAAACTGATTTAAAGGATGGGTTAGAAACCAGTTATTAGTTCTGCAACTGCTAGTAGTTCTTGTGTTATACTCCAAGACTGCTCACAGTGGAGTGCAACCTCCATAGGAGTGCCTCCAGAACTAGGGGTAGCAGAGATGAACTGCTTTTGAACTGCAGAACAGGAATGGGAAGCTTCAACCCTTGAAAGAAGATCACCTAAGTTCTGTACACCGCTGTCTAAGAAGGATCTGAAGACAAACACTGTACCATGGGGTGTTTTCCCTCATGTGACTGTTTCTCCAACTTTCTCATTTTCTGTTACAATCTATCTACCCTTCCTCCTCACGGAAATCTTGTAATGATTATAATTCACAATTGCTTTCATTGGACCTGGCAAACTTGGTTGCATGGGCCACCAAAGGTACACCAAAACCCAACTAACCTGAGAAAGAAACCTATATGGGTTTTACAAACAGAGAGTGACAAAACAAAAGAAGAACACTCACTCAGTGCTAACATTATTCCAAATCCAGGTCTCTGGGAATGATTTTCGAACTGTTTTTAACACACCAGAGGCAAACATATGTTTTTCATTACCTAGATATAAAGAGAAAAAGTGTATATATAGTAAAAATGTCACATTAGGGAGGGGAAGGTAAAGATGTCTAATAGGATCTGCCCAGAATCCACCGAACACTGGTCAGAGTTGAGGGAAAACAGGGACAAATTTCCCATGGGATTTCTTAAACCAAGAAATTCTGTTTTTCTTGCAAACCAATTCTAAAAGATCAGGAAGTATGGGGGTGGGGGAACTTTCTGCTTTCAAAATGAAAATGTTAGAAAATAGTAACAGCATAATTCTTCCCCACTTTTGCACTCTTATTGGTTTCCATTTGGAAAACGGGAAGGTATGGAAAGTATTTTTTCTCCATTGTCTTATATTTTCCATTTTTCTATGTTTTTTTGCTGTTGGAAAGATAGCCATGTCCACTAGCTAGTTAGAGTATTTGGAGGGACATGTTTCCTCTGGCCTGTCCCAGGTTTTGATCTGTGGGGTAAAGGCTGTACAGGCGACTTCTGGACCTGCATTTCCTACAACGACATATCCAAATCTGTGATCACTACTTAAAAGTGGGGCAGTGACTGACAGTTGCCTCTGACTCTCTTTCCCGTGGGAGAGCTATTGTGATTCACTTGGTTGAAACACAGAATTGGACTGGAGCTCTTGGTCCTGTTCCCAGTTCTACCACTGACTTTTTTGTAATATTAAGCAAGTGACAGAATCATAGAAGCCTAGGCTGGAAGGGACTGTGAGGGTCACCTACGAGCAGTGGTTTCCAAGCTTTACAGTGATGTGGCACACTTCAATGAGACAAACAATTCCA
Organism: Carettochelys insculpta; assembly: GCF_033958435.1. NCBI lineage: Eukaryota > Metazoa > Chordata > Testudines > Carettochelyidae > Carettochelys > Carettochelys insculpta. Next base: position 234,526,291 of record NC_134137.1, on the reverse strand, counting down.
TGGCACACCCACTTTTTTCAGCTGAATTTATTGCTCATATGCGTCACTCTGACTTACATTTACAGTAAAATTCCTTTAATCCGACACATCTGGGACTGGACAGGTGCCGGATTGCCAAATTTTCTGCACTACTGAACATCACCATAACCCTCACAACCTAGCTCAACCCCCTACTGTCGCAGCTCATCACCCCCGTGCCCAGCTGCTGTTCACCATTCCTGCACATCCCCAGCTTCTTCTCTACCCCACACTCCTACAGCTTCCCCACCCACACACCTCAGCTTCTTCACCCCACACTTCTCCGCTTCCCCACCCACACATTTCAGCTTCTTCACCTCATGCTTCTCAGCTTCCCCACCCCTCACTTCTCAGTTTCCCCACCCCCACGCATCTTCAGCTTCACCTCCCACGCACTTCTTGGCTCCAACCCCCGTATGCCCTAGCTCAATTCCACCTCCTAGCCCCCCCTGCAGCCCCAATCCACCCCAGGCTTAATGCCCCTGCCTCTCTCCCTCAGCCCCAATCCACCACCCAAGCCCCCAACTTATGCAACTTTTGAAGTACATGTGTCTCGGGGGATGCTGGACCACCAGGATTTCTGGGCCATCAGAGCCTGGATTAAAGGAATTTGACTGTACTATAGTTACAGTCTTACCAGAGAGGTTTGCAACATAGCAGTGCATTCAAAAAGCTAAACAAGGATCAAAAGCATTAATGCTTCAAATCCTCCACAGAATAGACCGTCTTACACAGCAAGCACAGACACATTTTCAAAATCTGCTCTAGGCCGTGCTACGGATGTCGAGTTAATGAGCAACCAGTAAAGAAACTTCCCTCCCCGCCTGCCCATTGGAGCCAGGACACAGCGTTTAAACCACACCCCAGCTCCAACAGGCTCCGCCTCTCCCTGCTTCCCCCATGCCACAGCAGGGAGAGGGGGTGAGCTCCCAGCCAGATTGTTCAGGCGGGGAAGCAGCATTTCAGCTGCCTCCCAGCATGAATGGGGTCCTTCTGGGGCAGCATTTCCCCTCAGGGTGGCTCTGTAAAGAGCCATAGAAAGGGGAATTTGATGAAATTTCACAGCACACTTGGACAGTTCTCATGACACACCACTGTGCCATAGCACACTGGTTGAAAACCACTGACTTAGTCCCACCTCCTGCCAAGATGTAGGATTCTGTGAGTCATTTAATGTGTCTGTCCCTGAGCTATAGTACTTCCGCATCTCCCTAGGATAGAGAGAGGAACCATTCTAATAATAATTGTAATTCCCATCCTCCTTTGTAAAATGCTTTGAGCTCCAGGGGCTGTAAAACATTGTGTACTACACTTATAGCATCAACGTGATTAGAAACCCCATTGTATTTTCTGGAGCTTCCCTGTTTTGACTTTAAGAGACCAGTGAGCTTGTGAAAGGCTCTAGACCAGTGAACCTGGAGAATGAACTCTTTATCATTCTTGGAAAAGAGGCAGCATTGCAACCTTCTCGCCATTCAGTCTGCTAAGGAGGACCCAGCTCATGCAAACGGACATGGAAGCTTTTCCCACTAGGAGCTGGGCACACAGATTCACCAATTCATTCCACATGGGGGACATGATTTAGGTGCAATCAGATTGGAACAGGTGACCTGGAAAGACCATATTTCACTTCCCAAGCCATGCAGTCCACCCCTTTTTACATCTTACCACCTCTACCAAGGCTCTCAGGTCTAGCAGGGTAACCGTAAATGGGTGTAGAGTCTCTTGAGCATGGGTGGTCAGATGGACACAGCACTGGCTTCCGTACTGTAGAATTCGTAAAAACTTTTAAGCCCATATCCTTAAAATAAATAAGAAAATAATTACATTGTTCAGTGCATTAATATACAGCCAGACAAGTTCATTTCTCCCACATTCTGTTCATTAGTAGCAGTGAATTCCATTAACTCCACAAGTTTGACCTGCTAGGGGATAGGTGCTCAGTCTATGGGGGCACTCCAGTGGTGGAGCACGGCATAAATGTAGTTTTAGGGGCTGTATGAGTAACAATTGGTATCTGTTAGTTGATGAGCAAAAAGGTTGATGAGCTTAGGTGTTTTTTGGTTCACAAATCATTCTCAAACCACTCCACAATGCTGTCATTTTATTCACTATTAGTAAGCATTTGAGTTAATAAATGTTTTCATAAAAATGAAATCAGTTGCAGATTGTTACGGAGTTCAACAGGTCAATAAAATGCTTATAATAACTTAAAGCACCTTGTGAAGTTCTCATAAATATCTATAACATACAACATGTGTGTCCATAACAGGCTTAAAATACCAAATAATAATTTAATCCTTAAATCATATATACACAAAAACTTAATATAATCTGTGGCCAGTTTGCTGAAACTGTCTGTATGCCACTCCCTAGACATGGAACTGTTGTTTTGAGCTAATACAAAGAATGAGAACTTGGACCCACTGAAGTCAATGGCAAAACTACTATTGACTTCCGTGGGGCTAAGATTTCATATTACTTTGGTCATTCATTTCCTTCCTCCAGGCCATCAGTTACCATGATGTCAGCAAGTTAATAACCATTAACTATCAGCATGTGTGGATGTCTTACGTGTGCTAAACAGAAGCTAAAAGTGGAACTGACTGCTATCAGCCTGTCCATTCTACTTGTGTGCTGCATACATTTCCCTTGCCATTTTTCATTTCCTTAGGAAGAACATAAGAATGGCTTTGCTGCGTCCATCTTGCCCAGTATCCTGTCTCCTACAGTGGCCTATACCTGAGCTTCAGTGGGGGTAATTATAATGTAATAATTACATTGATTAACTAATGTATAATTACAGGGTAATTATAATGTAACCTGCTCCATCTTCTACTCCCAGCTTCTGGGTCCTTCTCCTGCACCGAGTTGTGTTCCTGATCATCTTTACTAATAGCTGTTGATAGACCTACCCTCCAGGACCAGACTCCATTCTCTTTTGAATGCAATTATACTTTTAGCCATCAAATAATCCTTTGACAATGAGTTCCAATGGTTAATTGCGTGGTGCATGGAGAAAAAAGAAATTCCTCCTGCCTCTATTAAACATGATGCCTATTAATTTCATCAGAAGTCCCCCGATTTTTGTTCGGAGTGAAGGGGGAAAATAACACTCTCTGTTCACTTTGTCTACACTATTTGTGATTTTATAGACTTCTGTTGTATCTCTTTTCTAAGATGAACACCCATAATCTTTTTATTCTCTCCTTGGACAGAAGCTGTTCCATACTCTTGATCGTCTTTGTTGCCCTTTTGTGAATCTATTCCAGTTCTGCTTTTTCTTTTTGAGATGAAGTGACCAGAACCAGACACAATATTCAAGGTGTGAGTGGATCATGGATTTATATAGTTACATCAGGAGATGGGAATAGCGCCCTACTTAGACACTGAACGTCGAAGTAGGGCACGTGTAGCCGATCCGCATCCCGCACTATCGAAATAGCGGGGTCCGCCATGGCGGCCATCAGCTGAGGGGTTGAGAGACACTTTCTCCAGCCCCTGAGCTCGATGGTCGCCGCGTGCAGCGGCCCCTTAAAGCTCCCTGGCCCCTGCATTCCTGTGCAGGAAGCTAAGAGTGCGTGCAGGCAGCAGCACTGCCATGCGCTCAGCCTGCATGCCTGCAGCAGCCGCAGCCCAACATCCCGCAGCAATGGCAGCCAGCCAGCCCCCCAAGCATCCCGAGGGCACCCCCGCAAGGGGACCCAGGGCTCCCAGGCTGGCAGCCAGCCAGGGAAGAGGCAGCAGGGCCCCTCCTGGATGGAAGCCGAGATCCAGGACCTGCTGGGGCTCTGGGGTGCGGAGGAGGTGCTCCAGGTAATGGGGAGCAAGAGGCGGAACGTGGATGCATTCGCTCAGCTGGTCGAGGGCCTGGCTGCCCAGGGTCACCCTGCCCGCACTCCTGACCACGTCAGGAGTAAGGTTAAGGAGCTGCAGCAGGGTTACGCCCGGGCCCGGGATGCTATTTCGATGTAGCATACCTGTGTAGACGTAGCTAATACCAGGGGAAAACAGGTGCTTTGAGATATTGCAAATATTTGTGGTGAATCCACCTTCCCTCTAGCAGTGGAGAGCCATTGCCTGAGCAGGGCTTTACAATTTGAGACGTAGTCTTCTATACCTTTCCCCTCTTCTGCTACCCCTCCTCTGGAGCCAATACAATGGCTGCAATATTGGGGGAAACATTCAGAAGACATACCCTGAAAATCTCGTAGACGTCCCCATCATAAGTAACGCTCACAGGCAAATAGTATAAGCCATTGAAAAAGGTTTCTCTGACTGGGATGCACGGCTCTTTGTTGTTATCTTCCAGGTTGAGTCCATTGTAGTAATAGCCATAATAAGCATGCACATTAAGTAGGTTGTACACCTGGTAAGAGAGGATAAAATCAGGTGAGAACAAGGAGAAGTCTGAGAGTTCTAAATCCCTGCATTGTCACGGGCAGTTACAGGGCATGAGCGAATTCCACATTGATCCATCCCAGTAAGAAAATTGTCCTCAGACACTTCAGGCTGTTTCAGACTTATACTTTTGGCCTCTTAAAACCGAGTGGACTCCCAATGGCTTTGGAGCAACACAAGATAAAAAACACAGTGAAGAAGAGACCATCCTTTTCATGCAACCTCCTGCATTAAGAGACCATCTCAGAAATCTAATCCAATGTACACAGTAATGGTATGCTCCAACTTGATGAGAAAACCACCTCTCTTATAGTACAGCTCTCTGAAAAGTGACTGTATAAAAATGGAACACGGAGCTCCACGTTTATAGTTTCCCAACAATTCCAGATTCTTTTCTCAGATTGCCAGCACCACAAACTTGCCCTGGGATATGAGCATCAAGCTGGATATCTGTCCTGAGCATCCTTGCCAGTGATAAGCCAGTGAAGGCCATTGGTGACACCTGGACAATCCCATTGCTTGCAATAGATTTGCACAGTTGTACCTGGCTGGAACTTAGCAAATCATTGTGTTGATAGTGTGCAAGAAGGAATAGCTTCATCACCTCTCTGAGCTGTGCTGGCACTGCAGGATGCATGGGAGCAAAAATCAGCAAACATTTTTTTCTTATTAAAGTGAATAGATATAAGTATTTCTGCACGAGGAGCCTGATTTAAAGGTCCCTGAAGTTGATTGAAAGATTCAAATGACTTCTAGAGGTGTTAGATCAGGCTCAACGAGCAAACCCTCTGGAGCTAAAAGATGCCATTTGTAAGTAATTACTTACTTCCCTAGACTATATACCACTTTTAAGTGTATTAAGTGACCTTGGTGATGAAGGCTTCTGACATTCCCATTCCTGCAACTCCCACGTAACTCAAATTTTTGCTCAGGTTGAAGGGAGATAGGAATGAGGCTGCAGCCTGGTTCCTGGCTCCCCTGGGCTTGCAGGAACTGGGAAACTGACCAGCCCACAAGGTGAGTGAGTGTGGGGGAGCCAGGAACCAGGGGACAGCTTGGTTCCAATCTCCCTACCACTTGCTGGATCCAGGAAACTGGACCCATCCATGAGCGGGCCAGTTTCCCAGGTCCCAAAAGTGGCAAGGAGCTGGAAACCAGGAAGCAGCGTGGCTCCCAGCTCCCCTCCCCTTGCAGAGTCAGGAAACTGAGTAGGGCAGCAGCTCCCCTCCGCTGCTTGGAGCCAGGAATCTGACCATGGTTGCTGCCTGCCATTCTAGGGACCAGGAAACTACCCATCAGGGGCAGCAGCCAAGAGTCAGGCAGCCTCCCCTGACAGTAGCAGTTTCCCAGCTAATGTCAGGAATGGCAGACTGACTGGCGGCTGCGCACCCGACAGGAGCAGCTGCCGCCCCGGAAAGGAGCAGTTTCCCGATCCTGTCAGGGGCGGCAGTTGCATTAACCTGAGACACACGCAACTTGGTTGTGCCTATCTCAAGGCTTGATTGTAACCGTAATAGCTCACTCTTCCACTGGGCTTTTCATCAGTAGATTTCAAAGTACTTAACATGCCCATGGCACAGATTGCAAGAGTGAGACAGTAGGACAGTCCAATAGCAGGAACAGAACCCAGGAGTCAGGAGTCCCTGTCTGCTGCTGCATCCAGAAAAGTGCCTATGACCTGAGGCTAGATAGCCATGATTTGCAAGGTAGTAACTAAGGTACTGCAATAACTTACAACACAGCCAAAGATGTTTCTTTGTGGCTGGAGGTGTATGACACCCGCTGCACCCTACCATACCTCAGTGTGTAGCTGCTGGAGAAGGCTCTTTGGAAGCATGGTCATGAACCAGAATTCAGACTTCCCTGCCATGTTAAGCTACAAACCCCCTTGGGGAGCACAGCGTTCTGCACATCTCCGAGGAGGGAGAGGAGAGGATTTGCAGCCAGGCTTACAGTGTCAGCAGAGAGCTCCAGCTCAGGTCTCAGGAGTAGAACACTCTCATCCACAGCCCGCAGGGCACAGAAGGAGTTGGCAGCAGCCTCCAGGTGGAGGCTGACGTTAGAGGCCGGCAGCCCCTCATTCTTGGAGAACTGCATCTGGACCTGGAAGGAAGCGGAGAACTCAGAGTGCCTTAGGAGTACCATGTGAAGCTTGAGAGCTGATCAGCAGGTACTCACCCTTTTTCATAGCCTCCTTCTATCCCCTGAAGGACAAAGGCCTCACTACCAAAGAGAATCTCTCAGAGGCCCTGTTCTAGGGCAAACAGGATCTCAAAGACCCTGCAAAGCATCCCTGCTCCTCCCTCCCCCCATTTTTACTGGCAGCCCTCACTTTGCCTGAACATCCACCCAGTCCTCCAGATACGTTTGTATTTTCTTTGCTCTCTGCCCCAGTAAGAATCCACAGTGCAGGACTGCAGTCGTGTCTGCTCAGTTCGCTCAGCCTGTGGTGATCTGGGGTGGGCCTTGAAGAGGAAGCAGAGCTCTCACCTGGTTTCTGAAGCATTTCTCAATCTGGAGTCTGGTGCTATCAGCCAACAGCTCGCCGCCAGGATGAACAGTGTAGACCATTATCTGGGCAATGGGAGCCAGCTTGTCATCGACACTCAGTGGGATGAAGAACATGCCAGAGGGAGCTGCAGAAGGAACATGGAACCAGTAATAAGGAGAAGCCAAGAGAAGAGGCAGCAAGAGTCAGGGATTTAATGGATGAACTAATATTTTTGCTAGTGAGCTAATGTCATATGGAGCCTCCGCTCGGTCGAGTGCAATGCAGATATAAGTCCTGTGACTTTCTGTGAGCTTTGTTTTGTAGCAGCTGCTGTGTCTATATTAAGTATTATAAGTCAGTAAGAAATTGTTTAGTGATACCATTAGCCTGTAAGAAATTCTGACTGTTCCTTTGTAATAGAAATTGCTTTCTCTGAAGGGGGCTTTCCTTTGCGTGAGTAAAGAAAGTGTGAATGTGGGTGTGGACACAATGAAATCAGTCCCTGACACCAGCCTGTCTGGACAACCAGCTGCCAGCAGCACCTGGATGGCCAGAGAATAATAGGAGCTGAGTTCTTCAAAAGAACCCATCCAAGAAACAGAAAGAGGCCCAATCAAGAAAAGATCAGAGACCCGTCTGCTGGTAGCTGATGACTCATGGTCAGACAGTGTCCTTGAGCAGTGGGACAGGACGAGATCTGTGGACTAAAATGTCCACAAAGATTGGTGCAAAGCTACAGGGGGTTCATGCCGTCACCTCTCTGCAGGAGTTAAGGTCAGCTGGCTGGGAAGGCCTTGGGCCCTTCCCCCATTCCCCCTGGATGTATGGTACAGACTGTTCCTGAGTACCCCAGGGACAAGAGAGCAAGCTGACAAGGGGGGGTCATACAATCAGCTAGACCTGCTCTGCCTTGGCTTCCTCCACTGTCCCTGTGCAGCTCTTCACCTTTGTGAGTTCTCCTGCATGAGTGAATGAGTGAAGGGGGGAATGAATGTGTGCATATGGGTGGGGGCAGGGTGCTTGAAAGCTAGTTCCTCTTCTTCCTGGAATCCAACAGTGGCCTTTTATAAATACATGAGTGCAAGCCTGGAGGAATCCCCAGTGGAAATAAGGTAACAACTAAAAGGTTATGGGAGGCCCAGCTCTCATCAGCCTTCAAACACCTCCTGTCAGCAAAATACCAGTTGCCAACACCGAGAAGCTCAGCACCTTGCAGGGTGGTAGGTGAGCTGCAGTGAGAGAGGAATTCTATTAGCTTCACTTCTGGGTAGGAAAATGTGCATGTGAATGCTACAAGCATGGTGCATGCTGAGACTGAGAACACTGGCCACAGACTGTGAACACAGGACCTTCAGCACCCAACAGCCCAGGAGTCTACCTCCAGGAGAAGTCATTTAGCTGGCAGGCATAAGATAGCAGCAGGCTGTTATGATCATGAAAAGGAGATAGTCTTACTGGCACTAGATTAATAGATGACACCAGCCCTAGAGGATGAGATTGGGTGAGAAACACACAACACGCGTGTTTCTGTTGTGACAGGAAAAAAACATTTACAAACTTAATGTTGACAACCAACCACTTAAAGACAGGTTAGTCATCCAGTCAGAAACAATATCACTTGACTTAGCCGATCATTCACATACCTTAGATTAGGGACCGAGAGGAGTCCTAGAGTATGGCTACTCAGCAAAATTATTTTGAAATAACAGCCTTTATTTCAAAATAACTTTGTTAGCATCTACACAATGCAACCACTATTTCAAAATAGGCAAACTTCATTCCACAATGAATGGCACCTATTTCAAAATAGCTATTTCAAAATAAGGGCTGTGTAGACAGGAAATAGAGCCTACTTCTAAATAAGCCATAGTGCACCTAAATAAACCATAGTGGCTTTATTTTTTGGGAAGAAGAGTGCTTTTGAAATTAGGGCATCCTTTCAAACGAACCCCAGCTATAGGGTTATTTTCAGTTTGAAATCAGCACTTTCGACGGGGTGGGTGGCTGCCATTATGCAAATGAGGCAATGAATAGTCATATCAGTACCTCATTTGCATTTCTGACCAGCTGTAATTTGCATGCCCCTTCTGAAAGGGAGGGGTAGTGTGGTCATGGCCTATGTGTGTAGACTCTGTATTTCAAAATAGCTGAGAGCTATTTTGGAAAGCATTTTGTGTGTAGCTGGGTTATTTTGAAGTAAGATATTCTGAAATAGCTCTTCTGGAATAGCTTATTTTGAAATGAGGCTGCTGTATAGATATGGCCTTAGTGAACAGTTTGCAAACTACCCTTGAGGAAAAAACAAAGAGAAAGGAAGGAACAAATATACACCAAGTATCACTCCCAGTTAATCATTCAACTTGGGAACAATGGGATTAATTTGGCTGTGATGCTAGTGAATGGACCTAATGAATTGCTAACATCCACTTGCAGTGTTAATGATGGGAGGGTAGTGGCTTATGTCAACGATAGGTCTATAATACTTAATGGAAACAGATTGCAGCCAACCACTGTATTCCATTTGTAGCCCAAGATGCTTATGCTTATACTTTGGTATTCACATCTTTGTTTTCCAGCTCTGCCACCTTAGACTTACCACCTTTGATGCTGACTTGCTGTGAACCACTGAGAACAATTTTGCCTTTTGACATCACCTGTGCACAAAAAGACACCATAACATGGGATCAGAGAAAGTCCAGTTTCAATGGGCTAGTAAATATCTAGCATTCAGTAATGATCAGGATTGTAAAGTCTGGTGCTCACAAAAATGAGGGATGATAGCCTCGTGGGAGTAACTGTGGGCAGCTCCTGTGATAGTGTCTCCCCATTCCTCGCACACAGCTCTGCCAGTGCCCCTCAATCCTACCCTGCAGCCCCTCTGCTCTTCCAGCCCTGGGCTCCCCTCACAGCTCTGCCAGTGCCCCTCAGCCCTGCCCTGCAGCCCCTCTGCTATTCCAGCCCTGGGCTCCCCTCACAGCTCTGCCAGTGCCCCTCAGCCCTGCCCTGCAGCCCCTCTGCTATTCCAGTCCTGGGCTCCCCTCACAGCTCTGCCAGTGCCCCTCACTCCTGTGCTTTGGTATCCACCTGAGACTGTCTCCTGACTTGCATTTATAAAGCACTAGGCTACGTTTATACTGCAGCCTTAACTCAAAAAAGATACACAATTTGCGCTATGCAAATTTGCAAATTTGCAGTTTTGCGCTATGCAAATTGTCTACCCTCTTTTGATTTAATTTCAAAATAGGCTATTTCAGCATTTATGTCAAAAACTGCACTATTTCAAGGCATCCCTTACTCATCCTGCAACAAGGTGTAGAGAGATGCTGAAATATGCTGGGTATTTCAAAAAATATTTCAAAAACACAAGTACTTGTCTTAGATGCAGAGTAATTATTTTGGGTTACCTCGGTATCCCAGAATAGCTCTGCCGAGTAAACGTAGCCTTTGCGACTGAGGAAAAGCCCCCCTGTTGGCAATTTTCTGCTCTCTACTGGGTGGTGCTCACAGTGCCCTGAATGACTTTAGAGAATGATGTTTAATTCGTTCCATGTTTAAATGGGCAGAGCCCTGGAGGAACCCATCAACAAGACAATGCATCCATTGTGATTTTTTAAACCCTGGAGTGGGTAGTTTACGTGTTTCTGACTTAATCAGCATTCAGCCCAGGTTAAAACCAAGGCAGCTTTTAGGGAAGCAGAGCAGCCGCCCAGCATTTACCACATAGTAGAAGTTCACACTGGTGGCATCGCCGTATCCCTCTTTGTTCAAAATGTAGTGCACTGTCATCTCCCACTGCTGCCCACACCTCAGCATCTCTGGGACCTGCTCAAGCTTCACAAAGCTATCAGTGTGGGAGTAGAAGCGATGGACGGAGTAGGAGGCCTCAGGTGTGTAAGGGTCCAACAAGCCAAGGTCTCTACAGTCATCTAGTACATATGTGGCCTGAGGAGAGACACAGGAAAAAAAATAAAGCAAACTGAAGATCTAATGGAGAGGAAATGAAAGCATCAAAGGGCACCTGAGGCAGAAATGTTTATTCACAGCTGAGATAAGATAACCTGTGTAAACCAGTGGGAAATGGACTTTAGGAGCTATTCAGTTTAATAACTCTTCCAATATTTTATGTTAGAGTTTGTGTGAAAATTCCTACGCGTCCAGTCTAGCTAGGCTGCATGCTGTGCTAGTCCTCTGGAGTCCTAAACATGTCCAGTCCTCTCTGGTGTCCAAAGAGAGATGAGTCCATGGATATACTTGTGAGGCTGGTCATGGCTACATAAGATGTTAGGGGACTCTGCAGAGCTAGTAAAGTACCAGTCCCAGACAGCCCAGATTTGCTGCTATCTCTCCTCTCCCCATTGCAGGCCAAAGCGAAGGATGAAGAGAGCATGTGCCCAGGGAGGCTCTGGAGCAGTCTGGGAGGCAGGGAGGGAGTGAAAGAGAGGCAACAGTGACAGAAGCGTTGGTTTCGGAAGTCTGTGCACTCAGGTTGGATGGGGAAAGGCAACGAGGCATGGAAGGGGTTCTGCAGAGAGAGGAAGGTAGGAAGGATTTGGGGACAGTTGAGTGAGGCAGTCTGCCACTCTAAGCACTGATCCTGCCTGTTAGACAAGCTGCTCTTGCAGGCCCTACGGGCATTTTTGATGAAGTGACAACATCCAGCAAGAACCTCTGCCACCCGAACAGCTACTTTGTATTTTTGTTCCTTTGGTGCAACTTGAGCCAGGATCAAACTGAGGATAACACCAAAATGAGAGGAGGCACCCACGGTACAGGAGCCCAAAGTGCAGAGCAAGCTGGTAAGATGGGAACTGGGCAGGTGGGCAACCAGCATGGATGGGATATTTCATTCCAGTGAAGGTAGATCTCTGTGCCCCAGGAGAGGAGACAATTGGAAGATAGATACACAGCAGGGAGATAGAGTGGACAGCTGAAACCATCACACTGAGTTGATTATTATCTTCTCTGATGAATATTGTCCTCATGTCATCCTCTGAGATAGGCACATCTGAAGTTGGTGCTGGGTCCAGATTGGGAGACCAAATGAAAACAAGCCCACTGAGTTCCTCTAAAAGCCATGTCTTCCCCTGCCTTCTTTCCTACCCTCCCTACGGATGCAGGTGGCATTGGAGAGAATTGCAGCTTCCCCACACATTGAACTCACCCAGAACATTATTTCCCATGAGAAGACCAGCTTGCTTCTCCCTCCCGCCATGACTGGGGAGCAGAGCCTTTCTCTCTGTCACTTACTCTCAGCCTTATCAAGGGCTCAAAGAATGTGGAGGTGTCGATGGAAAACCAAGCGATGCCGTTCTTGTTTGTGATATAGTGAGCCACATATTTCTCATTGAGCTCTAGCTTGATGGTCTCATTGGCAGCAGGGATGCCATCCTCTTTTTCCACCTGGATCTAAACAAACAAAAATGTCCCAGGTGTTCAGGAAACAAACAGGACAGGTGAAGCTTCATTTACTTCCCTCTTCATATTAAGCAGCCCTGTAGCCCCTTAAAGACTACTACTATAGGACTGCTTGTGATCCATGAAACTACAGAGTAACACAACAACCCCTCTGAGACTATCCCCCTTAGCATGTCATGTTTGGTATTGAAGACAACTTGAGTAGAGGTGCCACTGATGACAGGTGATGCCATCAAATGGCAAAGTGTATTTAAAACACAGGTACCCGTCACAGTGTTTTGTGTGGGCTCTGTTCAGGGCAGAGAGGAGAAATTCCCTTCCAAAGGTAGACAGGAGGAATATTCCCACTGAGGAGGGGAGAAGGAAAGGTTTATATACAGAATTAGGTGAAAAATATTCTCAGGGAATGCCCCCCCTCCACATCCCAGTCTTCACTAGTGGTCAGTTCACAGCACCCCAGAAAGGTTAAATGCAACCAAGTGGGAGACAAAGACTCATATCCTGACCCAGGCTATTGCTCACTGGGCCTTCCAGGTGAGAATAGCTGCAAGGGTGATGCCCTCTTCAGGCTGCTGTCATGAATCCTTCAGTGCTCAGGAGCTTGGAAGTGATCTTTTGCTTTAACAAAGGCCATCGCCCCTGCCGCTATAAACACTTTCTTCCCTGTCCCCACAGGGCTGATGTCATTTTGACTGCACAGATCTCCCCTGCCACCACCACCTTCACATAACAGTGCAAGTTTCCATGACCCAGCCTCATGTCCTCATCTTCTCTGAAAGCCCTAATGCAATGGCAGAGCTATGCATTTGGGGCTTCTGCCATGTGATGTGACCATGGGAACCTGCCACTGGACGTAGGGGATGGCCATGCGCAGCATCAGAGAGATCACATTCTCTCTCTGCTGTCCTACCTCTCCAAAGTAAGGAATTCCCCTTTTGTAGTACGTGTCCATGTTCTTAAACCACAGTCTCTCCCTGTCCTGGTAGATGGAAACGTACTCACTGCCTATGATCTGCACACCTGAAGAAGGGAGAAAAAGAAGGGACAAGAATCAGAGCTGGGAGATGATGGTGGATTCTCCATCCCTAGAGGTTTTTAAGTCCCGGCTTGAAAAGGTGCTGGCTGGGATGACTGAGTAGGGGTTGATCCTGCTGGAAGCAGGGGGCTGGACTAGATAATCTCCCGAGGTCCCTTCCAGCCCTCGAATTCTATGATTCTATTATCGTTTCAAAGAGCGCCGCGCTGTATGCTCAGATGCAGGCTCCAGCACCCTGTGTGGGATAACTGCACTTGTAAAATCGTTCACTTGATGGGGAACTGAGTGTTGTGCAGAGCCATCGGAGATACCCATCAAATGGTACCATCTCTCAAAGTGGCCTCTAAATCTCAGACCATAACCTGTGCCCCAGCCATAAACTAGTCTTCTTTCTCAGCAGCCTTGCCTGTTCCATCTTCTGTGACGATCGCCTCCACTTCCAGGTACCCGAACATGCTGGAGCTATAAAGCTTGAATGTTTTGGTACTGATGATGTTTGTGCTGCAGCCATCCTTCCCCAGCTGAAAAGTGAAAGGACCACCCAGTCAGCTCGAAGGGAAAGAGACCAGTTCTCTGGCACCAATGGTCAGACAACTGCTCTTTCCCCTCCTCTGGGAAGCACTGCAGGTTTTAGCGCTTCCACTCATCTCCCCCACCTACCTCTTTGTGCTTGTCCTCTTGCTGCCCTCTTGCTCCACACCCAGCTGCTCCTTTGCTCCTGTGCCTCCGCCCACTGCACTGAAACTCTTTCCTTCCCTGACCTGCTCCCCTGTGGCTTCGGTTCCCCTCTCAAAACGTACCACTTACGTGGTATTTTAGACAAGCGTTTTCCAACATGTGGCCTCGGAGCCACATGTGGCCTGACTGACCTTTTTGTGGTCCCGGAGCTAGGAGCTAGCTAGGGTGTGGAGTACCTTAAATTTATATTTACATTAAAAATTGTTATATATGAGCCAATAACAATTTTACACATCAAATTTTAGGAACTATTAACAAAATTATAAAAAGATAACATTCATATTACGTATTAAATTCTCATTTAAAATATTGTATTATATTTAAACAAGACCTGGAAATACATTATAGAGCATACCTAAAACATAATCTATTATAATAAATAATTATTACTTTCTGATAGAAGTACATTTTCTTTGGTGACCCTGAAAACTATCAATTTTCATTTGTGTGGACCTGAGTAGACTTTGAGTTTGACTTGCCTGTTTTGAGACCTGCCCACACGTTATTAATCTGTAATAAGGTAGGTTGTGAATTTAAAGGGGATTAAATGCCCTTGATTAGACCCGGGGTAGATATACATATACTGGAATAAATGTGCCTTATTTTAAATTCATTTAAGATAGAAAGGAAGGAAGCCAATGTCCTGGACAAAAGGCTTCCCCACCCCCTCATTAAAACAGGCTATAATGTCTGAGGCTGCACATAAAGAAGACTCATTGCATTTGGCTGCCCAGTCACTGCACTTCCAGTCTAACCTACCGCTCTGTTGCTCCCATACCTCATCCAATTTTCCGATTCTTCCCATTTTCATTACAAAACACCTTCCCATCCAAAGGCCTATGACCATGTGATATAGGGAAAAATATGCCTTCCTCTGAGAGACCCTCTGGTCCCGCCCCAAGAAATAGGGAAGAGAACCAGTAGAGCCTCCAATCCCCCTGGAAAGTCCAGGATGATACAGTTTACAAGGAAAGAAGCATGAATACCATACCTGTCCTGAAACAGCTTCACAGATTCCTTTGGGGCTTTCGTTACACTTGTCATAAAAGTGCCTCCTGCATGCACTGAGCTGGACTCTCCCCTGCACAGGCTGGCCATACGTGTAGCTAGAGGAGGAGTAAATACAAAAATGAATCAGCTCCCAGCACTGCCACCAGGGCTGTCAGGAAACCAGCATAAACTGTGGACTAAAATCTAGCTTAAAATCTAGCCAATGCTACTTCTGTTGAACTCAGGCTTCAGACCTCTTTCCCTCCTAATACTGCTTCTCATGGAAATGGCATTACTGTCTCACACAGCTCACATCTCACAGAGGTGCAGATTAGGCACTTTTATGCAGCGTTGCGTGACCCTTTCCCTTGCTCCTGACTGACATGAGGAAATGGGAATTTCCTATAATACCTTCCCATTCATCCCATGTGTGCCACGGTTTCCTCCTCTACTTGTCATTGCTACCAGTGGGGACTAAAGAGTTGTCTGTTCTTGTACAGGGTCGCATGTTTAGAATCCAGGACTCTCTGGTCTGGCAACAACCATGGCCCTCTGTTGCTGGACCAGAGAGCCCCGGTGGCCAGGAGCAGGAGACAACTGCAAGCCCAGTGACTGCCAGTTCTGGCCAGCTGCAGCTGGGCCAGCGAGGGACAGGAAGCTGGCAGCACATCAGATGGGCTAGCTGCAGAGGCAGGGCCAGTGGGGGCAAGGAAGCCATTGGAGTCTGGGACGAGGAAGCTGCTGACAAGGTTGGGAAAGCAGCAGCCAAGGAGGAAGCCTGTGGCAGAGGTCTGGAAGTGACCCACAGCTGGAGCCATCAAGCTGGTGGTGAGGGCCAGGGAGGGAGCCATGGCCTGGGCCGGGAAGGCTGTGGCAACAGCCAGGGAGCTGGCCATGGTCAGCCTGAGGAGCCAGTGGCAGAGGCCAGGGCGGGAGCCCTGCCAGGTGTTGTGAAGCCAGCGGAGGTGGCCAAGGAGGGAGCCACAGCTGGGGCCATGGCCAGGGAGCTGCAGTCAGTACTGGGGAGCTGATAGCAGGTGGGACACCAAAGCCAGGAGTCCCAGCTGGAGTTTGGAAGCTCTAGCTGAGCTGGCAGCAGGTTGTGGGGGCAGCATCTGGAGTCCCGCTGGACCAAAAGTGAAGTCCAGTGGTCTGACCTAGCAGTCAACAGTGTGGAGGTGAGTTAGGGACCATTGACCTCCCCTGGTCCAGCAAAATCCCTTGTTTGGGACAGCTGAGGTTCTGAGGATGCCGGACCAGGGAGGTCCAACCTGTAGCAGTGCAGGAACTGTGAGGTGTGTGTCACCTAGCCATCCGGTATGAACTATATGGGTCATCAAAGAGCTGGCAGAAACTGACCCATGCCAGTGGAAAACCTGAGAAGACAATGGAAACTTCCCGAACACTTAAACCTAGCTATTACCCCCATGCCCCCCCAAAAAAACAAAACAAAACAGGAACCCCCCTCACACACTTCTCAGCAGGGAAGCTGAGCAGAGGCCAGCTCAAGAACAAAGGACTTAGCAGTGAGAGGCAGGGGATAAAGAGTTTATTTTGATGTGAGGCTGGTCTGCTCTCACCTAGGACTGAAGGCCTGCCTACACTACACAGCTTTTAGCAACATGGCTAGGTCGACCACCTATATCACTAAAAGTCAACGACACTGTTTGCTGGCACTTTTGTGGACCAAAAACTTCCACCCCCAAGAGCAGTGTTGGCTTTGTCTGCAGGAGCTCCTGCCAATAAAGCACCGTTTACTCTACTTGCTGTGACAAAGCTTTTGAGGGAAGGGAGGGCGGTTAAGCCTGTGTAGACAAACCCTCTCAAAGGCACAGAGAGCCAGAATCAGCCAAAAATGGATTCCACAGCAGCTTGGCTAGCTAATTGCACCAGCTTGGCCAGCTGGATTATATCTTAGGCTATATCTGCGCTAGCACTTTTGTTGGTAAAATTTAGAGATAGAGAATATGATGAAGAATAAGTTATTGCCCTTATTTAAAACCATGGTATGCCCACCTCTTGAATACTACATACAGATGTGGTCTCCTCAGCTCAAAAAATATATTGGCAATAGAAAAGGTTCAAAAACGGGCAACTAAAATGATTAGGGGTTTGGAACAAGTCACCTATGAAGAGAGATTAAAAAGACTAGGACTTTTCATCTTAGAAAAGAGGAGATAAGGGGGCATATGATAGAGGTATATAAAATTATGAGTGGTAAGGAGAAAGTAAACAAAAACCAATTATTTACTTGCTCCCATAATATCAGAACTAGAAGACACCAAATGAAATTAATGGGTAGCAGGTTTAAAAAAAATACAATAAAGTTCTTCTTCACACAGTGCACAGTCAACCTGTGGAACTCCTTGCCAGAGCTGGCTGTGAAGGCTGGGACTATAACAGGGTTTAAAAAAGAGCTAGACAAATTCATGGAGGTTAGGTCCATCAATGGCTATTACTCAGGATCAGTCGGAATGGTGTCCCTAGCTTCCGTGTCAGAAGCTAAAGCTGGATGGCAGGAGAGATATTGCTTGACTGTTACCTGTTTGGTCCTCTCCCTCTGGGGCACCTGGCTTTGGCCACTGTCGGCAGACAGGATACTGGGCTTAATGGACCTTTGGTCTGACCCAGTATGGCCGTTCTTATGTTCTGATGTTCCTCAAGGGTGTGAAAACCCACACCCATAACTGGCACAAATTTCACTGACATAAGCACTGGTGTGGACAGCACTATATCAATGAGAGATATTCTCCTGCCTACAAGCTACCACTGCTTCTTGAGGGTGCTTTAATTATGCAATGGGAAAGATCTCTCCCATATGCATGGAGCAGAAGATCTTACAGAAGCCCTAGAGCAGCTGCATCTGTACAGCTGTGCTGTTTTCATGTCTTTAATGTAGACAGAGATTTAGCTTTCAGTTCTCTGTACCAGCCTAACAGCTTCCAGTAGTCTGTTCCAATTGCCTAATAAAACCTACTCTGTTTTGGAAATGCTGCCTGGCACATTGCACCTTGAAGTGTACAAATCTGGCTGGAAGCCTGTCTCAAATGGATGCACTGGACAGAGCTCGCACTATAAAGCAGGTGTGCTGGAGCCCAGATGCAGGGAGCCTGCAGGGCCTCTCCTAAAGGAACAGTGAGACCCCCTGGGGATCAGGCACTCTGAAGGGGTTCCTCCCATGAGACTTTAACTTGGCGGAGAAGACATCTTGTAGCTCCATGCCAGTGAAGTGCATAGGAACCTTAATGCTAGACATCCTAATCTATTAACTTACATACCTCTCCTTTCCTCTTTCTTTGCTTTCTCTCCCCTTCTTATTGGCCTCTATAATGATAAAAAAACAATATCTTTGTGTTTTCTGATGGCTGTCCAACCATTAATCCTAACGGCTACAGCTGCATAATGCAGGTGATTATGAACATCATGTTACAAAGAGTGAAAGTGAGATGCAGGGGTTCAGTTTCTTGTTCTAGGTTGTAAAGGGTAGGTCTACTCAGCAAAGCTATTTCACAATAACAGCTCTTATTCTGAAATTAAGTTGTTAGTGTCTATACAACACAACTGCTATTTTGAAATAATTTCTTTATAGCGGCTGCCTTGTTTCAAAATACGCAAACCTCATTCCATGAAGAATAGTGCCTATATCAAAGTAGCTATTTCAAAACAGGGGCTCTGTAGACGGGGACTAGAGCCTGTTTTGAAATAAGCCATAGTATGTCCAATGGGTCTAATTCAAAATACACTCTATTGTGTGTAGATGTTGTATTTTGAAATAGCTCGGGACTATTTTGAAATGTATTTTGTGTGTAGCAGTGTTAATACGAAATAAGCTATTCCAGAATAGTTTACTTCAAAATAAGGCTGCTGTGTATACATACCCTAAGGCTACGTCTACACTACAGAGATCTTTCAAAAGAAGCGCTTCCAGAAGATCTCTTTTGAAAGAGCTTCTTTCGACAGAATGAGTTCACACACACGCAAAAGTGGATCAAAAGACTGATCTGCTCTTTTGAAAGAGAGCGTCTGCATAGCCCCCACTCTTTCAAAAGAACAAGTCAGGGATCAAAAACGAAGACTGTTCTTTCAAAAGAAGGGCCCTCCAGAGCATCTACATGCGTTTTCTTCCTAAAAAAAGCTTTCAAAAGGGGGCACTCTTCCTGAAATGGGAAAACAAAAGTGATTTCAAAAGGAGCTCCACATTATTTCGATTTACTTTGGAAAGAACACTTTTTGCATGTAAACGCTCTGTGGGCTCTTTTGAAAGATCCCCTTTCTTTTGAAAAATCTTTTGAAAGAACTTGCTAGCATAGACACAGCCTAAGTGAGTCATAAGCTGAATCAGTACAGAATTCAAGATGTCTCCCAGTCTTGTGTTCCATCCATAAGGCCACGCTGTTTGTACGTGTAAGGAATGTGCAGAAGGGTTACATGTGAATTCACACTCTTTCCCACTTGATACTTACACAGCACAAATGTTCACTCTCAGTTCTTGATCCAACAAAGAGATCCTCCTTGGTGCTGTTATTGTCACTTCAAACTTTGGCAACACTGAAAATGCAATATAAATATAATTTCTAAGCAACATCTTAAGTGTATATGTTATGGGTAGGGAGAAACAGGGAAAGATATGTGCACCAGAGAGAGGAACAGTTTACAGGGAAACAGAAGGGTATAGTGAGGCATGAAGGGGATAATATATTTAGAAAAGAGACGTTCACGTTTAATAGTAGGAGAAATTCTTCCTCACAAGGAGCTGTATTATTACTTTTGTTACAATACTTAAATAGCATATTCATCTGGAAATCTCAAAGCACTGAATAAAGAAGATCAATGTCACTCATTACCCACATTTTACAGGGTGGGGAAAGTGAGGCACAGAAAGATTAATGTGACTGCTCAAGGCTAGCTAGCAAGAGAGTGGCAGACCTGGGAATAAAATCAGCATTTCCTGGTTTTCAGGGCACTGGTAATCCACTAGCCCATTTGCAAGTTAAGGAGCATAGTTTCCCAAGGGAAGTGAATATTCAGTAGGCTGATGACAGAGTTTTCTCAATGAGGGGGTGAGAAGGAACTCTGCCTGCTACTACAGAAAGCTTGAGATTGTCAAAGCTTTTCCCAACAAGTTCACCAGAGACAACCCGCCTGGGAAAATCCAAGAGACAGGATGAGGGATGGCAAATTTGTAAGAAGAAAACAAATCAATGGAATTGGTCCACATACAAAATTATAGACATAGAGAGATCATCAGGCACTGGTAGTTTTTCTATCTGCCCACAGTGTCCTTCCGCACAGTTTACTTTGCAGTCCACCATAACTGCCAGATACTACATTGTTAAATAACAATATAGGCTAAAGTAATATATTTTGTGAAATAGCTTTAGACTTCTAAAGCACAGTCTATGGCTATGTCTACAGGTGAAGCCAACATCGAAATAGGCTATTTCGATGAATAATGTCTACACGTCCTCCAGGGCTGGCAACATCGATGTTCAACTTCGACGTTGCGCGGCACCACATCGAAATAGGCGCTGCGAGGGTACGTCTACACGCCAAAGTAGCACACATCGAAATAAGGGTGCCAGGCACAGCTGCAGACAGGGTCACAGGGCAGACTCAACAGCAAGCCGCTCCCTTAAAGGGCCCCTCCCAGACACAATTGCACTAAACAATACAAGATCCACAGAGCCGACAACTGGTTGCAGACCCTGTGCCTGCAGCATGGATCCCCAGCTGCCGCAGCAGCAGCCAGAAGCCCTGGGCTAAGGGCTGCTGCCCACGGTGACCATAGAGCCCCGCAGGGGCTGGAGAGAGAGCATCTCTCAACCCCCCCAGCTGATGGCCGCCATGGAGGACCCGGCAATTTCGACGTTGCGGGACGCGGATCGTCTACACAGTCCCTACTTCGACGTTGAACGTCGAAGTAGGCCGCTATTCCGATCCCCTCATGAGGTTAGCGACTTTGACGTCTCGCCGCCTAACGTCGAAGTTAACTTCGAAATAGCGCCCGACGCGTATAGCCGCGACGGGCGCTATTTCGAAGTTAGTGCCGCTACTTCGAAGTAGCGTGCACGTGTAGACACGGCTTATGCCTTACATGCAATACCAAACACACCTGATCATAACAAGAAGTCCTGTGGAACCTTATAGACTAACAGATATTTTGGAGCATATGCACGAAAGCTCGTGTTTCAAAATATCTGTTAGTCTATAAGGTGGCACAGGACTTCTTGTTTTTCTCGAAGATACAGACTAACACAGCTACCTTTCTGATACTTGTCACACATGATCATGTGAGGGTTCACAATATTATTTCGCACTGTATAGATGGAGAAACTGAGGCAAAGGGGGTGACATGACTTGACAAAAGTTACACAGAAACTTAGTGACAAAGACATGAAAACCCTCAGACTTCTGATTCCTGGCCTTCTGCTCCAACCACTAGGTCACATTCCTCAACTTCCCTCAGGATGTCCATCAGTTATCCATCTTCTGCATGGCCTCAGACTCTCCTCCCTGTCTCTGTGCCTTGTCTTAACTTTCTTAACCAGCGAGTTCAATAATGAAATATGTGTTCTACAGTGTATAAGGTCTATACTGCCTCATGCCTGTGTTTGATAAATAGCTCATCACAGATTCAGGCTGTGAGCTTGGCCATATAAGACATAATCAGCTCGCTCAGGTGAGAGCCACTGAAGGTTCTTACCATATTCCTCCACAGAGAACGAATGATATGTTTGGTGACCTGAACACTTCTCAGCGATGATTTCATAATTCCCCAGGATTGGTTCTTGGATTAATGAGAATGAGAGATGGACTACACCATTTTCAGATGCTACATGCAGCCACTGAAAGATCCGATTTTGCTGGGGATCCTAGTGTTGTGGAGAGAGAAATACGGATGCTTTTATCATCTTCTTCCAGGTCCTACCACTTTTCTGCCTTCCTTCCTTTACATTTCATAGCTTCACAGATACCAGGGCTGGAAGGAACTATTGTAATCACCTAATCTACACCTATAGAACATGTAGAACATCCCCAAAAATCATCCCCAGAGCTGATCCTCCGGAAAAAAAATGTATGATCCTGATTTTAATACTGGTGGTGATGGAGACTGTCATGATCTTTGCTAACCTGACCAAACTTTGAATTTATACATCTTCAGCCTCTGGCCATTGGATCATGTTATACCTTTGTCTGATAGACTGAGGAGACCATTATTAAGTATTTGTTCCCTATGTAGATACTTACAGATTGCAATCAAGCTCACCTCTGAACCTTCTCTTTGTTAAGCTAAATAGGTTGAGCTCCTTTAATTGTCCCAGAGAAGCCATGTGGGGCTGGAGCTGGGGAGCCATGGCTGGAGGCCAGTGGGGGTGGTCAGGCACCAGTGGGGATATAACCTCCCTTGTCTTGGCAAAGCCGCTTATTCGGGACCAGGGAGTGGTCCCAAGTGTGCTGGACCAGGGAGATGCAACCTGTAGATGTCTTCATTTCTCTTCTAAATATTCAGAATGGTCCTCTTTAACGGTGGCTTTGGGGACATCAAGAATGGTATAGTTGAACTATTCCCAATTATCTTTCAAATTTTTCTGAGTAAATACTTTCTTCCTGTTCTTTTGGTTCACAATTATTTTCAGCTTTGTGAAACTGGCCCTGTTAAAGCTTCGAGTATATATATATATATATATATATATATATATGTATATTTCTGGTCTAGACTTGATTCTGCTTGATCATTATAAATTTGATTAAGTCACAATTGTTTGTAGATCAGCTACCTTTTTTGTTATTATCCTTTGATCTGTTTCCCTTATCTGTTAGCATGGGTCATTTACTATTATACTTGGTCTTATCGTGAGGGAGAGAGTGACAGGAGAGGATGGCTTAGAACATGAGATGTGACTAAGGACTCCATCTTATAGCTGCTGAGTGCTCTGAGCATGTTGCTTCCTAGAATCAGACTGTTTTTGGACTAAACAATGCTCAGATTAGGCTAACCTGGATATTTGAAGAAATATGGAGCCATACCTGTCTCATAGAACTGGAAGGGACCTCAAGAGGTCATTGAGTCCAGTCCCCTGCCCTCACAGCAGGACCTACCACCATCCCTGACAGATTTTTTTTTTAATTTAACCTGCCCCAAAACCTTGAAAGACCCCCTCACGGACTGAATTTAGGACTCAGGAGAACTGGATTTTATTCCCAGTCCTGCCACTGGCCTGCTGGGTCTCCTTGTGCAATCACATCACTGCTCAGGGCCTCATCTTCCACAAGTGTAAAATAGGGAAACACTGACCTCGTCTGTAAAGTACTGTGAGATTAGGATGCCCATATCCACCTATCCCGAATATGGGATGGGGGAAGAGGGGGACAGCTCTCCGGTTGCCGCTGCCAGAGCTGCTATACCAGGGGACTTCCCTGGCTGCCCCATGCCTGAGGAACCAGGAACAGGATGGCAGTCAACTCTGCGCACTGCCAGCTTCTCTGCATCTCGGGGAGCTGGGAAGCAGGTGGTAGTCTTGTCAGTGTACTCCTGGCTTCCCTGAGCCATGGGAAGCTGGGAGCCAGGCAACGGGCATACCAGTCTGGCGCTTGGCTATCTGTGGGGGGGAGCCAGGAGGGAGTTGTGCCATCCGGCTCCCATCTCCTCCGAGCTACAGTCACATGGGGGCATTTCCTGCTTCTCCAAATACTGGGCAATTAGTACCTTTTTAAAAATATATTGGGATGCCTTCCTGGCACCCAAAATAAGGGGCTGTCCTGGCAGAGACAGGACAGATGGTCACCCTACTTGAGATGCAAAGATGAAAATAATACATAGCTCTCACATGGTGTTTATCTGCATTTGCCCTTTCTACAACATGATCTTACAAGGAACAACTCTTGCCCACACATGGCAAGCTTGGGAGTGATGTCATCATATCAGCCAGTCTGACTCAGATAAATGTAAACGGTATTCTTTATTCAAGACCCCCTCAGAACTACCAGTTGTGTTAAGCACCTCAGTTCTGTGGCCTCCTTCTCTCCAGGTCCCACTTGTGTTTGCAAGTGGTTTTGCATTTAATCAAACTGGCTCTACTCTATTGTCACTAGAGTCAGCATAACTTGGGATCTGCTCTACCAAAGTAAGTTGACTTAAGTTATGCAAGTCCAGCTAGAAAAAGAACATAGCTGGAGTCAACTTACCTTAGATCAACTCACAACAATGTCTACATTGTACAACATGCTGAGCTGATAGGAAACTCTCTGCCATTAACTTAATTTACTCTGCTTGTTTGGTGTGGAATACTGGGGTCTACTGGAGAGTGATCAGTGCTCAATTTGTTGGGTCTTCACTAGACCTGCTAAGTCAACAATTGGTACATCGATCACCTAAGCATCAATCCAGCTGTAGTGCAGATGTAGCCTTAGATGCTAACCTCACTCTGGGAAATCTATTTTGGAGGAGTGATACTCCTGGTTGTGACATTTGTCCTTATGGCCAGTGAGAAGAAGTGGGGAGGACAGGTATATTAAGAGGGATAAACAAGAGTATAGGTGTTGGATTTAAATGCTGCAGTTTGCATGAAATAACTTTGTTTTTCACAAAAAATAAGATGTTTTCTGTTATTGTAGTTTACACTTTTCACCAAAAACCTTTGAAAAGAATCTAGCCCTCTGTTGTTATGTTCCATATAGCATAACAGAGGGCATGGAACAATAGATTTGTTATTATTATTATACTTTGTACTCTGACAAGACCATTCATCTGGGGATCTTAAAAATACCTTACAACACTAATGATGGTTAGCCTCAAAATAACCCCAGGAGACAATTATTATTATATCTACTATACGGATGGGAAAACTGAGCCCCCAGTGTTCAGTCCAACTGTCCCTACTTGATGCAGAGGCAGGGGTGGGAAAAGAATCTAAAATTCCCTGA
The DNA here is from genome assembly GCF_033958435.1 of Carettochelys insculpta. Taxonomy (NCBI): domain Eukaryota; kingdom Metazoa; phylum Chordata; order Testudines; family Carettochelyidae; genus Carettochelys; species Carettochelys insculpta. The sequence continues at coordinate 234,501,278 of NC_134137.1, read as the reverse complement.
CTCTCACTCATCTTCTGTAAGCAGGGCTTTTCCCTGAAATAGTGAGGAATTTAATGTGCCACCATATAAATGAAAAACCTTGCTCACTTCTTTGCTTCAAATTAGATTTTCTTGCATAAAAGACAACCACAGAGAAGGCCTATTCAGGAAGCATCTCATACATGATATTACTAATGCTATGTAAGTACTGTGGGGAATTGGTTTTTCTTCCCTTCCTGGGACTTGCTGCAATGTGCAGCATCTGACACTCATTCTAAACGTATTCTATGTTTATTCCAACTGCACTTGTTCCAACTGCATTGGGATTATGGGAGGAATACACTCTCAAGGTAACAATTTCTCAAGTAAACATCTTGATTCTGGATGCTGAGAGAACTCTGTGCTTAGAAATAAGTCATGTTATAGAATATTGTGAGCCTCTTACCTGAAGGATGATCTTGCAATACTGAAAAAGAGAAAAGGAAAACAAATAGATCAGAGTTCAAGGAAACTAGTTGCTTATTTAGAAAAAAAAGCTAGACGGTAAGGCAAAACTGTTGTTCTTCCTTTTTACGGGGCACAAGATTGCCGTAAAGGCACAAGGTTTGGTTTAAGTCTGTCTCAACTTGTGATAAGAACAACCCTGACAGCACTTGTCTGTGAACATGACAGTCTAAAATAGCAACAGATTTCTACATTCTCTTGGGCTACATCTACAGTACATTCCTCTTTTGAAAGATGAATGCAAATGAGGCAAATCAAAAATGCAAATGAAGGGCTGATTTACAAATTTCACTTCATTTGCATAATCCCACGATTGCTTTTTCAGAACAGACTCTTTTGAAATCAAAAAAGCAGTGTAGATGGGGTTCTTTTGAAATAAAACTCTGTTTTAGAAAGAACCCTTATTCCTGAAAATAATGAGGTTCAGAGGGTTCTTTCAAAAATGAGGGTTGATTTTGAAAGAACCCTATCTACACTGCTTTTCTTTATTTTGAAAGAATCTCTTCTGCAAATGCAATCACATGAGACTATGAAAAAGAAAAACAAGATTTGTAACTTGGCACTTCATTTGCATTTTCAATTTCCCCCTTTTGGATTCCTCTTTTGAAAGAGGAATGTAGTGTGGATGTAGCCACAGTGTGGGGACTGGAGATGTGACTCTCACACTCCACATAGATGTTCTCTAAGGATATCCCAGGTCCTTGCCCCTATATAAAGTGGGGGCAATGACTAATGATGTGACTCCAGGGAGTGTATTCACTACAGAGACATCAGGAGGTCTACTCAGCTGTTTTCACTGCTTAAAGGTCAAACAGTGGTGAGTTAAGTGAATCTAGAACAGGTTCTTGAAAAGTATTGACTCCTCGTCACACTCACCTTCTCCTCAACAGGGTGAAAACTGTTATTCAAAGAGACAACTCGGAACATCACTAAAAAGAAAGGTGACCAGGGAAGAAAAATATATGAATGACTTTAGCAGCAGAATATATTTTTCTTATATGTTTCAAAACTAAGTTTCTTTAGATATGTCACTGAAAGGAAGTTTGAAATATTACAGAGAAATCCTTTGAGTTACTGGAAAAGCAAAAGCCATTTGAATATTATTTTAACTGGTGAAAACGAGCTATCAATTAAATTATATCCTACTTGAATCAGATATAGTTAAATACATCTCATATGTACACAGATACACTCATATGTACCGTATCCATCCCTGAGGTTCTGCTCCATTATACCAGGGTGATTTCACTGCACATTTTATTTCTTGTACTTCCTGAATTTAAATCTTACAGCAGCGGGAAGATAAATCTAAAGATAAAATTATTCAAATTTTGGAATTTCGGAATAAGAGAGGATAGTAGTCTAGCTTCCACCCTAAATCAATGGCGGGCTATACCAACTATTTATCATGCATCATTTTATTTGCTATGTATTTTGTTGTCATGTGCAGCAACTATGAAAACCCCTTCTTTGAATTAAATTCAAATATTACATAATGTTTGTCTGACGGTCTGTAGTCTCCACACAGAATCAAGTATAGAGAAGTGAGACTCAGGCCACGTGGAGAGAGCTCATTAGGAAGAAGATCACCTATGATGAAACAAGCAGGGCTTCCATAAAGGGAGGTGTGTCTGAAGGCCACAGAGAGATAGGTGGCCTACAGACAGCCCCTGAGAGGAGGGAGTTGGGACAGCAATAAGCCCAGAGGAGGGGAAAGCCAGACAGGTACAAAAGATTCAGGGAAAGAGTCAGCAAGGTCTGAGGGGAACAGACCTGAGCTGATGACTAATGGGTTCCTGAGGTGGAACCCAAAGTAAAAGGCAGGCAATGGGGAAGTGGCACTGATTGGATGCGAAATAGGAAGACTGCCTGAGCCTGTTGATAAAAAGAGATTTTGATACCCTGGGAAGGGAGGGAAGTCACAAGAAGACATCAGCTGCTGCTGAAGTGTGAGAGATGCTGCAGAGAGAGAGAGAGAAGAGATGGAGTGCACCAGCAGGAAGGGGTGTCATCTATGCAGAGCTAATCTCCAGAATGGCCACGAGGTGGTGTCATCCTCTGAGGAACAGAGCACCCCCCAGCATTTAGTCATGCCTGAGCATTTCAAATATGGCTGAATTAGCTTATTTACTCTTAAAGCCCCACAGGTTTCTGCTTCAAAGGTATTTTCAGAAAATACGGAGCGTCCGAAAAGAGGGGAACAATTTAATCAAAATGGAAGCAGCTCTTGTGGCAAACTAGAAGGCCTGGTTGGTCCTTTTCCATCTGTCTTTAGGCAGGTCTACACAACACATTAAAGTTGATTGTAGATTTGCAATTATAGCTACAGCAATTGCGTAGTTAGAATCAACATCTACAGTTGACATACCTGACCGTCCTCACGGAGAGAGATCGACAGGAGAAACTCTCCCTTCAACCTCCCCTACTCCTCATGATATTAAGGAGAACCAGGGATGACTGACAACCCCAGATAGTTCTATTTTGTGTGTCCCCACACTGCACACAAAATCAAAGCCCAGATGATTGGATTAATCTACCCCATAGTATAGACATTCCCTCAGAAACTTGCATGGTCCCAATCATTATAGTATTGGAGTATCTTACAGTCTTGACTGTATTGATCCCTGTAACACCTCTATGAGACAGGGTAGTGCTTTTATCCCTATTGTACAGGTGGGGAACAGAGCACAGGGCAGGCTGCTTGTCCGACATCTGTTGTGGAGCAGGGAGCTGAACTGGCATCTCCCAAATCCAAGACTAGCATCCTATCCACTTGATAATCCTCCCTCTGCAGCACCCACAAAGCTTAGGAAAGCATTATGTTCCTCACTGCTTGCTATCGTCAAGCGATTCTCTACGACTCACCTCTTTATCAGGGTGTTCCCCAAAAGAAAAGAGTAGAAGAAAACCCAGCCAAGTCTTCAATGATAGAAATCATAAAGCATGAAGATGAATTTATTCTTTCTTCCGGAGACAAATAACTGTCCTTATTCATTCTTTCCTTATTTTTGTACTGTAAACCCCAAACAGTGCTTAGATATTACTGTACGAACTAGTATAGACATGATAATAGAATCAGATTCTCAGGCATAAACAGCAAAAGATAGGGGTGTTCCTGGAAATCCAGAAAGCCACATCTCTCAGGGGAAATTTATTTAATTAGGAACATGTAAATGCTTTTTATGTATTAATATTCAGTGGTTGAGCTACGAGAACAACAAGAAGTCCTGTGGCACCTTATAGACTAACAGATATTTTGGAGCATGAGCTTTTGTGGGCACAGACCCGCTTCGTCAGATGCTTTCCCCACAGTCTTTCAATGATTCCTACCTGGAGCTGCTGACAGAGACCAGCAGGAAATGATTATGGACGTCCTGTTCCAGTTCTTCTCCTTAGCAATGAGACTTCACCCTAGATACCCTTGCACCTGACATTCAGACTCCCCACTCAATAATTGACTCATACCCCACAATCACCTGTTTGTCCTGGCTTGTAGATGGGTTTGTCTGTCTGGATGAAGACAATATTGTCCAGATTCTGAATCGCCACTGACCTTGTCTCTGATATATGGACTACGTGGCCTTCAGCAGAGAAAATGATGAAAGCCAAAGGGTCAGAGGTGACAGGAGAAACCTGGAAAGGAGCAAAAGACCCAAGACAAAGTCTTTTAGTGTGTGTCTCTGTGATGGATTCCCAAGTGAGGGTCATGATGACTTTGCTGGGGGAAGGGTGGCCTGGCAGAATCTTTTATCGGCAGACAGACAATCTCTAAGAGTATGTCTACACTGCAACTGGAGGTGTCATTTCCAGCTAAGGCAAACTCACATGCACTAGCTTTGATTGAGCGGCTGTCATAAAAACACTGGGAAGGGCTAGCTGCCCCAAGTACAGACCTAGAATCTCAACTGGGATTATATTCTGGTGCCTAGACCAAGCTGTTTCCCATGCCATTGCAGCCTGACTGCTATTTTTAGTGTGTTAACTCAATCAACCATCCATGTGTCTGCCAGCGCTGGAAATCACACAGCTCCACGTCCCTTACAGTCTATGTACTAGTTGTACTAGTTTTGTCCTCTGGCTGTAGACTCCTCACTGTTCGAATCCAAACGCAGAATGGTTAGAATACACATTTCCTAATCTTACAAATTTACTGGGTGTGACTCTATCAACGTTCTAGGCTGTCAGCCGATTTGCAATTTCTTAACTGCTTCTCCCGCTGTGTATGAGATCACCTAGTGATGGGATCTTCTGTGGGTTTAGCCTAAGACCTGTACAGTAATGACAGAGAAGACTAATATGCTCCAACTTGGTTATAGGCTAGACTGGGCCAAATCCACCCAACCCTCTTGGATGAAGGTCAAATCTCTTGCCTTGTCTCACTCCTTAATCTCTTCCCCCGGCCCCCCACCTGGAGTCCACACTTTTCTTCTTCAGGCTTATTTTCTAGTCTCTTTTTTCCTCTCCCTGCATCTTTGTATACATCTACACTGGGAGTCAGGTGTAACTTCCAGCTCTAGCATACCAAAAACTGCAGTGTAGCTTTGGTCAGAGTACCTGAGTGAGTATCTGAAAGTTCAGGCAGGATTGTGTGGCTACTCTAGGGTTACCATATAAAAAGAGGACATCCATGCGAGGGAGTGTATCTGTATCGTATCTACCAACTCACATTGTATTAATGTTCTATAGTATGTATGATGCATGAATACCACATAAGTTGGTAGATACTGCTACAGATACATCCCTTCTCAGGAGTGTCTTCCTTCTGAAAGGTCAAATATGGTAACTCTAGGCCACTCCTCTATTTTTATTGTGTTTAGCTCATTCAGATCTATTGTGGTTATATCTCCACAAGTGGGAACTCCCCAGATGCAGAATGTGCCTCCCTTTTCTTTCCCCATCCCCATTCTCCCCAAGCATTTCTCCTCCTGAGCTTCAGGAGAGGGATCAGTTTGGACAATAGAAGGTGTATGTCCACCTCTCATTTCTTTTTAGTTGATTGAAATATAAAATACCTGGAACTCGCTGCATTGGAAGAAATTTTCCTCCACCACATGTTTCTCAAACAGCGTGGTGTTAATGCCACGATATTGCAAGAGAACTTTCACGGACAGTGGCTCACTGGAATTGTAGATCTGTACGCACAGGCTCTCAGGTGAGCCACTCTGAAGCACTGAAGGGACCACAAGTACATACTGACTACAGAAAAACAAAGGCAGCCAGGTCAGTCAGCAGAAAGGAAAAAAACCACAGCAACATACATTTGTCGTTAAAACTCAGCGGCTATTGGGAATCCTGATCCAAAGATTTTGAAATCAGTGGAAAGGCTTCTATTCAGTGGGCTTTCGATCAGGCCCTAAGTGAGCAAAAGATTTTGTCCCTCAAGCTATTCCACTACTAGATTGTTCTCCACACTCCCACACTGCAAACCTAAAGTACAGGGGCCAGCTTCAGGGGTGGTACGTATCATAAATATCTGCCCGTCAGCTCCATAGCACCTGAGCATCTCATGTTCTCTAAAGCAGTGTTTCTTAAGCTTTTTGAGACCACGGAACACAAAACAATAATATTTTTTATGTGGAACACCTATGAATATTGTCTCAAAAAAAGACCAAACAGCATGCGCCACATGTTGTTGCTTATTGCTATGCCATCGCATAGCTAGGAGAAGAAGATTAGAGCAGAGGGGAGGCTAGCGCAATGTTAGTCAACCTTGGTGTGTTGCCAGACTACTATCACTCTTGCGAGATGTAGAAGTAAAGTTATGTTTCAGTCTTTTCCATTACTGTTATCTTCATAAAATGATTATTTATTTTAAAACGTTGAATTATTTTTCCAAACGCTGATGGCACACCTGCGAGTTGTTCACGGAACACCCGTGTTCCGCCGAGCACAGACTAAGAAACACGGCTCTAAGGGGTTTATACTCTCCACATCTTTGTGAGGGAAGGAATTGTTGTTAACCACATTTTACAAGTGGGAAATTTAGCCACAAAGAGGCTTAATGGCTTTAAAGTCACACAGGGAATCTGTGGTAGAGCAGGGAAATGAACCCATAGCCTAATCTCATTTCCCAAATTCCTAATTATCCCATAATAGAGAATTAGGTTTCTGTGGTTTAGTCAGCTATAATCTTATTCCAAAAGGCAGGGTGGTCAACCACAGTAACAAGCCGAGCCATCTTCTGGAATTTGGTAAAACTCTCAGTAATTCAAAAGGTGCAATGCATGTGAATATGAGATGGTCCTTAGTAAATAATGTCAAACCATACTTTGTGTAACGCTTATTTTAAGAACAGTGCACACACACAGATTTGTAATGTGATACATTTACTGCAGGACATTCACAGATTTTCACCTCGTCTATTTCCTCACATTTACAAGTGTGTATTTGCATCACGTCTTCCCGACTTTCATTCCCAAACCTCTTCTCTCTCTGGGGGATGCTAGATTCTGAACAATTTTGTATTGAAATCACAGTACAACTGCTCTGATACTTTGCTAAAGACTCTTTTATATATCCACACTCTATGAGTGGCTTTTCTCATTTCACGATCTCTTGAGTTGCCGCAAAACTAGCCATGGTTAAGCTATGTGGTGAGTTCACCCATTTAGCAAAAGTGTTCTAACTTTGCTCTGCTTTGCATATCAGCTCTTTTTTCTGGCATCTCCAGCTGCATACTGGTCAGCAAAAGTCATGTGTCTTTGGAGAAAATACCTCTCAAGGTTACATGTTGGTGAATTTCTCTTTGCAAATGAGACATGAAGGGAGCCCAGCCACACTCAATATAAATGTGAAAGATCAGGTCCATTCATTTTTAATTCTCTGTTTTCACTGATTTTTCTCTTTTTTGAAGCCATTCGAACCCCACTTTAATTAAGCCAATTTTACATCACTTTTAATTTCAGTTTTCTTTCTTAAAATGTGTGTTGCCCTTCACAGTAGGAATGCCACAAGCTTCCTTTTCCTTTTCAAAATTAAGATTTCATTAGCAACACGAACCAAACAGGGGCTACGTCTACACTGAAACAAAGCTTCAAAATGGCCATGCAAATGGCCATTTCAAAGATTACTAATGAGGAGCTGAAATGCATATTATATCCCCTCATTATAAGGGGATTTTGAAGTTGGCGGGGTCCTTTCGAAAAGGACCCCCATCTGGATGAGCCGTGCCTCAGCAAAGTGTGGCAATTTCGCAGAGCCACCTCTGGTGGCATGCTAATGAGGAGCTGAATATGCATTAGTAATCTTCAAAATGGCCATTTGCATGGCCATTTTGAAGTTTTGTTTTAATGTAGACACGGCCTGGAAGTAAGGGCTTTTGAAATCACAAGGTCCTTTCAAAAGGCCCCCATCTACATGGGCAGCGTGCGTTCCAAAAGTGGAACTTTTGAATAGTGCGCAGCTGCCATTATGCAAAAGAGGGAGCATGTGTAAACACAGTTTAGGACTGCCAACAAAAGTACCAATGAGTGCTACCTGTGGTGGCAGATCTGGGCACATTTCTATTGAGAAAGGAACTTCCATATTTCAACTTACTGGCCATAACATACAGGAAATACCTTTCAGTCTTGCTGTGCAATACTTGGTTATTCCAGGAGGAAAGACTGCCCAAATCAGGCTTTGTTTCTATCAAACTCTGTCCTCTTCCCACCCTGCTCACTTTGATGCTTCTTCTGTCTCTTTCTACCATTGTTCCCTTAAAGAAAAAAGCTCTATCTTCTGGATAGAACAGCCTCCTTCTCCCAGGGCACGCCACTCTTGCCATTCAAACGCCTCCTCTGTATGGTTAGTCTTTCGCTGCTAGCCTGCCCTCTGCTGCCCTAGTTCCTTCTTTAAAATAAAAGTCAAAACTGAGAAACTGGACACACAGCCTAAAACGTACCACTTTTTTATTATAATCCTGTCCCCACCCTGCCCTCCTGCACATTTCCTTGTTTTCAGCTTTAACTGAGCTTGCCTAATTTAGACTGTACCATGCTCAGAGAACGCACTAGCATTAAAATTTTCAAAAATGCTTAAGTGACATAGTCTCGTGAACTTTCCCAGGGTGTTAGAACTCCTAAGCACCTAAATCTCAAAGCTGCTAACTCACTGAGGTGATTTTGAATTTTATCCCAACTCTTCTATTTGCATAACACCCTGAGAACTGTTATATTGCTGTAAAGCAACAGATCGCAAATACCAACAACTTCCAGCACCACTCTGAGAAGCCACTACAGTGCCTCATTTTAACCAAGTCCAACTTCAATCCCAGTTCTGCCAATTCACAATACCTTGCTCACAGATAGTGTTTGCTTATCTAGTCCTCAGCCCTGCAGCTGCCTCTCAGCCTCCATCTGCACCAGACCCTGTTCTTATAGTCCTGGATTTCTACTAAACAAATCCGATTTCATACCCATTTTGTGAAAAGGAGAGATTCATTCTACACTGAAACATCCCCCAAGTTCATTTCAGCTACATCTTCAACTGTAATTTGAACCCAGATCTCCAGACACAAAAGTCTTAATGTATCATACAACAATGCCCCCCTTAGCAAATTAAATGACAGGAGAGTAACAAGATGTTATACAATAAAGCAAATAATATGTGATCTCTTACAGCCCAGGAGACTTTGAGGCAGTTAAATGAAAGACAAGGATGCTCAGAAATATCTTTGACCACATCATTGTCCACGGAGATGAAGAGGAAAAGCTTGAAGTGGAACTTGTCAGAGAGAGAGTGCCTGGGTTCTGGCTTTTAAAATGACCATGGCTGTCTCCTCCTCACTCATAATCCAATGAAAAGACAAATAACATTTGCATAGATTTAATTTCCCTCTGGCGGGCATTTCTTCACACCCTCTCAGGAGTTGCTTCATAAACGTCATTAAGGGACGTTTCAATGTTGCTAATGAATTCACTTGTACAAGTCAAGACATTTCCTGATCTGGACGGTTCACTTGTGCTTGCCTCTCTGATTTTCCTCTGTGATCGGACATGTCATCAGCTGAAAATTCCTTGATGCTCCAGCTCACTAGCATGTATGATTGCTGAAGTGCTTGTGTACCCAGCAGGTACAGTCCAAAGGACAGTGCAGAACAGAAAACTCACAAAACACTGCTGTGTCTGAGGCCTGGGATGTTGGATGATAATGATAACATGAACAAGGGGCATGGAGAAATTCTGCAAGAAAAGTTCAGAAAATCACAAATGTCTTTTTTTAAAGGAAGCTCAAAAACATAGGGATGGGAAAAGATATCTCTTAATTTATTTACTTATTAAGGCCCTATAATTTTAGCTGAGTTTGTAACTGTGGCCCCTCAGAGAGTTTAAGACCAGAAGGGACCACCAGATCATGTAGTCTGACCTTCTGTACATCACACAGACCACCAGAACCCACAGACTGAACCCAGCAACTGAAATGATACCAAAGTTACAGCTTTCAAGGGAGTGATATTTGTGCCACAGGCAGGACCCAGGTGTGTCAGTGTGCATAGCCTGTGTCTCTGGGGATGTCTGCTTTACACCTGATACACTTCCCCGTAAGAGTTCAAACAGCCCAGAGATTCAGGCTCTTTCCCTGAATTCATACCTATATAAGAGTCGACTTCTATGGGACCATGGTGCATGGGCAGTAGGAATATTCCTGGCTCAAGGTCCAGCTCCACCAGACTTTGGGGCTGGGCCTCTTCCCTGTAGGGTGACCATATCTCCCCCGGCCAAATATGGGACAGGTGATCACCCTATGTCAGAGTCAGGCAGCAGCTGCCCTGGGGGAGTGCTATCTTGCTGGGAGAAGGGAGTGCTCCCCGGCTGGCGTGGACAGCTATGGCTCTCACCTACCCCATGACTTGAGACACCAGGAACAGGGTGGCCGCCCCACCAAGCAAAGCTTCTGGCTTTCCCCAGCTGTGGGAAGCCAGGCAGCAGCTGCGCCATTCCAGCTCCCAGCTCCACCAGCTCTGGGGGAAAAGGAGGAATACGGTGCAATAGCCCCTTTGTCAAAATAAATTGGGATGCCAGGATGTCATCCATAATATGTGGCTGTCCCACCCAAACGGATGGTCATCCTACTCCACTGGCCCGGCCTGCCACACCCACATGCTTCTTTCCTTCTCCGACATGTAGCTTGGCCCTGCCTTCTGCCTTCCAGCAGAGAGGTCCTCTAGCCTCATTGTGCTGCCAGTGGTAGCAGGGGAAATGGACAGAGGTAGGAGGTGGGTAGCAGTATTTGGAGACCCCTACCCCAAGGAGCCACTTTGAATTAACACGTTGCTGTTAAAGTTCTTCATTTGCATTCCACAAGGCTTTTTTCTCATTCAGTGGGTTATTCAGTTACAGGGATCTATATCGTACAAGTGTTTGCTATTATATTTATCAGGATACAGGAAAATGAAAGCATTGAAAGTAACCTTCCTTTAGTTTTCTTGAAGCTTAGACACCACATACACTCTTACACCTTTAAACCTCATTTGACTCTAGACAAATACACAATTGACTTGGCCTAATTCTGTGTTTGCAACCATTTGGTGAGGGCTGTGGTTTTGGCATGGGCTCACAGGTGGTGTGCCAGCATCACACCCTTACACCCACATCCTCTGGGAAAACCTGGGAGAAAGCTGAGACTATATTCAATAAAGCTGGCTAACAAGTTTTTAGCACAACAGTGTTCTATTGGAAATGAAGTTTTGATCGTATCTTTTTGCAGGAATGTAAAGTCAAAACACATGTTGACTTTCTTCTTTGTTTGATTACTATTAAAATGCTTCATTTTGAGGAGAAAATGTTTTTTTCAAGTTTATAACTTTTCAATTTATTTTGTTTCCATTTGTATAGTATAATAAAATATTAATTTTAAATGTATTAGGTATAATTTATATTATACTATTTTAACATTTTTGAAAGAACTTATAAAACCAAACATGTCAATGTTTCCCAAAAGAAATTTTTCAGTCTCCCTTCTTCTAGAAATTAGTAAATTTGACCGTTTTGTTTCATTTCAGAACATAAACAAACTTCAAAATACCAAAATTCCACCCAGAAGCAAATTCTATTTTCCACCCAGCTCTAATGCTCTGTGATGGCTCTTGGGAATCATACATCTACTCTCTTCCTTTCACAGCTCCACCTCAGAATTTGCAGAACTGAAAGTGGTTTCTAAACCATGACTTCACCTAAGCTCAGGACCCCTTTTTATTGCTTAGCTATAATATAGGGCTAGCAAACCTTTTGTTTTAAACATATAAATATGTATACCCCCTAATATCCCTTCCCCTACTCTTCTAATGCTAGGATCCCACAGTTCAGCTTACCTATCCTACCTCATAGGGGGAAAAAATGGTGTTTCTATATTATTTAGACATAATAGCAAATAAAGGGTAAGATAGGAAAAACTTTTCATCAATATTTAGGTCAGTCTCACTAGGGAAAAGTTGTGTCTTAATCAATGTTCCTTCTGATTATTTCCATCTATGGGCAGAGTAATTTTTGTTATGTGCTGCAAGGCATGTGCACCACCTATAGAAACATATGTGGCCCTTGATGGGTGGCTGTAGGCAGTTTGCCAGTCAGTTCAGTGGCATCTGAATCTCTCTTGGATAGCTGCCCAAGCACTCAGCTTACAGGGAACACTGGTCTTAATTAGAGTTTTTTAACGTTAGGTAAAATCTGAGTGAAAACAAAGCCATTTGTAGTTTATGTAGACCAGCGAACTCATATGAAAACTCTGGGCTACCCCAAAATTTTTAACATCACCTGCTAATGTGTGTGAAAACTACAGATTGCCTTGCCTCCACTAAGCTTTTAAACTCAGGTTAGCGCACTGAAATTAAGAATACGCTTTTTTCTTCATGAAGAGATGCCTTAGAGGGTCCCTGACTGAATCTCTTCCTTGCTCTTAGGAAAAAATGAAGTCCCTCTGTTCTTGTCATCATGTCCAGACTTCTTTCTTGCAGACATTTTGTACACTTTAAGACATGCTTGTCTGACTAAGTCACAGAGACCTGTTGGACGTGCTGCTACATGGCACCCTTCCTGCATCAGAAAATAATTTTTTTCAACTTCCAAAAGGATTGCTTTTTGTGAAACATGTGTCAATGAGTACACAAATTCCTCTTTCTGTTCTCTGCCTGTGATGAAATATCTAAACAGTATGACTTGTGATTCTTACACAATGTACAGTGTCAGTCTGTGTCAAAGCAAAATCCATTTTTCTTTGCTGGGGTGTGGGAAAGATACCATAACTGCTAGCATTAGGATTTTATAGGTTGTGCTCCAAAGAGCAAATTACTTGGGGAGCTGCTCATGCCTACAAGTAGGTTTTCACAATCAGATAAATCTGTAGGTTCTCAGCTCTTAGGAAAAGCAGGTCACTTTGTTTAGGTGCCAAAATAGATTCCCTGGCTGGACAACTTCTGCCTCTTTCATTCTAAGGTCAAAATTGTTAAGAATGGCCAACCATTTGGGGTGTCCAACTCAAGACAACAAACCTCATTTCAAGAGATGTTGACCCTCAGCAAAAGTTGCAGGTACTCGGCACCTCTGAAAAATCAGTGTTCTCAAAGCGGGCACCAAAGATAATTGGATGTACCATGTATAAATAGGGAACAAACCCTTAACATACTTTGTGAACCCTCTAATTGCCTTTGATGCACCAGAAGGCTTGCAGTGGCCTTGCAATTCTTTCATGATACCATTTCATAGATTCCAAGGCCAGAAGGGCCTTTGTGATCATGTAATCCAGTGTTTCTCAACCTTTATAAAAATTATAAGTATTCCCAGACTTCTCTCATGTACACCTAATGATTTGCATACCAGTGGCTGAGAAACATGGTCCCAAGGTAATCTGAGGATTTGAAACAAGTGCCATTCAACCTTTCCAGATTACGGTACCCTCTTCAGGAATCAAATTTGTTGTGCGTATCACCAAGTTACACCACACTTAAAAACTATTGGCCATGTCTACATTAGCCCCATACTTCGAAATGGCCATGCAAATCTGCTCATGGGAATAAGGGGACTTCAACGTAGGCAGGGTCCTTTCGAAAAGGAGCCCCGTCTGGACAAGCTGTGCGGTGGCAAGCCACGTCAATTTTGAAGCGCCATGGCCGCCCGCATGCTAATGAAGCGCTGAATATGCATTTCAGTGTTTCATTAGTAAACTTCGAAATGGCCATTTGCGTGGCCATTTTGAAGTTTGGGGCTAGTGTAGACATGGCCATTTACTTACAAAAGTATGCCAAACTATCACAGAAGACTACTGAAAACTTGCTGACTTTCTGCCATTTTAGTACTAAAAAAAATTAATTGGAATAGAAATATTGTACTTCCGTTTCAGTGTAAGACATAGGAAGCCTTGGAAACAAGTCATTGTCTGAATGAACTTTCAAATTGTACTGACTTTACTAGTGTTTTTATGTCACCTGTTGTAAAACTAGTCAAATATCTAAATGAGTTGATGTATCCCCGGCAGACCTTGGTGCACCCCCAAGTATACATGTACCCCTGGTGGGAAACACTGAGCTAGTCTGATTTCCTGCTTATCACAGGAAACAGAGATGAGCAAACTGAAACATCTGACTTTGATAGTGAGGTTGCATTCTGACTTGAGATGGGGTTAAGACTTTTAAATGAAGTTGAAAGGGGTTAAGACAGGCTTGCAATCAGAAATTAGGTTTCAAACACACAATGCTAACTTATGTTTGTGGTATTCAGATCAAGTGTGTTGGGTTCAGTCCATTATGAAGATAAATAAAGTGTATACACACATTAAGGTTCTGGGCCACATGACTTAAGAATCCAACCAAGCAACAAAAGACCCAGGCCACAAACACACTGCACCCCTGGGCCCCCATTCCATATGATGACAGCTCATATCCCCTCCCTTGGGAACATTCAGCCCTATTTGACTCCATTTAAAGGGCAGGTGATTATTTCTGTGGCTCCCAAAAAATGAGCCAGAGAGCTGAAAATCCTTCTGCACTTTTCCAGCTTCACGATACTCACTGCAAATAGAAATTCTGCAGGCTGATGGTGGTGCATGAGCCAAGAGAATATCCATCTAGCTTGTTAGAGTGAAATCTGCTTACGTGGCATAGAGATGCACAGTTAAATAAGGTGACGCCAATTGTACACAGACATTTTCTCCTTCTATAACCACTGGATCCTGGTTTATCACCTGTGCACATATTATTCACCTGATCAGTGATGGGGTAATGACCACACCTTCTGCCACTCCTTCAGTTTCACCATCCCAAGGTGTGTTAGCACTCATAAATAAGTTATTTTGTAGCCACAAATTATAATTAGTTTTGAAAGAATGAAAATCTTTCCTCTCTGATGAAGCCAGTGAAACAGCTGTACAATCACCCCTGCTTTACTCGGGTACCCCGGGTAGCTTTGAGGAGGCCAGCACTTCAGGAGCTGATCTCAGACTCTCATTTATTGATGCATCTGACCAAGTGGGTCTTTGCCCACAAAAGCCTCTGCTCCAATAAATCTGTTAGTCTGTAAGGTGCCACAGGACTTCTCATTGTTTATTGGCAGGATGTTTTGGAAACAGATGTTTCAGGGTCACTATTCTGTCAGTGGGGCTGACAGGCTGACTTTATACACTTCTTTTCCTTTAGAAGAGGAAGATGTTCTAACAGAGGTCTGAACTAAACCCACTTAGCTCACACTGCACCACCTGCTCTTCTCCATCACTTTTTTCCTCATTAATGGCACCGCACTGCATCCCAGAACTAAGGTGTGATCTTTGTCACACTTGGGACTTGATAGAATTGGAGGTACACATCTCCTAGAACTGGAAGGAACCTTGGAAGGTCATCTAGTCCAGTCCCCTGCCCTCTTGGCAGGACCAAGCACCATCCCTGATGCTTATTTGCCCCAATCCCTAAATGGCCTCCTCCAGGATTGAGTTCACAACCCTGGGTTTAGTGGGCCAATGCTCAAACTACTGAGCTACCCCTCACCCTAGAGACCTGGCTGGCTTTGCTGGTAAAACATGAGACTCTTAATCTCAGGTTTATGGGTTTAAGAACCCTGTTGGGTGAGTTCTTTCTTGCTCTAACAATCCCAGCCTAAACAGTAGTTATCTAAGATTGTGGACACAATTGGCCAAAACTTCAAAATGTGCATTTTGGGAGGGATAGCTCGGTGGTTTGCACATTGACCTGTTAAACCCAGGGTTGTGAGTTCAGTTGTTGTGAAGGCCATTTAGGGATTGGGGAAAATAGATGTCAGGGATGGTGCTTGGTCCTGCCAAGAGGGCAGGAGACTGGACGAGATGACCTCCCAAGGTCCCTTCCAGTTCTAGGAGATGTGTACCTCCATTACTTATGAGCAATTGGGGCTTGTTTAGTTTACAGAAGAGAAGACAGAGGGGTGATTTACTAGCAGCCTTCAACTTCCTGGAGGGGACCTCTAAAGAGGAGGGTGAGAAGCTGTTCTCAGTGGTGTCAGATAGCAGAACAAGGAGTAAAAGTCTGAAGTTGAAGAGGGAGAGGTGTAGGTTAGATATTAGGAAAAACTACTTCACCAGGAGGGTGGTGAAAGATTGGAATGCGTTGCCTAGAGAGGTGGTGGATTCTCCATCCTTCCAGGATTTTACTGGCTAGACAAGGTCCTGGCTGGGATAACTCAATGGGGGTTGATCCTGCTTGAAGCAGGGGGCTGAACTAGGTGACCTCCTTATGTCCCTTCCAGCCCTATGATTCTATGATTCTATGAACCCCAGACATGAGCCAAATGTCCCAACCCAGAAAGGACCAACTGGGCCTGGGCTTGGAGGAGGCAGTTGGAAGTAGCCCAATGGAGGTAGAGAACAGGGCAAACCACCTTAACCCTGCCACACAAGGGGCCTCAGGGTGGGAGGCTGCCTTGCAGACAGGCCGTCAGCTCACTAAGGAGGAGAGAGAGTGCTTCCTAGAGAAGTGAGGCACATGGAGATAGAGGCGAAGTGTGCATAGGTGGAACTAGCAAAGAAGCAGCCAAAAGCTGAACTGGAGAAAACCAAGAAGCTCCAGGGATACCCACTGGCCACCCTGCCCCAGGTCCAGTCCCAGCTCCAATCACTGTTCAACACCCTAGAAAATTCCCCATGTAGCAGGTCGGAAATAATGTAGAAGACTTCTTCCTAAATTTTGAGAGGGCCTGTCAGGGGTACAACATCCCTAAAGGTCACGATATGATGGAATTAAGATCTCAAATCACTGGTCCCTTACTAGTCATGGCAGCTGACAAGTCTGAGGACACTATGAACTGTTTGAGCAAGAGGCCAGACGGACAGTGTGCCTCACTCCCAAAAAGGCCTGTTTTCATTTCAGAACCCTAAGTTGGCACCAGGGCGTGACATTTCCCGAATATGCCCATCATGTAGCCTTCTTGGAAACAAGGGCACACTGTTGATGCATATCCCACTTCCTATTTACCATAATCCCCAGGTATTTTTCTGCAGAACTACTGCTCATCCAGTCAACCCCTGACCTATAGCAGTGCGTGGGATTCTTCTGTTCTAAATGCAAGCCTCCTGTTGAACCTCACTGAACCTCATCAAATTCCTTGCGGCCCAAACCTCCAACTTGTCTCGATCACTCTACACCCTATCCCTACTGTCCAGCATGTTTACCTCTCCCTCATGATTAGAGTCACACATGAGCCTGCTGAAGGTGCAATCCATTCCATCATCTTGATCATTAATGAAAATGTCGAACACAACCAGCCCCAGGACTAACTCAGGAAGCGCTCTGTGTGATACCAGCTGCCAGCTAGACATTGAGCTCATTACCTGTTGATCGTGATCATCTAGCCAGCTTTCCATATACTTTATATTCTGTTCATCCAGGCTATACTTATTTAACTTCCTGGAAAGAATACAGTGGCAGACTATCAAAAGGTTTGCTAAAGTCAAGGTGTATCATATGCACTGCTTTTCTCATAGCCACAGAGACAGTTATCTCATGAGCGAAGAAATGACTTCTTCCTGTGAGACTTGGAAAGAGAAGGAAGGAAATACATCAAAATTCTTTAGGCTACAGATTATTTTCCACTGGGATGAGCAGAGGTTGAAGTTAGGGTTCAAACAAGTTGATTTCCCCTTAAATGCCATTTTGTCAATGAGATACTAATTCACATGCTTTAGTGTTGTTGTTAGTGCTTCCGTTCCCAAAAGAACTCTAAAAATATCAAGCAAACCAAACCCAAATTAATTCCAGTATAAAAAGGGGAGTGATTTTATCACAATTTAAGATCTACAGCTAGAAGAGGATATGATTGCTCTTGGGGGATTTGTTACACAGACAAACTTAAGATCCTCTTAAAGCGATAAAACTAAATTAAATATGTTGCAATATTAATAGCAAGTGTTCGTTCAGATCCCCAAGAAACAGAGTCATCAAGCCTTCTGAGTTTACCAGGTTTATATTAAGGCTTTGTTTTTAGTTTATTGGAATTTTAGAATGGTTCATCTTTAGCTTGGTTTATGTATGCGCATTTTCTGCAGACACTTTTATCACACACCCTCTGAGTTTTATACACCCATACCTGAACATTCATGGAAATGTTATTTGGAATTTATATAGAAAAACTTATCAGATTTCTTATAGTTTGGAAAGTTATCAAAGAGCAGCTATGTTTTAAAGTTTGCAATAGTTTGAGTCTTTTCTGACTTTCTGATTTAAGCATTCTAAGTATTGAACCCATCTATATAGTAGGGCTCTGCACACTAAATGGGGAAGTTTTCACAGGTAAGATATTTTAGGACTGCTAGGACTAGGAATGGAGGACAGGGAGTGGATCATGTGACACATGGCTCACTCCTTCTGAATCATCTGGCACTGGCCACTCAGATGACCGGATAGTCAGCTAGGATGACCCTTGATCTGACTCAGTAGACCCTCTCCTACATTACAGACTAATTTGTGACTTCTCATTGTTATGGGCTGGTTCTCCATATAATTATTGAGGTTTTAATTGTCCTGAGTTACATCAGGCGTCGGCTGTATATGTGTGTATGTGTACGATTCCCCTTCTTGAAGAGCCTGTGTAAGGACAAATTACAATCATCATCACCTGGGGGAATCACCAGGACTGCTCCTGTCTCCTACCATATACCTCTGGGGTCACACAGTGCCCCAGAGAAGCAGGGAGAAGTGAGAAGGAGTCAGGACATTCCCAAGTACATAGAAAAAGCAAACTGTGCACCATATTGGAGTGTAGGCAACAACATGTTCCCTCTAGGCCTCTTGATGGGCAGTGAAGAGCTACCTTTCCCATGCACTGTGCTCAAGTGGTACTATTATGTCAGATTATTTGCATTTTAATTGTCTGATGATTGCTGGTTAAATATTAAGCAATTCATAATTAAAGTTTGCAGTGTGACTGCTTAACTCTATTCAGATCTGCCTGTGTGTGCAGTGGCAGCCAAAAAAAGTGAACAGGATGTTAGGAATCATTAAAAAAGGGAGAAAGAATAAGATGGAAAATATGTTATTGCCCTTCTATAAAGCCCTGGTATGTGCACATCTTGAATACAGTATACAGATGCGTTCTCCTCATTTCCAAAAAGATATATTGGCACTAGAAGAGGTTCAGAAAAGGGCAACCAAAATGATTAGGCACTTTGAACAGGTCCCATACGAAGAGAGATTAAAGAAACTAGGCCTTTTCATCTTAGAAAAGAGGAGACTAAGGTGGGATAGGGTAGAGGTATATAAAATTATGAGTGGTGTGAAGAAAGTGAACAAGGAAAAAATATTTACTTGTTCCTATAATATAACAACTAGAGGACACCAAGTGAAATTAATGTGCAGCAGGTTTGAAACAAATAAAAGGAAATTCTTCTTCACACAGTACACAGTTAATCTGTGGAACTCCTTGCCAGAGGAGGCTGTGAAGCCTAGGACAATATCAGGGTTTATAAAAGAGCTAGATAAATTCATAGAGGTTAGGTCCATTCATTGCTTTTAGCCAGGATAGGGAAGGAAGAGTGTCCCTAGTCTCTGTTTTTCAAAGGTGGGAGATGGAAGGCAGGAGAGAGATCATTACCTGTTTAGTTCACTCCCTCTGGGGCACCTGGCATTGGCCACTGTCAGCAGATGGGCTACTGGGCAGGATGAACCCTTGGTCTGACCCAGAATGGCTGTTCTTATGTTCTTATGAAAGAGGGAGTCAAGGTGGGAGAGGTAATATCTTTTACTGTACCAACATCTGTTGGTGAGACAGAAGCATTCAAGCTGGAAAGGAGTGGCAGAGTTAGGTGGATCATGAGGAAACCTGTCCTAGCAAAAGAATCTTCAGGGCTGGCCAAGAAGAGGTGAGATATCACTTGTCAGATTTGCTAAGGTGCAATGGAGCAGTTGTTGGGTACTTCTACACTGCAGGAGACAGATCCATGCTTCTGGGGCTTGAGTTAGCACACTATAGTTCTAGCTCAAGCAGGAACTTTCAAGCACCCCTGACTCTTCGGGGGTGAGATGCTGAAAACCATCCTGAG
This sequence comes from Carettochelys insculpta, assembly GCF_033958435.1. Taxonomy (NCBI): domain Eukaryota; kingdom Metazoa; phylum Chordata; order Testudines; family Carettochelyidae; genus Carettochelys; species Carettochelys insculpta. The sequence continues at coordinate 234,481,325 of NC_134137.1, read as the reverse complement.
CCAAAGCATCCTCATTGCCACACCATGCTCATCTGAGTCTGGCTAATATGGATCTACCTTCTCAGCTGGGAGGCTCCTTCCAAGTTGGAGCACAGACATGTCTGTAGCTGGGGTGTAGGACAGGGTGAAGTCCCATTCCTCTTTTTCCTCTCTCTAGAACGGCTATTTAGAGCCCTTCAGTTGTTAAACACCAACACATAATTTATTTACATAACTTACCTTTCCTGACTGAGACACGAGCTCATATACAGCGTGTGTTACTCCTCAGCCATTTGCACAGGAGTAGAGAGGAATGATCTGATGAGCCAGAGATTTCTTCTCCCTGTGCCTTCTTCTACTCTTTATGTCAACAGCTAACTTGCTGTTTTGTTCTCTACAGCCCATTCTTGTCTGCTAATTAGGCACAGTGAGGTCCCCAGGGACAGATGGATTTAACTGTCTTTTAATCAGAGTGCTAGCTTAGCAGTAGGTTCCCAGTATTGCCTGCCTCATGGGCTTTCCTTGAGCTGCTCCTATGATAGAGTTTTCTCCAGCCACACACTTCTTTTCCTTGGGCCCCTGCCTCAAGAGCCTCCCCAGGTGTTCTTCCTGCTTATCTGTGTCTACACGTGCAAGAAACTTCGACATATCTGTCCCTCTTTTGAAACAATGTGAGAAGCATCGACATGTGAAACACATTCTTTGGAAAGTAAGTGGAAGGAATGCAGTGCAGACATTGAAATCCCAACCCCAATCTTGTATCAGGAAGAGTGTCCCCTTTTGAAATACTATTTCGAAAGATTATACGTGTAGACATTCCACGGCTCTTTCAAAAGAGCAGTCCGCTGGGGACGCTCTGGCCTGCAGCAGCACAGCTCTATGATCCCTGCGTGTGATTCTCCTTAAAGTAAAGTGGACCCAGAAACCCCATGGAAGGAAGCTGAAAGAGTGCTAGTAGCACAGTGTTAGCCGGTAGCCGGTAGCCGGGTAATGTGCGGTGAGGTACCAACTATGCCCTTGTTACCATCTGAGTCTTTAACTGCTAGAGCGCTGGGCTCCTAGCACTCTCACCTATGGCCAGGCTGTGGTAACCAAACGGTTAAAGTTCTTTAGATTGTGCCGGCTGTATTGCAGTGACAAAAAGTAACAGCAGTCAGGCTTAGATCTTAACTAGTTACAAGTTTATTAAGCTACAGCTATAAGCGTGCGATTACAAACGGCTATTGTCTACTTCTTATATGCTAGCAGAGTACAGGTGTTAACAGGTTACGTTACAATCCAATACAACGACATCTTAATACAACGACATCTATCTATAGAGCTCTAATTCTTTAACTGTGTACACCAAAATGAGACCTTAATATGGGTATATCTTACCCTCCTTGCGTCTCTTGATACCAGCGTAGCCAAGCCAGGATCGGTCACTCAATTCCACGGAAAGATGAATACGAGGTTGGGCGTCCCCAGTTGCGGACCTCGGGAGGCAATCACCTGACCTGACCAGCAGGTAGTTGGTGGGAATGCACTCAGAGTTAGAGTCCTGCTGGGCCCATCTTTATACCGCTTGGGTCATGTATTCTCTTTCTTATCTATGGTGTCAGATCGTACTGGTCTGTCTTTTGTGATGCCAGTTTTTACAAGGGCAATTCTTACTTAATTTGCACTTGTAAGACAGGAGATAAAGAATTTGGGAGTACAGGACATTCTTTTACAAGGGCGGAGATTTCTTTTCTGGGATAACTGTGTGGGCGCATCACTCCATTAATGCCAGCCAAGGGAAGTTCTCTGAGACCCTTCGTTAACGGTTAGCCTGCTAGCCCTCTATGGCCGTGTCTACACGTGCCCCAAACTTCGAAATGGCCACGCAAATGGCCATTTCGAAGTTTACTAATGAAGCGCTGAAATGCATATTCAGCGCTTCATTAGCATGCGGGCGGCAGCGGCACTTCGAAATTGACGCTCCTTGCAGCCGCGCGGCGCGTCCAGACGGGGCTCCTTTTCGAAAGGACCCCGCCTACTTCGAAGTCCCCTTATTCCCATCAGCTCATGGGAATAAGGGGACTTCGAAGTAGGCGGGGTCCTTTCGAAAAGGAGCCCCGTCTGGACGACACGCGCGGCGGCAATCCGCGTCAATTTCGAAGTGCCACTGCCGCCCGCATGCTAATGAAGCGCTGAATATGCATTTCAGCGCTTCATTAGTAAACTTCGAAATGGCCATTTGCGTGGCCATTTCGAAGTTTGGGGCACGTGTAGACACGGCCTATCTGTGTTTTCAGTTCCTCAGGGTCATGATGAGCCAGCACATCTGGGCCCCTTTAGGAAGGCATCAAAGGCTGTGCTGTTTAACTGCTGTTCAGTGCCCTGTGTGCTCTGAGGCACCTTAGAGGGGAGGCAAAAGCTGGTCTGTAGTGGGGAGATTTTGTCTGGCTACACACAGCCAGAAGCTGACCACAGCACGCTCTCCCACCTGCTTGCAAATGTCGAAAACTGACCGATGGCCAGCCACCCCCTGCACCTGGAGCCCCAGAGCTCCCCTCAGAGACCTCACAGAGCTCACGGGAGCCTGGGACAGAAATAAAAATGGCTTCCTCCTAGATGGAGCAGGAGCTGAGAGACCTCCTCAGCCTCTGGAAGGAAGAGGAGGCCCTTAGGGAAATGGGGGTCAAGCAGCACCATGCCGCTGCCTTCTGCTGCCTGATCCAGGGCCTCTTCACCCAGCAGCACCCAGAGCGTACTTGAGGACCAATTCCCCAGTAAAGTGAAGGAACTCCAGCAGGGCTATGCCTGGGCCTGGGATGAGGTTGGCTGCTCCAGGGACGCTCTGTCCACCTGCCCCTATTATAGGGAGCTACAGGCCATCCTGGGGCCCCAGAACAGCTCCTCACCAAAAGCTGTCCTGGACAGCATTCTTGGACCCCACCCCCTGCCTGCCCCTTCCCAGCCCCCTGCAACTGAGGGTCTCCCTTGCCCCAGACCCCTCCAACCCCCCGTGGAGGGAGTGTGACCTGGTCCTGATTTAGCTCCTTGAGTATGGCCCCAACAGTGGCCTTGTCCATCCCGAACTGGTAGGAGTCCAGGGTGGCCAGCTTCCAGATGGCTATGGCGATTCGCTTCTTGTAGGAGAGAGCGGCCACGTGCAGGTGTCCGGGTGCTGGAGCGTGAGTGCAAGCCAGTGGCAGAGCTCCTGAAAGGTCTGCCTGCTCATCCAGAAGTTCCTGATCCATCAGGCATCATCTCACTCCCCCAGCAGCAGGCGCTCCCATCAGTCGGTGTTGCTGGGGTGGCTCCAGGGGTGCCAGGGCACCCGGAGCCAGGGGGAGGCGGGCGGTGGGGTCCTGAGCTTGAGGGGTCCGCAGCCCCAGGAGGACTGCTCAAGCACCCGAGTAGATGGGGGAGGGGGTAGCCACAACAACTGTGCACAGCAGGACTAGCACAGACTCCAAGAGCAATGTGTCCTTGGCCAGGAGCAGCATCTGGGACTCCATGCTGAGGCACACTGAGCTCTGCTTGGCTGGGGCAGTTGGGCAGCACTCAGCTCGTGCAGGCTGGGGGTGTTGAGGAGGGGCCCTTTAAAGGAGTGGCTGGCAGCAGCCCTGGAAGGGTTTGTTGGCCATGTGACCTGGTCTATGGCGTTTCTGGCCCCCATCTTTTGAACGAGTGCCTGGAGCCGTGCGGATGCTCCCTTTCGAAAGAGTGCAGCGGTCTTTCAAAAGGCCAGATTGACGGGTCGATCCCCTTTTTATATGCGCTCGCTCTCTTTCAAAGCCGCACTTTCGACTGCCCTCTTTCGATTTTCACCCTTTTGAAGGGGTGCTCACGTGTAGACACAGCTCTTATGTCGAGCCAGCTGTGCAACCCGCAGCTGGTTTGCTTCTGAAGTGCACCCAGGGAACATCTGAACATGCTCATGCTTCATACCATTTCCTCACACTTCCTCCTGCCCCAGCACCTATTTCCACCTGCTGAAGGTAAGGAACCCAGGTGGGCCAGTCTATGTTCCGCTTTGATCTCGCAGCCCACAAAAGATATTAGTCATTGAAGCCCTGAACACAGGTGTGTACATGGTGTGGTTCACCTGTCCCTTTTGCTGTGTGAGGGAGACCCTGCTGCACTGTGATGGAGTTCCAGGGGAACCGGTGATGGCCAATCAATTGGTGGTGAACTGCAAAGAATGGGAGAGTTGCTCCCCAAAGCTGGTGGTCATTGCAATGCTTGAGTGAAACAAGCCAGCCTTTGGGACTGGTTGCCCAGAAGTCGGCAATATAATTCTCTTAGAGCAACCTAGCCTTCGGTTTCTGAGCCAAGTCAAATAAAATTCTACCAATCCAAAACAGCCAGACACATTACCTCCAAGACTGGTTGAGCCCAGCCCCCTGCCTAAAGCAGGATCAACCCTAACTAAAGCATCCCAGCAAGAACTTTGTCAAGCTGGGACTTAAAAACTTCTAGGGATGGAGATTCTACCACCTCTTTAGGTAACACATCCCAGTGCTCCACCACCCTCCTGGTGAAACAGTGTTTCCCAATAACCACCCGACACCTCCCGCTCTGTAGCTTGACATGATTGCTCCTTGTTCTGCCACCTGTCACTGCTGAGAACAGCCCCTCCCCATCCCCTTTAGAGCCCCCCTTCAGGAAGTTAATGGCTGCTATTAATTTGCTTCTCACTCTTTTATTTTGCAGACTTAATAAATCCATATCCCTTGACCTCTCCTCACAGGCCATGTGCTCCATCCCTCTAATCATTTTGGTTGCCCTCCGCTGGATCCTCTCCAGTGCATCCACATCCTTTCTATACCAGGGGCCTATAACTGGACTCGGTGCTTCAGATGTGGCCTCACCAGTGCTGATTAAATGCTAATAATAACTTCTCTAGATCTGCTGCAAATGCTTCTCCTAATACACCGTTACCCTTCTTGGCTGCCAGGGCGCACTGTTGACTCATACCCAACCTCTCACGCACTGTAATCCCCCAGTCCTTTACTGCTGCACTGCTACTTAGCCAGTTGGTCCCAGCCTATTACAATGCTTGGGATTCTCCCATCCCAAGTGCAGGGCTTTACACTTCTCCTTGTTGAACCTCATCTGATTTCTTTACATGCTTACAGGCAAATCTTGTTAACTAAACTAAAAGTTATGTAAAAATAAAATAGCATATTGATTTGAAAAACAACACACCTACAGGCACGAGCAAAGTTCTGACTTTCACAGTAGAGGAGGTGAGCTTTGCAGTTGCAAAGAATTCTTTTGGGATTTAGCCCATATGTTATAATCCAATGTCCAACACAATACCCAGGACATACCACTTTAGGACTGAGATCTCAATCCCTATGGCTTAGACTTCCCCTGCATGAGCAGATCTGACATGACAAGCTCAGGAACTAGTGGTCATCTTATACAATTTCCTGGCAGCCTCTTGACCATACAGTCCTGGGTGAAAAATAGGCTTTTGATGTAACCTGTTTCCCAAACATCATGGTAATTAATATAAGGTAATTTACCCTTTAAACAATTTATCACAAACTTGGAAGAGACATATGGACAATGCAATTATTTTTCCCAAGAATCATTTCAACAGGTCTGTCTCCTACTTCAATCTCAGTCCAAGCATGTACATGTTGATATATAAGGGAACACCTCCTCCCTTTTTTAATCTGCCTTTCCTTCCTGAGCAACCTGTACCCTTCTGTACCAATATTCCAGTCATGCCTATTATTCCACCAAGCCCCGGTGATACCATCTATGCCACAGTTGTGTCTTTACTAGTATTATGATTTCCTCCTTCATATTCCTTGTACTTCTCAAGGCAGTAGATAGCCATCTAAGACATTGATTAGGTTACACACCCAGCTGTCTCTCCTGAGTTGATTTCACCACATAGCTCCCAAAGAGCTGTTGAAAGCAGCAAGACACGCTGCCTTGGAATTTGTGCTGGTGCTGCCAGCAGGGATCGGGGCCTTGCACCATACATCCTCCCCAGGGTCTCTGGCCAGGACTTCTGGAGGCCTGTGGGGCTGGTGTGAGGCACCAGAGGCAACTCTTGTCAGTGAAGGTGGCTGTGGTGCTTCCCTGCTCTCACCCAGCTGGGGCAAAGGGTGTCTGGGACTCCAGAGGCAGCTGGTGAATTTCTGCAGCACCTTTCCCTGGGGCAGGCTGTTACTGAAGTGCAGCAGAAGGCAGGGATAACCCCTTCCTCTGTTAGGTGGTTGTGCATGAACCCCCTGTTCAGGAAGGATATCTCCTGATCCCATCCCTTTTGCCCTTGGCCCCTCTCTTCCCCTCCCCTGCCAGAGCCCAAAGCCCCAAACAGTGTCTGTAGGATCCCTGCGCCAGCTGGTTTAAGTCCCAGCCCACCAGCAGGTCTGAATGATTTGTCAGCCTGCCCCAGGCATCCTAGTCCCTGGGCCACCAGCCAGCCCTAGCCCAGACCACTAGCTGGCCTGAGTCCTGGGCTGCCAGCCTGCCCACCCTAGCACTGCCTTGGCTCTCTGACTGGCCCAGGGGTCAGTCTCTTTGCTGGCACGAACACTGGCTCAGCAGCTGACAAACTTGAGTCCCAGTCTGCTGTCTCACCCTGGCCTGCCCATCCCACCAGGCTACCTCACACTGGCTGGCCTTCCATTCTGCTCACCCTAGCCTTCTAGTCCCAGTGCCACCGGCAACCGGCCCTGGGGGAGAGACTGAGTGAGAGTGGGAAGAGAAGCAGCATGGGCAGGCCATGGGGGAAGAGCAGACTGTGGGAGTGAGGCCTCAGGGCAGAGCAAGAGCCGCATCTGACTTTGTGTGGAGACTTAGCCTGCCCTTGGTCTGTGATAGCCACTGCCCACGGCACTTAGCTGCTGTTTGTATTTGCTCTTATTACCACAGCACCTCAAGGACTTGGGACTGCTGCGTGGCTTGGCACCTCCCAAGCACGGCGAGGGGCTCTGCGTCCATGTGATGAGCACAAGGACAGGAGCAAAGTCAGTTTTGCTAAATGGGACACTCTTCTTCTTATTGCCTTCTCACTACTTGCATAAGTCACAATGGTTTGGACAAGCACATGAGCATAGTTGCTTTCCCTAAAGTTAATTAAGTGTTTTTGGGGAAAATGTCAGAAGGGCCACCAGCAGCAGAACTCCTTCTGCACAGTGAGAGCTCGGACCACCAAATCTGGTAGACAGCTTCCTCTTGCCATAACTTGGTAAGGGTTTGGTTGGGCCAGGACTATGTTGCATGCCTGGAATTTGATTGCTTCTCATAAAATGGAATATGAGGGCTCTGCTAGAAAGGACAGGTATAGTGTAGAATGACCTCAGGATGGCAGCTGCACTGGAAGAGTGGCCAGCTGAGAGCAGAGCCCCAGGCAGCTGTTCCTTACCCCTAATCATTTCTGTTTCCCTTTTCTCTACCTTATCTCAATCCAGTAGGCAGTACTCAAGATGTGGACATGCCATGAATTTATATAGAGGCAATATATTTTCTGTCTAATTATGTATTTGTTTCCTAATGACTCCCAATATTTTGTTAGCTTTATAGATTGCTTCTGCACGTTGAGGAGATGTTGTCAGGGAGACAGCTCCACAATGATTCTGAGATCTCTTTCTCGAGTGGCAACAGCTATTTTAGACCATTGCTTTGTAAGTATAGCTGGGATTATATTTGCCATGTGCGTTCCCTTGTATTTATCGTTACTGAATTCCATCTGCCCTTGTGTTGCCCCAGTCAGACAGTGTTCTGAGATCCCCTTGTAGTTCTTTGCAGTCAGCTCTGGATTCAACCATTTTCAGTCATTTTGTATCATCTGCAAATTTTTCCACACTACTGCTCATCCCTTCTCCCAGGCCCTTTATTATGAAGTTGAACAGTGGTGGCCTCAGTACAGGTTTCTGGAATGCACCACTATTTAACTCCCACCCTTGTTGCTATTTATTCCTACCCTTTGCTTTCCTATCTTTCAAATATTTTCACAACCATCTAACACACCATCAATTAATTTAATGGCAAGCCTTTTGTTATCTTAATCACCCTGCCTTCCTCTGTTTATAAGCAAACTCCCCGCCCCAAAGGCAAAGCTGGGAGCTGCACAAGATCTATCGCATCTAAGAGTTCCATCAGGGGCTACAACGTGCACTTTAAACTGACCTCTAGCATAAATTCAGGGGTTCAAACTTTGGGGGGGAGGGGAGCTAAATATAGCCAACAAGGCAATCGAATAGAATCACACATACTCCCATGGAGCATCAAATCAAGCAAATGACCCTTCTCTTTGCACACCTATTCATTTACACCCCACTTGTAATTTATATCACCACTGTGCTGCTCCTTGTGCAGATTACTGAGAATTCTATCATTACAAACCTATTAAAAAGCTGGGCCACTTTAGCTGTACCTATACATTTGCAACCAGGATGTCCTGATACATTTAAAAGGTGCAAATTAAGCGGGCATGCTAAAAGCCCAGCGCTCTGCGGCGGGGTCACCTTTACTGATGATGCTCTCTGTCATTGTTCTGTTTCCTTACAGGTGTACTTGAAAGCTCCATAATCTGAGTGCCCCTGATCCAGGAACACCCACTGTTTGACAGGGGAAAGAGGAAGTGGCTCTGTACGCTACCCTTCCTCCCCACCCCCATGCTCATGGGAGAACAGAACTGCAGCAAAGTGCTGGGGGCTTTTCCCCACCACTCTTGTACCAGAGGCGGGCAGTGCCTGGGAGCAGTGGAGAACACATATCCACATGTGCCCCTGAGAACAGGGCACCATGTAAGCGCACCACCCACACTATGCCTGGACCCTGCACCCCCAAGCCCCTCATGAACCCCGCTTTCCTCCCAAATTCTGCACCGTCTCCATACTCCTGCATCCTCCTTCCCTCAGAATCCCACCCCTACCCACAGCGTGCTCCTGGACCCTCCCTCCCAGGCCTCGCCCCCCCACCCCTGGTGCCCTTCATTTTGGCAAACACCCATGGTCCGGAAAATTTCATAATGCATAGAGCCTGTTTCCCAAGGTTGCCAGATTAAAGAGGTTCAAGTGTATTCTTATTTTTATTCCCTCCTGAATAAGCCTAATTTCCCATTGCTGACATGCAGATGCACCTGGCTTTCTCTTGGTTACAAAGTTCCTTGGAGCGCTGCCTCCTTTTGAAAGGCCAATAATCACAGGCAGGAGGGTAGATGGGGGTGTCCTGTTACCAGTGCCCCAGCAGGCAGGGTCCCATGCGGCTGCAGCCAGGAGAACTAGACGTCTGGTTTAGGATGACAAATCGGGACGAAGGTGGGTTAGTGAGTGCCTGTGTAAGACAAACCCCCAATATCAGGGCTGTGCCTGATCAGCCCAGTTTGGCCCCAGCCCTTCTACTCAGGGTTGGGCAGCCTCAGACAAGCCCCTCACAAATCAGCCTAAAGGAGCAGTGCCACCGGCCACCTGCCTTGGGTACCCAGCACCCCTCCCTGCTGGGCGTCCTCTCCTAAGGGCGTGGGGGCGGGGGCGGGGGCAGGGAGAAGTGGCAGCCATTATAGTTATCGAAGCAGAAGTGCCACTGGCTGTGCTGATGGGGGGCAGAAAAGAAACAACAGCTGCACACGGGGAGAGTGGTGGTGGTTCAGCTACCAAGCAGTTTCTGTCTTTCCAGCTTTGGGCCCAGCTACAGCACTGCAACTGCAGCCTCGCCCCTCTCTTGGCATCACGGGAATCTCTCTTCTCCTAAAAACAACAAAAAGTCCAGTGGCAGCTTATTGACTAACACAGATATACACAGATGCATCTGACGAAGCAGGTCTTTGCCCACAAAAGCTTATGCTCCAAAATATCTGTTAGTCTATAAGGTGCCACAGGACTTCTGATAGTTTTCGTGGTTACAGACTAACACAGCTACTCCTCTGATACAACTTCACAGTGTTACCTGTAGTGCCATTTGCTAGTTACGCCACGACCAACTCATCACGTGTGTGATTTCTGGAGCTAGGGCCAGGCAGGATTCCAGAAGGAGGTCACAGCCCCATGGGGGGATCATAGTATTGCCTCCCTCCACTCAGCCTCACTCCATTGCTGGTGGTAGCATGGTCTGAAGCTTGGCGCTGGGAGAGCAGTGGATCCTGGCCAGGTGCCCAGCTTGGAAGAAAGGCCGGCTGTCAGCAGATGCAGAGAGCTAAGTATCAGTTTTGTGACACCACTGCCCTTGGAGCTGGGTGGCTGGAAACCACATTTCCCAGGGGAAACCTTATTTACAGGAGGAGATAATATTTCTCAGTCCATGAAATGATTTTTTAATGGCCAAGAATTTGGTATAGGCAATGAAACTAGCAACAATAAAACACAGATGCTTCAAACTGGCAATAAATTGCTTGTTTGAAGACAGGTAGCGAGTAGGCAACTTATGTTCTAAACACACAAAGATATTATATTTGGCATATTTGTGTGAGTTCCTTCTTATTTTGGTTGCGTTCTCTGGACCAAATGTAGCATCTTCCTCATTTTTTAGGTTCCGGATCAGTTTCCAGCGTGTTGAATGTTGCTTCCTTAGACACTAGAGTCAAGGCTGCAAGATTTTGTCCTGCACAAATGACTGAATGATTTCTGCATGTGGGGGGCCTGAGGGACATCTGTTTCTTAACCCCAATGATTTATTTTGCAATGTGCAATTCAACAAAACTCCAAGAGTACAAGACTTCAGGCATGCCTTGTGCATGAATGCAACTGTGAATCTTTGGCCATGCAACAGAATGTGTAAAGTGTGGGCTGACTCGATAACGAACCTGACAATGGTAGTAGTAACAGTAGTAATATTGATATTAGTCTCATTTAACCACACAAGACCACGCTGGGTTAAAATAATTGGATACGTTCATGGCGGATAGGCTGATCAATGGCTTTCAGCCAGAATGTTCAGGGATGCAACTCCACGTTCTGGGTATCTCCTAAGCCTGCTGGTGGGGCTAGATGACGGGGTGGATCACTTTGAAATTTTCCTGGTCTGTCCATTTCTTCAGAAGTATCTTTCTTTGGCCACCGCCGAGAGGCAGGATACTGCGCTAGAGGGACCATTGGTCTGACTCAGCAGGCCTGTTCTTGTGATTTTATGTTCTTATGGTGATAGAATGTGTACAGATGTAAAGGAGGTAGACCAGAAATGCTTATTTCCAGTAATATAAAAATTAATCTGAATGGCAGCAAACTTATCTAATAAAGTATTGCCCTGTGTCATCTTCAGCATCTAGTCAAAGATTGGGGTCCTGTGCGTGTTCCAGTTGGCGGTAGGAATTGGTGAAAAGGCCTTCTGTGAAATTTGGGTGTTTCCAAATAAATGCAAAGGTCTGTGCCTCTGAATGCAGAGTCCTGAGAAGAAGAAACAGCTTAATTTTGCCTACATAACTAGAGCATTTTTAGCCTGTGCCCCAAAAAAGAAAATCCCTCTCCCTATCATGTTTCTTCCAGGATCAGCCACACGCTTTCAGCTACTGATTCAGCCTGTTGTCCTGTCTGTCCATCCTTTCAGTCACTTTTTGTTTTCATCCATATTCCAGCCCCTTATCCCTATTTACAATAGTCAGTGAAACCCTCCACCCATGTGCGGCTAGTTTCAGGGGAGGCTGTGTTAGGCTTTGCACTAGACAGCTTTTTAAAGTCGAGAAATGTAAACAATGCTTATAAGCACTTTTGCTAACAAAATAAACCCCCCTGCCCCCACACCTCCGCCACACACACACAAGCAGGGATTGCATTGTCCACAAGAGAACACTTTTGCCAACAACACTGTCTGCAATACCCCTGGCCATGGCAAAACTTTTGTCTTTTGGGGATGGACATTTTTAAGCACTGGTGAAGGGAAAAAGTTTTGTCACACAGTTACCACTATAGACAAAGCCCCAGGCTCTGTTTTAGGTGGGGCTTGTTAACTCTGTTTTACAGTTGACTCAAATGTGTGACTCACCCACATGTAAGTTAAAGATCTTTTATTTCCACCCATAACAAGGCTTCAATTCATCCTGTTTATAACAACCCTTCCCACCAAGTTTAGCTCATTCTGCTGCTAAATAAAATGCTGACACCAAACATAACTATGTTAACAAAAACAACAAGAAGTCCCGTGGCACCTTATAGACTAACAGATATTGTGGAGCATAAGCTTTCATGGGCAAAGACCCACTTCATCAGAAGCAACAACCTTAACAAATACAAGCTTAACTATTTACATTTATATAGTATCTTATCAGGATCAGTTTCAACAAAATGCTTAATGTTCCCCCAAAATTTGGGGCTTGTCTCTCCCTGGACGTCTTTGCATTGGATCCCTGAAGTGTTTTCATTATTTCAGTGGAATTTGCTGTGATGTGAAAATTTCTTTCTTCCTATTTTGGTGGAACAGAGCTATTGGTTTTTCTCTGGATGCTCTTTTCAGTTGTAAACTCTTTGGGGGCACGTTTGCGGTGACATATGCATTATTAGGAAAGGCTGGAAAGTACCAAAACAATTTTTAAAAATATCTAGAGGGCATGAAAAATTGCCAAGAAAGCTGAGAGCATAAAAAGAATGTGGAGACCTTGGAGACAGTCCAGCAGAGGGCCACAAAAATGAATAGGGGGCTGGGGCACACGGCTTATGAGAAGAGGTTGTGGGAACTGAGTTTATTTCATTTGCAGAAGAGTGAGGGGGATTTGATAACAGCCTTCAACTACCTGAAGAGGGATTTCCAAGGGGGTGGAACTAAGCTGTTCTCAGTAGTGGAAGATCAGATGACAGAACAAGTATCAATGGTCTCAAGTAACAGTGGAGAAGATCTAGGTTGGATATTAGGAAAAAACTACTTCACTGGGAAGCTTGTGATGCATTGGAACGGGTTTCCTAAGGTGGTGGTGGAATCTCCATCCATAGATATTTTTAAGACCTAGTTTAAGGATGAGGATGGTCTTGATGATCTGAAGTCTCTTCCAGCCCTAACATTCTATGATCTAGTAACATTGACATTTTTTTTCTGTAGCCGAATGAAGCAACATGTCAAACCCTCATTTTTATGCACAAAATTCACAATTAGTATGAAAGAAACATAAATACTAAGCTAATTTCTGCACTACAGCTTGTTTATTTATATTAATCACACAGAGAAGAAAAGAAGGGACCATCAAAGGCCAGCATCCCACCAGAGGTCTTTCTGCTTCCAGTGAAGGCAGGAGTGGCCTAGCAGTATCAAGGGAGCTGTGATATCATCTCCCTTAAATGTGCAGTCTGAGATGATGATTATGCTGCAGCACTGATCTGCACTGTGTTGCATAAACATGAGAATATGTAGAGTGACAGAAGCCAAGTCTATAACTCACTTGCCATAGCAGCTGCTGAGCCTGGAAGATACTGAGACTTCAACTCCCAGGCACCACTGGAGCAGGGCAGTTAAATAGTGTACCTGGAGCATCCTGCTTCCAAGACTTCTCCAGTTCATTTTCTGCCTTCTTCATCACTAGTTCTACCTCCGTGCACCTCATCTCTGCTTCTGCATGCTTCATCTCTACTTCTGTAACTCTCGCCTCTAGGAAGAAGTCCATCTCCTCCTTAGTTAGAGGCCTGCCTCCACTAAGGACACTATTCCACCCTGAGGACAGAGGTATGGGAGGAGCCTGGACACCATGCTTTTCTCCTTCCCCCACAAAGTCACTTCCCCCTGGTCTCACTTGGGCATTTTCTCCTGTTCCTCACTCTCACTGTACAAGTCTTCCCTGCATGTGGGGTTTCTTTCACAGTGGCATGCCACTTTAGGAAGATTGGCTGCTCCAGAGCAATTCTGCCCCACCACAATTTAATGCATCAAGTTGCTTTCCTGCCCTATAGCAGAGAGGGAGCCATGTTAGTCTGTATCTTTGAGAACAACAAGAAGTCCTGTGGCACCTTACAGACTAACAGATATTTTGGAGCATAAGCTTCTGGGCAAACGCCGCTTCGTCAGATCTCATGCATCTGACAAAGCAGGTCTTTACCTACGAAAGCTTATGCTCCAAAATATCTGTTTGTGTTTCCTGTCGTATTCTATCTTAGCTATCCAGTTGCCCCAAAAGCTAGAGGAAAAAAAACCAGCTGTTTGTGTTGGAATGTCTGGCTTTACTGGGTTAAACTTCTGCATGCTTTTTCCCAAGGCAGCAAAAGAAAGAAAGAAAGAAAGAAAGCTTGCAAACTATCAAAAGAAAAACCTGTGTCCTTTTAAAACGATCCCACCACACTGCCTACCATGACTTGGCTGATTCCAACATTATCTGCACTCAAAGTGCCAGGGTGGGATGTCAGTCATGACGACCACTTTAATCCTACTTTTTATACTTAATAAAATCACTGTTTCATTAATAAGCCCAGGATATAAAATCAATTATTACCTAGAGCAGGGCAAGCAGCCGTGCACCTATCTCTTTATGTAAGAAAGAGGGTGAACAACATCAGTTTACTGTGGATAAAATTCTCTGTGGTGGAAATTCACTGCTAGTGTAGGCTGGACAGCCTCTTCCACTGAACACTGTCCCATAGGACGTCTAAACCCTTAGATCTTATTGTATTAGGGATTACAGAGCAAATGGTCACTAAACAAAAAAAAAAAAATTCTACGGGAGCCTAATAATCTTTGTCTTTAAACAGGGGAAAGGAGCAGGTCAAATGAAATAAGTACTTGTGATCTTAGGCAGTGCATCAAGCAAAACACCTGTCCCCACCCTCTCTGTCCCCCTGGATCTGGCATCAACCTCACCGCCCCCCCCCACCACTTAGACAGTGCTTTTCAGTTTAATGAGATGTTCTATAAGGACAAGATAGGTACAGTTCTACTGCCCTTTACTCACACAATAAGGATAATAACATTTCATTGCCCCAAGAACAATAACAAGAAGTCCTGTGGCACCTTATAGACTAACAGATATTTTGGGGCATAAGCTTTCCTGGGCAAAGACCTGCTTCATCAGATGCATGAATGCAGGGGGTGTTTCAGAGGAGGATTTAAAGAGGGGGTCTCAGTAAAGGGAAGGGCAAGAGCTGACAAGATCTATTCAGTCAGGGTGGAAATGGCCCATCAAGGGCAGTTAATGTGGAGTTGTGAACATCAAGAGAGGAGAAAACAAGTCAGTTCAGTCAGGGAGGATGTGGCCCATTGTCAGATGCTCATGTGGATGCATCAGGCAATGGGCCACATCCCCCTTGATGAACTGACTTGTTTTCTCCTCTCTTGATGTTCACAACTCCACATTAACTGCCTATGATGGGCCATTTCCACCCTGACTGAATAGACCTTGTCAGCTCTTGCCCTCCCCTTTACTGAGACCCCGTCTTTAAATCCTCCTCTGAAACACCCCCTCCCTCCCCACTCATGCATCAGACGAAGCGGGTCTTTGCCCAGGAAAGCTCATGCTCCACAATATCTGTTAGTCTGTGAGGTGCCACAGGACTTCTTGTTGTTTTTGAGACACAGACAAATTCGGCTCCCTCTCTGATACATTTCACTACCCCAGCATTCAAGTGATTTGTAACCCAGCTCTAGCCATTCCCTGGACCAGATGTAGCACCTTGATCACTGGGGCAACACAGCAGTATAACTAGCTGACAACCGGAGGGTGTGGGGGAAAGTCAAGGGGTTGTACACCCTCCCTCTGGAGGGGTGTTCCCTGGAAGCTCAGCTCTTGGTCGGTTGCCCAGGAGAGAGTCAGGTGCTGCCCCATGATTAGTGGAGCGCCCACAGCTGTCAGCATGTGTTTGTATTACTGGTACACCTCCACGTCTTGGTGCCCTCCAAAATTTAGTCCACTCATAGGTGGAAAAAAATAGAAGGGATCCTGTTTGGGAGGGCTGGAGAAACCAATGTGTGTGTGTGTGTGTGTGTGTGTCTGTGTCAAGTACTCTGGCTCTTTTAGCAAGCGTTGCCCATTGGGGCACAGTCATGGGAAAATCATGAAGTGAAGATTGATATGGCCGGCTTTAGATAGGGCTCTGCATTCTGCTCGATGGGCTCCTCCAGTCACCCATGTGGGAGGTGTTAGCAGAATTGCCAGTCTGTTTAGAGATATTTCCTGCTCCTCACTCCCGCCTGTGTGGTACCCTTGCAGGCACAATGCCTTAGCATACAAGCCTTTCACATAGCCAAATGCTGCATTTGTATTACAACCCTGTCCAGTCTCAAACTCTGTTCTGCCTGGCAAGCAATGGAAGCTGGATATCAATTTCCAAATGCTATGAACCATTTCCAAAGTGCCTTGAAGATAAGTGATAGAGGTAAGTGATCTTGGCTTTCTCCCAGGCTTCTGGTATGGAACTGACAAAATGCTGATAAAGGCTATCCTTATCTCTAAGTGTTCAGCCTCACCACTGGGATAAATTAGCATCTAGTGGCTGTCCCACAGCGAATATATTTTCTACTACTACTGCTGACAAACAATGCGGTAGAAGCAGGGGGTGTTTTGAGTCAAATGTCAAAAGGGTTGTGATCCTTTCTTCTCCAGTATGGCATATATGCATTTATAACTGAGTTGCTTGGGCCATATGATGCTATACTATCCAATAAAATGCAAAAGTTGCATTTTGGAGAAGTTCTGTGTTTCATTATGATGATTGCTTTATACTTCTCGGATTGCCACAATAAATACAGTGTTTTATATTATCCTTCTTGGCCACTAGGTGCCATTATGGCACCATAGGCATTCAATAGTCCCTGCAGATCCCTGGCTATGCACAGCTGTTTGCATAGGAGAGTGGTTCTCAAAGTGCAGTCCATGGACCACTGACATCTCTGCAGGTGGGTTGTGCGCTCAGGGTTCACCCTCCATCCACAGTGGGTAGCATATGCTGGAATTCCATCCCAGCAGCTCCCCCGCCCCATGAGGTCTGAGCGCCCGTACCAGCTTCCCACTGCAAGAGGCAGAGCACTGCGCATCTCAGGCTAGCCCTGGCTCACGGGGGCAAAAATGGCTTCACTCCCTGCTACTCCTCCCTCCCCGGGGAGGGGAACAGCAGGTCTGGAAACCGCTTGCGGGAGGCTTTCTCTGCTGCTCCCATTAGCTGGGTAACGGGAGCAACAGGCAGTGCAGAGACAGGTAAATACCACCCAACCCCTCATGCCCAGACCTTCACCTCCAGCCCTCTCCTACTCTCTTCTGCCCAGACCTCCCACCTTCAGCATGTTCCTTCACCCTCCCCCCTGTCCAGACCCCCAACAACCTCCCGCCCACTTCTGCACCCTCCCTGCCACCCAGCCCCTACCTACACCCTGCTTCCCATCCAGACCTTGCACCCTCACTGCTTCTTGCACCCCACCTCCCACCCAGACACTGCACCCCCTTCCCTATTTCACTCCCCAGCAGTCCCTTCCCACACACTGAACCCCAGAGCCTAGGGCGAAAAATCTACTAGTCCCAGGACCCCCATAAGAGTTAATCTGGCCTGTGGGAAGCCTTGAATCTTAGTCCTTCCTCCCCCTATACCTCGTTTGGGACTGGAGCAGAGGAGGAGTGAGGTGTCTCCGTTGGGGCCACGTCAATAAGAATTGGTGGTGAGAGGGATTGTTTGGTTTTTTGCTTCTCAATTTTGTATTGCTTCTGGCTGATTTTTCTGTGGGTCAGTGACCCTGACCCAAAAAAGGTTCACCATCCCTGCCAAAGACAAGGTTGAAACATATTAACAACGGCAAAACCTATTATGACTATGGCCATCTGCTATATAGAGTCTATCTGTCTGCCCATCCGTTGGTGCTATGTTTGTTCAAGAAATCCTCTTAAACTGCAAGAGCTATGACCGTGAAATTTGGTCTGCACCTTCCTCTTAACCTAACTTAAACCAAAGTCAGGGTTTGGTTGTGCCTGAAAAGTGGGAAATGCCTGAAATCCCAGGATTTCCCAGAACATGTAACTGGAAGGGCATTGATGGGGGATGGCATACTGCAGACTCACCACTGGGGGCAGTGAGTGCAGGGAATAGCAATACTGCAGTGCCTTATCTCCCAGAGGTGGATGGAAGGAAGGTCGGGGGTCCTGGGATGTGGGCATGGACGTGACACTGACCTGGCATGATGTGGTGGCACCAGACCATGTGGTACCCAACTCTGACTTGGATGAGTATAGGTGGGACCCCATTCAAGATGCCAATGGCAAAAGTGTATCTGATAAGGAAGGCCCCAATGAAGTGGGGGTGCATCATCATTTGCATGCTGATATGACCTGGAGAACTGACCAGGTGAACCCGAGAGTACCCTGGTTTTGACCTGCAGCCAGAGAAGGAAGGGATGCTCTGCCCTGGGTCAGCTGCAGCAGGAAAGTAGTGGACACATGTAAACAAGGCTCTCCACCCTGCCAGGACACGTAAATGCCACTCTACCCCAACACCCCTCACCCCTAGTTCTTGGCCGTCGTGCTACACAGGGGGAGTCCAACTGCCCTCCTACAATCCCACACACAATTAACTCCTCCCATAATACTGTGGCCACAAACTCTGCCCTAGACCCCCACTGCCCCAGGCTCATGCTGGAGCAGAAAAAACTGCCCTGGCCCCAGGCTTCCCCACATCCATGCTGCTTTCACCAGAACCGAGGAAAACAACACTGGCCCTATCCCATACCCACTAACAGTATTTTTGGAAAATGAAGGAAAAGAGAAATTTGTATTAATAAAAGTCTGAGGGTGAGTCAAAGGCATGCAGAGCTTGTTGACAGGTGACATTTGCCATCTGTCTCTTGTGCAGCAGGGTGGGGCCAGGAGAGGAAAAGACAGGAGTAAAAACAGGAGAGATGGAGCTGACAATCAAAGTGGGAGCAGCTGAGTAGTAGGCTGCCCTAAATCAATTAGGGCCAGCTGATCCCACTCAGGGCTACCTTTATAAGCCCTTCTCCAGGCAGGGTGAGGGGAGGGTGGTGGAGGAGTGTTTAGAAGAGGAGTGGGAAGGGGACTTGAAGGAACACTAGCAAGCACAAAAGAAAAGAGCCTCAGCAACCTGGGGGGCTGGATGGGCCCAGTCAGGGTGGGCCTGAAGCTCAACCAGGGGCTGTGAGGAACTGGGCAGCTGGAGAAGCCAAACAAAAGAGGGGACTGGCTGCCATGGCTACCACTAGTGGAAGGAGGTACTGGGGGAATCTTCTGGGGAAGTGGCCCAGAGACAGGAGCTGCAGGGGCAAGGGCGAAGGGAGTCAGCCGTTGCTGGTTGTGGCCATACAGGTTCCCTAGGAGTGAGTGGGGATGGGGTCCCCCCCAGATTGCCCTGGCAAGGGTAATGGGGTTCACATGGTGGGGCCAATGGACTGAAAGGGGAATCTGGGGCCCAGGAATGAGACTGACCCTGCCACACTTGCTATAGTAAGTAGTTGGGTTATGTGAGTGTTGAGGGTGTGGGAGGACTGATGGCAGGACATGGGGTGGGAGTAAGGGCAGAGTGCTTGTATGGTGGGGCTGAGGGGAGGGGGACTGAAGAAGTGAGGCTGGGGGAGTTGTGGGAGCTAAGCTTAGGGAGGGGGGAGTGCTGGAGTGAGGGCAGGGTGGTGGGGACTCAGCACAGCATATGGTGTGAGTGAGGGGTTCTGGGTGGGAGATGGGGGGGTATGGATGTCACAGGAGGGGGCTTGGTGTTGGGATGACTTAGGTGGTAGAAGGAGGACTAGTGTTGAGGGTTTGTTGGGAGAGCTGGACAGCAGTGGGGAGGTGGAAGGCAGAGGGGATATGATGTGTGGGTTGGGCAGTCAGAGCAGAAGGTGGGGGTGGGGTGGCAGAACAGGGAGCTCATGGCAGGGAGCTGGGAGACTTCAGGGGGCTTACCAGGGCAGCCACAGCAGCAAAGATGGAGCTGGTCCATGGGAGGGCAGAGCTGCACTGCCTGGTGCTTGCATCTCCTTGCAAAGATCTAGGTCACAGTTCCTGGACCTGTCATCTTGGCAGGACTAGGGGGGAGGAGGGGGTCAGGGAGAGCATTGGACTGGGCCAGCTTCTGCAACCCCAGCTGTATCTCCTGGGCATGAAGCACCTTTCCACACTTTGGGAGAGCCTGGGGGGAGACTTCCCCAGCCCCAGAATGAACTGGCGGGGGTGGGGAATGGGATAGGGCTCTCTTTTCCTGGCCCAGCAGTAGCAGAAGGGCTAGTATAATAGGCAAGGCTGTGGCCATAGCTTCTTTCTTGGCCCCAGATCAGCAGTAGTGGGTGGCCCAGGTTTGTGGCCAGGGGCTGCATCTGTTTTCCATGGTCCTGGCTGAGCAGCAGTGTGTGTGGGGCTGGAGGGGGCGGGGGGAGGGCACTGAGGCTGTCTTCTGTGCAGTGCTGGAGCTGGGGCCATGGACACTGCTTTTTTTTTCCTGGTCCCAGCCCAGCAGACACGGAGAAACCCTTACTTTGGTTTAAGTTAGGATAAAAAGGTGCGAACCAAATTTCATGGTTTTAGCTCTTACAGCTCAAGAGGCGTTCTCAAACAAATACAGCACCCAGAGACAGACGCACTCAAATAGATAGTAGATAATCACATAGTATTTTAATGGATTCAGTCATCCCAGATATGGAAATTAGATCTCTGATGTCATCCACACTTTGTTTCAGATCAAAAGATAAGAACTATCTCTATCTACCTACTGAAACAGAAGGTACATTCTTCTGTTAGGTGCATACTGATCTGAACCATTCACATGACATAGCTCTTTTATGTAAAATTTATCAGTCCATAAACTTATTTAAAAATATGTTTGAGTTGCACCTCCCCATAAATATTGGAACTTTACTGCAGCATCTCCACTCACTCACCTGCTGCTAACTGTTTACACACAGGTTGTGAAATTGTAACCAACTCCAGAAGGTTAATGTAACCAAAAGCCAAGCTCTGTAAATTTAGTTTCCAGAAACAGACATGTCTTTCAACAGAGCATGTCATGTAACGCTCTGAAGAGTGGGCCTGATCTTTGCAGTTCAAACTTTTGGTGCTTGGAGGTGGCATTTTCATTTTGGCCCAAATTCAGATGAAATTAATTGACAGAAGCAACCTCTCAATAGGTGACAACCTGAAAAGAGAGACATTGCTCAAACTTCATTTATTACCACAGAGAGATTTTCTTGCATGTGGAAACTTGGGACAAGATTTTCAAAGCTGGATGTCTAAATGTCTTCTCTTAATTTTTATTTAGATATGTGAATAAGTGGCCTGATTTTCCATGATATTCAGCATGTAGCCCCAGCTTCTCTTAGTGATGTTGTGCAGAAGTTTGTATACAAAGGATTATTCTGTGGCACTACTGTGCAGAAGGCATCCCAGGGACCAAGTATGCCATATTTATACCTACATGAACATGCACAAGAGTTTGAGATTATATGGCCCTTTGTGCCAAGTAAGAATGCACTAGAATTTGTTACAACATTGCTGTACTCAGGTTGGTGTCTGGTCATATCTAGCCAGCCTATAAACAAGAGAGTATGTAGGTAGCTGTCATAGGATAGTGACAGGGCTGTTTAATTCCATGATATTTCTATTTCATGCACATTTCAAGGAGCTCATTGGTCACGGGTGCTAATTTATAGTTTCATAGAACTTACACCTCCTAGAAGTAACCTCCTAGATCCTCAAGCCTGGTCTGTATGTTACAGTTCTTCCAGATACCCATGTTAGTGGGCTCATAAATGGGGTTAAACCAAAGGAGTTTAGTCCTTAGGGTACTGAACTGTGGTGCATCACAGGCAGAGAATTGGAGTGATTTGAGATGTACCACCAATGCCTGAGAACCCTGAAATGGCAGGGAGCTGGTGAGAGGTGGCCAGATGGCTCCAGCAGACAAGCCATGCAATGGAGAAAGGTAAATATCCTGACTGTCCCTGCCAATTTGTCCTGAGGGAAAATGTCTTCCTGACAACAATTGAGTCTGGCTATAAGCGGGTAAGCAAAGTACATCACCCAAGCACCTACAAAAGATAATTCTGTGCCAGCTCAGGGTACTGGTCCATTACCAGGTACAGCTGATCCCTGAGGGAAAATACATAACAGGATACACCTGGCTAATTATACATTGTGGAAGACATGAACAGAGGGACAGCCACACAGTGTCAGACCAAAGGTCCATCTAGCCCAATATCTTGTCTTCTGACATAGGTCAAAGCATAGTGCCCCAAAGTGACTGAACAAAACAGGTAAATGCAAAAGTGATACCTCTCCTGACAACCATTTCCAGCCTCTCTTAAACTGAGGCAAGGGACAGCAGTCATACCTATCCTGGGTCACAGACATCACTGGACCTAACCTCCACGAATTTTTCTAGTTATTTTTTTGAACCCTGTTAAAGTTTTGGTCTTTACAATCTCCTCTGGCAAGAAGTTCCACAGGCCTAGTATGCACTATGTGGAGAACTTCCTTTTGTTGGGTTTCAAACTTTGACCCACTAATGTCATTTGGTGACCCCTAATCCTTTTGTTGTGGAAACAAAACTTTTCTTTCATCACTTTTCCCATATTTGTCATAATTTTACATAACACTATCATATCCCTCCTTAATCTCCTTTTTTCTATGCTGAAAAGTGAAAGTCTTTTTAATATTTCTTCAAAATGTACCCATTCCAAACCCAATCATTTTTGTTGCCCTTTTCTAACCTTTTACCAATGCCACTATCTTTTTTGAGATAAGGCAACCACATCTGTATGCAATGGTCAAGATGTTCCTCCTGACCCTTGTTGGCCACTGGCCAGAGCTTGATATATGACTTTAGCAATGGTCTTAATGCAGAGCTGCAAGTAAACGAGCATGTTGTGGAGAAAAGAGCTTTGGTTCTCATTATCAGATTGTGTAAGACATTGGCACCTGATTGTGGAGAACGGCTTTTTAAAAAGGGTTAATTCTGAAGGCTCAGATTTCACAGTTGGGGGAATGTGGTGTGCTGTATGTTTCTGAGACAAATAGATCTTTTTCTGACAGTTTTTTCTCCCCAAATTAGATGCTACCTTAAGTATCAGTATTATATGCAAAAGTTTTATTCCAAAGAACAACTCCTGATACAAGCACTTGCACTGAATCTGGTCCCTGGTGTGTTACATCTGGTCTACGTGATACAAAACCTCAACCCTGCAGCTCTTACCCTGATGGACCTGTTCCAGTAAAGCCAAAGGGACCGATCACATGAGGGAGACCTGCAAAAGCAAGCCATGCTTACACCGAAAACTTTTCAGAGCAGATGTTGTCTTCCTTGTACAATGCTTAGCACAGGAGGAAAATGAAATCTCCTGGGTTCAACAAGGAGAAGTGGAGAGTCCTGCACTTGGGAATGGAAGAATCTTGAGTGCTGGTATAGGCTGAGGACTGACTGGCTAAGCACTGTACAGCAGAAAGGGAGCTAGGGATTATAGTGAATGAAAGGCTGGATATGAGCAAACAGTGTGCCCTTGTAGCCAAGAAAGCCAGTAGCATATTGGGGTGAACTAGGATGAGCATTCTGAGCAAATCTAGAGAGGTGGTTGTTCTCTAATCTTCACTGATGAGGCCACATCTTGAGTATTGCATCCAGTTTTGGGGTCCCCTAGTGCAGAAAGGCTGTGGATGTGCTGGAGCAGGTTCAGCAGAGACCAGCAAAAATTAAGGGACTGGAGCACATGACCTATGAGGAGACTTTTGGGCTTATTTAGCCTGCAGAAGAGCAGATGGAGGGCCGATTTAATAGCAGCCTTCACCTTCCTGAAGGGGAGCTCTTAAAGGGGTGGAAAGAAATTGTTCTTAGTGGTGACAGATGGCAGAACAAGGGGTAATGGTCTGAAGTTACAGTAGGAGAGGAGTAGGTGGGACATTAGGGAAAAACTACTTCACCAGGAGGGTGGTGAAGCACTGGAATGTGTTGCCTAGGGAGGTGGTGGAATCTCCACCCCTCGAGGTTTTTATGTCCTGGCTTGACAAGGTCCTGGCTGGGATGACTTAGTTGGGGTTGATCCTGCTTGAAGCAGCGGGCTGGATGCAATGACCTCTTGAGGTCGCTTCCAGCTTTGTGATTCTATGATCCAGGAGAGCTGGTTCCATTACGGATCCCTGCAGTGAAGCAAATGTCAAAGAGAGGCTCCCATTTTTCTAGGTCAAGGCAGTGGGCTAACTTTGGGCTATGTCATGGATCTTCATTCATGAGAAAATCCCATTTACTGAACACTAGCCTAACTGGCATCAAGGGGCAGAAATTCAACCGCAAAGCAGTCAGCTTGCAGCTTTCCTCAGATGTGCGCTATTCACTTTCCCACAAATCTCAACCACATCAAAGTTTTGGTATGTTCCAAGCTGGGGAGCAGTAACCACAATGATGCTAACACACACTTGGAACAAGCTTCTTGCAATTCCAGTTCTGCGACCTGTTGCTCAGCTTGCGTTCTTTAACCTCCCTGATATTTGAACCCAAAAGCTTGCTCAATTCTTATGGCTAGTTGGCAGGGCTGAAATTATGCTCCCAGCCTTGCATTGCATTCTTAGCTGTCTTTGTTCAGGTCTAATCCCAAGGCTGTAGGGGCTGTCCCTTGGAGAGATTTCATCATAATGCTCAAAATGTACATCCTCTGTTCCCTACAATAAACCATAAAAAACACAAAGGACATCCAAAAGGTTCTCCATTACTCATGTTCATAATGTTCCTCCCTAATGAAAGTCTATATAAATAGATTATTTGCGTATTTTTATTTCGCAGTAGGAGTGTCCATGAGCGTAGCTTGTTCCAGACTCTTAAATGATGTACTATTTAGGAGGCATCACACCTACTAATTAGCAATAGACCCCTAGCCTAGACATACCCCACTAGGCAGGTGCAGGAAGAGAGATAGGCTTGCTTACATGAAAGAGAGAGGTGGAGGTAAGGCAGGGTACTAATTATGTCAGTTTGGAAATCACAGCCTTGGTCCCTTTGAATTAAGTGCCCTGCTAAATTGACAGACTAACTCCACCTACATGAGAGGCCTAGGGCTTATGCTGGTGCAGTTAAGGCAGTACACTGTATAGAATACTCATGGCGCTGGCTGAGGAGGTATCTGAGCCATTAGCTGTAATCTTTGAAAAGTCATGGAAGGTGGGAGAGATTCTAGAAGACTGGAAAAGGGCAAATATAGCACCTATATTTGAAGAGGGAAATAAGGACAACTCAAGAAACTATAGGCCAATCAGCTTAACTTCTGTGCCAGGGAAAGTAGAGAGTGAAAGATTAAGCAACCCACCTGCAAACATCTGGAAGATAAGGTGATAAGTAGCAGTCAGTGTGGATTTATGAAAAACAAGTCATATCAAACCAACCTGACAGCTTTGTTTTGATAGGCTAATAAGCCTTGTGCATAATGGGGAAGCAGTAGCCATGGTATACCTAGCATTTAGTGAAGCTTTTATTACAGTCTTGCATGACCTTATCGATAAGCTATGGAAATACAGTATAGATGGGGAGACTGTAAGGTGCATGCATAACTGGTTGTTTAACCATTCTCAAAGGCTACAGTTACACTATGCTGAGGCTCCTGAATGCTTTCTGGGAGTCCAGCTGCACCCAGGTTCCCAGCTCTATCAGTGGCTTTCATGCTCTCAGCAAGAAGCAGGGAGCTGAGAGACTGGGAAGGTGGGTGCTGGAACCAAGAGCTTTTGGGGTTGGGCAGCTGGAGGCCAGGGAAACAGCTGTGTGCAGAGCTGAAATCCCAGGGTCTCAGTCCCCGACACTGTTTGGGTCAAGGACTACACTCCTGAGGAGGACACAGACCATTGACAAAAGAAGGGACTTGTAGACATGGACCTCTGTGATCATTCCTATGGTGGCTGTAAGTTGGCCTATAGGCTTGTGAGAGAGTACGGAATGTATCTCTCCTGATTGCTGCTTCAGTGCTGTGGGGAACTGCTCCTACTCAGACATGCCATCCTGGGTGGCCGGTGAAGAGACACTGCTGGGTAAAACCCCACAGAAAAGTAGCCCCTGTGTGATTAATTCTGACGTTGAAGTCCTTTTAGTTGTATGCTGTCCCTACTTCTTCACTGTTAACTTACTGCAGGATTTATCATAGAAAATACATCCCTGTGTTGTCCAAGCTGTTAAGGGAGAACTAGGGGCTATCAGCATATAGTTCAGGCATATGTCGATTTGAGAAGCAGTTTGGAATTGTGAGATAAATACTGCGGCACAATTTTCAAAGCTTCTAAGTAAATTCTAAGTAGATTGTAAATTGTGCTGACAAAAATAGATAGGAGCCTAAACTGTTGAATGCCACAGGTAGAGAGCAGGATGGATCAATGGGCCACCAATGCCAGAGGCCTCTGCAATCAAAGGGAGACAATTAGGTTAGAGATGCCTAAATAATACTACTGACTGATCCCTCCCGCAGAAGGTGAAAGACCTGAAATTTCTGCTTCCGTCTGAGCCAAGGGGAAATCCCCTCTCTTATCTAATCTGGCAGTTAGTAGAATGTGAGCAAGACAAACCAGCCAGGCATTGAAGCACCAGGATTCTTGGTATGACCTTATAGTGCTCACTCATCAACCCTGCCTGGTGTCTCATCTCCCAATGCGGCTCTGACCCTAGCACTCCCAGGCTGTGTCTACGCTAGCTTTTCTCTTTTGAATCAGGCATGCAAATGAGAGAAATTGAAAATAAAAATAAGGTGCATATTTACATATCTGGTGCCTCATTTGCATATTCTTTTGAAAGAAGAACAGCGTTGCAAGCACAGCTCTTTTGAAAGTAAGCCCAATGTTCGAAAGACCCCTTCTTCCCATTAAAAATGGGAATAAGGGCTCTTTCAAAGATTGGGTTTACTTTCAAAAGGGCCATATCTAAACTGCTTTCTTTCTCTTGAAAGAAGAATATGCAAATGAGGTGCCAGGTATGTAAATATGTACCTCATTTGCATTTCTGATTTCCCTCACTTGCATGCCTCTTTCGAAAGAAGAATGCAAGTGTAGACACAGCCCCAGAGAACAACTGTCCAGCTGACATATCTTTTCTGACCACTGAAGGCAACCATCCTAGCCCTGAGGCTTGAGATTTGATGCTAGCTATTGTTTTAATGCTGCAAATATCAAGCGAATGTTGAGGGTAATGCTCACAATCTTGCTCTCCCTGTGGTCTACAAATGGGGATGAAATGAGGTATTTGTGGATTCCAAATCATAGCAGTAGGTTGAAGCAGTAATTACTGTAGACTCTAAGATAGAGGGAGAAGATAAGAATAAAGAATATCTGGGATATTTGCTCTTTATAGAGAAAAATAATGTGGACAAACAACACAGGCACAGCTGGATCTCCAAAAATCCTCTTTATGATGTAGGAACGATGGTGCAAGGCTGAGCCTCACACATGCTGCTGCTATGCCTGATGTCTGGCAGCTTCTAGTACACAGTGAGCATCTCGGGAGGGCTCAGAAGCTGCGTGGAGGGTTACTACCCTAATCCTGCACATTACAAGAACTGATGTGTTTCTGTCTAGGGAGAGGAAGCAGCACTGAAGTCAGGGTAAAGGGTATCCAAACCAACCACTGAGAACCAAAGCGTCTTTACAAAAGTCTGTATTTGCCTTTAAACTATGTGGTTTGAGCCCCACTCCAGGAATAACTGAAATATCCACCAATGTTTTAGCAGAATAAAAGAGTTAACTAGTGAAGAAGCGTATGAGTCAATGAAACCTACAAAAAGCGGCAATGAACTGCACAAGGGCAATGTTCGTGGAAGTCTGAAAACCTGAAAACAACAAGAAGTCCTGTGGCACCTTATAGACTAACAGATATTTTGGAGCTTAAGCTTTTGTGGGCAGAGACCCATGTTGTCAGATGCATGAGTGTGGGAGTTTCAGAGCAGGATTCAAAAAGAGGGGTCTCGATAAAGGGGAAGGCCAGAGCTAACAAGGTCTATTTAAATCTTCCTCTGAAACCTCCCTCTCACCCCCACTCATGCATCTGATCAAGCTGCTCTTTGCCCACGAAAGCCTATGCTCCAAAATATCTGTTAGTCGAAAAGGTGCCACAGGACTTCTTGTTGTTTTTGAAGATACAGAATAACACAGCTACGTCTGTGACACTTGAAACCTAAAAACAGACAAAGGTAGAAAAGTCTTTGCAACACCTCTTCTGCTTAGCTGTGATTTTTGCCATTTCACAAGTGGGTTAGGTCTCAGGGAATGACAGATGGGACTTGATCTTGACAGTGTTTGTGAGACATGTAGTACCCAGAGGTACTGAGACCTCATCTGGGGTGAGCAAAGTCTCTGCTCTACAGCAGTGACTGAGAGTTAGCTTGCCTCTAGCTCATGTGGTAGAGTGCAGGGCTTTAGACCCTCTGCTGGGGGGTTCTGTTCCTGGGGCTGGCAACCCCAGTCTGTTGGAGTTACAGACAGTAAACTCTTTGAATGAGTTGTCATTTCTTTTCTGGCCTGCGAACTGTGCAGAGTACAGCAAACTCAAGTGACATAGCTTCCTGCTTGGTAGGGCTGAGACTAAATCGATGACTTTCAGATATATGTTGCAAATCATAAACTCTGTTTTCTGTGATATTTCCAAACGAAGTGTGAGGGGATTGACACAGCAGTGTGGGGAGCCCAGGACTGGAATAGCAGAAATAGGAGTGGGGACAGCAGGGTAGGAGGGGCAGGATAGTGGCAAATATGCTTGAATTTTGTGAAGTGTTATCTGCTTCCACTGGCTGTAAATTTGACTGATAGAGTCAGGAGACTTCCCAGCCTCAAAGACTGATTCAATCTTTGCATTGTTCCATACAGGCATTTCTATAGCACCCCTCCTTCCCACAGCACTGGAACGCCCTGAAATAGTGAAAACAGGGGAAATCTCCCCCCTATTCCAACTGTCTAGCCAGTGGCAGATCAGCCTCAGGGCCAAGGGGGCCCATTCCTAGGGGCCCCAGCCGGCTGGGGTGTCCCCAGAAAAGCGAGCATCTCCCTGCCCCAGTTCATTCTGTGCTCGGGCTTGCCCTGCTCTTCTCACCCACCTGGCAGCAAAGCATGGCAAGCCCCGTCCCCTTGAGCTTGCTCTTCGTGAGGAGCAGGGGAGGCAGGCAAGTACCCTGTGCCAAAGTTGCCTGCCCTCCATCCTGCCACAGTAAGTCCAGCCCTGACCTGGCACTGGCCCCAACAACACAGCCTTGGCCCCCATCTGGCTGCAACAGTCTGGCCCTGGTAGTTGCCCAGGCCTCCACCTGACTCTGACTACCTGGCCCTAACCTCAGTCCCAGTGCCGATCTAGCTGCAGGCCCCATCTAGCTCTGGAGGCCCAGCCTCCATCCTTCTGTTGTGGCCTCACCCCTGCCCCTATCTGGCCCCAGCAGCCTGGTTGTGTTGGCTCAGCCCCAGCTCCTATCTGGACCCAGCAGCCAAGCCCCAGCCCCTCATTCAGATGCAGCTCTATCCCCCATCTGTGTCCCACAAGGCCCCCATCTGGCCTGGGCCCTAGTCCCCCTTCAGCTATAGGCCACATCTGACCTCAGCCCTTCCCCCGCGCCCCCATCAGACCCTATCTCCCATCCAACTCCGGCAGCCTGGCCTTGGCCCTCATCCAGGCCCAGCAACATCATCCAATCAGCCACCCCATTCCCAGCTCCCATTTGGACCCAGCTTCCATCTGTTTTTTGCAGATGATATTGAAGACCTTGAACTGGCCCCAGAATTCAATTTGCTATCAGTGCAGAATGTGGAGTTCCAGTGTAATGGGTTCAGCCAGCTCTGCTTGCATGGTAGGTCAGTACATGCCGCACTAGGCGTGTCTCCTAGAAACAGACTCGGGCAGAGTAGGTGGCAGTTATCTACTCAGGAGGAGAGACAGGTCTTGATAACATATGTGGATTAGAAGATGCTTAACGGTGTTAACAAAAGTTGTGGTTTATAAATCTCCTGAAGAGATCATCTGGTGGACCAGACAGCTCATTGGAGTTCAGCTCAACTAGAACTACTGGCTGTAAATTTAGTCCAAGCTATCCTACTACACAAGAGAAAGTCCTTTAACCTGACAATCCTTGGGATTTGTTTTTAACTCTAGAGCAGCCCTTGGGATGTACAGGCTGTACCATGTGCCAGTTTGATTTGCATTTCCTTTCTAGTTCCTGTTCCCCGAGGCATCCTTTTCCAGTATTACTCTTGTGACACGGGGGATGTCCGCTCTCCACGGCTTTGCTCAACAATTTCTCTTTGACTTCACTATTTGCTATATCCAGTTTCTGTCCAGGACTCTGAACAAACTTGCATTGACTTCATCTACTTTTCATTCACCTGAAGTCACTGCACATTTTTGCACAGACCTCACTGAGAGTTCGAGAAGGCTCTAGACATACTGAGTTTTTAAAACTGGATAGCAGTTAGCCATCTGCTGCCAGTTCATGTAAAGGATCCATGTTCTGCGCTCCATATCTACAGTGAGAGGTGAGCCTAGAACATTTGTCCAGACGTTTCTACACCAATGGCCTCTACCCCTTTGAATAAAGGAGGAGATTTAGACTCAGTCACAGAACTGAAAGTCAGAATGACCTGATTATCTAATCTGACTTCCTCTCTATCTCTAGCCACCAACATCAGTCACTACCCACATATAAAACCCAAAACCAAGCCATAGTACTACAGCCCTCAGCAAACTAGGATAACACATGCCACAGACAGAAAATGAGGGGGGGGGGCTCTCACATGCAACCCCAGTGTCCATTCCTCCCCATGCACACCCACACACATACTCACGGTCAACACTGCACCAATTCTGAAGGAGGTGGATGGTGGGGGCGGAGCAGGGGAGGGAAGAGGTGGAGCAGAAACACATAAGGCAGTGCCCCGCACCCCGGAATTCCTCTCGACAGGCACCACTGCGTAAGGCCCTTGCATGAAATGAGTACATGAGATATACCCAGCTAATCCTGACGATTGACCTGATTCAGCAAGCTGCAGAGGAAAGCAAAACACTCCCGTGTCGTCTGCCAACCTGACCAGGAGTAAAATGTCTTTTGAACCCCACCCAATCAGCTCACAGGCACACCCATGTGACATCTTATATATCGCATGGCTGAGGGACACAGCCCCAGAGAGAGCTGCATAGGTAGGTTGAGAATCACTGAATTAGACCCTGAAAATGTGCACAAGAACTAACCAATTAAACTCTTGAGAGAGAGAGAGAGAGAGAGAACTGAGCGCCACCTCAGATCCCGCAGCCAGCTGACCCTCTCCACACATGGTCCCATTGTAAACCACAGCCATCTTTGTGCCTCAGAGAAAGGACACAAGCAACAACCACCCCATGGGGAATTCCCTAGGATGGGGTGGAATCCCTTCTACAAGTAGGTGCTTTTAATAACGTAAGACAAAAACCAGAAGTGAACCTCAGGGCTGCCAAGCTCAGCCCCTGCCCGCACACGCAATTCCTTCCATCATGCAACTGCACTCCTAAATTTGCATCACTTTCTCTTAAATCTAGGTTGATCTCTCACACAGCTCATATTATGAGTTTATTCTAAAACCTCACTCTCCCGATGGTTAGAAGCCGACTTTCTAATTTGCGGACTGAATTTACTCATAGCTGGTTTCTCTACCTTTGTTCTTATCTCGTAGAGAGCAATCCTGTTCCCTTGCACTCACCTTTTTCTCTTCCAGCCTACTTTCACAAACCAAGTCCTCCATGTCCCTGTTACTGTATTTGCTCTTTTCAGCATCTGTTACAATTTGAATTAATCGTTTATGAATATGAGTGATCAGAATAGTACATAATGGTCCAGATGCAATCTTGCCAATGCCTCATACAATAGCATGAATACCTCTCTCCCCCTACTGGAAATGCCTCATACGATACATCCTGAATCACATTTGCCTTTTTCACAGCTTCATCACGTAGATATAGCTCATAATCATCTTTTGATTTGCACACACATCCAGGTCTCTCTCCTCCTCTGCTGCTTTTACTTGTTTAGTCCTCAGCTAAAAGTAAAACATTGTTATCTTTGTAACAGAGAGGGATCTGTGCTAGTCTATATACTATCAAAACAAAAAGCAGTCAAGTAGCACTTTAAAGCCTAGCAAAATAATTTATTAGGTGAGCTTTCATGGGCAGACCCACTTCTTCAGACCATAGCTATACCAGAACAGACTCAATATTTAAGGCACAGAGAACCAAAAACAGTAATCAAAGAGGACAAAACAGAAAAAAATGATCAAGGTGAGCAAATCAGAGAGTGGAGGGGTTACTGAAAGAAAAATTTCACACCACTATTCAAAGAGAAACAGCCGAGCTGGCTTTTGTATTCAAATTCGGCACATTAACTCGTGGTTTGAACCGGCATGGGAATTTTCTAAGTCACTATAGGGGCTCGTCTGCATACTTGGCTTAATCTAATTCTTGACCTCCCCCCCCCAACTTGCTCACCTTGATCATTTTTTTTCTTATTTGTCCTCCTTGATTACTGTTTTTGGTTCTCTGTGCCCTAAATATTGAGTCTGTTCTGGTCTGGCTATGGTCTGAAGAAGTGGGTCTGTCCCACAAAAGCTCACCTCATAAATTATTTTGCTAGTCTTTAAAGTGCTACTTGACTGCTTTTTGTTTTGTTATCTTTGTCCCCTTTAGCCAGTGCCTTATCCACTTCACAATTCATGTACTGATCTTCATCTTCCCTAATGTAATGAACCAATAATTTCTCTTTTGGTACCATGTCAAAGGCTGGACTGAAGTTCAAGTGGATCAGAGCTAATAAATTTCTGAAAGAATAAATCATCTTAATGTGGATGAACTACCTCTGGCATATCCATGTTGCAGTGCATACCTTTGCCTCTATGACTATAGTGATTCTTGCCATCACACTTTGCTCCATTGCCTTGCATACAACTGAGGTCAGACTAACAAGTCCATAATTCCTGGATCTCTTTCTTAAATGTAAATATGATAGCAATTCTCCAATTGTATGTTATTTCCCCAAGATAGGTAGATTTATTAAAAATCCTTGCTTCTAGACTAGCAAGCTCAGATCCAGTTTTTAGTATCCTGGAATAGAAATTATTCTGTCACCCTGATTTGAGCACTTTGAGCTCTTTATGTTTTTCTTCTACCTCAAATGTGGCATTTTCCATTTTTAGACACTCATTTCCATTAGCTGTTCTGCCTTCGTGCCCATATTATTATCTTCATTGAAAACTGAGGCAAAGTATTAATTTAGTCTTTAGGTCATACTTAATTATCTTTCACCTTTCTTCCGTCAAAATTGCATAGCAGCCATGTCTCTTTAGTCCTTATTCTCTTCTATTTATATAACTATGTAACTATAACCTGTTACTGATTTTTTAATTTCCTTGGGAAGAGTGAATTCAGCTTGACTTTTAGCAATTCTAACTTTAGTCCTACATTTTCTGGATTCCAGGCTGTAGTTTCCTTTGATAATCGGCTCTTTTCCCCACTTCCTTATAGGCTCTCAAAGATGACTTTCCAAAAATCCAGATCTTTATCCATAACTGCCTCCATAAAATCCTCTAGATCTATGGGACATACACTATCTACAACTGAGACCTGTGGCAACTGACTCACCAGCTTCAGGCTGAAGAGGAAATTAAGAGAAGATGGCGATGGGTTGGACATACTCTTAGAAAACCAGCCACAAACATCATAAGACAAGCCTTAAGTTGCAAGCCACAGGGAAAAAGGAAAAGAGAGCACCCAAGAAACACATGGTGTAGAGACCTGAAGGCAGAAACTATAAAGACAAGATACACCAGGTCAGAACTGTAAACAATTCCCTAAGACAGGGGACACTGGTGAATGGTCATCAATGGCCTATGTGCCAAGACGTAGGAGTGGAAGAGGCTTACTACTACTATAGGCACACTGTTTATTTCTAGTAGCCATTCTGAGATTATTATTCATCTAGCTGCCCCAGAAATGGTTCCCTACATGGTTTTACGATTGTTTGGGATGCAAATATCTGATAGCTCTTTGCATAGCTGATATGAAGAAATTCGAAATTTCCTCCCTGTGTGGTTGAGTGCTTAAGTCTTTAATTTTAAACTAATTCCCTTAATTCCCCCAGATCTTCCCTTTGAAGTAACCCCCACTGCAGTTGACCTGGTTTTGATTAAATTTAAACTGAGTCAGTTCATAATTACTCAACCCAATGCTATCTTCTAACACCAACTCCTGTGTGATGTCCTCACTAGTTATCAAAACAAAGACAAAAATTGCATCACCTCTTGTTGGTTCAATGACAATTTGAAGAAGATAATTGACATCTGTAGGAATTAACTGTGGAAGAATTTTGTATGTGACAGATTAGGGGTGTTTTGGCAACACACTCCCCCATATCCGATGATGCAAGGATGTGCCTTAGGGAAAAAAAAACACTCCAGATAAGCGGTGGTGCTACTGTAGCAGAATATATGTAGATAAGGATAAAGGGAAGGTAACAAATATGATGTGATCTAGTTCATCCAGATGTAACAAGCATATTTAAGCAAAATAAGGAACAGAGCAAGTACTGACAGCTCAATAACTAACACATAAGGAAATACCTTACATGGGCATGAGTGACCCAAAACAACTGCATAACAAGGCAGGAAGAAACTGTATATAAGGCACCACAGAAAGTATGGCAATTTGGACTTCACTGATGGGCCATGGCACTGGTGCCTCAGAAGACTGGAGAACTCCCACTCATCTGCAGCTGACCAGAGTCCCCAGCTGCTGAAGGGACATAGAAGCCACTTTCCTATCATGCTTTTTAGTTCAAGGGTTTTGTTAAAACTTGTCAGGGAATAAATTGCTTGTGTTTGACAGATGCCTGTACAGCATGTTTTGCACTCAGAGAACCCAATGTTGAACCTGAGTTACTCTTGCCTGCAACAACATCTATCTCATCCAGAAATTGTTGGGGTCCACCATTCTCCAATCTATATTGGAAAAATTAAAGTTGCCCATTATAATACAGTGCCAAGTAAATTTTCTCTCTCTAATAATATTAAAGAGATCTCTATTCATATCCGAGTTTGACCCTGTGGGTCTATAGCAAACCCCTAACCCTCTCACAGTAGAAGCTCTTTTGCAACCTTTCCAGAAAATGATTTTGACCCAGAGATTTCCCATAGCTGATAACAGTAGTGAATCCCCCGTCCCATCTGTGAGGAAGCAGCTGCAAGATGACCTTATGCAGAGATCGTAACACACCCAACTTATAACCCATCAATCTGTTTTCCTTTCAGTGTATCATCTCTCTGAGCACAAGCTGCTTCAGAGAGAGTTGGACACTGTGGTACAGCCTTAAAGGTTATGTTGGAGGATCAAGGGTTCCTCCTGCTGAATCCCAACCAAACTGAGTTTCAAGTTGTTTATGTCATAGGTGGGGAGTTCTAAGCAAAACAAACAAAAGGTGCTTTTTCCTCCTCTTTCCCTTAGGAGACCGGGAAACCTGAATGAAAGAAAAGAAAAAAAAAACAGTCTTTCGGAAATCAGCCCTTTGGGCTTGGCTTAGGAGCAGGCCCTACTGTCATTGATTAAGGCCTGTCTCCAGTCCCACCTTTTGGCTTGTGGCCTGTGGCTTTACAGCTGATCCAGGTAATTTCAGAGGTGGTGAGGCCTGCATCTATTTTCCTCTGCTGTCTGCCTGTAGTCAGCAGTCCCTGGGATGTTGCAATCTTCTTCCCATTCACCACACCTTCCTGTAGTAGGTTTTCCCTTTTTAAAGTCCCCCTGCCTCGGGCCAGGGCAAGCCTAATGGGAGTGCCTCATCAGTCTGGAACGAGCCCAAACAAGCATGTTAGTCTCCTTTCTGTTAGAGTGCAGGCATGCCCGTGCCCATTCACATACCCCACTCCCCAGGTTGGAAAGGCTGTGCTGAGGTTGTTTGTACCATCCTCATTTACCACAGAAAGAAATTGGCATTTTCATGGTCTTCTCCCACCCAGAGTTGCACTCTGAAACCATAGGGCTGTAGTACAAGTTACCATTGCATTATACGCAGGTTTGCATTTTCCATGTCTGTATCTGCTGTAGAAGAGTGTGATCACTTTTCACGGGCTATGTCTATACCAGAGGGTTCTGTTGACAAAACTCATGGAGCCTCTACACAGACAAAGCATTTTGTCAACAGTGTCTGTCAACAAAACTTGGCACTTCTGCTGATAGCCTTCTGCCTCTCCACAATGAGCAATAAAGCCTTGGTTGACAGTTTCTTACAACACAAATGCTGTGTAGATGCTCCAGGGCTTCAGGCAGCCCTGTTTGCTGAGCTTCCAGTTGACCATTCTGTCAAGAGAATGGCTGGGGTCCGACTGCTCTCTGTCAACAGAGCGGATTGCTCTTTTGCTCCACTTTTGCGTGTGGACATGATCTGTCAACAGAAGTTTTGTTGGAAGATTTCTTCTGACAGTAACTTATGTTGACAGGTGGCTGTAATGTAGACATAGTCATGATCAGAGAGAACAGGCTATTCAATAGGTAATACCGGAGGGAATCCACAGCTCACTGGAAAGCCAGTGCCTCTTTTTCAATAATTTAATATGCCTTTTTTTAGGGAATAGCTTCCTACTCTGGGATAGCATCATGTGTTCTTCTCCAAAGTCTTGTGAGAGTAAGGCATAGAGTCCAACATCTGAGGCACCTGTGTAGTATGAATTTACCAGAAAAAAAGCAGGGCTGTAGAGCATAAGTGCCATGAATAATCCTATTTTAAGTTCCCTAATGCTTCCTTGCATTTCTTATCCCACTCGATCTTCTAGGAATTGCTTGTCTTTTATGAGATTCATAAGGGGGTAGAGGGGGTACAACTAAGGCAAAAGTCAGAATAAACCTCTAGTAATATCCCGCCAGGTTGAGCAAAGGCTTCATTTGCCTCTTGGTCTAGAAGACTGGGCTTGCTGTTAGGGTTTATACCTTGTCAACCAGTGGTTCTCACCAGATGGCTGCCTAGAGGGGGCTCAGATAGGTTACTTCATCCACGGCTAATCTACATTTTACAGGGTTAGATATTAGTCTGGCATCTTGCAGGGCATTTAATAATGCCTTTAAGTATTACAGCTAGTCTTCCCAAGTAGGACTATAAACAGCAATGTTATTTAGACTGTGGCATATTGATGGTGGGGGTGGAGGATCCTGTTCATAGGCCATTGGAAAGTTGTGGTAGTTCTGGGGATGTCAAAAGGCACAGTCTTGAATGGGAAGTGCCTGAAAGCTCTGTAGAAAGGGGTTTTCTCATGTGAGGAGGGGGACAAAGTAACCTTTTGTTAGGTCTATAGTAGACAGCTACTGTCTTGGTCTCAGTCACTCCTGCACCTTATTCATCCTTCACATTGGGTAGGTATCAAATTTTGAGATGGAGTTAAACTTCCTGAAGTTGATAAAGCCCAACTACTCCAATTTGGCAACCAGCAGCATGCAGTCCTCCATTCAGTTTGGGAATCTGTAATTACCTCTCTAGCACTGCTTGTACTCTGACACTCCCACATCCTTCAGAGCAATGGTCATGGATTCTCCAGGACTAGCTGGCCTCGGGTAGTTTCTAGGTGTTGTTGGACTAACTTCATTCTCCCTACATGGGGTGAGAATATACTAGTAAAGCCTTTGAGCAATTGGAGGAGCTGTTTCCTGTGCACATGGGAGAGAGACTCAGCCCACCCAGTAACACTAATAACATTGAGTTTTGACCCCTGACTACCTGGGGCTCTAATTCAGATGCCAAAGGAGAAGGAATTATTGGTAGGGTTTCTCTCAACTTCGTGACAGCATACACCCGTGCATTCACCCCTACGCATTGCTGTAATAATTGTTGCATAAAGTCTGTTCTGTAAGGTATCATTTGAAAACTCATAATTTGTTGGTATTGTCCAGGGAAAAGTGTGAGAAATCATTGTTTATGAAGTTATGAGATTCTCCTGTATCGTTTATTTTTAACACATGTTCTAAACCCCACAGCCCTGCCCACACACAAGATGGTAAACAGGTCTGTTCTAAACAAAGATATGTTCTGCTTAATTTGCATGAAAGCAGTAAACAGAGTCCTCAAGCAGGAAGGGCAAACTAAGTTCAAACAAGTGAAAAAATCATGAGGGAATATCCTTCCACCTATATCCTTTGTGTGCTGGTTCTCAGCTGGAAATGTTTTTCAAGAGGGGTATTTGACAGGATTCAACTCACCACTGCAGTGTCTCTTGTTTGCACCATTACCTGGCTGTCCCAGGTATTAGCTATAGTGACCTGTGCACCCACTTCTCATGGTGCCTTGCAGCTATCACTTCAGCTTCTGGAACCGTGTCAGTTCAAGGACTGCAGAGTCCTCTGCAGGACATAGCCCACGATATACCCCATTGCTGTGTCCTCTCTGACTCCACAGCAAATTTCGCTGGTCCACTTTCCTATGGCCCCAGTACCCGTTTTGTTCTGGCCTTGGGGCATCATTCTGCAGACCTCTGCAGCTAATCAGGTGCTACTAGTAGCTCACCAGATCCCTGCTTACAGCACTGCACTCTCTAGGGTGTTTGTTGCCTTCAGCCTGCTAGTCAACCAATCCCCCTCCCTTCTCAAAGTCCAGGGAGTTACTCTGGTTGCACTGTTTTTCAGCTTTTCTTATATGGGCCTGCTCAGCCCTGATTGGCTGCTCCTATAAGCCATTCTGTGATTAGCTGCCTCCTATGCAGCCTCTCTATGGCTCTATCAATTCCTTGTGGTCCAGTTCAGGGTAGGTGTCCCATCCCAGAGGGCGGGGTTTGTGCGTGTGTGAGAAAAACTGTAAAAAAGGAGGGCCAAAAACTCCAAGGTGCCACTCCCTCACCCATCAATTCACTGTGCCTGAAAAAAGCAAAGGAAGCAGTATTCTGGGGAAAGGAAATTGTCCTCACTGCTGAAAGCATGTGGTGAGAAGTACTGCTTAAATCTGATGAATGTGTTGTAAAGTTAGGAACTACTAAGCTTTTTGTGACTGTTTGTCTTGTAAATGTTTCTGACCTTTGCCTTATTGCTGCTACTCATTTAAAACTTATCTCCTTGTAAGTTAATGAACTTGTTGAATTATTTTCTCTAATGGAGTGTATACAGATTGAGGGTTTGGGTACCACCATTTGGGACAACAAGTTGTGTGCTTTAATGGCATAATGGACTCAATATGTGAGCACTGTCCAGGAGAGGGCTGGGTAGTCCAGAACATGCATTTCTGGGAGTGTGTTGGAGTCACCCTGTGATGATAATTAAGGGTGGTGAAAGACAAGTCACCCCACCCAGTGAGGTAGCTGGAAGCTATTTGTGAGCATCAAGGCAGTTTAAAAGGCACCCTAGGTTACAAAGCAAGGGTGACACTGCTACTCATTGGCTGGGATTGTACCAAGTATAGAATCACAGAATGTCAGAATCATAGGAGGGGAAGGGAACTCAAGATGATTACATAGTCTATTGTCCTGCAATCATGGATGGACTAAGAATTTTCTAGAACATACCTGGTAGGAGATGTCTAACTTGCTATTAAAAATCTCCAATGGTGGAGATTTGACAACCTCCCTAAATGAATTGTTCCAGTGTTTAACAATCCTGAAAGTTAGTAAGTTTTTCCTAACGTCCATCCTAAACCTCCACTGGTACAATTTAAGCCTATTGCTTAAATTTTCATCAAGAAGATTGGTTGTGATTGGATATCCATCCTAGTGAATGTCAGTGAAAATAAGGTAGGGTCAGAGGCTAAAACAGAAAAAGAACAAGGGGAAAATTACTGAGACAAATTAGATGTCTTCAAGTCAGCAGGGCCTAATGAAATGCATTCTAGAATACTCAACAACCTGAGTGGGGAGATATTAGCGATTATCTCTGTAAAGTCATGGAAGGTAGGACAGATTCTAGAAGACTGGAAAAGGGCAAATATAGTGCTCACCTATAAAAAGGGAAATAAAGCTACCCCGGGCAATTACAGACCAGTTAACTTAATTTATACATCTTGAAAGAAGAAGGAAAAAAATTAATCAATTAA
Source organism: Carettochelys insculpta (assembly GCF_033958435.1). NCBI lineage: Eukaryota > Metazoa > Chordata > Testudines > Carettochelyidae > Carettochelys > Carettochelys insculpta. The sequence goes on along the minus strand of NC_134137.1, from coordinate 234,441,521 downwards.
TTTGCAAATATCTGAAAAATAACATAAGTAACTGTCAGCATGTATTTGTAAAGAAGAAATCTTGTCAAGCCAACTTGATAGCTTTCTTTGACAGGATGAAAAGCTTTGTGAATAGAGGGAAGTGGTAGATGTGGTATATCTTGATTTCAGTAAAGCTTTTCAAATCAACTCACATGAATTTCTCATGAACAAACTAGGGAACTACTACCTAGGTAAAGCTACCATAGTACGGGTGCAAAACTGGTTGCAAAACCACTCCCAAGATGTACTTATCAGATGTAAGGAATGTAGCAGCAGCAGGAATGCAATGCTGCTGAAGGCTGGGAGGAATGTCTCCCCCAGACATTATTTGCATGAGAATGCAAATGGGTGCATGTGTAATACTGAAGCTGGGACGAATGTGTCTCCCAGAGATTATTTGCATGTGTGATACCTTTCAGGCAAAGCCTAATGGGTAGCAAGTAAGCCATGAGATTTTGTCTGTTGTAAACACATTGTTGTAAAATCACAATTTATGTTGACACTCAGTGTGGGAGTTCTGGGATCTCACCAATATTCTGGGTTGTTGTGGGGGACATGGCAGTCTCCATAGCTGAGTAAGACATTGATTACATAGGGCTCCCTGGTTTAAAGCATTATAAGGCAGGAGGGGAGGGGTGGTAGTTGAGCCAGCTTGCTGAGTGCCTTGGCCTGTTTTGATTAGCCCTCTCCACCTGTTGAAAGATAGAGCTGGATGCTTGGGTTTCCATGAGACTGCACACTGGAGATATTAAGAGCTGAAATCACAGAGTGGCAGCTGAGGCCACACAGAGCTGAAATCATAGGGTTCTGCCTCAGGGCAATCCCCCAGCAGCGTGACTGTCGGGCGGCCACTAAGGGAGCAGTGGCGGAAGACAGCAACCGGCGGGCAGCCAGTAGGAGGAGCAGCAGATGGCACGACCAGTGGGTGACTGGTAGGAGGAGTGGTGGATGATGGCACCAGTGGGCGGCCGTAAGGGAGGAGCGGTGGATGGCACAGCCAGCGGACGGACGGATGGCGCGACCGGCAGGCGGCTGGTAGGAGGAGTAGCCAGCGGCCAGCAGGTGGCAGTCAGTGGGATGCTGCCGACAAGTGGACAGCTAGTACTGCCCTGGTGATGTATCTGTGGCCTCTGGTTCCGGGACTGCACTGCGAGAGGTACACCCTGTAACTGTGAGTGAGGTAAAGGCCAAGAGCCCCAGCAGAAGACTTGGTTCTATAGTGTATGGGGATGGTATCTTGTTAAAGGTGTTTGTCTCTCCTTTGCTTAGATGTATTGCATCTGGCACAGTAAACCTGGGGTAGGTTATTGTCATTAAATAAGCTGTTTCTATCTTAGACTCTGTGCTTGCAGGGGTGGGGGGGGTAACTGCCTTACAAGCACCCAACAAGTGGGGTGAGATTGTCCCAGGCCACTGGGTAGGGGCTTGAGCCGGTTGGTTGTATCCTTGACAGGAAACCCCTCGGAGCTGAACCCGGCCCTTCTGGCAGACACCTGGCATTAATAAAAGGGTTACACAATGATTTACAGTCATGCTGGAAGGACATAACAAGTGAGGTTCCACAGAGGTTAATTCTGGGTCTGGCTCTGTTCCATATCTTCATCAACAATTTAAATAATGGCATACAGAGTATTCATAAAGTTTGCAGATTACACCAAGCTGGCAGTGTTTGTAAGTGCTTTGGAGGCTAGGTTATAATTCAAAATGATCTGGACAAACTGGAGAAAGGGTCTGAAGTAAAAAGAATGAAATTTATTAAGGACAAATACAAAGTACTTAATTTAGGAAGGAACAACTAATTGCACACGTACAAAATGGGAAAGGACTGCCAAAGGAGTACTGCATAAAGCGATCTGGGAGTCATGTGGACCATAGACTAAATATGAGTCATGAATGTACACCTATTATAAAAAAAAGTGAACATCATTCTGGATTGTTTTAATTCTTCCAGTCTATTCTGTACTGACTGAGCCTCAGCTAGAGTACTATGTCCTATTCTGGAAGCCACGTTTCAGGAAAGATGTGAACGAGTTGGAGATAGTCAAGAGAAGCAAAACAAAAATGATTAAAGGTATAGAAAATATGACTTATGAAGCAAGGTTGAATTATTTTTTCTAGTTTGGAAAAGAGAAAACTTAGAGGAAGCATAGAATAATAGGCTGAAGGCATATTGAGGTGCATTAGGAGTGTACCCTGGATTGTCCGTCCTTCCTTTTTTAAAGATGGTCACTGAATTTGCCTTTTTCTAATCATCGAGGATCTCTCCCAAACTCCATGAGTTTTCAAAGATAAAAGCCAAAGGTTCTGAAATGACACCAGCCAATTCCCTCAGTACCCTTGGATGCGTTAAATCCAGACCCATACCTTTGTGTGTGTGTAGCTTTTCTAAATAGCTCTTAACCTGTTCTTTACTCACCGAGGGCTGCCCACCTTCTTCCCATACTGCATTGCCTAATGCAGTAGTCTGGGAGCTGACCTTGATCATGAAGACTGAGGCAAAAAAAAAAAAAAAGCGGCATTGAGTACTTCAGCCTTTCCCGCACCATCTGTCACCAGGTTACCTCCCTCATCCAGTAATGACCCCATACCATCCCTGATGATCCCATGAAAATACTGTTGGGATGTCTCCCTTTGTCATAATCCCAAACTTTTAACCCTCCCTTAGGAGAGAGATTGAAAACAAAGAGAGAAAATAAATACACTGTAATCTCTGATAGCTGACCTTTCAGTTTTAGGCATGCATATACACAAAACCTTCTCTAAGAAACAGGAATCAAGTCATTGCCTTTCAAAAAGTTAGTTACAAATAAAACAAAAAGATATACTTGATAAGCATCCATCATTGCTAGGTGTTTCTGCACACATGGAGCATAGCGGAGCTGAAAATGATGGCCAGAGTGAAGAGGTTGGGGCACTTTGAGACATATCTGGAGGCCAAGAATGTCAAATTTGATAGAAATCCATCTACACTACCCTAAAGTTGACAATGCAAAATCAAATTAGGCATTAGTCCTCCTGAAAAGTAGGAGTACAAAAGTCGACCTTAAAAGCATGCCCTTACCGCGCTTATCTGTGCCTTAGTATGGCTAGAAGCAAATCACATCAAACATGTCCTGTAAGATCCCTGTGTAGACTTTGATTTACAGAGGACCGTTAAAAGGCCAAATTTGTCCTAGCAGGGAATATATGCCTACTGTCTTTCACAGAGGTTCTTTCATTAGATTAATTTGTGTGTTGTTAAACTTGTCTACAGAAAATGTACCGCCTTAATGTCTGGTCTTCACTCATGGTTTTTTGCAGTGTGTTCAGCAGCAAGCCCTGTCATCAACACTTGCCCCATCCCCTCCAACTGTGAGACTGACACAGATCCACAGGAGAAAACGAACACAGGAAGGCATGCCCATGGAGCACATGGAAGCCACCCACAGGGACAGAGAACAGTAACATGCCCAGAGGAGAACCACTCTTCGGGAAAATAGAGCCAAATGGGAGGAAAGGAGATTGGATTGCAAAGTGAGGAGAGACCACAGAGAGCATGAACTGGAGACCCAGAGGGAGATGTTGAAGCTAATGAGGCAGTGAACACTGCTCCTGCAGTCTCTGGTAGAGAAGCACAGAACCCCACTGCAACCCATGAACCGCCACATGACCCCTTCACTATGTTCCCTAATCTCCCCTCCTCAGCACTCAAGAATGTGGGGTAGGGAGAGTTAAGAGGAGCCTTGTACGCCATGCCCAGGGATGATTCTGAGACTAGAAGGCTGACATTCACCCACCTGTGATAGCAAGGTGCACTTGCTTTCCCACCCTGAAGCCCCTGCCATGAATTCCTTCAGTGTCCCCTGAATAAAAATGATTAAGCTCAAAGAAAGAAACAGTGTCTTTTATTGCTTGTGTGGAAGCAGTGAAGGCAGTTTACAAGCTTTACAGGCAAGCACACAATTCATGTTGAATTCCTTAATAGCAACAAACGTGACTGTCTGGTCATTCATACAGCTGTTTTTCAAAGCCTCCCTTATTAGCAGTGCCCCTCTCTGTGCTCTCCTTACTGCCCTAATGTCTGATTGCTCACAATTACTGTCCAGGTGATCTGCCTCTGCCATCCAGCCTGGCATGAAATTCTCCCCTTGGTTTCACATAAATTATGAAGCACACAGCAGGCTCCCACCACAAGGAGAATATTGGCTTTGCTAAGGTCTAACTGGGTCAGGAGGATCCTGAACCTGGCTTTTCAATGGCCAAATGCACATTCTACTAGCATTCTGTACTTGCTCACACTGTAGTTGAACTGCTCTTTACTGCAGTCCAGGCAGCCTGTGTGTGTCTTCATGAGCCAAGAGAGTAAGGGGTAAGCTGGATAACCCAGAATCACTGTTGGCATCTTCACGTCTCCAGTGGTGATTGTCTGGTTTTGGAAGAAAGTCCCATTCTGTAACTTTCCAAACAGACCAGTGCTCCTAAAGATACATGTATCATGCACCTTTCTCAACCATCCAACGCTAATGTAAGTGAAATGACTCTTGTGAGCCACCATAGCTTGCAATTCCATGGAGAAGTACCCCTTGTGGTTTATTTATTCAGTGGCAGGTAGTGTGGTGTGAAGGTAGGGATGTGCATTCCCATCTGTCACCCCACCACAGTTACATAACCCAATTGTGGCAAAATTGTCCACTATGTCCTGCGCATTTCCCAAAGTAACTGTTTCATAGGAGATGAGTATTGATTCCCTTGGCTACCTGGATGACAACAGCCCCCACTATAGATTTGTGCACTCTGAACTGATTGCCCACTGACTGGTAGCTGTCTGGTGTTGCAAGCTTCCACACAGCAATTGCCACTCACTTCTGAACTGCCAGAGCAAGTCTAATTTTGGTATTACAGTGCTTCAGCAATTCACAAAGTTCCATGAAAGTACACATGCAGAAGGTTTGTGGCCACTGCTGAACATTCCATACCCGCAGAATAATGCAGTCCCACCAGTCTGAGCTTGTTTCATGGCACCAGAACTGTGCCCCACTGAGTCCAAGCATCCAGTGCAGCTGGCATCTCCTTGCTCCTCTTCTCCAGAGTTTCACATTTGTACATGTCTCTTTCCTCCTGTAAGTCTTCATCATTCTCAAGGCTGCTTAGGCTCTGAACATATCGCAGCACAATGTGTGGGGTGCTCATAACACTTTCCACAACAGCTATCCAGGCTAGCCTTGCAATGACATCTGCAAGGATATGTAAAAAGGGCATGAAAATCCTTTTTGCTGTTGCTTTCCAAAGGAAGGGAGAGGAGGTGAAGTGCACTATGGTATGTTGACATCACACACCCACAACCACCTGAAGCACAATTTTTCCCCATTACACAGTGGGACAGAACTCTACGGGGCAGCAGGAACTGTGGGATAGGTACCCGGAGTGTATTGTTGACAAAGTCAAGCTTGGCAAACTAAGTGGTGATACACTTCGTCAACTTTCTGTACAAGTGCGGACATGTACCCTGATTTTACAAAATCAGGAGCTAGAATATCAACCTTAACAAATTCGACCTAATGTCCTACTGTAGAAATACCCTAAGTAATAACTGGATCAAGAGTCAGCAACCAAAATAACAAGAGCCATTTTTCAAGAGCATATGAATACCAGTCGTTAATGAATAACTTCAAACTGTAATTTTTATAACCCCTATTCTAAGAACAGCACACGCACAATGACTTGTAATGCAATACGTGTTTACTACAGTTTGTTCACAAGCTTTTTTACATATTCTATTCACTTACATTTTACATGCGTATTTGTATCATTCTCCTCCTGATTTTCACTCCCGAACCTTCCCTCTCTCTCTGGAAGACACTAGATTCTGAACAATTTCATTTTTGTTTTTAAAATCACTGTACAGCTGCTCTGATAATTTGGTAAAGAAGTCTTTTATATATTCATAATCCATGAACGGCTTTTCTCACTTCATGATGTCTTGAGTTGCCACAAAACTAGCCGCAATTAAGCTTTTTGCTGATTTCACCCATTTAGAGAAGGTGTTCTAACTTTGTTCTGCTTTGCGTAGCAGCTCCTCCGTGGCGTTTTTTTTTTTTTTTTTAAAGCTTCTCCAGCATGATACTGTTCAGCAAAAGCAGTATGTCTTTTTCAGAAAATGCATCCTGAGGTTGCATATTTTGTTGCTGATGAATCTCTCTTTGCTAATGAGACATAAAGAGGGACCAGACAAACTCAGTATAAATGCAACGGATTGGGTCCATTCAGTTTGAACTTCCATTTTCATTGATTCTTCTCTTTTTTGAAGCCATTCCAACCTCACTTTAATGATGCCAGTTTTACTTCACATTTAATTTCAGTTTTCTTTCTTAAAATGTATGTTGTCCTTCACAGCAGGAATGCCACAAGCTTCCTTTTCCTTTTCAAAATCAAGGCTTTATTGGCACCATGTTCAAAACGCAGATGCAGCATCACATCCCACAAGTCACTGCGCGTATTAAAGGAGGAGTTTTCCAGTGTTTTGAGATCACATATCTTTTGCTCTTTAGATATGAGTTATTCATTGTTGGGCTTTCAGACACTGATGATTTATAAAAAATAATCAGGAGAGTTTTTTTGTTTTTTGGGTTTTTTATTTTTTTACTTTGCAATTTTAGCATAAGGAGCCACAAATAAGTCCTGAAAGAGACACAGGTTGCAGATCGCTGCACAAGATCATTCCTGTTTCTCACCTGTTCTTAAAAACCTCAAGTGACAGAGATGATAAATCCTCCACAGGAGATTTCTTCCTGTGATTAATTACTCTTGCTGTTAGGAAGGTTTTCCCAGTGTCTAGCCTAAACCTTCCTTGCTGCCATTTACATTCCTGTCATGTCTTTGTCCTGTCCTACAATAAGAGGGAGAACAAGTTATCACCTTCTTCTTCATGATGATCTTTTATGTACTTGAAGACTGTTATCACATCCACCCTCGGTCATCTCTTAAGACTAAAGAAGCCATTTTTTTCAATCTTTCTTCATAATTTCTTTCTTTAATAATTTTTGTTGATCTCCTCTGGAGTTTCTCACATTTTTCCCCCCCAAAGAGCGATGCTCTGAATTGAACAAAGTACTCCATCTGAAGCCTTAATATTTCTGATTAGATTGGCAAAATTACTCCTTTTATCTTGCTTACAACACTCCTGTCGATACAAGCCTGAATGGTTGCTTGTTTCTGCAATGGTATTACACTGTAGACTTGTATTTAGTTCTCGTTTCACTATAACCCCTAGATCTTTTTCCCAATACTGATTCTTAGGCAGTTATTTCCCATTTTGTATTTGGTCAGCTGATTATTCCTTTTTAAGGAAATTCCTCCTATTTACTCCAGACCAGTTCTGAAGATATTGAATAGAACTGAACCTAGATCAGATCCCTTCAGGACTCTGCTGGATGTATCATTCCAGCTTGATTGCAAACCACTGATAACTGCTCTCTCAGTATGTTTTTCCACCTAGTTATGCGCCCACTTTATAGCAGGTTTGTTTAGAGGCTGTATTTTTCTACCTTGGTTATGAGTTTGTCAGGCTGTATCAAAAGCATTACAAAAATCAAGACACAGCACATCTACTGCTTCTACCCATCCACAAAGTTTGTTACCCTGTCAGAGGAGGATATCAGGTTAGTTTGATATGACTTGTTCTTGACAAATGCATTTGGATTTTTACTGATCAGGTTACTTCTTTCTAGGATCTTACAAATTGATTATTTCCTCCATTATCTTTCTGGATACTCAAGATGACATGCAAGACAGCAGCTTATTCTTTACAGCATTAGTCATTGCAGCATTTTATCTTATGATCCAGAGTAACTACATATGCTGATGCTTTGGGGCCTGAAAACTTACATAGCTGAGCTTTTGTCTGGCAACCCTTAGGACTTCTAGGCTCATTGTCTTTCTGTCTTAACTGATTCTCATGCCTTGCCTAGCCAATTCTGATACCTACAGGCCCTGCTAACCTGAAAACATCTAACTTGTTTAAGTAATTCTTAGCTTGTTCCTTTCCTATTTTAGCTTTCAATTCCACCATTTACCATGCTATGTCCCACCCCAGCGTGTGGGGACACGCTAAATCAAACTTATAGGACCCCTGTGTTGGTGCCAGTATTCCTGCCCCCATTAGGAATAAGGGAAGTTGACGGGAAAGTTTGCTCCCATCAACCTCCTGCAGTGGTGATGGTGTGGAAGCCTGGATTGATGTACGTGAACTCCAGAGACATAGTTAACACAACTGGAATTGTGTGCCTCAATTCGACCTTCCACTGTATTATATATATGGAGATATACGTGTATCTCAGAGATCTGGAAGAGACCTGAGAAGGTCAACACATCCAGTTCCCTGCCCTCACCTGCCTGTCACCATCCATGGCAGATTTTTTTTAAATCTCTTTGTCCCAGACCTTTAAATGGCCACCTCAAAGACTGAGCTCAAAACCTGGGGTTACCAAGCCAATGTTCTAACCTCTGAGCTATCCAGAGCTGGCCTTAGTCCCTTATTCAAGAAGAACCTGAACAGACCTTATGGATGGTGTTTTCAGTGGATTTACAAACAAGTTTCTGCCCCACTCATCACCAGTCTATATGGACATCTGTGTGCACAGAGAGATCTGCCTAACCCTGGAAGTTACTAGGATAGCCACGAAGGGTCCTGTGGCACCTTATAGACTAACAGAAAAGTTTTGAGCATGAATAGAACCCGGGCTGCCTAATTCTACTAATACTGTATCTACAGAGCACAGTTGCCCTGGCCCCTCTGCGCTGAGCCTTGTGCCCCTTCCAAGAATCAATGTTTGCTGTATACTGAAACAAACTGCTGCAGCCCCTAATCTTCAAATGCACTGATGAAATTGCATCTCCAACGAACTCCGGACTCAGTGCTATTTTGAGATCACTCTAAGACAGGGTTTCCCAACGTATGGGTCGGGACCCAAACGTGGGTCGTGATTACTTTTCAGAAGGGTCACCGGCTGGGTTGGGCAGCTCCACAGGTGGCTATTAAGAAGCCATTCACACTCCTGGAACGGTTCTCAATGTCTTAATTGGATTAAAAGCTATCTGGCAGTTAAGTCAATCAATTAAATTGAGAACCATTTCAGCTGCAAGGTAGAGAAGTCTGAGGAGCAGTGTCCAGCTCAGGTGAGGTGAGGGTCTGAGTCTGAGGTTGGGAAGAGGGAGGGCAGAGCTGATCAGCTCCCTGGCTTACAGCCTCTGCAGGAGATGGGGTCCCCACAGACCCTAGCAGGGGTTCCGCAGCTGGCACTGCCAGCTGGGGTGCTGTGCCCCAACCGGCTTCCAGTCGTGGGGGTCCCTGTGCCTCTCCTAGCTCCCCCCAGCCTGTGAGTGACTCCTAGCCCCTCAGTGAGATACCCTTAGCCCCCTTCAGCCCCTGAGTGACACCTAGCCTCTGAGTGTGACTCCCCTAGCCCCTTGAAGCCTGAGTGATTCCTAGCCCACAAGCATGACTCCCCTAGGCCCCTGCAGCTCCTGAGTGACTCCTAGCCCCTGGGTGAGACACCCTTAGCTCCTTTAGCCCCCGGGTGAGACTCCCCTAGCCTCTGACTGTGATTCTTCTAGCCCCCTGCAGCCCCTGAGTGACTCCTAGCCCCTCAGTGTGATTTCTATAGCCCCTGAGTGTGAATCCCCAAGCCCCTGATCGTGGGGTTTAAGCTGGCGGGAGCAGTTTGGGGATGAGTGTCTTTCCAACACCACAACCCTGACAAACTATAGTAAATGTAGTGTTGTTACTTTATTAATATATGTCCCCTTTTCTATGAAATAACTATTATGAATATATAAACATATGAGGCACAATTTTACATTTTTGCCTGAGATGCAAAATTAGCTAGTCATGGTTCTGTTCTGCTCTACCGTTTCAGCCCCCCTGTTTTGGAATTGCCTTGGGTCACTGAGTCTTCCTGAATTCTCAAAATGGGTCCCCGTCTGGAAAAGGTTGGGAACCGCTGTCTGAGCTGTGGTTGTGCTTGTAATCCTGTTGAGTTCCAGGGAGGTAGGCAGCCTTGCAATGCTAAAGAATCCATCCCCAGAATGTGGGGAGAATCCACTGAGCCTGGGTACTCAGATGATTCTGGGGAAAACAGAAAATATAACAAGGGTAGGTGCGAAGGTCAAAGGGTCAGAACAAGGGAGACACCATTCAGGAAACCCTGAACTGTGCTAGCCACCCCTTAAAAGCATCAAGAGAGCCAGCAAATGCTTCCCAGAGGAACTCTGCCCAGATACGTGAACAGAGGGAGGATCTAAAGAAGGCCACGCTGTCACAGAGACCCCCTCAGCCAATACCCCCTCCTTGGTGGTATGGATGGCCACTTTGGCCATTGCTATGATTAATTGACAAGGAGGTCCCATGGTTTTGTGGGGCCATGGATAGGCTGTCCATGTACATAAAGGTTGAAGGGAAAATGAAGACAAAACATAAAAGAAGATACAGGAGAAGCCAGAACACGGCCTGTAACCTGGTGCACTCAAGGCCATTACGCAACAGGGTGTCCCTCATGCTGCAAAGGGACAGGCATTGGGGGCTGAAGTGACCCGCACCAAGTAAATGTCTGTGCTTGCAATTCTGTGAAGGAGCTGCCAATCAATAGCTCTGACGGGCCATGACACCCAAGTGTAATATAGGCGGGCACACCAGGGTTCCTCACCCTCAAGAAGTGGCAACAAAACCCATTGATGTGAGATACAAGGGTGATGAAATGGAAAATATGGAGCATCAACACGTACAAATGTGCCCACAGGAATAGGCTGTGGGTCATGCTGTGCTTATTATAGTGAGGAGGAAAATTTTTGACTAGTTTACATTCTACTCAGCTCATAAAATTCCCCCAGAGCTTTGTCTTGGCCTGTTTGCCTGAGAACAATTAAACAACTCTTGTAGGCATGACTGGAGAACCTATCAACCAAACAGGACTTTACATATAAATGCCAAGGCTAAGCATTGTTCTGCAGACACCTGGGTGAAAGCAAGCATTTCGACCTGCCCGGTGTCTAAACAAGCTGTTACACTTGTTATCTGCTAAACAAGGCTTTACAGGAAGCAGTAGGAGTGAAAATCTCAGCTCATGTCAGTGCTTCCCAATTAATTTCCATGTCTCTAATGGTGAAGTACTAATCCTCCTTGAAATGAGGCAATTATCACATGTAACCAAAAGTATTAGGCCCAGCTTCATAAATATATTTAGGCACTGCTGTGAGGCTCAGTAGTGAAATGCCTGATAGTTTTAAGTGGCTGAGTCTCACTTTCAGACAGAAATGAGGCACTGAAGAGCCAAAGTCCATTGCCAGTATTCTATACTATCTCAGCACTTCAAGTCTACATGCAGCTCATACTGGCAAAGATGCACTTTAACTATTATAGGTTATTCCTTCCCCCAGAGTGAAACAGCCTACACTGGTAAAAGCTTAATTCTGCCTATATAAATGTGCCTACTCTATGGGCTTTTACCAGCCCAGTGGTTGGTCAGATTACCTCTGCTCACAGTCCTGACTTACCGAGCAATGTCACCAGGAGTCTGTAATGCAGACCTGGCCTGATTTGACTATGGGTATGCCTACCCTTCAAGCTGGGGATGTAATTCCCCAGTTCCATGAGTGAGGTTACCACATAAAAGCTGCGTCTACACGAGGCATTACTTCTGAAAGTCTGGGCCCTCTTTCAAAAGAGTGTGCAGCGGGTCTATCCACACCGCGGGCTCTTTCGAAACCGAAATTGGAGGAACATGCCCTAGCTTCTGAAATCACCCTTCCAAACATGAAATAGGAAAAAACGCCCCTTTCGAAGCCCGCTTTCGAAGGAAGACGTGTGTAGACACTCTATGACCCACGCTTTCGAAAGAGCGGGGGCCACCATGGCAGCGATCAGCTGTTAAGCAAAAATGTGCTGCCCAGTGTCTGCAGGGCTCTATGGTCTCTGCGTGCAGCAGCCCTTAAAGCCGCATGCACCCAGACACCCCGTTGCAGGAAGCTGAGAGCATGCAGGCAGCAGCTGTCGCATGTGGTGCCCCTGCACGCTTCAGCCAGACCCATAGCAGCTACCAGCACAGCATGTCCAGCAGCCAGCAACATGAGGAGCCCCAGGACCCACCCTCCGAGTGCGTCCAGGGCTTCCAGGGGGCCAACTGGAGGCAGAGGGAAAGAGAGCCCCCTCCTGGACAGAGCATGAGCTCTGGCACCTGCTGGGCCTGTGGCAGGAGGAGGAGGTCCTGCCTGAGGTGGGCATGAAGTGGAAGAATGCAGCCGCTTTCACCTGGCTGGCCGAGGGCCTGACTACCTGTGTCCACCTTGCCCTGTCTCCGGACTAGGTACGCAGCAAGGTGAAGGCGTTGCATCAGGGGTATGCCCAGGCTTGGGACTTGGCCAGCCAGTTGGGGGCCACCCCCCTTTGTGCCCATTTTACCAGGAGCTCTGAAGCCTTCTGGGCCCATGGGATACCACCTCCCCACCCTCCATCCTCGATACCTCTGCGGAGGACCCCCCCCCCAGGTCAGAGGAGCCCGATAAGCCAGGACCATCGGCCAGCCCAATGCCAGCAGGGCCAAAGCCAGAGCCTGCAGCAGCAGCAGAGTGGTCCAGCGAGGAGGGTGAGCTGGTCATAGATCTCCCTTCCTGTACCTCCAGCCATGTCTCGGCCAGCTGGGCATCCCCCAACCTCAGTCGCAGACCATCAGGTACGTACCCGCCAAGGCAAATGCCATGTACAACAGGGCAGGGGCTGCACCCTCACCAGAGATCCCCCCACACTCCCAGCAGACCCTGGCTGGCCACAGTCCAGCTGGGCTGTGGCCCTTAGGATGACTGCATGGTTGCCAGTGGTCTTCAGCACTTACTTCCTTGGACAGTGCTGAGACCCACTCCCAGGGGTGATGGGGACCCCCACAGCCACCATGGGCCTCCAGGGCCGCCCAGCCATCAGACTGGGGATGGGAACCCGCCGCCTGCTGGGGGGTGTGGGCCACGGGGCAGGGGTTGGCACTAAAGGCCTGTCTCCCTCTTTCCTCCTGTTCTCGCAGCTGTGCCATCCAATGGCTGGGAGAGCCTTGCACCCTCTGTAGTGCCCGACAGCCCCCAGAGGTGAGAGATGAGAGCTGTGCGGTGCCACCAGCTAAACCACAGAGACCCCATTCCCACAGGGGCCAACGGCGGGTGGCGGAGGACCACTTCCTCTGTCTCCGGCTGCTGGCAGGTGGAGGTGGCAGAGCAGAGCCTCTGCCTCAAGAAAGGGAAGGCCTTCTGGCACCAGGCGGCCTGGGTGGAACTGATGGGCACCCCGAGGGATGTGGTGGGCAGCTTCAGGGAGCTCCTGGCCTGGATGCCTCTGACCAGTTGTCCCCCTCCGCAACCCCTCCCGCTGTCCCCCCTGCAGGCCCTCCCACCAACCCTCCCACAGCTCCTGCTGCTGGATCCCCGCCTACCAGCTCCCCTGGAGAGGCCCCTGTTGGGGCCTGATTGCTCACCTGGGGCGGTTCCCCAGCCCTACTTCCCTATCCTCCCTGCGCCCTTCCAGCCTCACTGGGGACCCCAGATCCGGGAGGGGTGTGGGTCCCCGAGCCAGTACGGGTCGAGGCCCCTCCACCCAGGCCCTACAGAAAGGGCTCCCCATGCAGGATCTGTATATAATTCACGCCCCCACCACCTGTATGTGGTTCATCCCCCTCCCACTTGTACATAGGTGTATGATAACATTTTGCACAGGTTGGAAAAATTCTTTTGTTGTGTTGAATAATAACAGTTTATTTCCTTCATATCCCTGTGTGCTGCATGCCTACTGGGGAGGGTGGTATGCGAGAGGCTAGGGGCAGTGTGCAGGGGGGTGGGAGGATAAGTGCAGGGGGTGGGGGGGTCTTGTGTGGTGGACCCGATAGGGGTGGCCAGGGCAGTGGTCACTGGGGCCCCCGGTTGAAGTATTGCTGAAGATGCAAACTCCATCCTGGTGGGCCTGGCGGCTTGGGGCAGTGAAAAGCTGGGGGTAGCCTGTGCCAGCCTCTGCCACCCACCCCTGTTCGAAGGCCTCCCCCTTGCTGTCCACAATATTATGGAGCATGCGGCAGGCTCCCACCACCCGGAGGACATTGAGGATGCCCATCTCCAGGCGTGCTAGGAGGCAGTGCCTCCAGCCCTTGAGACAGCCAAAGATTCGCTCAACCACATTGTGGGCATGGTTGAGCCGGGTGTTAAACCACTACTGGATGGGGGTGGAGTGGCCCATATAGAGGCACATGAGCCAGGGCTAGAGTAGATATGCTGCATCAGCCACTAGACAGAGGGGCACTGTGGTGTCACCCAGCGGAATCTCCCTCTGGGGATGTAGGTCCCTGCCTCCAACAGGCAGCACAGGCCCAAATTGTGGAAAACAAGTGTGTCGTGGGTGCAGCTGGGCCAGTCTACATAGATGTTCTGGAACCAGCCACAGCTGTCCACCATGGCTTGCAGTGCCACAGAGTTGTAGCCTTTCCTGTTTACATATTGTCCTCTGCTGTGCTCCAGGGCGTGGATGGGTATATGAGTCCTGCTGAGGTCCCCAAAGCAATGCAGAAACCCAAGTGCAGTGAAGTCCATGATGGCCGCATCTGGGTCCCCGATGCAAATCACCCTCTGGAGGAGCATCACCTTGAGGGAACACACCACCTGCAGAGGGGCAGATGTGCAACTTTGAGGGTGTGCAGGTGTGTGCCAAGCCCCACCCTGGCCCTAACCTGGGCTCCCAGTCCTGGGCCCCCCCAGCCTCCCGGTGGGTGCATGGCCTTGCCCGCCTTACCTCCATCATGATGGCCCTGACTGTGGCCTTGCCCACACCAAATTGGCATCCCACATAGCAATAGCTGTCTGGAGTGTCCAGCTTCCAGACAGCTATTGTGACCCTCTTCTCCATGGGGAGGGCACAATGAATCCACATGTCTTGATGTCTCAAGGCTGGCAACAGCCACTGGAAGAGCTCCAGGAATCTCTGCCAATGCATCCGGAAATTCCAGAGCCACCAATCATCGTCCCACTCCCCCATGACCAGGCGCTCCCACCAGTCTGAGCTGATGGGGTAGCACTATTTTTTTTAGGAAGAAGGATTCTTTTAAAGATGGGCTTTACTTTTGGGAAAGCTGCGTCATACTGCTTTTCTTCCTTCAAAAGAGTCTCTTTCGAAAGATGAAGATGCAACTGAGGTGTCGGATATGTAAATCGACATCTCGTTTGCATTTTTGATTTTGCTCATTTGCATGCCTCTTTCAAAAGAGGCATGCTAGTGTAAACATAGGCTGTATGATGGAAAAGGGAACTATGAGACGCTGAGGCTGTGGTTTTGATTAACCATCAACAGACTTTGCCCTTGAAAACATGTATTTTTACATGAAAAGAAATATCTTGCCAAGAAATGAGTGTTAAGTGAAATTTGAAAGATGCGATGTGTTTGGTTCTGAAAGAGACCAACCCTGCAGTGTCCACAGGGAGGCAGACAGGTCTTCTACAGCTTTATTTATCAGCACCACAGCTAGTCAGGAATACAACCATTCCAATGTGGCTCCAAGTGGATGATGTTTACTCCCATCTTTGAGATAGCTGAAGCACAGGAATCATAAGTATCAAACAGTTATTTTCTATTGTTGCTTCTCTTTTTCTCTGTGGTAAAGTGGAGAAAGTTCGGCTTTTTGTATTCTTTCCAAATGAAGGAAACAGGGGAGTCCAGTTAAAGAGCAGGGACACTATTTTCCTTGCACAAAAACTGAGTAACTTCTATTGGAATAACTTGTGTCCTGACTGGGGAAAATTGAGATGGTGAAAGCACATCACTTGAGCAATGTATAAAGCCTTGGAGAATACACTGCTGCAGATATCCACCATTGGCTATGATAGGGAGAGGGACAACGTGTGACTGATCTAGATCTGCTTTCAGTTCTGTCTTCCCTATTCTTCAGTCTCATCATCTTCCAAAGTCATGATGGTTGAGCAGTGAGGGGGAGGTGCTCCACTTTGTTTGCTCTTGATTTCTAGGAAGGTACACACAGATTTTGACAAGGATTAAGCCTCAAAATATGTGTGTAATTTCAATCTGCAGCAAGCAGCTCCTCAGTTTGTAAATTCCTCCAGTTTCAAGGAAAAAAAAAAAACCATGAACTTCAAACCAGTTTGACAGGCTCCTTCTGCTTCGGGTCATTTCCTGCTTCCATATGCCAAACATCAGCGTTAGAGGCAAGCCAAGTCACTGAAGACATTTTGCATGGATGACTAGAGAATTGCAACAAAGTGGCGTAACTTGGAGGACAAGGGGTTGGAATGGGTTGTAATAGGTTCTGGGGAGGATCTTGGAAACAATGGGATGGACTAGAATCCCCACCCCTTTCTGGCCCTATAATGCTGTCAGATGCTCCAGCAAGGCAAAGGGAGTCAGAGAAGAGTTGAGGAACAGGCTCTTTCACTGTGCATCTCTGAGCGAGGAGTGCCCATGAGCTCTTAATGTCTCAGACTACGTGCTGGCCATCGGGTGATTGTATCTCTGCATTTCTCTTCTCTTTGTGTGCAAAGATGTGGCTGCGGTTTCTTCTGAGCACCACTCTCCTCCACTTAACAGCTGCATATCCGTTTGAACTGTAAGAAATGCCATGGTTTTTACTAACAATACGTGTTGGCTGTGAAGGCTGAAGGTTGGTGGCATGGTTAGATAATACTGCTGCTGCCATCTTTTATATCTGGGGGCCTAGGCTGAATTCTAATTTAGGTCACAAGTCAGATGGGTGGAGTGCTTCTCATGTAAGTACAAAGGAGACTTTTGCAATCTTGCTAAACCACCACAAAATCTAGTGGGTTTGAGCTTATATGCTGAGGTAGGGAAGAGCAGTAGCAAGGTATGGGGTGATGGGGTGGCTCTCCAGGAGTCATAGTATGGGGGTTTGCAGACCAGGACCAAGGGCCACCGGCAGAGCAATGTGAGAAGCACAGGAATAGCAAAGGGGCTGTGAGGGGTGGTTGGCATTTGGCAGATCTGCCTGGGGGGCTCTGTTAGATCTGAATCAATAATGAAAAAGTCCTTTACTTTTCCATAACCCTCGTCTAACATTAGCCAAATAGACGGTCCCTTGCTGTCTGCCCCTAGTCACCTGAGTTAATCTGTTCTGTTTGATTTCCATAGGCAGTACATCCTGATGGTGCCATCAGTGCTGCAGAGTGGCTCTCCAGATCAGGCCTGTCTGCAGATCCAACACCTCAATGAGTCAGTGTCTGTGGAGGTCACCCTACAGCACAGCAGTACCAACATTACTATTTTGAAGCAAGGTGTGAGAAGAGATTACTTCTTCAAATGCATCCGATTCATGGTACAGACTTTTAACTTACATTCCAGTAAAGAGAGAAATAATCATGGAAAACATGCTTGATCAGACAAGTGATCCTATAGAACTAGCAATGGGAGAGGAAAGGATAAAGTAGAAGAGGGAGACCAAGGGAGAAATAAGGGCTGGAAGGCGTGAGAATTGGAGGGGTATGGCCAGAGGTGGGGGGAGGCAGCAGAGAGCTGCGTCGTGAGAGAAGAATGAGGATCTGGGATGAGAGAAAGTAAAGATCTGAGAAAGAGACAGAGCTGGCAGTGGAACTCGGGTGAGGAGTATGTCTCTGGTGCACTCCATGTGTCCCATAGACAGCTCTTGGAGAGAATGCTCCAAGCTGAACATTCTGCTCTCAGTAACAGAGAGGGAGCCGGGCTAGTCTAGACACTATCAAAACACAAAGCAGTCAAGTAGCACTTTAAAGACTAGCAAAACAGTTTATTAGGTGAGCTCTCGTGGGACAGACCTGGAGAGAAAGATGATGTCTGTCTATCCCAGATTCTCCTCTTAATGTTTTGCATCCCTCCCAGACTCCGCCGGCCACCTCTTCCCCTCTGGCTTTCATCACTTTCTCTGCCAAAGGCAATACAACCATGGTGACAGAGAGGAGGTCGGTGGCGATTCTGAATGTGGAGAGCATTGTCTTTGTCCAGACAGACAAACCCATCTACAAGCCAGGACAGACAGGTGAATGTGGATGCTGCCTTACTTAAAGTCATTTCCTCTGGGAACCGGTATCCTGAGTGGGGAGAGAGAAAGAGAAACACTCTGTAAAATACAAATCAGTGGATTTTGGCTGACTTAGCACCCTGCACTACAATTGTGCCAGTGTTTGCTGGAGCTGCCCTCAAACACGGATAGCTCCTGGTGTATGATAGTCAAAATCCCAACTCATTCTTCAGTCTTTATTCACTGTCTTTCTGCAGTCACTCCCTTTGTCCCTTGCTCTCACAGCAGTTGCCTTGCTATGGCTCCAAGGCACTTATTGTCATGAAGCCCATGTTTGTGGGCATGGCTGGGCTTCCAAGCTTCAAGGAAATGGCTAGCCTGAGAGGCCACAAGGGAAGGCCCTCATATAGAATTACTTGCCCTTCAGACACTGGGGAATCACTTCTCAGTCTGACAAAGTGTCCTAATCAGAGATTGATGCTGCTTAATGACACTTGGCATATTTATATGCTCAACCCCTTGTGTAAACATTAACCAGATTAATGGTGAAACACCCCTACATGGAGGAGTGGGTACATTTTGCAGTGAACAATGGAGATTTGCCTAAAGCCACAGAGGACTCACTAACAGAACTCAGGCGACAGGGCTATGTCTACAAAGGTATCCCGAAATAGCTGCCTGTGTCTATTCAGTGTGCCCATTGTTTCAAAATACTTTTCAAGATCACAAGCCTGCTATTCCAGCATCCCTACAAACCTCAGCACAGGAGGCATATGGGGATGCCTCAAGACAGGGCTTGATTTTGGCATGTGGCTCCATTTAGACAGCGTCATCTGCCGAAACAGCCTATTTCCAAAACTTCTTGAAATAAGCTATACAATTTGTGCAAATTGCATGGCTTATTTTGAGCTTACCATGCTGTCTAGACATAGCCCTTGCCTCCCAGCCTAGCCTTGTCCTTCAGAGCATACGCCCTTTCCTTCAGCAGGCCAGACAAGCCTCTGGAGAAAAAAAGTCCCTGCTGGTGAGTTAGCTCAGGGAATTCAGTCCCATGGCAGGTTGTGCCATGGAAAGTCTCTTGTATGAAAGGTTGAAACCAAACCCTATTGCTTGTGGGCACAGACCTTAGCCATGATTTACCTGTTCCTTTTTTCAAGAGGGGATGGCTGGAAAACCAGCTGTCGGGGGTATGGAGCAAACTGGAGCTCAGAGGATAGGAGAGAACTAATGGTAATCTCTTGCCCATGTCTTTTCAGTGCTGTGTCGAATCGTTGCTCTCGATCTTGCTTTTAGGCCTGTTCAGGAGACGGTGAGTTTTACCAGAGCCTGGAATTATCCAGGAGTCCCACCTGGATAGTAAACTGGTGGGTGTCACCTCCTCAGCCCCCCACAGAACCTTAAAATAAGCACTTGCCTGGGACAGAATGGGAGTTGAATTTCTGCAGCAATTGAAGGAGGCCTATGCATTTCAACTGGAACTTAACACTGTGCATAACAAATTCTGCCCTTACATGCAGCAGCCACACCAAGCACAACAGTGTGTGTAGGCGCCTGTGTGCCAGGCACAAGAGCCCTCATGCTAATTTTGGTGATGGGGAGTCGGTGCCTTCCACTGCCAGGTGATCCTTACTACTCTGACAAGCACGTTCACGTGGCCCACACAAACTGTTCCCAGTTAGCCTGTGCTGCCCATGGCAACAGGCTCACCAGCCATCTGCAAGGGAAGAGAATCTAGACACTACCAACCAACAGACTATCTGTCTTGGTGATATGATACCCATTGCAACATATGGAGGGGTCCCAGCTGACTTCTTGACTGGGAAAATAGACATCCTGGTCCTTATTCTCACCTCCTACCTGCGCAGGAGAGAGCAGGATTTTGCTCTGTTGAAAGGTGCTAGATGATCTGGGTGTGTGGATGGATGAACTGGAAGAGGTCGGATTCTAACATTAGGTAGAGCGTTGAAATGGTAACAGTTCTGCTCCTATTCACACCAGTATAATGGAGATCAGAATCTGTCCAAGGATATCTTATGCCCTCGTCTCCTCTGCCTTTTTTATGATATCTTCAGCATTTAGGGCCAAACGAGCGGTTCTTATTCAGGTAAAATTCCCACTGAACTCAGTGAAAATCCTGCTTGAATACTCATTGTAAACATAAGCCCTTAATTTCTAAAATTGTATTTACAGTGATTATTCATTCAGTTCATTATTTCCTCAAATACTAACAATCCCTCTCCCTCTTTTACAGTACCCCTTGATCACCATTCAGGTAAGAGACTTGCTTTTTAAAATGTATCACATATAAAGGTGAAATCCTGAGAAACACTGTGTGAGAGACAGAGAGAGAAATGCACGTAACTGGTAATTGGCTCTCCTAATGACATATCTTCTGCCTCTTGCAGAGGTGGAGTTGAGATCTCTCTCTTGCTCTCTGATCCAATATCAGAAGTATAGGGGGTTTCTATAGAACCCAGTGGAGCAAGTCCAGCTTTACAAGAAGTGTTCAGCCCAACAATAGTTAAAGTCGCTCCGTTCATGATGGTATTTCTGTTTCCTCTGCTTCCTGTCAAGTGTTCCAATTGCTTTGGTTTATTTGCGTTAACTTAGCCCTGCTGAAAAGCTGGGAACAATTGCAGCAAATGGCTGCAATTACTAGCTGTGCTGGACCATGAAGAGTTTTAGCAATTGTATGTCATGTTATACTTTTGTTAATAAACGAAAAAGTTCCAGTTCCCTTTCTAGCAGGCATCCCTGCAAGAATTTACTTTTACAGTCCAGTCCAGCCATTAGCTGTTGCATACAGTGAAATTTAAACATTGCAGAGTTTGATACTGGTCCCTAACAAGCGCCAAGTAATAGTGAAACCTACTTTAGTGAGTATCCAAATGAACCAGCAGTCATGTAGCACTTTTCAAGACGAACAAAATAAATTTATTAAGTGATAAGCTTGTGTGGGACAGACTCACTTCTGTCTCATCACCTAATACATTTATTTTGTTAGTCTTTAAAGTGCTACATGACTGCTGGTTTGTTTGGGTACTCACTAAAGTCAGTTTCAACAATACAGACTAACACGGCTATCTCGCTGTCACTATTCAGGGTAATTGTGAGAAAGTCTTCCTTTTAACCATTGTGTAATGAGATCTACTGAAAGTGTATGTGGGTGTTGTGTATAGGCTGGGGGAAGGGTGGGGTAGGACATTAGAATACCCTCCTCATCCTGTCTCTTTCCTCCTTCCCTTTCTTTTCAGTTGGGGAAAACTGGACAATATAGGGGCAATGTAGGGGAAAGGGGCTGTGCGGGGGTGGGGTATGATACATTGAAAGGGAAGAGTGAAGGAAGGGGATCGTTTTTCTCTTTTCACCCCCTCTTCATATCAGCATGGAACACCAGAACCTTCTGCAGCCTAGGCCAGAGCGTGAGAACATGGGGTTTCTCATTTAGTAAAACGGGATAGCGATATTTTCCTAACTCACAGGGACCTCTTGGTTAACTGGCTGCAGACAACCGTGTGTATTTTAATGCAACATAACAGAGGTGAAAGTAACTTCAATTTCACATGACCAGGGCTGGAGAAGGGCTCAGAACAGAAAGCTGGGCAGGGCAGGCAGGGGGCTATGATAAGACAGTAAGTGTAAGAAATTCAAGTGGGGGGTGGAGTGTGTGGGGCTCATTACAGGGGGATGTGTGCATGAAAGGGGTCAGGGAAGGATGTAGGGAATATAGGGAGGGGTGCAGGAGTCAGAGCAGGGTCTTGGGGTGTTGGAACTCAGGGCAGGGGGCAAGGAGTGAGGGAGTCTCAGGGTAGAGACTTCAGCACCCTCCTGCTCCTAGGACTCATACCAGTCAGGAGGGAGAGGAACGCAAACATTCTGTGTGGGTATTTCCTCCTGCTCCCTGAGGCTGATGGAAAGAGAATGGCGAGCAGTGTCCTGGTGGCAAATCTTGGGTGGCAGGTGGCTTCAGCCTCCTCCAATTGTGCTGCGAGGCTTGGGGTTGAGGGTGCCTTAGACTGGTGGGGGGCTGTGCCCCCAGCCAGCTCCTTTGACATGCCTAGGTGAATGCAGCTTAGCGTGGCAGCCTTCAGAAAAGCCCTGGGAGCAGCTTCATCCTCTCCTGCAGCTGACTGCCCAGCTCACCAGCTCTTTGTTGCCAGAGTGGCATACTGGGCACACAGTCTTACTTTCACCTCTGCAAGCTAATAATGTCTGTAGCAGAAGATATGTCAGTGGAGAGTGACCTTCTGCTGACACAGCGCTGGTTTGGTCAGTGCTTAGGCTAATGTGACTTATATAGCTCTGCCGGGGGGGTGAGTCTTCTATGCCATATAAGAACAAAGTCTGCTGGCCACACTTACAAAATGGGGGATTCTATCCTGGTAAGTAATGATTCTGAAAAATATTTGGGACGCGTGGTGGAACTGAGCCCGCAGTGCGATGTGGTGGCCAGAAGAGCTAAGGAGGTCCATGGATGTATAAATAGAGGCATCTTTAATCAGAGCAGAGAGGTTGTTTTGCATCTTTGTTTGTGAGACCTTTACTGAAATTCTGTGCCCAGTTCTGGTGCTCACAATTCAAGAAGGATGTTGAGAAATTGAGGGGGGGGCGTGGTTCTGAGAAGAGCCACAAGAATGATTCAAGGAGAACCTCAGGGAGCTCAATCTGTTTAACTTCACAAAGAGAAGATTAAGGGGTGACTTCGTTACAGTCTACAGATATCCACTTGGGAAATAGATAGTTAATAATGGACTCTTTGATCTATCACAAAAAGGTATAACGAGACCCAGTGGGTGGCAGTTGAAGTTAGACACATTCAGATTAAAAATAAGGGTATAATGGTGAGAGTAATTAATCCTTGGAACAATTTATGAAGAGTCATGATGGGTTATCCACCACTGCCAATTATTAAATCAAGACTGAATGTTTGTCTAAAAATAAGCTCCAGGAATTATTTGAGAGAAAACGAATGATCTGTGTTACACAGAAGTCAGCTGTGATTGTCACAATGGTCTCTTCTGGCCTTTGAGTCTATAAAACTATGAAAGTGGAGAAGGTACGGGAGAGAGGAAATTCTTCCTATGTTCCACATGTACCAAATCTGTGAGGTGGCCACAGCCTCAAGATATAGGCCTGGATATAGATATAAGCATGTTACACTACCACTTGAGGTCACATAACATGAACCCCCATCCATGTGATATAAGTCGCATACGCCTAAGTCTGTCCAAATTGGCACTGTATCAGCAGAAGTCACTTTCCCACTAAGGTATCTTCTGCCTCTGGCAGAGTGAAGTAATTAGAGACCTCACTCCCATTGACACTGTTTTCACCAAGTATGCTATACGGCCAGGCACCTGCATCTAGGCCCCTGTGCTGATTAAGCACTATGAAGTAGACTTGCCCTCTGATATTTACTATAGACATAATATAGCACTGATCTGTGTCTCATATAGATATGAAAATGAATAACTTTAGGTGCTTGGTTCCTGATGCATGTGCTAATAGCAAGCATAACTTCTGTGTCAGCAAGAGACAGGCTACCAGTTCTAGGACGTCAGCTAGATAGCCCTCCGTAATGCACCAGGCTTCCCTCAAAAAAAAACAAACTAGCTGTGTCTGTGCCTATTGTCCTCCTCCTTCTGTCCCACAGGATCCACAGGGCAATCAGATCTTCCAGTGGCTGAATGTATCATCTCAGACCGCCATTGTCCACCTCACGGCCCAGATAATCCCAGAACCAATCCTGGGCATCTACAAAATCTCTGTATCAAAGAAATCAGGCTCTAGCACTCATCACTTGTTCGCTGTTGAGGAATATGGTAAATACCTGCAACTGCTGTTATTTGTACAAGGAAAAATAACTGGAGTAGGGCCCTGTCTGATGTCCTTAGACCTAAATTACAACTCCCCCCAACAGTGCACATTTCAGATGCAGAGGTATGTTTGGGTTTTCCGACCTTATTGTGAATGGATCAAGTTTACTATGTCCTCAGTGGAGTCTAGAGACCTTAGTTGGTGTCCAGAGTCACCTCATCCCTGCAGTTTGAGTCTGTAGGTAACTCAAGAACAAGACAATTTTATTCTTGTTACCTGCAGATCCGAACTTCAGACTAAACTCCATCCACAAGCATGGATCTTCCTAGGGTCTGTCTGTAGGACTGCCTCTGCCAAGGACAGGGAGACAATCTCAGCCAAACTGGAGCCATCAGAAATTATCCTGGATTTTCATACAGGGTTTGAGTGCCTGAGTCTGGGATGACTCAACAGAACAGCCTTGCCCAGCCCAGCCCAGCCCAGCATTCATTTCTGCACGCAACCTTAGTCTGTGGCCCAGTTATACTGCAGATTCTGCAGTGTTGTGTTCTGGCTTCTGATTCAGCTCACCACAGCCCTGCACGAGTCCCTCTTTTGGCTGTTCACACTGTAACCAGGATGTGTGATTGCAGTAGACATACCTGAGTTGGCTTTGGGCAAGCTAGATCCAGGCCAGGTTGTATAACAGTAGCAGTGAAGCCATGGCAGTATGGGCTGCAACTGCTCAGGCATGGACCCACAGGTGGGTGGGGCTAGCCTGTACTACTCTCCCACTGCCTTTGTGCTGCGGGGCTTTCGCTGCTATTGCTACTCCAGCTAGCTTTGATCTCCCTGTGCTGCAGTCACATCACATGACTGTAGCGTGTGCAGTATGTTTCTGAATCTTTTCCTGCCTTTGAACTTCACTTGTCTTCTGTTCCTTCTCTTTGTGTTCCCTGACACATTTAGACACTGGTTGCCTTTAATCAGTGTGCTACTGGAGACCTAGAGCAAAGAAACAAATAATAAAAGCCAAAGAATAGAAGATAAACATCTCATCTAGCTTGTGGAAAAACTCCTGTGAGGCAGGGCATGAAAAGTAAGCTGCAAACATTGAAAGTTGGCACCAGGAGCTAACCTTTATCCTAGCAGCATCCACTAGGCTACTTAGCATGGAGTCTAAACACTGCTTGTTTTATGGCTTGTGCTTCCTTAAGGAGCACCCCAGAGCAAACCCATTGCTTGCCTCTCTCAGGTTTACTGATAACTAATGGAGCATTTAATCACCATGATTCCCAAAACAAAAAGCAGTCAAGTAGCACTCTAAAGACTGGCAAAATAGTTTATTAGGTGAGCTTTCGTGGGACAGACCCACTTCTTCAGACCATAGCCAGACCAGAAGAGACTCAATATTTAAGGCACAGAGAACCAAAAACAGTAAGCAAGGGGGACAAATCAGAAAAAGATAATCAAGGTGAGCAAATCAGGGAGTGGAGGGGTGCGGGGGGGAGGTCAAGAATTAGATTAAGCCAAGTACGCAGACGAGCCCCTATAGTGACTTTAGCACCGTTCTTCGAAGAGAAACAGCCAAATTGGCTTTTATATTCAAATTCGGCACATTAACACGTGGTTTAAACCTGGACAGGAACTTTCTGAGTCACTGTGGGGCTCGTCTGCATACTTGGCTTAATTTAATTCTTGACCTCCCCCCCACCCCTCCACTCTCTGATTTGCTCACCTTGATTATCTTTTTCTGATTTGTCCCCCTTGCTTACTGTTTTTGGTTCTCTGTGCCTTAAATATTGAGTCTCTTCTGGTCTGGCTATTGTCTGAAGAAGTGGGTCTGTCCCACAAAAGCTCACCTAATAAACTATTTTGCTAGTCTTTAAATTGCTACTTGACTGCTTTTTGTTTTGATAGTGTATAGACTAGCACAGCTTCCTCTCTGTTACTATTCAACATGATTCCCAAGTGTTGGATCATTTTTTGGTCCTTTCGCCAACCCAGTTCAGAGCACTCTAGTTCCCACCTGCTGTGTGTTAGTAGAAGCTAAACAACTGGGAGGGTCCATTTCTCACCCAGGAGCTAATGTGCCTTTTCTCTCTTCCCCTGTCCCCAACTAGTGCTGCCAAAGTTTGAAGTTACGGTCAAAGCACCAAAAAGCATCTCAATCCTGACTGCCGAATTCAAAGTGAAAGTCTGTGGTGTGTAAGTATCTGACACAGTGCTGCAGAGAGATCAGGGCTGGCTGAGACCTTCCTAGAGAGAGGGGCAAGAGGGCAGCCAGAATGGAGACCATGCGGGGGGTGGGGAGCAGGGGGAAGTAGGTGAGGACAAAGCAATCAAGCTATCAGAAGCAGCTGATCAATACTGACTTTGGGGATTGTGTGCTCCATGTATTTGTGTTCCTCTGTGTCGTGGGTGAAATTTTTTTTTGTTTGCCCAGGTGTATTGTAGGTTGTACATACCATTACCTGCTTCCATAAGGGGGCAGCTGGGATGGCTCACCCATTCCCAGTAGTTATTGTAGGAGTATTTCCTGCTAAACCCCTCATTAGCGTGAACTGAAACCCCAGTAAGAGCTTCGGCAGCCACGCAGTCCATGGGTTCCTGAGTTGAGGCTGTCCAGAGTAGCTGAGAACAGCTGGGCTCGGTTCTTTAAAGGGGATAAGCATCTCTTACAGGAGAGCATTACTTTGAATCCAAAGGTGAAGCCCAGCCCCATGCTCATAAATGCGAGCTGGTTTGCCTTGCTCTGCCTCAGAGGGTCAACTTTATCCCAGGACCTCAGTGGACTCACCTCAGGGAGAAAAGGGCCTCAAATGTTTGTAACAATGATTTTTAAATGTGAAGTTTAAAAAGTAAGGATAGGCTTAAGCGTTCATTTCACCTTCCCCAAGACAAAGCTCAGGGAGTTGCTTGCGTCCTGGGTTTGGCTCAGACATATCTCCATTGTAGCACAGATGCATCTGTCATCACCTCACTGCAGAGAGGACAACCTAAGAGCTGGGCATTAGTATACCCACTTTTGGTACCTGTAGGGAAAGAGATTAGAGTACAGTACACGGATCTTTAAAGTTGGGCTGTGTGGGATTACACTGATCTGTCTGTAAACCAATGACTACTAATGGAGGGGATGCTGAGCTAGTTTGGGGGTCTCACAGGCCAGAGATCTGGATCAGCATGGGCAAAGAAATATCCCGGACTCCCAGTCTATGTCCCCCGCACTCTGCAACATGATGCTGAATCTGCAAGTCTAACGGCAAGTAGCTCTTCGACACACAGCTGCCTGCCTCCCCAGCTCCTGTCAAGGGTCCTAGCTCAGATGTAAAGCCTGGCACAATATCTCAGTCTGAACTTTTCCCCTGCAAAACCTCCCCACCCAAAGATACCAAAACGTTTTGTGAATTCCTGTCAGTTTTGCAGAATTGTTTCAGATGAAGCCAACCCCGCCCCCACCATTCCGGTCCGCAATTCACTGAAAGATATGAAAAAAAAAGAAAAACCTTTTAACATTTTGGAAATGAAAACATTCCATTTGCTTAATTCCAAACAATGCTTTGTTTCGACATTGCCTTTTATTTTTTAAATGTTAACAAATTCTTGAAACTGAAAAAAAAGAGTTGACTATTCAAATGCCGAAAAATGTCAGTGTCATTTCAACTGAAGGAACACACAATTTTTCCATGTTTTGGAATGGCTAGCAAAGCAACAAGTGCCTTTGTCAACCAGCCCCGACATCCCTGCTCTGTTGGTGCGGCACTTGGCTCAGCCTCAGGTGGCAGTGAACTGAGGCACGTAGCAAGTGGAGGCCTGAAGAAGGGTGGGAGCTGCTGGGAGACAGCAGAGAAAAGAGGGGAGTTGCCAGACAAAGGAGAGAAAGTGAAGAAATACAGTAAAAAGGAAAAATACCCAAGATGACAAGGAGAAATGAGACACAAAACAGGCAGAACAAAGAAATGACTATAGCTGGTGCATGAGAACTGGGAGGGGAAGGGCTGCATTATAGAAAGGGTGGGACACACTGCTCTAAGGCTACAGACTGCCCTGTACAAGGAGATGACAGGACTTTTCAGTAAGACAAATGCACATGGGCAATGGAGATACTGAGGGATAAACTTAGCTGCAATGTCCTCAGGCAGCGGGAAGTGTCGCCAGTTTACAGAGATTGCCATGAAAATCTTGATTTTTGTCTGCTCGCTGGTAATTAACCTTTCTGCAACATGCAAAAATCTAGACAGAAAGAATGCAAAATTGCTGCCCTCTCTGGGTTCTCAAACATGGCAGCAGTTCTGGGTCTGCAGCTCAAGTCAGTCTTGCGTACCCCTAATTCACTGTTGTGTTTTCTCCTCCTCAAGGTATACCTATGGCCAGCCAGTCGAAGGGACAGTCCAGCTCAGCATGTGCAGGGATTTCACTTTATATGGGAACTGCAAGAGAGACCCGCTTTGCCAGTCTGTCACCAAAACTGTATGATACACAATAGTTCTTTATAAAAGATTCCCATCCTTCCCTGTTCCTTCCAGCTGTTCCTCCTTTGCTCTCCTTTCTCCCCAAAATACTTCCTTTTAATGTAGCCCCTCATCGACTGGCCTGCTGGCTGACCTTCAACAAGTCACTTTGCATCTCTGTGCCTCCATTTCCCTATCCACAAGGTGGGGATAATGACACTGGTCTCCATTGTGAGTTGATCTGATTTGAAAGGCAGAAATGGCAGGCCACCAGCTTTGCTTAACAGAGAAATCTCTGGGGAGCTTAAACACAAAAAGGAAGTGTACAAGAAGTGGAAACTTGGACAGATGACTAGGGAAGAGCATAAATATATTGCTTGAACATGCAGGGGTACAATCAGGAAGTCCAAAGCTCAGTTGCAGTTACAGCTAGCAAGGGATGTGAAAGGTAACAAGAAAGGTTTCTACAGGCATATTAGCAATAAGAAGGTGATCAGGGAGGGGGTTACTGACTGAAGGAGGTAACTTGGTGACAGGTGATGTGGAAAAAACTGAAGTAGTCAATGCTTTGTTTGCCTCTGTCTTCACAGACAAGGTCAAAAATATGGAGATACATCTATCTCACAGAGGTGAAAGGGACTTTCAGAGATCATTTACTCTAGTCTCCTGCCCTTGCAGCAGGACGTATCCCCCATCCCATTTTTTTTAACTTATTTGCCCCAGGTCTCTAAATGGCCCTCTCAGGGGTTGAGCTCATCAACCTGGGAATAGCAGGCCAAAAAGCAAGCCACTGAGGTTCTGCCCTCAGGTTCTATTTGTCCCAGACCTGTAAATGGCCTCCTCTAGGATTAAACTCACAAACCCTGGATTTACAAAGCCAACGCTCAAACCACTGAGCTATCCCTCCCCGCAAAACTGTGCTACCTCCCTGGCAGGGAATCAAACATGAGGGGATATCTACCACTTTAAACAAGGAGCTGTATAAAGGTTAGCTCCAACAGCTGCATTTGGCAGCGCAATATGTGGCAGCCCGGAGTGAGGAAAGACCAGGTTAAGAACTATTTAGGGAAGCTAAATATACAGAAATCCATAGGGCCACACTGAATGCATTTGGGGGTGCTGAGCGAGCTGGCTGATGTGACTGCAGAGCCACTAGCCATTATCTCTGAAAATTCCTGGCAACTGGGGGCAGTTCTGGATGATTGGAAAAAAGCAAATGTAGTGCCTATCTTTAAAGAATGGGAAAAAGGAAAATGTGGGGAACTTCAGACCAGTCAGCCTTACCTCAGTCCCTGGAAAAATCACACAGGGGATCCTCAAGGAATGCATTCTGAAGCACTTAGAATAGAGGAAAGTGACCAGGAACAGTAACATTGATTCACCAAAAGCAAATCATGCCTGACCAACCTGATTGCCTCCTAAGGTGAGGTATTTGTCTCTGTGGATATGGGGATGTTATATATCTGGACTGTTGGAGTATTCTTGCGGCAAGCTACAGAAGTATAGATTGGATGAGATGGGTGGAAATCTGGTTAGATTGTTGGGCTCAATGGGTTGTAATTAACAGCTCGATGTCTAGTTGGTGATCAGTATCAAGCCAAGTACTCGAAGGGTTGGTGCTGGGTTCATATTTGTTGAACATCTTTCTTATCGATGTGGCTGGGGGGATGGATTGCACCCTCAGCTGTTTGTAGATGGCACTAAGACAGGGGGAGATACACTGGAGTTGAAACGAGAAGGTCCAGAATGACCTAGTCAAATTGGAATATAAGGCCAAAAGAAATCTGATGAGGTTTAACAAGGACTAGTGCAGAGTCCTGCACTTAGGACATAAGAATCCCAAACACTGCTACAGGTTGGGGACTGACTGGCTAGGCATGAGTTCTGCAGAAAAGGAGCTGGGCATGACCGTGGATGAGAAGCTGGAAGTGAGTAAACAATATGTCTGTGTAGCCAAGAAGGCTAAAGGCATATTGAGCTGCATGAGTAGGAGCATTGCCAGCAGATTTAGGGAACTGATTATTCCACTTTATTCAACTCTAGCAAGACCACATCTGGGGACCCCATTGCAAAAAGGATGAGGATGCATTGAAGATAGCCCAGGAGAGGGCAAAAAGAATTATTAGGGAGACTGGAGCACATGACTTCAGAGGAGAGGCTAAGAGATATGGGCTATACAGAAGAGAAGAGTGAGGGGGATCTGAGAGCAGCCTTCCACTACCTGAAGTGGGGGTTACAATAGAGAGAAGCTGTTTTCAGTGGTGACAAATGACAGAATGGGCACAAGGGAAGTTGACCAAGAAATTGGCTTCTGTTCTGCTCTTGGAAAAGTACCGTATGATTCATCCCCTTCAGTAAAACTTGAGAGATGCTCCCAACCTCTCCCTGCAAACACATGACCTTTAATGCAACATAGTCCACCAGCCTGCATTGCTGCCCTGCAGCGTTAGTATTTGGTGCTTTCCTTTGTACAGGACGGCATTGGCAGGGAGCTTGTTTGAAGTCTAGAGGGCAGACTTTTTCAGTGCCATTGGTCCAGGCATTGGATACAGCCCCAGAGAGTTAGCAATGGCTTTGAGTCCATGTCCTAGTGAGAATTTTGTATCCAGTTCCCTCTGACTCAGAGGCCAGTTATGCCAGGCACAAGTATATCATCATGCTCTTTCATATGAATAGCTTTGCTCAAGGGATTAAGCCAACACCCTTGGCACCATTCAGCAAGCATATCACCTGCTCTCCTGACCCTGCACAGAACTGGGCTCTTTCCCTGCTCATTGTTTCCTTCCCTTCTCAGCTGGGGAAGGATGGCTGCATCTCCCAGGTCTTCAGCTCCAGGGTTTTTGAACTTAATCGCTCTGGGTACCAGATGAACCTTGCCGTGAAAGCGCTCATGACTGAGAAAGGAACAGGTAACGCCTTCCAATCAATCAGAAAGGAGGCTGGGGTACAGCGAGGGAAAAGGGTGATGGTGAGAGAGACGGTTTTGGTGCTTTGTGGGTTGAAGCTTTGGCTGTCCCGCAAAAAGTTCAATTCCTAGAGAAGATGCATTTTATAAATGCAGTGGCAACCTATTTTACTTGGTTGGTTAACTTGATTCTATTTAAACTAAGTTAAAATCAAGACTAGTTATTGTCTTATCTTCACTGTGGGTATGTCTTGCAGGTGTGCAGCTTCCAGGCTCAGCTTACATTTCCATAACCCAGGTGCTGGGAAGTGTGAGGTTTGAGAACATGGATCAATCCTACAAAAGGGGCATTCCTTACTCTGGACAGGTAGGTCCACAGTGAGGGACCCTCTAGTTCAAATTACTGCATCCTGGATGATAGTAGGGGCCTGTTAGCTAGGAGAGCTGTGTGTTGGAGTCCAGCAATGTCACCAAAAGCCTTTCATCAAATGAGGTTTCCTTCCCCAGAGCTTTATTCTTTCTATTAGACTGCAGTTTAGAAAAAAAGAACTATTTTCGTAAACAATGGGCTACAACTCTGTTCTTCTATGGTTGCTGCAAATGCCTTTACTGCCTGTTCCAATGAACATCTCCTTTTTGCTCCAGATCCTCTGCATAGCTTGCCGAGCTTGCCCAAAGTAGGGACTTCTCAACATCAATGAGTTTCCTGGCTAATCAACATGATTTCAACTGCATGATCAATGTGGTTTAAATTCTCCCCACCCCACGAATTTGGCTCTAGCCAGTCAACTGGAGCTAATTCCAGCTGCTTTTGTTTTAATGTTGTAAAACAACAGTTTTTTTAAAACAAAATTGTGTTATTTTTCTTGACCAAAATATTTTACTTTACAATTATTCATCTAAAATTTTTAGTTGGTTATGGTGGGGAAAATGCCCCTTTTTTAACTACATTTTCTTCAGCTAGAAGAAAGGAAGACATAAAAAGCAAGATAAAGTTGGAAAATAATTATTGTCTCCTTTCAGTTATGCCACTGTCACAAGGTTAGCATAATTGTTTCCTAACCTGCCTCTTGCAGGTCACCTGGAGTAGGGGTAAGGCCTACAGAGAGGAAGGAGGCGGGGCGGGGCTTGCTGGAGCTTACCAGACACATTCTTCACCACTACACAGCTAGAAGCCACCAGGCTGGGCCTTGGGTGTGATTGTCCTCTGAGAGTTACAATTTGTGTCAAACTTCTAAGCAAACTGAAAAAATAAAAAAAATTAAAATAAAAAATCAGCCAAACCAAAGCCCCATTGCGGAACATCTAAATTTCAAAAATTATGAATTGCAGAGCTACGTTGTAAAGAGTTTGACCTGGCGACTAGCGCCCCAATTATCTTCAGAACAGGGGTCCATGGGACTGAGGGCTTGTCTTCACTGCCATGTTACTGTGCTGTAACTTACTCACCCAAGGTCAAGCGTCCCTCTAAATCTCCTCCACGCTCTCCAGGCTGCCATGCACAGAGCTGCCGTGGCCCCCTGCTGCAGCCGGACGAGCAGGCCCTGCAGATGGGGCCAGTGGAGAGCATTTCTCCCTCAGGGCTCCAGCAGCACCTCTCCCCTGGCCCCGCAGTGCAGCAGGGAGCTTCTGTGGCCACAGGGAACAGATGTGATCTTCCAGCCGCAGCAGCCGAGCCAGACTAAGGGGAACCCCATACCCAAGACTCTGGGCTGCAGCCTGCAAAGCCCATGTCCTGGGCCAGCCCCTCCTGGTGAGGGTGGGGGAGTGGCTCCGCTTTGCCATTGCTACTCCCCCACCCCCAGCCTGGAGCTGCATCACCACAAGCACCAGGAAGATCTCCCTGCTGGTGAGCATGGGGCAGCACGGAGCCACTTGTTCCCCCCAACAAGGGGGAGCTGCCCCGGAGAGCTTGCTGAGATTCTCCTGCCCCAGCTCCAAGATCCCTCCACAATCCTGGCTCCCTCCTCGACCCCACACCACAGCCCTGAGCCCCTTCTTTCACCCTAACTTCCCCGCCCCGGACCCTGCAACTGCATGTCCACCTTCTACCCTGAGCTACTGCCACGAACTCTCCTTAGCCCCAGCCTGGAGCACCCCCCCACCCCAAACACCTCATTCCCAGCCCCTCGCCAGAGCCCTTACACCCCCCAACCCTGAGCCCCCCGCCCAGCATTCAGAACTCCTCACCCTCAGCGTCACATGTGCAGAATGCGTTTTGTTACGTGCTGCGTGGAGATGTGTGACATGACCCCTCCGCACTGGCACACATAACAACATTCATCCCGCGCATGGACAGGACGATTTAGAGGGAACCTCTCGCAGGAGTGTGAGCCCCCTAGTGCAGCAAGTTACTGCACTGTAAAATAGTAATGTAAAGAGGAGGGGGAGCAGGGGCAGGGTGGGGGGTTGGGCAGAAGTGGGTTGGAGGTGGGGGTGCTTATCTCCACCTGCCGCTGCGTCTGCCACTGCTGCCACCACTCCTTCTTCCCCACCGCCGACTGGGGAAACAACAGCAGCAGAGAAAAGCCTCTCCAGGGAGCTTCTTCTCCTGCAGCTTCCACGCACTGTCCCTGCCTCCCCTGCTGCTCTGATTGCCTGCGTTGCAACCCAGAATGCCGGGCAATCAGAGCAGCTGGTGACGCCTCCCTGCAGGCAGTGTTGTGCTGCCATTCCTTCAGCCAGGGGAGAGGAAGGAGGAGCAGTGGCCCTGGCACTTCCTGTCCCACCACCAACCTGCACAGCCTTTGTGCCGGATCCGGGCCTGGCTTGCCTGTTCCAGTCTGTGAGGCTTAGGCTCCCACCCCTCCACCCAGCCAAGCTCTGGATGCTGGGAAGGGTAGTCCCAAGCCTCAGGGTCTGGATTCAGGAGAACCATGGGATGAATCGAGACCATAGGCTCGGGATCCCCTACCCCTGCTTTAACACATGTGTGCATGCAGAGACTCAAAACGCAGTTCAGTCGTAGGTTTCTGGCATCTAGTACATTTCCCAAACAGCTCACAGTCTAATACATCAATAGGAAGGGTGTGGGATTAGAACCAGGACACAATGTGGTTGAAAGCTGGAGTGGGTTCGGAAGTCAGAGGTGAAAGTGTGCAACAAGTGGAAAGGAGTCCCTGAGCTAGGGAATGAAGGTAGATGAGAAGACTTGACTTAAACCCTTGTACTGTGAGTGGAGCACAGGTCATTTACAAGTCTCCTCCATTTCACTTTGTCTCAGGACAAAAGTTCTAGCTGACTCCAGGAGTTCCCCAGTTGTCCTTCACTCTCAGTAGACCTTCTCCATGTTGTGCCAGGTTGTCGTCTTTTGCGTTTTCCTTGCAGGTTCCATGTGAGAGCTTGATGGACTCTGCTGGTGGAGGGTTTTCTGAGATTGTGGCCTGGTCATCCCACTTTCTTCTCTTGATTTCAATCTCAATTTGTTCTCCTCCTGCTCTGTTCCAAAGCTCCTCATTAGTGACAAAGTCTTGCCATTTGACGTGCAGGAAGTACCTCAGGCATCTGTTTATGAATGTCTGTAGCTTGTGATTTGAAGACTTTTTAGTACACCATGTCTCACATCCACACAAGAGCACACTCTTCCCATTTGTGTTGAAGAGTCGTAGTTTTGTCTTTGCAAATATTATTTCTGAACTCCATGTGGGATGAAGAGTCTTAAATGCAGCTGTTGCTTTCCCTATCCTGGCACTGATATCCTAATCTGTTCCTGTGTCTCTGCCCATAATGCTTCCCAAGTAGGTGAACTGCTCCACATCTTCCAGGTCATCCTTCCCCGTGCAATGGTGTTGTTGTTAGACTAGTCGATCCTCATAGGCTTGGTCTTTCCCTTGTTAATATTCAGTCCAGTCATTGAGTCAGTTTTGTCTAGTGTTGCGACCTTTTCTTCCATGCTTTCATATCAGTGTGAAAGGAGGGAGACGTGCAGCAAAATCAGTGTCCTCTAGCTGTTGAGTGGGTTGATGGCTGTTGATGGTCATCTGTTGTCCTGCTCATAATCCAGTCCATTATGTTCAAGAACAGGAAAGGTGATAATAGGCACCCTCATCACACTCCTGAGAGTACGCTGGATGAAAAGAGGGTGCCCTTAAATGGGAATGGGAAGAAGGATGGGGGAAGACACATGATAAGAAATAAGAACGGCCATACTGGGTCAGACCAAAGATCTATCTAGTCCAGTATCCTGGCTCTTATGTTACCAGAATAAGTAAATAACTTTCGCTTATTCACATTCTCTATAGTTGTCATGATTTTATAGAACTCTATTATGTTTCCCTGTAGCCAGACAAAGTCTCCCCCTTACAAGCCAGCTTGCTCGCTGCCCCCACCCCACTGAGGAGCACACAGGGCACGGAAACAGCTGCTGATAGCACAGTCTTTGATGCCTCACATTGCGGCCCAGATGTGCTAGCTTATTGTGACCCTAAGAAACAGAAAGTACAGATAAAAGGCTAACAGGCCAAACTGTCAACAAGAGGTGGGGGGGAACCTCAGGAAATCACCCCAGCTGGCATTGATGGATATGATGACCACACAACCATCCCAGAAGAGGAAGTCTCCGCCCACACAAAAGAATGTCCTGTACTCCTAAATTGCTTATCTCCTGTCTTACAAGTGCAAATTAAGTAAGAATTGCCCTTGTAACAAACTGGCGTCACAAGAGACAAACCAGTACGATCTGGCACCTTAGATAAGAAAGAGAATACGTAACCCAAAAAGGGGTATAAAAGGTGGGCCCAGCAGAACTCTAACTTTGAGTGCATTCCACCAACTAACTGCTGGCCGGGTCAGGTGATTGCCTCCCGAGGTCCACAACTGGGGATGCCCAACCTCGTATTCGTCTTTCCGTGGAATTGAGTGACCGATCCAGCTTGGCTACGCTGGTATCGAGAGATGCAGAGAGGGTAAGATATACCCATGCTAGGTCTCCTTTCTTTTGTGCACAGTTAAAGAATTAGAGCTCTGTAACTAGATGTCATTGTATCAAGATATCATTATGTTAGATGGTAACAGATATCTTTGTATTGGATTGTAACGTAACTTGTTAACACCTGTACTTTGCTAGCATATAAGAAGTAGACAATAGCCTTTTGTAACCACACGCTTATAACTGTAGCTTAATAAACTTGTAACCAGTTAAGATCTAAGCCTGACTGCTGTTACCCTTTTGTCACTGCAACACAAAGAACCTTCACCGTTTGGTTACCACAGCCTGGCCGTAAATGAGAATGCTAGGAGCTCCCTGCTCTAACAGTAAAAAACTGGGTTGTTTAGGACCCAGGGGAATCCATCAACCTGTCCTGGCTGCAAGCAGCGACCTGCTCCCTGCTCTCGCAGTTTTAAACTCGGATGGTAACAAGGGCATAGTTGGTACCTCACTGTACATTACCCGGCCACCGGCTAACATTCCCTTTAGTTGCCTCTTCTCTAAGTTTAAAAGTCACTGTCTTTTTAATCTGTCTTCATTTGGCATCCATTCTGAATCCCTAATTATTTTTGTTGTTCGTTTCTGAACCTTTTCCAATTCCAAGATATCTTTGAGATGAGGTGACCTTACCTGTATGCAGTATTCAAGAAGTGGGAGTACCTTGGATTTGTACAGAGGCAATACAGTATTCTCAGTGTTATTCTCAATACCTTTTTAATGATTCCTAACACTGTTTGCTTTTTTGACTGCTGCTGCACGTTGAGTTAATGTTTTCAGAGAGCTATCCACAATAACTCCAAGATCTCTCTTTTGAGTGGTAATAGCTATATCAGTCCACATAATTTTATATGTATTATCTGGGATTATTTTTCCAGTGTAAATTACTTTGCATATATCAATATTAAAATTCATTTGCATTTTGTTGCCTAATCACCTGGTTTTGTGAGATCTTTTTTTTTTTAAAGTTTTCACAGTCCATTTTGGTTTAAATACCTTAGGCAGTTTTGTATCATCTTCAGATTTTGCCACCTCACTGTTTAGTCCTTTCTCCAGGTCATTTATAGATAGGTTGAATATAATTGGTCCCAGTACAGACCCTTGAGGACACCTCTAGTTATTCCTGTCCGTTCTGAAAACTGACCGTTTATTCTTACTTTTTGTTTCCTGTCTTTTAACCAGTTATCAGTCTGTGAGGAGGCTTTCTTTCTTATTCCATGACAATTTATCCTACTAAACCTCATCAGATTTGTCACCTAAAGGCCATGTCTACACTAGCCCCAAACTTCGAAATGGCCATGTAAATGGCCATTTTGAAGTTTACTAATGAAGCGCTGAAATACATATTCAGCACCTCATTAGCATGTGGGCGGCCGCGGCACTTCGAAATTGACGCGGCTCGCCGCCGCGCGGCTCATCCAGACGGGGCTCCTTTTCAAAAGGACCCCAGCTACTTCGAAATCCCCTTATTCCCATCTGCTCACAGGAATAAGGGGACTTCGAAGTAGGCGGGATCCTTTTGAGAAGGAGCCCCGTCGGGACAAGCTGCGCGGTGGCGAGCCACGTCAATTTCGAAGTGCCGCAGCAGCCCACATGCTAATGAGGCACTGAATATGTATTTCAGCACTTCATTAGTAAACTTCGAAATGGCCATTTGCATGGCCAGTTTGAAGTTTGGGGGTAGTGTAGACGTAGCCAAAGAGTGCAGTCATGTTTAGGAATCTCCCTAATAGTCTCAGCCGTGAAGACTGAAGCAAAACATTTACTTAGTTGATCCACAATGACCTTATCATCGTTGAGTGTGCCTGTAGCATCTTGATCATCCAGTGCTCCTCCTAGTTGTTTAGCAGGCTTTCTGCTTCTTATGTACTTTAAAACATTTTGCTATTACTGTTTGAGTTTTTGGCTAGCTATTCTTCAAATTCCCTTTTGGCCTTCCTTGTTATATATTTACACATAATTTGTCAGAGTTTTTATGCTTTTTTCTATTTCCCCTCACTGGGATTTAACTTCCACTTTTGTATCTCTCACTGCTTCTTTTCCTTGATTGTTAAGACACAGTGGTAGATTTTTGGTTCTCTTACTGCAGTTTGTTTTGGCTTTGTTTTTTAATTTGGGGTATACATTTATGTTGGGCCTCTATTATGATGTCTTTGAAAAATCTCCATGAAGCTTGCAGGGATTTTACTTTTGACACTGTACCTTTGCAGGGAGAACCATGTGTTTTTGCATTTGGAAGAGGTTGTGTAAGTAGTATACCTGAGGATGTCACACACAGGCTGAGATGGCTGCCATGATGTTGCAAGAGCCATTTTTTCTCTTGGACATGCGTTTCTGAGGTTAGGGTTGTATTAGATGAAAAATGAACACAGTCAAAATAGGCATGTCCATACCTGAGTGGATTAGGAACTGAACATTGCTCTTCTGCCTCTCTGAGACCCACTATTCCCTTTTCCGGTAGATGAAACTGACAAATGAGGATGACTCACCCATCGCAAATGAGGTTGTCCAATTGCTTCTCAATGACAAGAATGTGGACAACTATACCACAGATGGGAATGGGACCATTCAGTTTTCAATCAACACTTCCAATATGTTCAATCCTCAGTTTAGCCTGAGGGTGAGTATCTGAAGGGCTAGTGGGGAAGCATTCATCTGGGAAGAGGGAGGGCTGCTCCTCAATCCTTGGACAGAACCCCTATTGAAAGACACTGGGATGAAGAAGATTACATCCTGGTGATGGACAGTGGTCTGGCTCCTTTCACACTTCAGTGATCAAAAAGCACCTTATGAAATAGTGAGTCAAATACGTCAACAATTACAATGATTATAGAAGTAAATACAGCAGCTATTGTGTGCTCTGTGATATCGCAAGCGTTAGTTGACATTGGTAAGATATGCTGATCAGAAGCAGTAAAGCAAACTGTGGGGATGGGAACACACAAGAGAGTCAAAGGGTTTAGCCTTTTTGACAGTGTTTTTTTCTTTGTATCTTTTTTTCTCTTTTGGCAATTCTCTGCTTTTAATTCTGGGCGTTGCCAGAAATAGTCTGCTGGTACTTGTGCTACCAGGGCAGTTGGATTTAGATAAAATGTCTTATCAATGGCTTGTGAATGTCAGTCTCTGATCTGTGGCAGTGAATTACTATTTCTATGACTCCCCACAGAAACATCAGTCTGTCCTTTTCTCCCCCATCTCCTTTCTTGTCAGGCAATATATAAAACTAATGACGACTGCAAGGCTGTTGGCTGGTTGGTACCCTACTATCCTGAGGCCTATTACTCTGTTCAGCGCTTCTATTCCAAGACTAACAGCTTTGTGAAGATCGGACTGGTGCCAGAGGAGCTGAGGTGTGGCCAGAAAAGGTTAATCACAGTGTACTATGTCCTGAACAAAAAAGGATATGGAAGGGTCCACAGTGTGACATTCTACTATGTGGTAGGTGTCAAGTGATTTCTCCGCTCCTAAAAGAACTCAGTCTGAGATCTGTTCAGTAAAATGTCAAGCACTGGTATCTCAAGTGAGCAATCTAAGTTACGGTTTGCAGAGATCCTTTCCAGGCTGAACTCTTCCTTAATTCACATTGCTCCACAAACAGAACTACAAGGGCAGGGACAGGACTGGAGTGGTTTGGCAGAACTGTCTGTTGGGTGGGAAATCTAACTTGCCTAACCTTAGACATGTTATACTTTACTTCATATTGAACCAGATAACACCGTCCTAATTACATACTTTGCGTTATCTGACCATCTCCTTGAATTGGTTTGTTTCCTCCTCCCCTCTTCTCTCCATCTCATGGTGGCTTTTTGTGCACAGATAATGGTGAAAGGCAAGATTGTCCACAGCGGCAAACTGTATGTCAGGACTGGTCCAGGTAAATATGTTTTTTTGGTGCAAAGATAATGAAAATTAGAGAATGAGGCAGAGCTTCTGGGATCTGTGCAGCAGGCAGGCCTTGTACATTATATCTCCCCACACCTCTGTGTGTGTGTGTGTGTTGTAATCAGGCTGGTAATCACCACCTAGAAGACCCCTCTTGAATTAAAAGTGGCTGGTCAGTCTATCAAACCCTTTGCAGAGGCAGTGGGGGGAAGCAGCTTCTGACACCCCCGGGAAGTAAAGGCCTATGGAGATCTTCCCAGAAGAAAACTGGAGCAAAGGGCTTTCCTCAGGCCATGCAGACTGGCTAAGACAATAAGAAAGTGGCAACTGTCTTTTGAGATGTCTGTCACTGAGATGCTGAATCTGAATTCTGATATGGAATCTGACTGGATTTTGGATACACCTGCAGATCCAAATTCTAATTTTAGTGGCATCTGGATCTGAATCCAAACCCACCACCATATGAGTCCATCTCTAAGGTATTTGCTCTGTACACCATCTCAGGCCCCTTACATTTTACACACATGCCAGCTAGGACAGCAGCTTCTAGACCACCTCCCCGTCATTCTCTTTTCATTTGTCCCTTTCTCTTGGCAGCTCTAAAAGGCACTTTCTCCATCTCACTTGCTGTCAGTGAGAAGCTTGCTCCTGTTGCCCGGATGCTGGTCTACACAGTGCACCCTAGCAAGGAGCTAGTGGCTGACGTTGCCAGATTCCAGATTGAGAAGTGCTTCAAGAACAAGGTGAATGAACATAGGTTTCTGTAGCTGTTTATCTTTTCTGCTATAGGAGACCTTTATTTTTGCCTGCCTCCTTCCTATCCTTTAAATCTCTGCTCCAATCTTACTTTCCTTCCCTGCACTCTCTTATGCTACAGGTGTCCTGTAGCCAGAACTAGGAATAAGTTATGCAATTTGCACCATGCAAATTGTGTAGTTTATTTCAGGTTAACTTATATTGAAGTTCTTGCTACCCCTCGTATGACAAGGGGTTCCAGAACCAGAGCACTGAGCTCA
The DNA here is from genome assembly GCF_033958435.1 of Carettochelys insculpta. Taxonomy (NCBI): domain Eukaryota; kingdom Metazoa; phylum Chordata; order Testudines; family Carettochelyidae; genus Carettochelys; species Carettochelys insculpta. Next base: position 234,400,515 of record NC_134137.1, on the reverse strand, counting down.
AAATAGTGCTGTTATTTCGAGAACAGTGTTTGGCTGCAGAGTTACTATTTCAGGTTACATTTTTATTCTGAAATAGCAACTGTCGTGTAGCCATAGCCTTGGGGTATGTCTACACGGCAAAGTTATTTCAAAATAATCATGCTAGCATCTATATAACGCAACCTGATTTTGGCTTATGACTGTTAGCTTATTTTGAAATAGGTAAATCTCATTGCATGAGGAACAGCACCTATTTCAAAATAGCTGTTTCAAAATAGGGCCTGTGTAGAGAGGAAATAGAGCCTATTTTGAAATAAGCCACAGTGCATCCAATGGCTCCATTTGGAAATAGGCTCTGTTGTGTGTAGACACTGTATTTTGAAACAGCTGAGGGCTATTTCAAAATGCATGTTGTGTTTAGCAGCATTATTTCAAAATAAGCTATTCTAAAATAGCTCTTCCTCAATATCTTATTTCAAAATAGGGCAGCTGTGTAGACAGACCCTTATTTTGCCATTCACCTCCTTTTCCTCTGAGCCTGATGCCCTTGCTATACTGTTCGACCTTGCTTATAGCTGGCTCTTGTTTTCTTCTCCCAATTGCCCATTCTCTCTTAAAATCCACTTCTCCCAGGAATCCTTCCTCGACTTATCTGTATCCCGCTGTCCTCAACTCTTAACCCATGTCTTATTTACTCAAGAGTTAATTCTTCCAGGTAGGGAACATGTATCTCTCTGTTGGCCAAACCTCCAGATATCCAGCAGAGTTCAATGCCACAATAGAATTCTATATTGATGTGATATGTGGGTGATATTTTTTTCAGCAAATTTTACAAAAAATGCGTTTTTCAGAGTACTGAAGCTATTTGTGAATCCAGGTTGAAATTACTGATGAGCTTTGACTGGAAGCTAAATGGCATCCACAAACTAAATGGTATCCATGTCATTTGACTCCCTCTGATTGTTTATGTTTGTCTGGGGCTTTTTTCCATGAAGACAAAAAGGAAACAAAATCAGTTTTGGTGAAACAGCCTGATTTGGAGGGCCGGAGACCCAGCAAGCCACATGGCTGCAGCCTGCCCCAGCCCCAGAGTTCTGAGGAGTGGGTGGGCGAGGCGGCCCCAGGCTCCCTCGGCTAGGCCTGCCAGCCAAACCTCTGTCCAGGAAACCTTCCTTCTCCTTCCATAACTGAGCCACTAGCCCCAGCTCCGGGTGGCCAGAGTGGCTCCAGTGCCCATAGAACAGGTGGTGCGGTGTGGCACTGGCCTGCCTGCCCAAGTCTCTGGAACCACAACAGCAGGCTGGACGAGGAGACCTGGGAGACTCTGGTAGATCAAGAGTGGGGCCCGGTGAGGCAGTTAAGGAAGTCAGGGCCTTTCCCTGTCATGCTACCCATTGCCCGGGCCTGGGACAGGGACTCCTGATGAGATCTTTATCCTGCAGGGAGAGGGATGAGATTGTGGCAATGGGTAGAGCCTCATCCTTTTTGCTGCAGAACCAGCACTCACACACAGAAGTCTCAAGGGGCAGGATTTAACCCATCTGACGTCTCTGCTCAATTCCAGGTCCAGCTGAATTTCTCCGAGACGCAAGGGCTCCCAGGCTCTAATGTCAGCCTACATCTTCTAGCTGCAGCCAACTCCCTCTGTGCTCTGAGGGCTGTGGATGAGAGCGTGCTGCTCTTGAGGCCTGAGCAAGAGCTGTCTGCTGAGACTGTAAGCCCTCAAGACCTCTACTCAGCATTGTCTAAGACAGTCTGCTGCTTGCTTTCAAATTCACTTGGCTTGTATCTTTCCTCACTCTTCTCCCACGCCCTGCAGCTCTGCTGCCTTCCTCACCATGCCTGGTCTTTCCAAGTTCTGTGGTTTGATCCCTCACTTCTCCCCCCTATAAAAACACCGTAAGAGAAAAAAGACCTCCACCATCCCCTAGGAGGCAGAGCCTCATGCTCCCACCCTTTTGCACTGGCCTTTCTGAGCAACACACTAAAAATATTTGGGTAAGTTATATTCAAGGTGCCAGGGTCTGATGAAATTCGTTTTGGGATATTGAAGGAACTAGCTGAAGCAGTCTTCAAATCATTACCAATTATCTTTGAGAACTCTTGGAAGACAGGGAAGGACCTGGAGGAGTGGAGAAGGGCAAATATAGTACTTATATTTAAAAAGGGGAACAAAGGGGACTTGGGAAATTATACTTTGATACTTTAAAAGATACCAGAACAAATTATTAAACAACTGCTTCCCAAGCCCCTAGAAGATAATAGAAAGATCCAGCATGGCTTTGTTAAAAACAAATCAAGCCAGATTATCTAATTTATTTCTTTGGTATGGTTACTGGCCTTGTGGATTGGACGCAAGGAGAGAAGGAAGCAGTAGATGTGCTACAGCTTACTTTTACCAAAATTTTTGACAAAGTCTTACATGATATCCTCATAGGAAAGCTAGGGAAATGTGATCTAGATGAAATTACCGTTAACTGAGTGTACAGCTGGTTAAAAGACATCTAAAGTAGTGTGTCTCAAGAATTTACTGTCAATGTGGGAGGGAGTTTGTAGAGGAGTTCCGCAGAGGTAATCACTGGGTCAATTATTATTCTGTGTTTTCACTGATGACTTGTATAATGGATGGCTTTAAGTTTATAAAATTTGCAGATCACACCAGTCTGGGGAGCTCACAAGTGCTTTGGAGGACAGGAAGAGAATTCAAAACAATCTTGACAAATTAGAGAACTGATTTGAAATGTGAAAGTTAAAATGTAATAAGCATCTTAATGAGAAAGGAAATATTAAGTGCACAATTAGGAAATGGAGAGCAACTGTTTAGGTGTCTGTACTGATGAAAAGGTTCTGCAAGTCACAGTTATTTACAAACTGAACATCAGTCAACACTGTGATGCAGCTGCCAAAGAGGTTGGTACCATTCTGGGGTGTGTTCACAGGAGTGTTGTATGTCAAAGATGGGAGGTATATGTCGCAGTCCACTCCGCATTGTTGAGGCCTCAGCTGGAGTAATGTGTCCAATTCTGGAGAGCCAAGAAAGAATACAAGGGTTAGAAAATCTGACCAATGAGGGACTGTTAAATAAACAGGATATGTCTGGTCTTGAGAAAGAAGTCTGAGAATGGACATGATAACAGTCTTCCCACACATAAAGGACTGTTATAAAGAGGATGGGGACCACTTGCTCTCCGTGTGCGATGAAGCTTGGCCAAGGAAATAAAGGTCTTAAAAAGCAGCAAGGGAGATTTAGGTTAGATATTAAGAAACAAATTAAGCTCTGGAATAGGAGTCCAAGGGAGGTTGTGGCACCACCATCCCTGGAAGTTTTTAAGAACAAGATGAACAAACACCTGCCAGGGCGGTCTAGGTTTACTTGGCTCTGCCTCAGCAGAGGGAATGTACTAGATGATCACTCAAGATCATTTCAGCCAAACATTTCTATGATTCTATAATTCTATGTCAGATTGTCTCTGCCTGCACCTACCCTGCTAGGCTTGTCACCCCCACCCTGATAACCTGCAGTTTGAGTGGCAGGAGGTGGAAGCAGGAGCAAGGTTCGCAGTAGCAGTGAGAAAGTGAAAGCTAATCAGCACTTGCTCTAGAAAAGGATCTCAGTCTTCCCATCTCTTGCCACAACAACTACTGATGACTCCTTCTGAAACTTGGGCTGCATCCAGGCATGAAAGGGTGTAACAGGTTAGGATTAGGCAGCACTTCAAGCATCAAAAGAGAATATTTCTGGAGGCTCCAGTGAATGATCATGATCCAGCAGTGTGACAGTCCTAGTATAGGTGGATATCTCTTGAGAGCTTGTGCTTCTTTGTGGATACCACACATGAGAAGACTCATCAGAAGCAAGGCAGACTAAAGAAAGTTCAGGAGAGGGCAAGCCAAAGGATGAAAGACCAGACTGCTATCCCACCCAAGGAGCAGCCATTATCTGGTACATGTCCCTATACAAATTTCTCCCCTCCAGTGTTAGCCGATGGCCTGGTGAGATACCACGTGTGCCTTCACTTCATCGGAGTGTTTAACTGCTAGGACAGAAAGTCCCTTCACAGTGGGCAGCCGGGGGTGGCTGACGGATGCCCCAAGGATTATCGCCCGAGTCTTTAACTGATAGGACAGAAAAGTCCCTTTGCAGCGGGCAGCCAGGGAGGCTGACAGGTGCCCCAAAGGTTATACTGAGAGCCTCCTTCACCCGAGTCTTTGACTACTAGGACAGACAGTCCCTTCTCAGCGGGCAGCCAGGAAGGCTGCCGGGTGCCCCAAGAGTCTGCCCCGTGGAGGCAGCACGACTCAGCGCTCAGCTCTCAGTACACCTTGCCAATGACCACGCTAATACAGCCAAAACCAGATGGGGTTCTTTGTTTGTGTTCGGTTTAGCACAGTAACAGGAGGAGTCAGGCTAAAACTTAAACAGTTACTATTTATTTGACAAGAAAAGCTTAACTCTTATGGTTACAAGGCTATTGTGTCACTTCTTTGGTCACAAGCAGCTAGCATGTAACAAAGTAATTTAGTTCATAGATCTATTATTAAATGTACACAAAAGCAAAACACATAGCAGGTATAATTCTCACACCTGTGTTACCCGACTTTGGCGTGGCCAGCATCTGTCACTCAATCCCTCGGGAAGAAGAAGTATGAGGAGGGTGTCCCCTGGGACCTCAGGAGGCAAAGACCTTCCTGACCGGCAGGTTTAGGTGATTGGAGCTCAATTACAGTGGGCTGCTGGACCCTTCTTTATACCCCTTGGGTCACGTACACTCTTCCTTATCTTAAAGATGCCAATTGTGTTAGATTGTCTTGTGACGCTAGTTCTCACAGAGGAGTTACAGAGACTTAATTCACACCTGTGAGGTGGAGATAATTTCAGCATTCTTTTCTTATGGGTGTGAGATTCCTCTCCTGGGACGATGTGTAGGCATATCAATCACTGGTACTAGCCACAGGCAGCCTGAGGCCCTGGTTGTCTGCTAGCCCGTTTGTCTTTTGTTGTTTGGTTTCTGTCCGTCGTTCAGGGTCATGATGAGGCAGCACATCTGTGCGTCCTGAAGCATTAACTACTCTCTCTCTCTGTTGCGATCCAAGAAGGTGGAGGGGAAGGAGTTTTTGTCTGGCTATACCCAGACATATTCTGTGTTTGTTCTCCCTTCCATAGGTGTACAACCTACTTCCCATCCAAGAGTTATATGGTTACATCTTCAATGGTCTGAACCTGGAAGATGACACCAAAGATCCATGCGTCCCAGCTAACAACATTTTTTACAAAGGCTTGTATTACACACCTGCATCCACCGACTTCAGTCCAGATGTCTATCAGTATTTCAAGGCAAGCATGCTGGAATTTCTTTAAATCAGCCCACAGTGAACAGTCACGCGGTTTGTAGTGGAAGAAGAAAGCAGGGAAGGGGATGGAGATGAAACACAGGTCCCCTTCCTCGTTTTCTCACTTGCAAATCATGAAACCAGCAGGCACCTTTTGTAAGATGTACAACCTATTCTGCTGGCATGTCCACATGCACTTTATTGGCAAAGAAAGGGGTTTGTGTGCTGAAGTAGAGGTGGTCAGAAACTTCAGGATGAAACTGGTCAGAAAATGGCAGTTTATAAAACTTTTTAGTGGAAAGGGCTGGTTTTGACAAAACTGTTGTTGGGATGGTTTCTTATATCCTGGGGGGGAAGTTCTGGTGAAAAATAGACAGAGAGGCCCACCTTAGAGTAGCCAGTAACTCAGTGATTACAGCCCTCATCTGTAGCATGGAAAATGTGATTTGAAATCCATGTTCTGCCTGTTTCAGTGGAGAATCTGGAAGCTAGGTCTGCATTCACCCACTGAGTGTTCTGACACAGGGGCTCTAGACCCACCCTGAAGTTTAAATCCCTGAATTTCATTTTGATGTCTTCTTAAAGTGCATGTGTAGCCTCAGATTGAACTCAACTGCAACAGATCTCATGCCACTGCCTGGTTTGCCTGTGAAATGGGGAGTTTGTTTATAAACAGGGACAAAGAGTAATTTAGATAAAAGGCTAGTCATTATATTCACTGAAGGGTTGCTAGATGATCATGAAAACACTCAAAAGACAGAAAGCCCAAAGATAGGAATAAATTCTGAGACTGGAGAGATGTATAGCTCAGCAGGGTGAGCATTGACTTGCTAAACCCAGGGTTGTGAGCTCAGCCCTTGAGGGAACCATTTCAGGATCTGGGGCAAATAAATTAAAAAAAAAAAAAAAGGGGGAGCTTGAGTCTGCCAAGAAGGCAGGGGACTGGACTTGATGACCACCTGAGGTCCCTTCCAGCTCTATGAGATATGTATCTCCATGTGATGTGTAAGTAAATAATGGTGTGTTCTGGGGTTTGTACTAAAACCAGGGCTGTTCAGTTCATACATCAATGATCTGGGAAAAGCACTACACAGGGAGGTGTCAAAACTTACAGAGGATACAAAGGTACTCAAAACTGTGAGGTCCAAAGCTGACCTCAGAGAGCTACAAAGGAATCCCAGAAAACCAGGTGATTGGGAAACACAATGGCAGGTGGAATTCAGTGTTGATAAGTGCAAAGAAATTCATATGGCAAAATATAATCCCAATGTAATGGGTTCCAAAATGATGGATCTAAATTAACTGTTACCATTCAAGAAAGAGATCTTGGAATCACTGTTGATACATCCCTGAAAACATCTGCTCAATGTGCTGTGACACTCAAACAAGGCTACAGAATATTGTGAATCATTAGGAATGATTATTATTCTCTTATTAGGACAATAAGAGAAAAAATATCATGCTGCCTCTTCATACATTTATAGTATGCCCACATCTTAAATATTGCATGCAGATCTGGTTTACACCCCATCTAAAAAGATATATTGGATATGGAGAAGGTATAGAGAAGGCAACAGAAATGATTAGGTATAAGGAACAGCTGCCATATTAGGAGAGATTAAAAGGCCTGGGACTTTTACAGTCCTAATTACATACTTTCTGTTATCTGACCATCTGCTTGAACTGGGTTGCAAAAGAGGTGATAAGGGAGGGATATATTAGAGGGCTATAAAATCACAAATGGTGTGGAAAAATGAATAAGGAAATGTTATTTACTCCTTCACACAAAACAATGCAATCCAATGATATTGAAGGGCAACAGGTTTAAAACAAACCAAAGAAATTATTTCTCCATAGTCAACCTATTGGTCCAGAGAGGTCAACAAAATCTATTGGGACATGGAGAAAATGACCTATGTGGAGAGGCTGAGGAATCTGGGTTTATTTAGTTTTCAGAACAGAAGAAAGAGGGACCATTTGATAGCAGCCTTCAGCTTCCTGAAAGGGGGCTTTAAAGAGGATGGAGAGAGGCCGTACTCAGTAGTGAGGGATGGCAGAACAGGAAACAATGTTCTCAAGTTACAGTGCAAGAGATCTAGGTTGGATATTAGGAAAAACTATTTCACCAGGAGGGTGGTGAAGCACTGGAATGCGTTACCTAGAGAGGTGGTGGAATCTCCATCCCGAGAGGTTTTAATTCCTGGATTGACAAAGCCCTGGCTGGGATGATTTAGTTAGGGTTGGTCCTGCTTTGGGCAGGGGCCTGGACTCGATGGTCTCCTGAGTTCTCTTGCAGCCCTAGGATTCTATGATTCTAACCTGCCCTGGCTTTGGTAGAGGATGGTATGCAGGCCAAAACTATAAAGGGATTCCAAGAAGAACTAAATAAGTTCAAGGAGGCTATTAGCTAGGACGGGCAGGGACAGTGAATCCAGCCTCTGTTTTCACGAAGCTGCAACTGGATGACAGCGAATGGTTCACTTGATTGACTCTTGTGTTAATTCCTTCTAACATATCTGCCATTGGCCAGTGCTGGAAGACAGAATATTGGGCAAGATGAACTATTAGTCAGACCCAGAAAGGCTGTTCTTATGTTCTTCTATAGAAGCCAAGTGTATCTGGCCCCTGCTGTAACTCACTAAACTCCACTGCTTTCCCAGAGCTGTGACAGAACCCAGGAGTCCTGAAAGATTCTCTCTCTGCACAGAGTTAGTAACAAAGTAAGACTGTATATTAAAATTTTAAGCCTAAGCAGTGTCCTTTGAGTGACCTGCCACACGATGTCAGAACATGTTAGCATTAGAGCTGAGTAGATCAAATGTTTATTCAAGTTTCTTTTATATAGGAATTAGATGCAGAGCTAATTGCTGAGTTATCTGGGAAAAACTACAGTTTCTAAGTGCCTTAATAGCCCCTAGAAAGAGGTGATGTTTGTGTGGGGGGAGGGGGAGAAGCAGACTGGGTCAGATTTGCTTCTTGGTTTGTACTGCACATGCTCAGTAATACTGCTGAAGCCACTGTCCTCACTCCATCCACACCTTCACTTCGCCCACCCTGCTATTGCAATGTGCCCCCTCTACCAAAATCTGAATGGCATCCCTTTTCTAACCTCCTTGCTACAGACCAGTTAGAGGAAAAGTGTCTCCTGTTGAAGCTGTTTCCCTTTGTATAAGTGATTAAATACTCATTACACCAGAGAGAGAGAAATTAACTCTGACCGAGAGCACTGACTCAGTCCAATGTTTCCCACGTCCCAGGTGAAGACACTAGCACTAGAGATGATGGGGACTCCAAATAGAGCTCTCTTTGGGTTTTATGGAGCCTTTGAGGGCAGGGGATAGGGCCAGAGATAACCCTGCACTGTGGTACAGCTTTATTTCCTGCTGTCATATATCGGGCCTTCCCTTCTATCATTTGGGCCTCATAACATGAGGGCCATTCTGCAATACCAGAGGGGTGGGACTAGATTATTCAATTTCTTTTTGAGCTGTAAATGCTGTGATTCTATGGCTGAAAGGTAATGTTGAGATCTCCCACGGGAAGTGGTAGAAATCCAATTGCACTTCCAAATATACAACAGGGAACAGTCCTGTCCTGGCCCTCAGGTAAAGGGCTGGATGGAACATAATCCATCTGTAGATGCTGAAGTCAGACCCCTTCACAGCTCCATTAACATAGTTTCTGAGTGTATAAGCAGGTGATGCTGTCATATATTAGAGATTCAGCAACCAGTTTGGTTCTTGTGTGTTTGCAGTGCATGCTCTGTGTGGATTCCTCTGACACATTCTGCATTTCTCACATGCATGAAGCTCCCATGGACAGAAAATGTCATAGACACAGAAGGCAGAGGATAGAGAAGCTGGTCGTAGGATGGGAAGGGAGGAAATGGTTCTGCTAATAAGAGCCGGGAGTTTACATGGCCACTGTTCACTTCCGGTATTACCCACTCTCTTGTAATGAGAAGGCTGTGGATGGGGGAGGATAGCAGAGTGGCACAAAGCTGAACTACAGAACAGAGGTGGTTGATGTGCTTTTTGTTTTGATTTCGAAGGAGATCGGCATGAAAGCATTTACCAATTCTCAGCTCCGGCAGCCTGTCGTGTGCGGAAGTGTCAGACCAACCCCTGATATCCTTGGCCGTCCCATCCTTGGTGGAAGTTCAGCTATTGCCAAATTGTCAGGTAATAGTGCGTATTGGGGGGGAGGGGGGGATTTTTTCCTGCCTGGATCTGTGAAATGGGGAACATTTGTGGGGCGAAGGAACATTGTTTGGAGTGCACATATGAGCCCATGTGCATGTTAGCATTCACAAATACACACTTCTTCATCTGAAGTCCCAATCCAATGTGGAAAGAAAGGGCATGTTGTTTCAGTTGTTTCAGAATACCAATGGAAGCCTGTCACCTCTAAGCCACTGCTTCTCATCCAGGCTGAAAGCAGGCGGCATACATGCTTTGGGGAAACAGCTACCTGTTGGTTCCAGTCTGAGCAGTTCGTACTGGGAGGCAGCATGTCATTGGGCTCAGAGCACAGAGCTGTGAGTTAGGAAATCTGGTGTCACCTGACCAGGTGCAATCTACACCAATGAGACATTGGTCTGCCCTGTAAATCTGGTTGCCTAAAAGCGCTCTTTTTTCTTGTGATTCCCTATCTGAGCACTCTGTGTTAAGAGTCAGAAAATGCTGCACCGGGTGTCTGTGTGTTTTGCAAATCTGATTCAGCAGCTAAGACTTCAGCAGCTTGGTTGTCATACTACAGACACATGCTGATATCCCCCAGCTTTGGTTACTCCTAACCAAGTGACCTCAGCACATCCCCAGTCCTGAATTTCCCCAAAACCATGTACCCTGAAGTGTCCAGCCCTCTGTTGGACCACTCAGATACAAGAAGGTTCATTTTCTTCTTTAAAGAGACAGTACTAGGAGCTTGCCACATTGTCTAGAATTAACAGTTACTTCAGTTCAGACATGACAGGAGGCTGGGTTAAATTAAAACAAGTTTATTAATAATTGTACATAGGTTAAGAGTTGTGAAGTGAAAAACATAAAGGTAGATATCATCTTTGTTTAAGATGATTTCGCTCACCAACTACTCTTAGTCCAGCTTAGCTGACTGTCTTTCAGTCGGGACCTTCCATAGAAGGATGAGGCTTTTTCTAAACAGCTAACAAAATCACTCAAACCACAGTTTTGGTGGTGGTGGGAATTTCAGCTATCCAGCTATATTTTGAGAAACTAACACAGTGAGGCACATATTATCCAGTAAGTTCTTGGACAGCATTGAAGACAAGTTTTTTTTATTTCAGAAGGTGGAAAAGGGTATTGGGGAGAAGCAGTTCTAGCTTTGGTTTTAACAAATAGGGAGGAACTGGCTGAGAATTTGAATGTGGAAGGCAGCTTGGGAGAAAGTGACCATGAAATCATAGAGTTCATGATTCTAAGGAATGGTGAAAGGGAGAACAGCAAATCAGAAACAATGGATTTCAGGAAGACAGAATTTGGTAAACTCATAGAAATGGTAGATATGTAAGGTATCATGGGAAGCAAGACTAAGGCTGCGTCTACACGTGCACGCTACTTCGAAGTAGCGGCAGTAACTTCGAAATAGCGCCCGTCACGTCTACACGTGTTGGGCGCTATTTCGAAGTTGAAATCGACGTTAGGCGGCGAGACGTCGAAGTCGCTAACCCCATGAGCGGATGGGAATAGCGCCCTACTTCGACGTTCAACGTCGAAGTAGGGACAGTGTAGACGATCCGCGTCCCGCAACATCGAAATAGCGGGGTCCTCCATGGCGGCCATCAGCTGGGGGGTTGAGAGATACTCTCTCTCCAGCCCTTGCGGGGCTCTGTGGTCACCGTGGGCAGCAGCCCTTAGCCCAGGGCTTCTGGCTGCTGCTGCTGCAGCTGGGGGTCCGTGCTGCATATACAGGGTCTGCAACTAGTTGTTGGCTCTGTGTATCTTGCACTGTTTAATGAAAGTGTGTCTGGGAGGGGCCCTTTAAGGGAGCGACTTGCTGTTGAGTCCGCCCCGTGACCCTGTCTGCAGCTGTGCCTGGCTCCCTTATTTCGATGTGTGCTACTTTGGCGTGTAGACGTTCCCTCGCTGTGCCTATTTCGATGTTGGGCTGAGCAACGTCGAAGTTGAACATCGACGTTGCCAGCCCTGGAGGACGTGTAGACGTTATTCGTCGAAATAGACTATTTCGATGTTGCAACATCGAAATAAGCTATTTCGAAGTTGGGTGCACGTGTAGACGTAGCCTAAGGGTGCATCTACAGTAGCCAGATACTTCGAAGTAGCTGGCATAATGTTGAAATCATATCACGTCTACACTTGCCGTGAGCTATTTCGATGTTGAAATCGATATTAGGTGGCAAGATGTCGAAATTGCTATTCCTATCTGAAGATGGGAATAGCGCCCTACTTCGACATTCAATGTCAAAGTAGGGTGTGTGTAGATGATCCACGTCCCACTACGTCGAAATAGCGGGGTCCTCCATGGCGGCCATCAGCTGAGAAGTTGAGAGACTCTGTGGGGCTCTGTGGTCTCCACATGCAGCAGCCCTTAGCCCAGGGCTTCTGGCTGCTGCTGCTGGTGCTACTGCTGCTACTGCAGCTGGGGGTCCATGATGTGTGCACGGGGTCTGCAACCTGTTGTCGGCTCTGTGGATCTCATGCTGTGAAGGCTGAGTGTGTCTGAGAGGGCCCCTTTAAGGGAGTGACTTGGGGCTTTGCTGGCCCCTTATTTTGATGGGGAGCACTTGTGTGTGTGGACGCTCCGCATTTCCTTCTGGGGTGGCTCCTTTCGACATTCTCTGTTGCTACTTCGATGTTGAACGTAGATGGCACCAGCCCTGGAGGATGTGTAGACAATACACATCGAAGTAGCCTATTTCGATGTTCTTATGTCAAAATAGGTTACTTTGACGTAGTGTGCTAGTGTAGATGTAGCCTAAGAGGAAAAACAACTGAAGAGAACTGAAAGTTTTTCAAAGGGACATTATTAAGGGCCCAAGAGCAAACTATACCATTGTGCAGGAAAGGAAGAAAGTATGGTAAAAGACCACCTTGACTCAGCCAGAAGATCTCAAAATAAAAAAGGAGTCACATAAAAAGTGGAAATTAGAACAAATTACAAAGGATGAATATAAGCAAACAATATGTGTATATAGGGACAAGATTAGAAAGGCAAAGGCACAAAATGAGCTCAAAGTAGAATCATAGAATCCTAGGGCTGGAAGGGACCCCAGGAGGGCAGTCAGTCTAGCTCCTTGCCTAAAGCTAGAGAAATAAAGAGTCTCAGGAAGACATTCTATAAATATATTTGAAGTAAGAGGAGGACCAAGGACAGGGTCAATGATAAGCCCACTGCTCAGTGAGATGGAAGAAATAATATCAGGAAACTTGGAAATGACAGAGATGCTTAATGACTTCTTTTTTTCAGTCTTCACCAAGAAGTCTGATGAAGAAATACCTAACATGGTGAAAGCTAGTGTGAAGAGAGTAGGTTTAGAAGATAAAATAAAAAAAAGGAAAGCAAGTTAAAAATGTCTTTAAAAAGTTAAATATCTGCAAGTCACCAGGGCCTGATAAAATGCATCCTAGAATACTCAAGGACCTGATAGAGGAGATATCTGAGCCTTTAGTTATCATTTTTGAAAAGTCCTGGAAGTCAAGAGAGATTCCACAAGATGTAAAAGGACAAATATATGCTTTGTCTACACTACATGATAAAGTCAATTTTAAGGCATTTAGCTCAATTTTACAATGTCACTGTCTTCACTGTAAATACCATTAGGTTGATTTTAGGGAGCGCTAAGGCTGATATTATAACACCGTGTAAAGTGACTCGGCATATACTCAAATTCAAATTTAAAAGTTTGAATTAAGGTAAGTGTGGAAATGCCATGTCTTTAAATTGACTTTATTAGCCTCCAGAGGTGTCCTGTATGTATCCCACAATGCCCCACGGTCATCTGCTCTGGCCACTTCCATCTCCACTGCTCTCCAGGTGCTCTCAGGTGGTAAGTAACAGGAAGCCTATGAATTTGAATTCATCACCACCAAACCTGGAAAATTTAAGGGGTGTCCAGAAGCCTGAATTTCTTTCAGCCATCACATCAGTAACCACACCATTGTATCACATTGGTAGCCATTGGCAGCTATCACATCAGTAGCCATCTCTTCCCATTGTGAGATCTGAGGCTTATAATTTGAGTTCTCAAGGTCACAAGAGAGCTCCAGCATGGGCCCATAAAGAGATGATGGATCTCCTGGCTGTTTGGAGAGATGAATCAGTGGTGGGTAGCGTTTGAGACTCCAAGCAAAATGCGGACATTTCTGAAAAGATTTCGTGTGGGCTGATCACCAGAGGTTACTCCTGAATTGCTCAGCAATCCTGGATGAAGGTGAAAAAACTCTGGAAGGCTTATCACAAAGTCTTGGAAGCCAACAGGTGATCAGGGTCATCTCTAAAGATGTGCTGGTATTATGAACAGCTGGATGCGATTCTTGGGAGGGATCTGACCACGTTGCCCGTTCTTAATTTGGACTCTTCAGGAAGCCCTTTTCCGGAGTCTAGGGTGAGGTGAGAGGATCTGAGCCCTGAGAGGGGCCAGGAGGAAGAGAGCAATGGAGAGAAGGATGGGGCAACCAGCAGGGGCCCAAGGAAACTGTTCCCAACAGCCCGCAGTTCTTTGCCCTCAGCCTCAAGACAGTCCCCTTTATACCAGTTCCCAGAATATTGGGGCCCAGCTGTTCTGATGAGTATTTTTTTTTTAGAATGGTACAAGCGGGTTGCAGCTAGGTCTAGGCATAGATTTTCTATATTTCTCAGAAGAGCATGTTAATATTTCAGGAGATAGAGTGCTTATCCTTTCTGGAAATCTCCAGGAAGGCCTCATCTAGGTACTCTTATGTTTTTTCCATGAGTTTTTTGGGCAGGCCTGACTTATTGTGGTTTCCATGATAGCACACATTGCCATGCCAGGCAACCAGATAATGATCTGGTATCATGGTGCCACACAGCATTTTGGCAAACTTTCCAGGCTTGTGCTCATACAGGATGAACATCTCTTCTTTTTCACTCTGTTATTCTTTGGAGGGTGATGTCTTCTTCGGCAAGCTAAAGAAGCATGGGAATTTGGATTAGACTTCTTTGCAATGCTCCCTTTTACATTTCCCATGACCACATTACCACACCACATGGCTTGCGGGTGCTCTGTCTTCTCCCAACTGCATGGCTGGCAGGCTCTTCTGGTCTTCTCCCCTCCTGCCACACTGCTAGCTTGATCAGGAGCCACCAAGAAACATATTTCCCTCGCTGTGCAGTTGGAAAACTTTCCCTCTGCCTTTCTTTGCACTTTACATGGATCCCTCCCCACCCAGCCAACCACGTGGCTGGAATCAAACCCTTCCCCCTAGTTATGCAGTTGCTGGGCTCTGCCGACCCAGCTCCCCAACACCGGCATAGGATTGCAGAGGATTACGAAAGTTCTGCACCCACTGCTGGTCATCTCAGGACTCCAAAATGATATGGTTCCACCAATGTGTGCTGGTTTCATGAGTCCAAAACCACTGCTCCAGGGCAGCCAGTACTTCTAAGTTCCTTTTCTGCAGTTGAGCAATTTCCTCTCCAACATCTTCATTGTCATCCTCAACCATCATTTCAGCCCACTGCCTTCATTGTCGAAAGATAAACTGTGCAACATTCTGTGAAGTTGCCTTAATGGCCTGTGCAATGACTTGAAGCATTTGAGGATCTGTGTTTGTGCTAGGACTGTGCTGCAGGTTAGTGTGTACTCTGAATTTTAGGAGAGTGATTTGCATTCTGGGATAGTGACCTCAAAAACCTATAAGCAATTACATCAATTTTTACCCTCACAATCCAGTGATACAAAACCCCAAGAATGCAACAGGGCTAAGGAACTGTGCGATAGGTATCTACAATGCATTGCTCATGCAGTCAAACTTGGATAAGACAATGGAGATGAAGTAAGTCGACATGGAGAAATGGTGAGTCAACTTTCCAGAATATTTGCGGACAATCGATTTAGAGTTTATAAGATCGAGGTTAAAAAAGTCAAATTTATTAAAAATTGATTTTATTTCACTGTGTAGACATAACTATAGTGCACATCTATAAAAACAGAAATAAGAACAGCCCAGAAAAGTACAGACCAGTCAGTTTAACTTCTGTGCAGGGAAAGATAATGGAGCAAGTAATTAAGGAATTCATCTGCAAACACTGGGGAAAATAACGTGATAGGGAAGAGCCTGCATGGATTTGAAAGGAGAAATCATGCCAGACCAATGTCCCCTCCACCCCCAATAAATGCATTATTTTTATGACAGCCATGGTCTGATTTCTTGGTTCACATGTGTAGTGGGGTGGGGTGCACAAAACATTGCAGGGAGTCTGTCAGCGGTACCTGGGCTGGGGTGGAGAGGGTGGATAGCACAGCTGCCCACTGCTGTGCAAAGGTCCACAGAGGACTTACGGCAAAGGGACCCTGGCAGGGGTGGGACAAGTTAGAAAGACATCTGTCAAGGATGGTCTAGATGGTGCTTGGTCCTGCAGTGAGAGCAGGGGACTGGACTCAATTATGTTTCAAGGCACCTTCCAGTTCTAGCGTTCTATGATTCTGTGATTCTAGAATAGAAGTATGAAGTGCTGGATTCTTTTGTCCTATGTGTGAGTCTGTTTCTGTTCCTTATTCCCAAAGAACTGTCTCTAGTCTCAAAATCAGAAGGTTTCCTGAGTATTCAGTCTCCTGCGTTTCTCTGAGATGTTGGGGACACGATAATCTACTGTCTCTCAAATTCAGGCTCAAGACAACCCTTGCTGGTTTGCTTGATAGTTTTGTTCATGGCTAATATGTAAATCAAAGAAAACACACAATTCTTACTCTAGGACAGACCTGGTTATCACCTTTACTTAGACTAGGCTGTATTCTTATATATCGTCTAGTCATGTTTTACAGAATCTTTTTGTAACTTTACATATAAGGTTAACACATGCGATTTCCAAGGTTATCAACATGTGCCATTGCTTTTCAAATAATTTCTCATATTGTAAGGCTTACAAGTTATATTTTGAATAAACATTGTTGCATTAATGTAGGGGATGTGAATTCAGGGCACTTCCAGTCACACCTGGCCTTTAGAATCATAGAATCTTAAAATCCAAGGGAAGGAAGGGAACTCAGGAGGTCATCAAATCCAGCTCCCTGCCTAAAGAAGGATAAACCCAAACTAAATCGTCCCAGCCAGCACTTTGTCAAGTAGGGACTTATGAACCTCTGGAGATGGAGATTCCACTACCACTCTAGGTAAAGCACCCCAGTGCTTTACCACTCTCCTGGTGATATAGGTTTTCCTAATATCCAACTTACACCTCCTCCTCTGCAACTTCAGACCATTGATCCTTGTTGTGCCATTCATCACTACTGAGAACAATCTCTTTCGAGCCCCTCTTCAGGAAGTTGAAGGCTGCTATCAAGTTGCTCCTCACTCTTCTCTTCTGCAAATTAAATAAGCCCAGATCCCTCAGCATCTCTTCATAGGTCAGGTGCTCCAGTCCCTTAATCATTTTTGTTGACTTCCACTGGATCTGCTCAAATCCATCCACATCCTTTCTTGTACTGGGGCACCCAGAACTGGACACAATATGCTAGATGTGGCCTCACCAGTGCTGAATACAGAGGAATAATAACTTTTCTAGATCTGCTGGAAAAGCTCCCCCAATGCACCCCAATATGCCATTACCCTTCTTGGCTACAAGAACACACTGTTGACTCATATCCAGCCTCTTACACACTGTCATCCCCAGGTCCTTTTCTGCTGTACTGCTACTTAGCCAGTCCATTCTGAGCCTGTAGCAACACTTGGGATTCTTCCTTCCCAAGTGCAGGACTCTGCACTTGTCCTTGTTAAACCTCATCAGATTTCTTTTGGCCCAATCCTCCAATTTATCTACGTCACTCTGTATCCTATCTCTATCCTCCAACATGTCTACCTGTCTCCCTAGCTTAGTGTTATCTGCAAATTTGCTTAGGGTGCAATCCATCTCCTTATCCAGGTCATTAATAACGATGTTGAACTATACCGATCCTAGAACTGATCCTTGTGGCACTCCACTTGAAACCTAGCTCAGCCATTGAATCCCTGGGTAACCTGGGCAAACAGCCTCCTTTGTGCCTGTCATTCTGGATTTGCAAAACCTACTTCATGGGAGTGTTGTAGGACTGTTTAATTTTTGCACAAAGAAGATCTGTGGTCCTCAGATAGAAGGGTCTACATACATACAGAGACTTGCCAGAGCTGTCTGAAGATCGCTAAAGCTGGTTGGTAGTTTTTCAATGAACCATTTGTGAAACATACTCAGAATCAACAGATCTCATAACTTGAACACTTGAAAACAATGCTGAAATCAAAAGTTTTGCAATTGTCAAAATGTTTCATTTAATCATTTTAAAATAAAATACAAGCTGGCTACATCTACACTAGAGGGTTCTTTTGAAAAAGCCAGGTCATTTTCAAAAAAAACCTGTGGAGCAGCTACACACAAAAGCCGTGTCTACACGTGCACGCTACTTCAAAGTAGCGGCACTAACTTCGAAATAGCGCCCGTCACGGCTACACGTGTTGGGCACTATTTTGATGTTAACATCGATGTTAGGCGGTGAGACGTCGAAGCCGCTAACCCCATGAGGGGATGGGAATAGCGCCCTACTTCAACGTTCAATGTCGAAGTAGGGACCGTGTAGACGATCCGCGTCCCACAACATCGAAATAGCGGGGTCTGCCATGGTGGCCATCAGCTGAGGGGTTGAGAGACGCTGTCTCTCCAGCCCCTGCAGGGCTCTATGGTCACCGTGTGCACAGCCCTTAGCCCAGGGCTTCTGGCTGCTGCTGCTGCAGCTGGGGATCCATGCTGCATGCACAGGGTCTGCAACCAGTTGTCAGCTCTGTGGATCTTGTGGTGTTTAGTGCAACTGTGTCTGGGAGGGGCCCTTTAAGGGAGCGACTTGCTGTTGAGTCCGCCCTGTGACCCTGTCTGCAGCTGTGCCTGGCACCCTTATTTCGATGTGTGCTACTTTGGCGTGTAGACGTTCCCTCGCAGCGCCTATTTCGATGTGGTGCTGCTCAATGTCAATGTTGAACGTCGATGTTGCCAGCCCTGGAGGACATGTAGACGTTATTCATCGAAATAGCCTATTTCGATGTCGCTACATTGAAATAAGCTACTTCGATGTAGGCTTCACGTGTAGATGTAGCTAAAATGTGTTCTTTCAAAATTAAATTGAAAGAATGTGGCTCTATTTCCGGCAGCCCTCTTCCTCTCCCAGATGCGTACCTTTTTCAAAAGAATTAAAAAAAAAAAAAGAAAAAGCATGTAGATGCTCCAGATCCTTCTTTTTGACACACAGGGCTTCCACTTCACCAGGCAGCCCTGTTTGCTGAGCTTCTGGTTGGCCATTCTGTCAAAAGAGTGGCCAGACTGCCCAGCCATTCTCTCAACAAAGTGGACTGCTCTTTTGATACGCTTACTGTGTGTGGTTGCAGTCTTTTAAAAGACCTTTCTTTGGAAGAGAACTTCAGGAAGAAATTATTTTGAAGGACCACTGTGGTGTAGCCTCGCCCCTGTTTCCCATTTGAAACTACTTGGTTTTGCGAAATTTAAGGAGAGTATACTGGAAAAGAATAAACCAGACTAAAAGGTCAAAATAGAAATAAGATGTTCTGCAATTATTGAAATTAATTATTTCAGTCGGTCCCGATCTTTTTTTTTCAGCCCTCGAATATTTTTGAGATTTCAATTTTTTATTCCATTTTGAGGTGGCCTTTGTCCTGGCCTTTGAACATGATTTTACCTAGTTCTTAGGGATAAGTATGGTATGATTTAGTAGGTGAAAATTTTATTCTTTGTCCTTAATAAAAAAAAATGCATAAAAAATTGGTCTTTTGAAAATATTTGAGGAATGGCAAAATTGTGTCCTGCCCATCTCTAACCCAGTTTAGCATAACCACTAGTCTGTATGAAGTGAGCTGATGGAGCTTAGTTCAGTTCTGGGTCATACAGGTGGTCATATGCAAAAGGTCTCACCACAACTGGAACTCAACAGATGATGAAGATTGAATTCTCTGCTTTGCCTAGAGATTTTCTGTCTTGAACACGCTGGAAACACATTGGTATGGAGTGGGGACAGTGACTTGCCTCCCATTGGCCTTGCTTTGCCAGACTGGGAATAAACACTGTGATATCAGTTTGACTGACAGAGTATATGCATGGCCACTCTGCCTTTGTACCTTTGCTAAGTGTACGGGGTTTAACCAAGCTCCCTATTCTCTCCCAACAGAGACTGTCTCTCCAGAAGATTCTCAAGACAGATCAGTGATTCATAGTGTTCGGACTTTCTTCCCTACCACATGGATTTGGACTGATGTTTTAGTAAAGTGAGTTGTACTTATTCTATCTCCCCATCTTCTTTTTAATACCCCACCATTGCCTTGAAAGGCACCAGGAAGGGCATGGAATCCTTCCTATAGCCATTTGACTTTTTCTTTTCTTTTCCCCTCCCCTTCTGCATCCCTCTATGGTGAGATTGTTCAAAGCTATCAGTCCATGTTCCCAACTAATGTACTCAGGAGGGCAGGCTCCACTGTTGAGAGGAAGGAATGTCATGTGTTTAAGGCTCTGGAGTAGGAGAATCCTATGTCCTCTTTCATATTCTAAGTTGTTACCTCAGGCACATGGCATGAGAATTTTCTAAGGGCATCTCTTCAGATAATTTGAGTGATGAGTTTTGGGCACTCAGATAATAAGGGGAATTCTCTGAGCAGAACATAGGCAGTGCTCACTCTGATGATTCTTTAAAAATCTGTTGTCTTTACTTTGTGCCACATACTGTTTTGCCCCATTTCCTCTAGTGCCACTGGTCAGGCCAACACCGTATTCACCATCCCTGACTCCATCACCAAATGGAAAGCCAGTGCCTTCTGTCTGGAGAAGCAGGCTGGATTTGGAATCTCTGAAACCATCTCCCTTACAGCCTTCCAGTCTTTCTTTGTTGATCTGGCCATGCCCTATTCCATCATCCATAGGGAAGTCGTCCTCCTTAGAGCCAACATCTTCAGCTACCGGAATGAATGCATCAGGGTATGTCCTTTCATCCCCAGTCTGATTATATGTGTTTCCCCAACCTGGATGATACCACATCCTTTCCAGGATTCTTGCCTGCAAGACTAAACAAGCAGCAACAAGACAAGTTTGTTAAGACCTATCTTTATAATGTCAAATCATTCTGGTTCCACCAATCCTTCTGAGCCACTGAAAAGCAGAGACAATGCTTGCTGAATTTTGTCCTGGTTGTGGGATACAAGCAAGCCTTCTTGGCTGAAGAGACCAGGAATGTGGGTGTACATACGGTAACTCCTCGCTTAATGTTGCAGTTCCTGAAAATTGTTACTTTAAGTTAACTGATGTTAAGTGAATCTGATTTCCCCATCAGTATTAATGAAATTGGGGAGGGGGTTAGGTTTCAGGGAAATATTTTTCAGCAGACAAAAAGATTATGTTTGTGTGTGTATGTGTGTATATGTGTGTGTGTGTAAATGTAAACAATTTAATACTGTACACAGCAATGATGTTTGTGAAGCTTGGTGGAGGTTGTGGAGTCAGAGGATTGAATATTTCCAAGATAATGTCTTGTTACTAAATGGTGAACTAGCACGTGGCTGGGCCCTCAAAGGTTAACACATTGCTGTTAATGTAGACTCAGGAGGTCATCGAGTCCAGCCCCCTGCCTAAAACAGGATCAACCCCAACTAAATCATCCCAGCCAAGACTTTGTCAAGCCAGGACTTCAAAATCTCTATGGATGGAGATTCCACCACCTCACCAGAAAATGTATTCCAGAGCTTCATAGAGTCACAGAATCATAGGGCTGGAAGGGACCTCAGGAGGTCATCTAGTCCAGTCCCCTGCTTCAAGCAGGATCAGCCCCCACTAAGTCATCCCAGCCAAACCCTTGTCAAGCTGGGACTTAAAAACCTCAAGGGATGAATAATCCACCACTTCTCTAGGCAACATATTCCAATGCTTCACCGCCCTCCTGGTGAAGCAGTTTTTCCTAATATCCAACCTACACCTCTCCCTCTTCAACTTCAGACCATTAGTCCTTGTTCTGCCCTCTGACACTACTGAGAACAGTTTCTAACCCTCCTCTTTAGAGCTTCCCTTCAGGAAGTTGAAGGCTGCTTTTAAATCACCCCTAAGACTTCTCTTCTGTAAACTAAACAAGCCCAAATCCCTTAGCCTATCCTCACAGGTCTTGTGTTCTAGCCCCTTAATTATTTTTGTTACTCTCTGCTGAACCTGCTCCAGGACATCCACATCCTTTTTACATTGGGGGGCCCAAAACTGGACACAGTGTTCCAGATGTGGCCCCACCTGTGCCGAAGAGAGGGGAACAAGCACTCCTCTAGATCTGCTCAAAATGCTCCTCCTAATGCACCCTAGTATGCCGTTAGCCTTCTTGGCTGCAAGGGCGCATTCTTTACTCATTTCCAGCCTTCCATCCACCATGAGACAATGGATTTCAGGAAGGCGGATTTTGGTAAACTCAGAGAGCTGGTAGGTAGGGTCCCATGGGAAGCTAGACTGAGGGGAAAAACAACAGAGGAGAGTTGGCAGTTTTTCAAAGGGACATTATTAAGGGCCCAAACGCAAGCTATTCCACTGCATAGGAAAGAAAGAAAATATGGCAAAAGACCGCCTTGGCTTAACCAGGAGATCTTGCATGCTCTCAAAATAAAAAAGGAATCATATAAAAAATGGAAACTAGGACAAATTACAAAGGATGAATATAGGGGAACAACACAGGAATGCAAGGGCAAGATTAGAAAGGCAAAGGCGCAAAATGAGCTCAAATTAGGTATGGGCATAAAGGGAAACAAGAATACTTTTTATAGATACATTAAAAGGAAGAGAAAGACCAAAGACAGGGTAGGCCCATTGCTCAGTGAGGAAGGAGAAACAGTAACTGGAAACTTGGAAATGGCAGAGATGCTAAATGACTTCTTTGTTTCGGTCCTCACTGGGAAGTCTGAAGAAGGAATGCCTAACATAGTGAATGCTAGTGGGAAAGGGGAACGCTTAGAGATAAAATAAAAAAAGAGCAAGTTAAAAATCACTTAGGAAAGTTAGATGTTTGCAAGTCACCAGGGACTGATGAAATGCATCCTAGAATACTCAAGGAGCTGATGGAGGAGGTATCTGAGCCATTAGCTATCATCTTTGGAAAATCATGGGAGACAGCAGAGATTCCAGAAGACTGGAAAAAGGCAAATATAGTGCCCATCTATAAAAAGAGGAATAAGTACAATGCAGGAAACTACAGACCAGTCAGTTTAACTTCTGTGCCAGGAAAGATAATGGAACAAGTAATTAAGGAAATCATCTGCAAACACTTCGAAGGTGGTAAGCTGATAGGGAACAACCAGCATGGATTTGCAAAGAACAAATCATGTCATAGCAATCTGATAGATTTCTTTGATAGGATAACGAGCCTTGTGGACAAGGGAGAAGCGGTGGATGTGGTATACCTAGACTTTAGTAAGGCATTTGATATGGTCTCGCATGATAATCTTATCAGTAAATTAGGCAAATACAACTTAGATGGGGCTACTATAAGGTGAGTGCAAAACTGGCTGGATAACCTTACTCAGAGAGTAGTTATTAATATTTCTCAATCCTGCTGGAAAGGTATAACAAGTGGGGTTCCACAGGGGTCTGTATTGGAACCGGTTCTGTTCAATATCTTCATCAACGATTTAGATATTGACATAGACAGTACGCTTATTAAGTTTGCAGATGATACCAAGGTAGGAGGGGTTGCTACTGCTTTGGAGGACAGGGTCAAATTTCAAAATGATCTGGATACATTGGAGAAATGGTCTGAGATAAACAGGATGAAGCTTAATAAGGGCAAATGCAAAGTGCTCCACTTGGGAAGGAACAATCAGTTTCACACATACAGAATGGGAAAGGACTACCTAGGAAGAGTACAGCAGAAAGGGATCTAGGGGTTATAGTGGATCACAAGTTAAATATGAGTCAACAGAGTGATGCTGTTGCAAAAAAAGCAAACGTGATTCTGGGATGCATTAACAGATGTGTTGTGAACAAGACAGGAGAGGTCATTCTTCCGCTGTACTCTGCGCTGGTTAGGCCTCAGTTGGAGTATTGTGTCCAGTTCTGGTGCCACATTTCAAGAAAGATGTGGAGAAATTGGAAAGGGTCCAGAAAAGAGCGATAAGAATGATCAAAGGTCTAGAGAACGTGACCTGTGAAGAAAGGCTGAAAGAATTAGGCTTGTTTAGTTTGGAAAACAGAAGATTAAGGGGGGCCATGATAGTGGTTTTCAGGTATCTACAAGGGTGTCATAAAAAGGAGGGAGAAAACTTGTTCTTCTTGGCCTCTGAGGATACAAGAAGCAATGGGCTTAAACTGCAGCAAGGGATGTTTAGGTTGGACATTAGGAAAAAATTCCTAACTGCCAGGGTGGTCAAACACTGGAATAAATTGCCTAGGGAGGCTGTGAAATCTCCATCTCTGGAGATATTTAAGAACAGGTTAGATAAATGTCTATCAGGGATGGTCTAGACAGTACTTGGTCCTGCCATGAGGACAGGGGGCTGGACTCGATGACCTCTCAAGGTCCCTTCCAGTCCTAGCATTCTATGATTCTATGATAACCACTAGGTCCCTTTCCATCATATTGCTACTGAGCCAGTCGGTCCTCAGCATATGACAATGCTTGGGGTTCTTCCACCCCAGGTGCAGGACTCTACACTTCTCCTAGTTGAACTGCATCAGATTTCTTTTGGCACAGTCCTCCAATTTATCCAGGTCACTCTGGATTCTCTCTCAACCCTCCCACGTATTTAACTCACCCTAGTTTTGTGTCCCCTGCAAACTTGCTGAGGGTGCAATCCAGTCCCTCATCCAGGTCATTAATAAAGATGTTGAGCAACACCAGCCCCAGAACCGAGCCTTGTGGCACTCCACTTGAAACTGACCGCCATCCAGATATTGAACCATTGACCACCACCTCTTGGGCCCGACCATCAAGACAGCTTTCTATCCATCTTATAGTCCAAGGATCCAATCCATATTGCCTTAACTTCTGGACAAGAATGTTCTGGGAGACAGTATCAAAAGCTTTGCTGAAGTCAAGGTATATCACATCCACTGACTTCCCCATATCCGCTTCACCACTCTCCTAGGCTATGTCTACACTTGCCCCCTTCTTTGAAAGCAGCATGGTAATCAGGCTGATGGGAAATTTACTAATGAAGTGCTGCGATGCATATGCAGCACTTCATTAGGCTAATTCTCCCCCGCGGCAACTTTGAAGCGTCAAACTTCGAAGTGCCAGCATGCTGTGTAGCTTCAGGCAGAGGGCTGAACTCGATGACCTCCTGAGGTTCCCTCAAGCCCTAGGTGGTCTAATAGATAAGTAATGTAACAATGAAATAACATTAACTGTGACACGATTAAGAGAGGAGTTACCATAGCTTCATTCATGGTTTAGTATTCTTCACAACTTTGTTTTATTGACGGTATCTTGACAAAACACAGCACTTTCTCCGGCAGCATTCTGCCTCAAAGCTTTGAGGCATAACGCTGCTGTTGACAGATTGTGTTGACCAAAAAGCTGCATGGATGCTCTGGGAGGCCTTCTCTCGACAGACAGGGCACCCAGGACAATGGGCAGCCCTGTCTGCTGTGCTTCCAGATGCCTGTTTTGTCACAAGAGCAGTGACTTCTGTTGACAGAGCGCTGTAGTGTAACCTGAGCCCTTCTGAAGGATGAGGCAAATAGCCTGCACTTCTTGCATGCCAGTCAGCAGCATGAGGCAGAGCTTTCTGCTCTTGAAGACAGGAGGCATAAGAGTCATGTTCGAATGTGTTGTTTCCAGCTAACCACTGGGGGATTCTAAGTACCTCACTACGCTCCTGCCCAAACATTTCCAATAACAGAGGGTTGCAGCCACACTCCCCAGTAGGATGCACACAAGCCAAAGGGGACATTTGAACAATACTTGTGCCTTCTTTGCATTGTGCTTGATTTTTCTCCTTTTTCAAAATGCTTGATTTTAATATTAAATCATGAGATCTCAATTTATCCTCTTTTTGGTGGAGGTCTCCTAGTATAACTGCAGAACTACAGCAGAGCTTTCATAACCCTTCCTTAAAGAGGTGTGTTTAAATCTTTCACAAAGAAGAAGACTTTTCTCCTACCTGTTTTTCAAGTATCTGAGTTAAATAGATGATACCAAATAAAAGTTTGACTAAAATTTCCTTCTCCTCTCCACGTCTTGTGATGTCACAACCCCTTTCCAATTTTCTGAGCAGTCCTGTAACAAAACCCAGAAATCTAGAAAATCATTTAGAAAAATATTTGGAAGAAAAGGTAACAACCCTTGGTGGCCTTCAATATATCCCATAAAGCAGCAAAAAAGAGCCCAGGCAATGTTTTCCTATGCAGGTCACCTTGTGTTTGGAGTGAGTGCATGGGTGCTGGTGAGAATATTAAGTTACCTAATGCAATGGTATATTTCATGTCCCTATGGATAGCTACCAGCGACAGGCAGAAGGTAGCTCTGTTAAAATCTCTTCTGAAGAGTGGTCCATCCAATACCACACCATCTCCTGTCCCACTACTGCCCCATAGTTTTGGCACTGCATGTCCACTGGAGACAGGCAGAAGGGAATTCCTGTGTCTGATGCAATGTGTACCACAGCAGCATTTCTCTCTTGCTCTCAGGTTGGTATTTTGTTGGCCACTTCCCAGGATTATGAGGCTCAGCTCCTCTCTCCACAGACAGACGATGAATGTGTGTGCGCCAGTGAAAGGAAAACCTATGTCTGGAATATTATCCCCAAAAAACTTGGTAAGTTTCTGTCCCATGACTAATGCTAGTTTATTCACTTGTCACCAGAAGCCAAAATGTAATGAGTCCATCTCAGCCCACAGAACTTGGATCTACATTGCCCCAAGCTAATTTGCTTGGGAGTTGCTCTGTATAGAGAACTGCTTTGCTCTGGCCCTTTCCATTTACAGAGCTCTGAATTTCATCATCTTATGGCTGTTCATTCATGGTAACATTTTTTCTTTGTATGGGATGCTCTTCCAGGTGATGTGACATTCAATGTTACTGCTGAGACCAAGCAGAGTGCTGGCAGGTGTGGGAACACAACATCTGGGAGTCTGGAGATAGGGTGGAAGGACACCCTGATCAGAACCCTCTTGGTTGAGGTACAGTGAAAAACTCTTTGTTTGAACAACTTTCCCTCCAGTGAAGAGTTCAGCAAGTATCTGTGAAAGCAGGTCAGAGTAGTTCAGGTGCCCTAAAGCACACCAGGTTTGCATCCAAAGTCAGCCAGCTGGGATAGGAATAGCGATTACTGTGGGAGTGATACCATTGCCATCCAGAGTGGTCAGTAAATGTGATGGTCAGTGTGTGCAAGCCAGCCCACCCTGAAACTCCTCCCTCCTTCTAACTGCAGTGCTGGAGAATTGGTCTTGCTTGTTGTGTTTGCCAGCCTGGGGTCAGACTGGATATGTTGACTCAGTAGGACAGGACTGCTTCCCCATGAGCAAAGTATTGTTGCATGGATTTACTGCATTTGCATACTGCACTTTGGTAGAGTTGAGACTAGAACCAGCATATATCTGGTCCCCAGGAAGCAGATACACCAGCTGAGTTCCTATAACCTCCCTCATGCTTACCAGAGTTCTGCTTGGTATTTCGTAGTCACAGATTGCATTACTCTATCTAACTAGCAAGCAACAACGTTTACAGGGCACACAGCAACATGTCCAAGCCCTAGTCCTGCACCTATTACAGGTATCTGCTGGCTGGCAGGAACGTTACCTTCCTGTATGTCATCTTGAACTGGGAGATTCAGGGACTGCAGTCTGGAAGGGGAAATAAAGAGAGGGGAGGACTGAAGCAGGTGGAAGGAAATTGCAGTAAGTTTCCAGCCCGCTTTGTGTAACAGAGGAAGGAGAATAGGAAAATTCAACAAACACAGAATCATTTGGCTAGAGCTCCCCTGAAGTAACAGCTATACCCAACTCTAGTGTCTGATTACTTGATATTGCAGTTATGGGGTTAGCATGGTTATACCTTATTGTCGTTGAACTGGTTTCTTCTGTAACGTTCATTCTGCTGTGCTGTCTGTGTTTCCTCTCTCCCCACATCACAAACCAGCCTGAAGGCATCAAAAGGTCGGTGACCCAGAGCAACCTCATCTGCACGCAAAGTAAGGACATCTCTCCAAATTCTGTACATGTTGACTGCAACCAAAGATCTTTCCCTCAGCACTATTTAATATTAAGTCCCTGAGCCAGCCCCTGTCACTGAAGCACAACACAGGTGACTGTAGAGCTGGTATCTAGCTGTGTGAGGCAGGATAGTCTGGGTGTTAGGGTGTTAGTCTGGTGCTTGGACAATTAGTATTTAATTCTCTGCTGAGCCACTAAATTACTATGTGACCTTGAGCATCACACTTAGGATCTACACTGCACACTTAACCCAGGCTCTGTCTCAAGTGTGAGTCCAAGTCCCGGCATCCAAGCCAGTGTGGTTTGGTTCAGTGAGCACTCATGACCTGGCTTCTAGAGCCCAGCTTGGGGTAAGTAAGAGCCTGTGTCCTGGTGTGACTTAGATCCCTGACCTGCCATTTTGCAGCATGGATACAGGTCAGGCTGCAGACCCCAGTCAGAAGGTCAGAGCAGTGACCTAGGGATGGGTTAGCACAGCTCTGAGACCTGGTTCTGCCATTTGTAACCCCTGGTTTCCAACTAAAACAAGCTTCCAGATCACAGGCCCTTGTTCTCATGGGAGACTTTTGGAGAATGTTGGGGATAACGTCCTGGTGCAAGTGCTGAAGGAACCACCAAGGGCCATGCACAGCTTGACCTGCTGCTCACAAACAGGGAAGAATTAGTGGGCAAAATAGAAGTGGGTGGCAACCTGGGTAGCAGTGATCATGAGATGGTAGATTTCAGGATCCTGACAAAAGGTAGAAACGTGAGCAGTAAAATACAGTCCCTTGGTTTTGCAAGAGCAGATTTCGTCCACCTGAGGGAACTGGTGGGCAGGACCCCCTGAGAAGCTAGTATGAAGGGGAAAGGAGTTCCGGAGAGCTGGCAGTATTTTAAATAAGTCTTATTGAAGGCACAGAAACAAATCACCCCAATGCACAGAAAGAAAAGCAAATTTACTAAGCAACCAGCTTAGCTTACCAGGGAAATACTTGATCAGCTTAAACTCAAAAGCGATGTGTATAAGAAGTGGAAACTTGGATAGATGACTAAGAAGGAGTATAAATATAGGTCTGGAGAGTGCTGGGGAGTAATCAGGAAGGCAAAATCACAATTGGAACTGCAGCTGGCAAAGAAAGTAAAGGGCAACAAGAAGGGTTTCTACAGGCAGGTTAACAATAAGGGGGTTATCAGGGAGGGTATAGGGCTGTTACTAGATGAGGGAGGTGAGTCGGTGATAGATCATATGGGAAAAGGTGAAGTACTCAATGCTTTCTTTGCGTCAGTCTTCACAGACAAAGTCAGCTCCCAGACTACAGCACTAGGCAATGCAGTATGGGAAAGAAGTAAACAGCACTCGGTGGGGAAAAACAGATTCAGAGCTATTTGGAAAAGCTAGACATACACAAATATATGAGTCCGGATTTAATGCATTCAACGGTACTGAGGGAATTGGCAGAGGTCATTGCAAAGCCTTTGGCCATTATCTTTGAAAACTCGTGGAGATTGGGGGAGGTCCCAGATGGCTGGAAAAAGACAAATGTAGTGGCCAACTTTAAAAAGGGAAAGTATGATCCAGGGAACTATAGAATGGTCAACCTTACCTCAGTCCACAGAAAAATCGTGGAGGGAATCCTCAAGGAATCCATTTTGGAGCACTTAAAAGAGGAGAAAGTGATCAAGAGTAGTCAACATGGATTCACCAGGGGCAAGTCATGCCTCATGAATTTGATTAGCTTCAATGATGAGGTAACTGGCTCTGTGCTCATGGAGAAGTCAATGGATGTGATATACCTTGACTTTAGCAAAGCTTTTGATACAGTCTCCCACAACATTCTTGCCCTTACGTTAAGGAAGTGTGGATTGCATAAATGTACTTTGAGGCTGGCTAGATGGTCAGGCCCAAAGGGTAGTGATCAATGTGTCAATGTCTGGTTGGTGGTAGGTTTCAAGTGGTGCGCCGCAAGGATCAGTTCTAGGGCTGATATTGTTCAACATCTTTATTAATTACCCAGATGTACTCATGGATTGCACCCTCAGCAAATTTGCAGATGACAATAAGCTAGGGGGACAGGTAGATACATTGGAAGGTAGAGATAGGGTCCAGAGTGACCTAGTGAAATTGGAGGACTGGGCCAAAAGAAATCTGATGAGGTTCAACAAGGACAAGTGCACAGCCCTGCACCTGGAACAGAAGAATCCCAAGCATTGTTACAGGCTGGGGACCAACTGGTTTAGTAGCAGTGCAGCAAAAAAGAAGGTGGGGACTCGAGTGGATGAGAGGTTGGATATGAGTCAACAGTGTGCCCTTGTAGCCAGGAAGGCTAATAGCATATTGGGTGCATTAGGAGGAACATTGCCAGTAGATCTAAGAAAGTTATTATTCCCCTTTATTCAGCACTGTTGAGGCCACATCTGGAGTATTGTGTCCAGTTCCGAGGCCCCCAGTATAGAAAGGATGTGGATGCATTGGAGCTGGTCCAGTAGAGGGTAATGAAAATGATTACGGGGCTGGAGCACATGGCCTATGAAGAGAGGCTGAGGGATCTAAGCTTATTTAGCTTGCAGAAAAGAAGAGTGAGGGGAAATTTGATAGCAGCCTTCAGCTTCCTGAAGGGGAGTTCTAAAGAGGGTGTTCTCAGTAGTTACAGATGGCAGAACAACAAGCAGTGGTCTGAAGTTACAGAGGAGGAGGTGTAGGTTGGATATTAGGTAAAACTTTTTCACCAGGAGGGTGGTGAAGCTCTGGAATGCGTTATCTATCAAGGTGGCGGAATCGCCATCCCTAGAGGTGTCTACATCTGGGCTTGACAAGGTTCTGGCTGGGATGACTTAGTTGGGGTCGATCCTGCTGGAAGCAGGGGGCTGCACTAAATGACCTCCTGAGGTCCCTTCCAGCCCTAGGATTCTATGATTCTGTGAACATAGGATGGATGTTCAAGCACAGTGCCACTGACCCAGATTTAGTCTGCAGTGTGGACAGATCCTTAGTGTCTCCATGCCTCTGTTCCTTAATGGCCTAATAGCACTTGACATTAGTATCGGGGCCATATCTCTTTCTAAGGTACATAGTTCACTGTAGCATTTCAAAAATGTCCTGGACACCCTGCAGGCCTCTTCAGTTAATGTCTTCCCCTCAGTGTTTAATTTTTCAGTTTCCCTTTCCTAGTGAGGAAGAAAAATAGGGCTGCGAGCGGACAGACAGGACACAGGGAAGCCTTGGAATGGATTTTGCCATGAAGAGTGGTCAGTAGTCAAGCTACTGGAAAACCATTCTGTAATTGAGGGAGCAAAATGAGGACTCTGACCATCACCAACCCCCAACTCTAGTGTCTAGATGAAGAGTTTCCTTTGACTTGGGTTCCTGGCTGCCACCGGTACCATCACAGCTCGTGGGCACTAGCCTCACATAGTTACAGTGACTTCTGTGGACTGTGGTAACTTACATCAACCGAGGATTGCCCCATTTTGTCTCACTTTAACTGCATTCATTTTTCATTGTTCCCTTCTTCCCTTGCTATTGATATGCTGGTCCCCCATGTGGGTGTCTTACAAGGCTCATTCATTTTATTTTTTTTTTACAAAAAGTGGTTAGCTGCTAAATCGAAGACCTATATAAATTATCACTATAAATCCTATATTTCCCCAACAGATGCTGTAGTCGTTGAACCAGTATCTCTGAAACTACCTGCAAACCTGGTAGAAGGATCAGCCAGAGCCTTTTGCACTGTGATTGGTAAATCTATTAAGTTTTGTACTGAAATTCTTGCATCTCAGGATAAGCAAACTACTCAGCGCCAAGGTTTATTCCTACTTCTTTTAGACTCACCATCCAGCATTTCAGCACTAGAAGACGCCTTCACCAGAAAGGAGAAGTCCAGGTTCTGAATGTTGGTCATACACCTTTACACCTTTCTTTTGGTACAGAGGATTTCAGCTATGGGTAAACTGCTGCTGTAACTCAAAATAACTTGTGCAATTTGCACAACACGAATTGCATAAGGTATTTCAAGTTACCTTATTCTGAGCTCAATGTCATCTAAATGACACTGAAGTTCCAAATAAGGGGCTATTTTAGGTTTCAACTGCCCCTCTCATGACGAGGGGTAGCAGAAGTGGAACACTGCACTCAAAATAATGATGCTATTTCCAGCACAGAGTTTATCCCTGGAGCTGCTATTTCAGGATACATTTAATAGCAGTAATAGTCTAACTGTATCCTTATTGTCGCTTGTTTGTGTTGACTCAGTTCTTTGCCACTCATAACTAATGTGCCCATCCCAAACTTATGCCAATAAAACATTTGCATCCCTACCATTCTCCGTAGCAAGCTATATTACTCATACATAATAAAGTCATAACTGAGCTATGCCAGTCCCCCCAAAATCATACTGATACATTCCTAATGCTATTTCACACCATCATATAAAAACAAGCAGTCCTGTAGCACCTTAAAGACTACCAATTTTATTTCTTAGGGCATGAGCTTTTGTGGGTAAGAGCCACTTCATCAGATTCTGGAGCAAAAATGAAAAAAACAACCCACAGAAGATATATACTCTGTGTGTGTGTGTGTGTGAGTGAGTGTGTACACATACACACACACACACACCAAGAGGGATGGAAGAGAGAAAAGAAAGAAAAAGAAGGAAAGGAAGAATAAAGAAAATAAAAAAGTGTGCAGGGTGTCACCTATCATTACTAGGACTTCTGGAAAGAGTAAATTAAGTGAGATGGGTAACATTCTTCTCCACCTCATGCCTTTCTTGTGGCAATTTCAGGTTGCATCTGACAAAGTGGGTCTTTCCCATGAATGCTTGTGCTCCAAAGTATCTGTTAGTCTATAAGGTGCCACAGGACCTCTCTTTGTTGTTGTGGCAATTACGGCAATTTCTTATATGTAAAGGTAACACTGGGAAAATATTTGATGCATTTCAGCTCTATCTTAATGCAATTTAACAGCTGGAAATAAAGAGGAAATGATAAGAGCATATGACCACCCATTATTTACAAGCTAGGGTGCAGATACCAGAGTTTGGAGAAGTCTGTTCTTAAGTGCCTATTTCTAGCCCTGTCAGGATGGAAGTCCTTACACCTGTCACTGGTTAAAGTCTTTTTGGCTCAGGCTTTACTGACAAGTGTAACTTTTCTGGTAATGAGTTTTTTTGTTCCTTTTTTAAAAATAACAAAATCAGCTACTTGGCACTTCACTAGTGTTTGACACTTTCAAGATATCTGTGCTGCAGATTAGATGGCAAAGTGCCGATGCGGCAGCCAAATGAGCATGATGTGAGAGGATGTCTTGTTTGGGGTTTTTTGGCACTCATCTATGTCAGAACAGAACAGATCTGTTCTCCTGTGCTCAGGACTCATGGATTATTGATGGAATAGCAAAGCTATGGGAGAATCTCTGCAACCTGGGGCTGATTCTAGCACCTCAGCCAGGGACTTGAGGGCCTTTGCCTAGTGTACTGATGTTATTGTTCTGCAGCAGATAGATTCTGATGCAGGCTCTGTATGGAACTCACTCTCTGGGTCTCCCATTTCCAGGTGATATCATGGGCATAGCCATGCATAACCTACAGCAGCTCCTCCAGATGCCCTTTGGCTGTGGGGAGCAAAACATGGCCCTGCTTGCCCCCAACCTCTATGTCCTGGACTATCTGAATAATACGGGGCAGCTGACCAAGGAGATGGAATCCAAGGGCATTGGACACTTAGTCAGTGGTGAGGAGCCTCTCCTTAACTTTTGACATCTTCTTGCCTCCATTGATATCATATGCTACAAAGTTACTGTGGTAGTGCCACATTTTTAAGTTAGCTAAGCATATTGAACCACATAGATGCCTTGTGATACCCTGCTGCCCTGCTTGCTACTGCAGAATAATTAGTAGTTCTGCTTGAAATGTTCCTTTCTTCATCCTGCAGTTTCAGTCCCCTCCACAACCACCACTCACCTCAGGGCTTTTCTTACTGCCCTTTCCTTTCCAAAAGGCTGTTTTTTGTTGTCAGCCCCTAACATACTCCTCTTGCTCCTTTCCTGCGGGCTTTAATGCCAAGGCAAGGTTCTTCTGTTTCTCTCAGTCCCTGAGGCTCAGGCTAAGAGACTTCAGTGTCCCCATCTGACCCCTCTAATTGCGGTTCTGGATTTATTTGATGGCAAATTAAATGGGATTTTGTTGGTTTTAATCAGGAAACATCTCCTCTTCCTTCTTGTATGTTCAGGGTACCAGAAGCAGCTATCATACAAACACCCAGATGGATCCTACAGTATCTTTGGGACCAGAGATAAAGAAGGAAACACATGGTGAGAGCTGGGAAGATGGCTGAGGACTGGGCTGGTGATAAGTCCATGATCTGCAGATGAAAAACACTTTTACTAAATAAATTAAACACACACATAAAGGACATGGACTAGACGCAGCTCTGGGAACATGGACACAGCTCTAAAAACAGCGACACACACTATCAGTGACGCTAAGGGAGAATTCTTTTAGTTGCTGTTGATAGCAGGTTCCTTCTTTTTTTTTTTCCTCTGTAGATGCACCCACTCAAGGCAACATGGCCATACATATGAACACAAAGCCAGAATTTTATAGACAGAAAAGAAACAGTTCAATCCAATTGTGTGTTGCTCATTCCCGACTTGTTCTGTGTGTAGAGCAGAAGGAGCTGTGTTGAGTTTTGCTTCTTCAGACTCCTAGTGACCTCTTGCTTGTGTTTGTTGTGCAGGCTTACCGCCTTTGTATACCTGGTATTTGCGGGACTCAGACGCTACATCTATATTGACGAAAAAGTCCAGTCCCAAACTTTTATCTGGCTCTCAAGCAAACAGAAGTCAAATGGCTGCTTCCAAAGTGTTGGAAAACTCTTCAACAATGCCTTGAAGGTGACATATTTCTGCTCCTTGCCAAACTTCCTCTCTTGCCCTGGAGAAAGCATCATCTTACTGCTGCCAAATGCTCTCCTTAATCCCAAATTCCTTTCCTTCCAGTCATTACAGAAGTGTGAAGTTAAGGAAGCTTTTTTCATGCTTTTTTCTCTCCCACACCCTTTTAGGCTAGCGGGGCCCCCTAATAGCGGTAGCTAGCAATGCTCCCTGTAAGATGAGTGTGTGGGCCTGGGAGACATTCATGTGCTGCCCAGCTGATTAGCAGGGAGCCCACAGCCACCCACGGCTGGCAGCGTGTCCTTCTATTGGTGGTGCACATCCACACATGCCTTAATGCATATAACAAAATTTATTCTGCCCATGGATGTTAAAAATAGGGGGACCCCTGGTTGCTGGTCTTGTCCTTCTTCCACAGCTGTCCAGGCTCTGTATTGTAAAGAAGAATGTGGCCAGCAGTAAGAGTGGTAAATTCTATGGCCCCATGGTGCCCTGGCACCAGGAATATTCCTGGCCCAGGCCCAGCCTCCACCAAAGTTTGGGGCCAGGTTTATCCCCAATGTGTTCCTCAGCTCTACCTGCCACCCTGTGTGCTTCCCACCGTACATCTTCCAGCCCCATCTGCTGCCCCCACCAACAATTTACAATGCCCTGGAAGCCCCTGCCACCACCACTGGCAGCAGCTTCCTGCTGGTCACCCCACCCTGCCACTGGCATGTCCCTGGTGGGAGTGGGGCAGTGCACTGCCTTGGGAGCTCCTGGGAGCAGTGCTTTCAGACACCCCTGCCACAGGCTGCAGAATGAAGTGCCTGCAGCAGGGCAGAGCAGGGCGACCAGGAGGAAGCCCCTCTAGGTCCACTGTGCTGTCAAAAGTGGCAGTGGGGGCTCCCAGACTGTTTTAAATCACCCAGGGACAGCTGGTGGGAATGGGAATGTCAGATGCATGGAGAGAGAAGCACATGGGGCAACAGGAAGGCAGCAGACTTCTGCCCTCCCCACCCCCACCAGAAGCTGCTGCATGAGGGAAGGCCCCTGTTAAGCATAGTAACCCATATTCCCCCCATGCACCCCAATCCTTTCAGAGCCTACATCCTCGCTCCCTGCCCTGTCCCCCAGTCCCACACTACCTCCAGCCCACAAACTCCCTCCCAGAGCCTAACCCCAACACCACCTCATGCACTCCCACCTTCTGTCCCAGGCCACAGCCTGCACCCAGGACCCAGACTTACCCAGAACCTGCACCCCCACTCCTAAAACCCACATTCTCTCCCAGAGCCTGGACCCAAGGCCCCTCCTGCACCCAGACTCTCCCCCAGAACCTCACCCCTCACCTGTCTGGCATCCCAACTCCCTCTGAGAGCCTTCATCCCCTCTGCCTCACCCCACTGCCCCTGGCCCCAGCCCAGTGCTGTACCCAGCACCGGGGCAATGTGCAGGGGCAAGAGGGGGTGCAGGAACTCCCAGACACCACACATGAGTAGAGCAAGGGACCATCCAACAGCAGGCAGAGCCAGAGTCCTTGGGCATCCGGAGGGACTAGCTGGAGGACCTGGCGCCCACAGCAGAGGTTCTGACCTCCACTCACTGGCAGGGAAAGTGGAGCAAGGTGGCTCCAGCCTGCTCTGCTTTCCTGGCTTGCTGCCCGGGGCAGACATGGGACCAGCCCTGCACTCACTGGTGGGAAGCAGAGTGATATGACCAGAGGAGCAGAGTGAGCTGCAGCTGTATTGCTCTGCTTCCCCCAGCACAGCTGGTCTCTGCAGGGGAGGGAGGGGCTGGACCCACACTGTTGGTGCTGACCCTGGCCCCACTAATCTCCCAGGCTGCATCACTCAGGGGAGGGGCTGGGAAAAAAGGTGGCGTGGGAGCAGAGCAAGGATAGGAAAGAGGAGCAGAAGGATGGGGCTGCGGTGGGGAGATAAGGAGCCTGGGTCAAAGAGGGGTTGTCTTGGACTTTCTCCATGTTGGAGAAACAGTCACATGGGTGGTAGCCCTCCATACTCCCTCACACCAGTCATCCCTACCCTGCACGCAAACTCCCTTCCAGGGCTTTAGGCAAGAGGGGGGAGGAGGGACTTTGGGAGGGAAAAAGGGGTGTGGTGTCTGGGCATGCTGGGCACCACCAAAATTTCTGCGAACCCGCTACTCCTGGAAGCAGCTTGAAAGAAAGGAGCAGAGCCAGTCTGATGTGCCCAGCAAACACTTGTGTGATCAGCTTGAGAGCTCCAACCCTGACTTTCTATCCAGTCTAACAGAGTAATAACACAATTCGGGAATCACTTTGGTGTCGTTGGTCAGTGAAACAGTTCAAGGGGAGGAGTAGGTGATCCTCTTCTTCCCCACTCCTTCCCTGCCCCCCCACCCCCATCCCCATCCCCACCCCCACCCCCTGGACTGACTACTTGATGAGTTTTGGCATGTGTTTTATTCAGGGAGGAGTTGATGACGAGCTTTCACTCACAGCCTATGTCACCAC
Organism: Carettochelys insculpta; assembly: GCF_033958435.1. Lineage (NCBI taxonomy): Eukaryota > Metazoa > Chordata > Testudines > Carettochelyidae > Carettochelys > Carettochelys insculpta. The sequence goes on along the minus strand of NC_134137.1, from coordinate 234,363,499 downwards.
GGCTCTGCTTGAGGCTGGACACCCCAGCTCGGTAAGGTTTCCTTCACTATGGTGGTCCTTCTGTAATTGGTCTCCATCAATTGGCTTGGCCCCGGAATCTGTTACCAATCGCCTAGGTGCTGGAAGTGATGACCCCTCATGGACACATCTGCATGGAATGCGTATGCAGTCAGCGCTGCTAATAATGACAAGGGGCTATGGATTGCCCCCAGGTTTCAATCTGAAATTCCACTGCAAACAGTGGGCACTGCCTGAGTGGATCTAGTGCAGCGTACGGCTCGGCATAACTTCTGATTATATGAAATGTTAGACATGCCTGCAGACTCATCAGGCACTTGTGATTGTATTATTATCACAGCCACAAACAGGCCTATGGAACATCCAGATGGGCCTGTTCACTCTTGTATCTCTGATTATGTGCAGAGCTGGAGTAAGCCCCAGTTCTGATGAAGGAATGCTACCACCAGTTAAACATGAAACAGCCCATCAAGCTGAGGGACAATTTGTGTCTTGTTATACAATGCTTGGTGTAAGGGAGAGAAGAGTTTGGATCTCAGACTCTAACATCACAGACTTACTGGCTTATATTTTCCTACATTTCCTTATCAAGTGTTTTGTTTGTGCCTGAGGGGGTTGTTTCCTCCTGGCCTACATTCTAAAGAAGTGGAGACATGGAGCCAGATTGTGATTTTTAGTGACCTTTCTGTAACTTCATTTACTTTTCTATAAAACCAAGACGACACCATAGACATCAATGAGTTAACACTAGATGCACTTGCTATGTCTACACCACAGCCATCTTTCGACAGAAGTTACAGTCAGATCTCTTCTGACAAAACTTCTGTCAACAGACTGCGGCCAGACTGCAAAGCAGATTGAAAAAGCCGACCGGAAACACAGCAGACAGGGCTGCCCAATGACCCAGAAGCCCTGTCTGTCAACAGAGGGCCCCCTGAGCACCCACACAGCTTTTTTATTGGTAGATTCTGTCGAGAAAAGCGTTTTGCCTCATAAGGGAGAGGCAGAAGACTGTCAGCGAAAGTGCCACATTCTGTCGATTTACTGGTGGCAGAACACATTTTTAGTGTGGATGCTCCATGACTTTTGTTGACAAAACTAGCCTTTTGTCGACTAAATTCTCCAGTGTAGACATAGCTACTGAGAGTGGAATCTGGCCCATACTGTTGAGTTTGTCCATGACGACAGAATATGATGTTGCCAGTGGATGTTTAATAATTAATTGTCAAGCTAAGCAAAGCAGTGGTCTTGGGAGGGTGAGATAAAATGAGCTTTCTTTTAAACTCAATTTTTAACTTCAGTTGTGAAAGCACTCCTGTTGTATGAAGTTTCCATAGTCTGAAAATGCCTGAAAATGCTACCCACACTTTGGACCTACAAGGTTGCTCGTTCGCTACTGTAATAGTGTCCAGAAGAAGTGCTCCTGGAATGTATGGGAACAGAAATATCTGGTTGGTTGAAGATGTATGTCCCCCATGCACACACAGATCGAATTTATTTCTTTATAGCACCCTGTGGTCCGAAATGGCTTATTTTGCCTGGAGGCTGCACCTGAAGAGGAAACCAGGAGAGTTTACACCCAGGCACTCCTAGCTTATATCTTCTGCTTCATTGGCAATGAGGGGAAATGTGACTTTTTCTTGACGGAGCTGGAAAAATCAGCTAAGAAAGTTGGTAAGTGTTACCTACATTTTCTGGGATGTTAACACTGATGGTAGACGGGCATACCTAGATGATACTGCCACCTGAAATTCTAGTGTTCCTGTCTAGAAACCATGATAACTATATCATTTATGGAAATCGTATGATGTCATGAGTTTGACTCATTGGAAATAAATAGGGAGATGGGCAGGCCCATAGGTAGGCCAGTAGAAAAGGAGAAAATGTGAGGATCTGTGGGTTTATTTTAAATACACAACCCAGATTAACCTTCCTCTCTACCTAATGAAAGAGCACTTGACTGTCTTGCCAACCTGCCCCTCTCATGAATCAACAGTGTGCTCTTGTAGCCAAGAAAGCTAATGGCATATTGGGTTGTTTAGGAGGAACATTTCCAGCAGATCTTGAGAAGTTATTATTCCCCTTTATTCGGCATGGGTAAGGACACATCTGGAGTATTACATCCAGTTCTGGGTGTCCCAGTATAGAAAGGATGTGGATGCACTGGAGAGGGTCCAGCAGAAGGCAAGGAAAATGATTATGGGGGGTGGAGTATGTGACCTATGAGGAGAAGCTGAGAGATATGCGTTAAACTAAATAGTTTGCAGAAGAGAAGAGTGATTTCATAGCAGCCTTCAACTTCTGGAAATGGGGTTCCAAAGAGGATGGAGATAGGCTGTTCTCAGGAGTAGCGGGTGGCAGAATAAGAAACAATGGGTCTCAAATTACAGAGGTGGAGGTTGGCTATTAGGAAAAGCTATTTCACCAGAAGGGTGGTGAAGCACTAGAATGTGTTACCTAGAGAAATGGTGGAATCTCCATTCCTAGAGGTTTTTAAGTCCCAGCTTGACAAAGTCCTGGCTGGGATGATTTACTTAGAGCTGATCCTGCTTTAGACAGGGGGCTGGACTTGATGACCTCCTGAGGTCTCTTCCAGCCCTAGGATTCTATGATTTTAACCTCCCAACCTCAATCAAGCCTCTCTAGTGCCTCTCCTCCTACGTAAATAGCCGTATGAAGGTGTCCAGTAATACATATAATTTGTCACCAAACATTTAGTTCCTTTTTGAGACAGGAGGGCCAGAATTGAATACAGTATTCCAGCACACTGCTCTGCATCAACAGTTGTTCATCTATCAATACTTATGGATACTGGGATTAGATTGCAAAGATATCTGTGTGCCACATATAGGGATTATAGTGGACCACAAGCTAAATATGAGTCAACAGTGTGATGCTGTTGCAAAAAAAACAATCATGATTCTGGGATGCATTAACAGGTGTGTTGTGAACAAGACACGAGAAGTCATTCTTCCGCTCTACTTTGCGCTGGTTAGGCCTCAGCTGGAGTATTGTGTCCAGTTCTGGGCACCGCAGTTCAAAAAAGATGTGGAGAAACTGGAGAGGGTCCAGAAAAGAGCGTCAAGAATGATTAAAGGTCTAGAGAATGTGACCTGCGAAGAAAGGCTGAAAGAATTGGGCTTGTTTAGTTTGGAAAAGAGAAGATTGAGGGGAGACATGATAGCGGTTTTCAGGTATTTAAAAGGGAGTCATAAGGAGGAAGTAGAAAACTTGTTCTTCTTGGCTTCTGAGGATAGAACAAAAGGCTACAGGCTTAAACTGCAGCAAGGGAGGTTTAGGTCGGACATTAGGAAAAAGTTCCTAACTGTCAGGGTGGTCAAACACTGGAATAAATTGCCAAGGGCAGTTGTGGAATTTCCATCGCTGGAGATATTTAAGAACAGGTTAGATAGATGTCTATTAGGGATGGTTTAGATAGTACTTGGTCCTGCCATTGGGGCAGGGGGCTGAACTCGATGGCCTCTTGAGGTCCCTTCCAGTCCTAGTGTTCTATGATTCTATGATTTTGGTTATTAGAGATGAGAACTCATCAGGCCTGAGTCTGACCTCCCTTTCACTGGTGCAAATCAAGGGTGGCTGGAAGGAAGGAACTGAGACCAGAACTCTGTCTCTTGCTTTAGGTCTAGCCTTTCCTTTCGATGTATCTGACTGTACTTTTATGTGACTATCCTGTGCACGGAGTGACAACTTGTGGCACACAGACATCTTTCCAATCTAATCCCATTATCCATAAGCATTGATGGATGAACAACTGTTGATGCAGAGCACTGTGCTGGAATACTGTATTCAATTCTGGCCCTCCTGTCTCAAAGAGGAACTAAACTACAGTAGGTTCAAAGATAAAATTGAGTAGAGGAATATGAGGAGTACAACGATTTCCACTGGAAAATAGATTGGGAAAAAAAGAGTATTTAAAACAGAGACAAAAATAAAAGACTGGTATAGAACAGGTAGATTGTGTGCTCTTGTTTTGCCTTTTTTCATAAAACCGAACCAAGGGAATATTCAATTAAATTAAAAGGACGCAAATTAAAAATTGAGAGGAAGAACTCATTGCTACTAGATCCTGTTGAGGCTTAAAACTTACTGGGATTCATAACAAATCAGAAGTGTATATAGACAATGAGAATAGCCACGGTTGGATTACGTATGATTAGAACCCCAAAATTTAAAAGGGATTAAATTATCATATTTTAGGGCGTGAGACAACCCATATTTGAGGAGAGTTAGAAAGAAACTACTTTATATATGGCTTATTCCATAACTGTTCACATTTCCATTTCTTGCACCTTTTTCTGGAGCAGTTGGTACAGGCCATGTATGAGATGGATCACTGGGCAGATATGACAAAGCAGTTCCTCTTGGACACTTTGAAGGTTTTGTATTAAATGCAGCACTTCATTAGTAATCTCCCATCACCCTGATTAACATGCCCCCTTCAAAGTTGGGGGCAGGTGTAGACCCAGTTTTAGAGGTGGTTATGTTCAGCTCAGAGAAGAGAACCCTGAGGTAAGCTACATTAATGGTCTATACAATTGAAACTGGAGTGGAGCAAGTGAATAGGAAAGTGTTCATTACTCCTTCACATTACACAAGAATCAGTCATCTCCCCCACAAAATGATAAGTAGCCAGTTTACAATGAACAAAAGGATGATGTAGTTACACAATACACAATCAACCTGTGGCATTCATTGCCAGGGCATGTTGTGAAGGCCAAAAGTATAACACGGTATGGAAAAGGAGTCGGGGCAGTTCAATGCAAGCTGCTAGCCAAGATAGGCAAGGATCCTCTGCTCTCGGTGTCCCTGAAACTCTGACTATCAGAAGATGGGACTGGACAACTTGGGATGGACCCCTCACTAATTGCCCTGTTTTGTTCATTCTCTCTAAAGCATCTGACACTAGGCACTATAGCGGATAGCAGTTTTCAGGTATCTAAAAGGGTGTCATAAGGAGGAGGGAGAAAACTTGTTCTTCTTGGCCTCTGAGGATAGAACAAGAGGCAATGAGCTTAAACTGCAACAAGGGAGGTTTTGGTTGGACATTAGGAAAAAGTTCCTAACTGTCAGGGTGGTCAAACACTGGAATAAATTCATTGCTGGAGATATTTAAGAACAGGTTAGATAGATGTCTATCAGGGACGGTCTAGACGGTACTTGGTCCTGCCATGAGGACAGGGGGCTGGACTCAATGGCCTCTCGAGGTCCCTTCCAGTCCCAGCGTTCTATGATTCTCTGATTCTATGGTCCTATCAGAAGACAGGATACTGCGCTAGATAGACTATTGAGGTGACCCTGTAAGGCCTTCCTTATGGTCCTATTTGTTCAGCAGAGTTTCTCTGGAGTTGCACCTGTGTAAATATGCACATCTGGCCTTAGAACTGAGAACTAAAGATTCATGTTCCTCACTGGAGTGTGAATCACTATGTTTGTTCTTCACAGCCCTCCCGTCCTGCTAGAGAAAGAAATGCTATGTCTGCACTATACACCGCTGTGGGTGTGTGTAGTGCAGGCACAGCTGCATGCCACAGTGCCGATGAGGCTGTCCCCACACTGCAGTCAGCATGTAGCTACCTGTGTCCGTGAAAGGCTCTGGTGGTGGGGAGGAGTGCACTGCTCCTGCAGCCAGACCCTTGCCTTATAAAGAGGGACAGCGACAGTAACAGGTAGCCAGCAGAGCCTTTTTTTCTTCCCTCTTTTTTTCAGTGGGCAAATAGAAAGCTGTGTAAAGTATTGGGTCCCGACCGACAGCTTTCAGGCCCAGGTGTACTACTTGCCTGAGCAGTGCCTCTCGGCCTACACTGCTATTCATACCTCTCCCAGGAGGGCCATGCACCTGTGTACTCTACATACCGTCCAAAGAAGACATACCCAAAGAGCCCAGCACCGGGTCTTCTGCGTGGCAGCCCAGACTACTAATTGTTAAGCTGCTGTACGGATTCTTCACAACCTTCTTTCTCTTCTCAGATGGCTCAGTCCACTGGGAGCGGGAGGTGAAGCCCCCTGCAGAAAATGTCCCCTCTTTCTATACTCCTGCCCCCTCTGCGGAGATTGAGATGACCTGCTATGTGCTACTGGCAGTGCTACGGAAACCCAACCTATCTTCAAAGGACCTAACATTTGCCTCAGAGTCTGTGCAGTGGGTCATCAAACAGCAGAATTCCTTTGGGGGCTTCACTTCCACTCAGGTATGCTAACGGCCTTCTGTCCTCTGCTCACACAACTCAGCTGAATTAGCTCTTGAGAGAGAGACAGTCGGACTGTGGTGAAGGAGATCCATTGGCCACTTCCTCCCACAGATAGTCCAGGCCCCATTCCAAAATGCAGAGTAACAGTCATGAAATGATGTAGTTACACCATCCACAATCAACCTGTGGCACCCATTGACAGGGTATGTGGTGGAGGCCAAAAGTATACCTGGGTATGAAAAAGGAGTAGGAGCAGTTCAGTGATGGCTGTTAGCCGAGATGGGCAAGGAGGCAACCCTCTACTCTGGTGTCCCTGAAACTCTAACTGCCAGAAGGTAACACCAGATAGTCCCAGGCCCCATTCCAAAATGTGGAGTAACAGCCATGAAGGGATTGCAAGCTATGCCCAGGCCTACCTGCAGGGGAGGCACACAGGGGACGGTGGCCCCGGGGCACAGCAATTCAAAGAAGCCCAGGGCTCCTGGCTGATGCTACTATGAAGGCAGTGGTAGCTGCAGCCCCAGCGGCCTTTGAATTGCTGCTGGAGCATCACCCTGGTCCCGGGGGAGGGACCATGGTCCTGGTAGCACTGAGGGCTGGCTACCCCCAGTCTTAACCCCTTCTGCCCAAGGCCTTACCCTTTTTGGTGGCAGAGGGCCAGGCCATCACCCAAACTTGCTCTGGGGCCCACAGTGGCTGTCGGCCCCACAGTCTGCCCCTCACCGTACCAGCTGGCTAGGGGTTTCATGGTCTGTTCCCCTAGCCTTAACCTCCACATACATAGCGCCAGTGCACTGGAGCTCTTTGCAGAGTGATGGATTCATGTGTGTAAAAGTAATTTCACTTGTGGGGGGAGCAGAACATCAGAGTTGAGCTCTCCTGTGCACATCATCTGGTCCTAAATGTGCCAGGGTGAAAGCCGCAAGGAGGCAACTGAATGGCAATATGTACAGTTAGATCTTCATGTGGGTAGGAGCTCAGAGAATTCCATTCATTCCCGGTTCTCAGCTTTTTATTGATATATGTATGATTTGCCTTCAGGCTCCCATGATGCACTGAAACACCTTGGAGGTGTACTCCAATGCTCTCTGGGACTCCGTTTCCAAGATAAACTAGGATTGGTTTGGACTACAGGTTATCTGCACTTTAATACTTGAGCCTTTCTTTGTAATATGTCAGGCCTAAATGGCATATACTCTTTTTAACCAACTTGCTGCAAAATTAGCACAAGCCTGAGTGGCATCCAAAGAGGATCACAGACACACTCTCTATCCCGCCCCTGCCCATTGTTGGGGTTTGATAATACCTCTTATTTGTAGATGTATTTCTTCCATCATACAAAATGTCTATGCACCAATGAAATGACTTCATAGCCTGTATGCAACCCGTTGCGTTGTATCCAAGTGCAGACCTTATCTAATCAGTGTGAAATGACGGGACCTCTTTTGGAACTGTGTGTTTAACTAGCACAGGCAGTAACCCACCACAGTGTGTCTGTAATTGGCAATTATTCCTTTCCAGGACACAGTTCTTGCTCTTCGAGCACTGGCAGATTACGGTGCAAAGACCTACTCAGAGAATATCCAAAACACAGTTAAAATCAGCTCTAGCAAACCTTTTGAGAAGATCTTTGAGGTGAATAACCAAAACAGGCTACTGTTGCAACAGAGTCCTCTGCCTGATGTCCCAGGGAACTATACCCTGGAAGTGGATGGCAAAGGTTGTGTCTTTGTGCAGGTAAGTGCTCACCCTGCCCTGCAGTATATGGCTACTTTAGCACATAATACAGACCTTCTTCTTTTGTATCCCTTTCTTCTGTCCAGTCTTTCTATCTTTCTCATTCTTTCTTGCTCCTCTTATTTCTTTTCTTAATACTCTTTGGACATATTTATTAATTTCTTTACGTCCTGTTCAAAAAGAAAGAATTGTCCCTGGGTGGTTCTCTCTGTACCACCCATGGTTAGTTTTTCTTGGGTGATGACTAGTAGTTGGACATGTCAGACACAGACATCCTCCTCTTTATATGTAAAACTTGCATTCCATCTACAGTTTGCCTGTCTATGATAGGGCTCTATAGTAGTGCCCATCTTTGTAGTATCCAACTGCTTCCATGTCAAATCAATAGCAATCTTCCATCTGAGGTTAAAAATCTGCCCGGGATATATGAGTTTGAGTGGTTGGATAGGCTGAATTTCAGGGAACTTTTTTTCAGGCATTTGTTTCATCAGTGTTTTCTAGATGAGAAACATCAGCACTGTAGCCGTGTCTACACGTGCACGCTACTTCGAAGTAGTTGCACTAACTTCGAAATAGCGCCCATCACGGCTACACGTGTTGGGCGCTATTTCGATGTTAACATCGACATTAGGCGGTGAGACGTTGAAGCCGCTAACCCCATGAGGGGATAGGAATAGCGCCCTACTTCGACGTTCAACGTCGAAGTAGGGACCGTGTAGTCTTTGCGCGTCCCGCAACTTCGAAATAGCTGGGTCCGCCATGGCGGCCATCAGCTGAGGGGTTTAGAGACGCTCTCTCTCCAGCCCCTGCAGGGCTCTATGGTCACCGTGTGCAGCAGCCCTTAGCCCAGGGCTTCTGGCTGCTGCTGCTGCAGCTGGGGATCCATGCTGCATGCACAGGGTCTGCAACCAGTTGTCAGCTCTGTGGATCTTGTGGTGTTTAGTGCAACTGTGTCTGGGAGGGGCCCTTTAAGGGAGCGGCTTGCTGTTGAGTCTGCCCTGTGACCCTGTCTGCAGCTGTGCCTGGCACCCTTATTTCGATGTGTGCTACTTTGGCATGTAGACGTTCCCTCGCAGCGCCTATTTCGATGTGTTGCTGCGCAACGTCGATGTTGAACATCGACGTTGCCAGCCCTGGAGGATGTGTAGACATTATTCATCAAAATAGCCTATTTCGATGACGCCACATCAAAATAGGCTACTTCAATGTAGGCTTCATGTGTAGACGTAGCCTGTGAGTGTCAATGTTGCTATGATGGAAAGATTGTTGATTTTTCTCAAAGAGGAAAGTTTTGCAGGATTTCCAACAGATGGCCAAGTCTGGATTCACCTGCTCTCCTCTGGCAGTTTAACCCGGGGCCAGTTTCCTTTAATTGACCCTAGCTTTTACATGCTTCACTGAGCTTTTTGATATGAATATCCCTAAAGAAGCCTATGTCTCTGGCAGAAAACATCAGCATTTGGTCCATACTGCAGCTATGGTCTTCAACACAAGAATGGAAGGCACAAGAACTGTGTCCTTTTCCCCAGTTCTGCAAATGACTCACACAGTAACATTGAGCCAATCGCTGCAACAAGGATGATCTGCAGAGAAAGCTGTAGTTAAGCTGTGCAGTATTAAATCATCACTAATCATCAACAGCGACGGGCTCAGCACCTGGAGTTGCCCAGTGCCTGCCTCATTATTTCTTTCCATCTTTCCCTGTCCAGCAGAGAATTAAGCGGGTGGCAAGATTGCCATATGACGCAGCCAGAACAGGAACACAAGCATCATGAAGTCAAAAAGCGAAAGAGTTACTATAGTTTATAATGGCTGACACTGAGAGGCCAAAACTCTGTGCATATCTCTGATATTTCAAACAGCAACAGCCAACAGATTAACCACAGATGTTTATGGTGAGTGGCTACACCTTCGGCTTGTCTACCCTTGTCCCCAGCTTCGAAGGGGGCATGGCAATCAGGGCCACAGGAGATTACTAATGAAGTGCTGTGCTGAATACGCAGCACTTTGTTAGTCTAATTTTCCCCCATGGCAACTTTGAAGCATCAAATTCATGAAGAGTAAAGGGACTTTGAAGTAGCATGCATGCCGGCACTTTGAAGTTTGATGTTTCAAAGTTGCCGCGGGGGATAATTAGCTTAACAAAGTGCTGTGTATTCACAGCAGCACTTCATTAGTGATCTCCTGTGGCCCTGATTACCATGCCCCATTCGAAGTTGGGGGCAAGTGTAGACCCATCTCTTGACTCTTAACCTGTATAGTCATGTTGAAAGGATCCTCCTATACAAACCTCAAACTAATGGTGAACAAACTTTGCAACTCGTATTGCCATCCCCTGACACAATCAAAGAGAGGAAGGATATCGTTGTGATCAATACACTGGTCTCAGAAGATCTGGGTTAATTTCCTGGCTTTGACAAAGCTATCTGTGTGACCTTGAATGAGTCATTTAATTCATAGAATCATAGAATCTTAGGGCTATAAGGGACCTCAAGAGGTTATCTAGTCCAGCCCCCTGCCCAAAGCAGGATCAATCCTAATTAAATCATCTGAGCCAAAATTTAGTCAATCTGGGACTTAAAAACCTCTAGGGATGGAGATTCTACCACCTCTCTAGGCAATGCATTCCAGTGCTCCACCACCATCCCGGTGAAATAGTTTTTTCTAATATCCAACCTACACCTCCCTCTCTGTAACTTGAGACCACTGAGATGCTGCAGTGACATTTGCCAATTCTCTTGGGTGAATTAAATCTGGACCCATCGATTTTTGTATGTCTAGGTTTTCTGAATAGCTCTTAACCTGTTCTTTCCCCACAGAAGGCTGCCCACCTCCTTCCCATACTGCACTGCCTCGTGCCGTTGTCTGGGAGCTGATCTTGTCCATAAAGCCAGAGGCAAAAAAAACATAGAGTACGTTAGCTTTTTCCACATCATCTGTCACCAGGTTACCCCCCTCATCCAGTAAGAGCCACAGACACTCTGTGACCACACACAAAGTTAACATGCCTGTAGAAACCCTTCATATTCCTTGCTAGCTGCAATTCCAATTGTGCTTTCACCTTCCTGATTACTCCTGTGCATTCTTGAGCAATATATTTATACTCTTTAGTCATCCATCCAAGTTTCCACTTCTTATACACCTCCTTTTTGAGTTTAAGCTCACCAAGGATTTATCTAGTAAGCCAAGCTGGTTGCCTACCATATTTGCTTTTCTTACATGCATCAGGAGTGCCTTCAATGACTTTTTAAAAACACTGCCAGTTCTCCTAGACTTCTTTCCCCTTCATATTAGCTTTCCAGGGGATCCTGTCCATGAATTCTCTGAGGGAATCAAAGTCTGCTCCTCTGAAATCCAGGGGAAGTATTTTATGACTCACCTTTCTTCCTTTTGTCAGGATCCTGAAATCTACCGTCCCATGATCACTGCAGCCCAGGATGCCACCCACTTTTACTTCTCCTACAAGTTCCTCCCTGATAACGAGCAGCAGGTCAAGCTGCACATGGTCCCTTGTCAGTTCCTTCAGCACTTGTAGCAGGAAGTTATCCCTATCATTTTCCAAAAAATGTCTGGATTGTCTGTGTACTGCTGTATTGGTCTCCCAGCAAATGTCAGGGTGATTGAAGTCACCACATGAGAACCAGGGCCTGTGATCTGGAAGCTTCTCTTAGTTGTCTGAAGAAATCCTCATCTACCTCATCCATCTGATCTGGTGGTGTACAGCAGACACTAACCACAACACCCCTGTTGCTTCTGCCTTTAAGCTTAACCAAAAAACTCTCAATGGGCTTTTCTCCCTAATATATCCTGGAGCTCTGAGCAATCATACTGCTGTCTTACATACAGTGCAACTCCTTCTCCTTTTCTCCCCTGCTGTCCTTCCTGAACAGTTTATACCCTTCCATGACCCTGCTCCAGTTATGCAATTCACCCCATCAAGTCTCAGTTATTCCAATCACCTCATACTCCTTCAACTGTGTCAGGGTCTCTGATTCTTTCTGTTTGTTTCCCAGCCTTCTTGCAGTCACATACAAACATCTTAGATAATCTGCTGATTGTCCTACTTTCTCCCTTTGAATCAGGGGGTCCTCCTTTGCTTTTTCCTCCTTGTGTTTCTTCCCAGTACCCCACTTCCACACATACCTCGGGGCTTATGTTATCATCCCCCAACAAACTTAGTTTAAAGCTCTCCTCAGTGGGTTTGCAAGCCTGACCGCAAAGATACTCTTTCCTCTACTTGTTAGGTGGATTAAATGATCTGTGCCTCAGTCTAAAGCAGATATTTGTCTGTTACTTCTAGTGTAACTCTTGCTTACTTTGGTTCAGGATTCAGGCCTTACACCAGGCCCGTGTGTGAGGCTCTTTCTTTCTTCTTCTGGCTTTATTACAGCATGGTGCAATATCCACATATAGTAATCAGTAAGTTGTGAGTGGGCCCAGTCATTGGGTGCCATCAGCTTCCAAGCCAATTTGATCTGGATAGTGTTTACTCACTGTTTCTAGTTCTGGGATTCCTCCGCACTGTCAGAAGAAGCTCAGATCTGTTGGGCGTGTGGGCTATTGCCACCCAGCTGTGCTATATCTTGAAATCTCACAGGTCTCCCAGCTGCTTACTCAATTTTCTGCAGTTTATGTGTACACTGCAGAGCTATTTTGGGATACCTCTGTATCTGGAAATAGCTACTACACAACTATGAAATGTGTCCAGTATTTTGAAATATTTTTTGAAATACCAGGCACTCTATATTGGCTTCCCTTAACACCTTGTTGCAGGAGGATTAAGGGATGCCGTTTCCTGAAGGGGAGCTCTGAAGAGGAGGGTGAAAAGCTGTTCCCAGTGGTGTCAGATAGCAGAACAAGGAGTAATGGTCTGAAGTTAAAGAGGGAGAGGTGTAGGTTGGATATTAGGAAAAACTACTTCACCAGGAGGGTGGTGAAGCATTGGAATGCATTGCCTAGAGAGGTGGTGGATTCTCCATCCCTCAAGGTTTTTAAGTCCTAGCTTGACAAGGTCCTGGCTGGTATGACTTAGTGGGGGTGGATCCTGCCTGAAGCAGGGGGCTGGACTAGATGACCTCCTGAGGTCCCTTCCAGCCCTAGGGTTCTGTGATTCTATGAAATAGAGCAATATTTCAACATGTAGTGCTGTGTAGACAGCATTGAATGCTGAAATAGCCTATTTTGAAATTAACTTGAAATAGGATATGCAAATTGCATGGCACAAATTGCATATCTTACTTCGAGTTAAGGGCACAGTGTAAACATAGCCTCAGAGTTCCAGCTGGGCTGAGGGTATCTCAACTTCTAGTTTAACCTCTTCAGAGATAAGGTAGTATGAAAGTAAGTTTCTTAGCCATCGTGGCTTTACTCTTAAAGCATTCAAGAGTTACAGATCTTTGAAAATAAGAGAAGACTTGAGATGCACTATCCCGTGTCAGATCTTACCCCTTTTGTAAGTTCCTGATTTGTCAGACATTCAGAGAGAGCAGAATCCTTCCCACCCTCTCTTTCAAGCCCTTCTGACATGTTGCAGTCAATGGCCATGGAGCAGAATCTTACTCTTAAGTAGACAGTGACTCTGAGCCATGTGCTCAAAGTGGATGGCTACAGATCTGCTGTCATGCTTGTGCTTGTCCCTGTTGTTCCATGGTGTTACACCAGTAATGGAATCACGCAGAATCAGGGACCCCAGATGATGCTCAGTGATGGTGCTTTCTGCAAGGATCTGGGGCAGCTGCCTGGAATTTAATACAACAAGCTACCCTTGCAAAAGCCCACACTAGTGTTCAATGCATAGGGTATAATGGAATTCACAATCTGATCCAGACACATCTCACATGGTCATGACAATAGCATTTCCCTGCTTCACAGAACGTATGGGATGCAGATGCACTGGTGACAAGCTGTCCTCGCTGTGAGCTGCACACATGTGCAGCCATGCCTACATGCCACCCAGATGCTCAGCAGAGCATGCACAGCTGGGAGCATGTTGTCAGGTGCTCCTCCCGCATACCTTGCTCCCAACTGCAGCTGCTCCAAGGAAGGACCCACTCAGACAGGATAAGGTATCCTCTTCTGCATGAGCAGCTTTGTCAGCTGTTTACAGGTGCTGCAGCCAATCAGCTCTTCCCATCTCACTAATCCAGCTGTTGGCAGCCAATCAGATACTACACGTGTGGCTTCATTGGCTGTTTCCAGGTGCTACAGCCAATCAGCTTTCCCCTTCTGGCCCATCAGTGCTTTGGTGAGAAGCCCCATATCATCTGTTGGACTGGAAGCTGTTTCAGCTGTTTTTGCAGCATGCCATGGCTGTGGTTCTGAGCCCCACTTTGAATGCAGGCAGGTTAGCCATTTTTCAGGGCGGAGGGAGCTGAGCTGGGACTAGAAGGGACGCAGTCATGTTCTTCATTGGCTGCAGAGGTCTGGGGCTAGAGGCAGACAGTCTGCAGGCTAGCAGCTTCTTAGCTGACCACAGGGAGCTGGGCTGGGGCTCCAGGAAGCCAGGTGGACAGTAGGTAGATTCAGTGTCTGGCACCCATCTTTGACATGAAGGCTGCAAAATCCTAACTTTCCTATACCTTGAGACCCATTTGGAACCTCTCAAGCCAACTCCGTTGTCTATACACTCTCTCACAATCCACATGGAATTAAAGCAAGCGACACAAGTTTGTTTGCAAAGCCTCACCCACCCACACATTGTAACACACATACACACACTGTCATAAACATACACAGTGTCACACACGCTGGCAAAAGTACCTACATGCAGTGTTGCCTGCCCAGCCACACACAGGCAGTGTCACACACCCAAACCCATCTGTGTCACGTATGGAGTCACATGTGCAGACAGGGTCTGTGTCACACAGTGTCACACATTCACCCACTGCTCTGTGTCACACAAACTCAGTCAGGCACAGTCGTGTACAAGGTCTGTCACCCACATACCCCCTCTGTCACCCATTAACACCCACTCTTTCAGCCACCTTGTGTCACACACTCCCACGGGGTCACATCCCAACACACACCTGTGTTATAGTTGTTGTTGCAACTTGGTACTTCCTGCAATACACATTTATTCTCTGGAATTTTATTCTTTCCAAATGTGTTGGTTTAGTGTTTTGACTGGACTGTGCGTGTCATCATTTTTAATTTCTCTTACACTTACATTTAATTCTCTGAAGAGTGAGTTCTAAAATGCATAAGCTCTCTTGGTGGGAGTAATTATACCCATGATAATTTAAAAAATATATATAATCTGTGCCTCGTTTTCTTTTTCTTCTGGTGGTGTATATCTGCCCATGCCTCAGTGCACATAACATAGGCTGTGTCTACCCTACAGCACTCTGTCAACAGAAGTCACTGTTGGAAGAGATCTGCCGACAAAACTTCTGGCAACAGAGTGAGGCCACACAGAAAAGCAGCTGGCAAAAGTAATCTACTCTACCTACAGAGTGGCCGGACTGCCTGGCCCTCTCTTGACAGAATGACCAACCAGAAGCACAGCAGACAGGGACATCCAGTGACCCAGAAGCTCTGTCTGTCAACGGAGGGTTCCCCCACCCCGCCCCATTTTTGTTGACAGATTCTGTTGAGAAGGGTGTTCTGCCTCATGGAAGAGGGGTAGAAGGATGTCGAAAAAAGTGCCAACATTTTGTGTGTGGACATATTTTGTGTGTGGACGATCCACAAGTTTTGTCGGAAAAACTCTCTAGTTAGACATTAGCAATATGTATTCTGGGAATAGGTGGGAAAAATAGAGGGAACATTTATGAAGATGGCCCTCAGCACCTGCAGCACCTACTATTTTTGTGCAGGTTTTGACGGTACTGAGTACCATCATCTCAGCAACCCCAGCAGCAGGATTGGCTGGGTGGGAAGAGGGTGTGGTGCCAGCTGAGTACAAGCCCCTCTTTTTTTTTTACAGCAAGGGCATTGAATTAATCCCTCTGAAGATTAAAAACACTAATGCGAATTACCTTTTTTTCCCCCACACTTCTGGATGGCCACTCAATGGCATGCTTATTCCTTTCATTGTTTGGATGGGTAGAAGAGAAGATTTCTAATAGTGTGGATGGAGAAAGTGGCAGTTCCATGGTTTGCCGAAGCATTTCTCCCCTCACTACATTTTTCTCTTGGAAGATGGTGTAGTCAGTCAGGATTTCCCCAGTTAATGGAAGAAAAAAGAGTTCCATGGCACCAAAATGTCTAATTTTCATATCAATATTTCATCTTTTCCAGATAACCCTGAGATACAACATCCTTCTTCCCAGGAAGGCTTCTGGGTTCTCTCTCTCAGTGCAAACAGCAAACGTTTCCTGCACAGACAATTTCCGGGCCAACTTTGCCATCATTCTCTCAACCAGGTAACCTCCCTTCAGTTGCCTGAATGGCAAGAGCTGGCTAGCTAAAGAAGGAATGGCATTTGAAAGATCAGACTGCAAATATTAAAGGGCTATTACATGCTCTGTGTAAAATGTTTTCAGGGTGTTAATTGTCTTTGTCTGCTAGACACAGATCCCAAGCCTCAGTGATACCCTATCTTTCCATATACCCTAACCATACTTGTCCCCTTTTTGAACATTTACCTTTGGTCCTTTCCATACATCTTTCATGTTAAATTATTAGCAAGTACATGCAATTCAAAAAGGTCTTTGCAGGCTGTGTGTGCGCTGAAAGCAAAAGTGTAATCATGTTTCGTGCACACTCATGGTCCGGAGTGACCCAGTCTCTCTCATTTCAGTTACACTGGGCAGCGCAATATCTCCAACATGGCCATTATTGATGTCAAGATGCTCTCAGGCTTCGTCCCAGTCAGATCATCCCTGCAGAAGGTACGGGATGGCAGTGACATGAATAAGATACCTGGGGGTAGGTGGGGTTACAGAATATTACAGCATGGACACGATGAAAATGGGGCTGGTTACTGTGGAAAAATCACTGTGCTAGGAATGTTAATGTCTCTAGTAGTATTGGACTAGCTTATGGATTTTATGGATTCCCAGACTGGGTCACGCCCTCCAGGAGTCGTGAACATGGGTGTGAGGGTGTGCAGGGGTCACAACTATCCTGTTTCTTTCATTGCTATGTTGGAGGGAGCTCCTAGATGTAGTTTGATTAAATGGGGGTGAGATGCTGTGCAAGGGAGATTTCCTAACATGGACAAGGTTGAAGATCACTGGAATAGATTAACCAACTGGAATTCGAAACTATTTCCCATACTACTATTGATGTATGTGCGTCTCCTGACAAAGCCATTGTGCACTCGTGTCTCTGGGAAGTTCTTATTTTGACTGACCCATGTTAGACATTAGGTAGTATTTTGGTCCAGTCATTTTCTGCAAATTCTGAGGTGTCTTGTTTCCAGTGATTATTAATATTTGTATTTTTCCTCATTTCCTTGCCTAAAGCTTCGTGAGGATCGGAAAGTGATGCAAGTAGAAACCAAGCAAAACCACGTCCTCTTCTATCTGGAGAGTGTGAGTTCTGTAAAATCAGTTCTTTGGTTTGGGCTTAGCAGGTTTTAATTTTGCATAGATTATGGACATATGTGGAATGGAAGGGCTTTGTACCTGACAAAGTGATTGTGCACCTTTGCCAATCACTCCCTCTGTGCTGAAACCATTGCAATGTGCCAGACCTGTTCCAGCTGTCTCTCATTCTTTTATTCAAAATAAACCACTCACACAAAAAAACGTTTCCTTCTTTCAGCAGCTGGGACCACAGAGCAAATTTCCCAGTGGGCATACTGCTTTGCTAGGGCTTTCCTCTGAAGGAGCTGGTGCTAGCCACTGGCACCAACAAGATACTCATTACATGGAACACTACTGGTCTGAAAATGTTGATATTCCTCCTCTTCCTCCCACCATCCAAACAAAGAATTTCCATCCTCCCTCCAGTCAAAATGCACCTTCCTGAGGTCTGGGGCCAGTTAGATATAGCCCTGTCCCACAAGCAGTTTTACTGTCAGAAAAAAAATGTTGCATCTTTTTCAGTTTACGATTCAGAGGTCCAGCCGAACTAGCAGTGGGAGTGTTTACACCATTGGAAGTGGGAGATTTCCATCTTCTCAATGGGATGCACAGCCTCACTTCCATGCTTAGAGGGGTTGCAAAACATTAGACTTCAGTGTCATGACTGTTGTAGATTTAGAAAGGCTACTCTAGGTAATTTTTAGACATTATTTTTGCTTCCTGTGCAGCCTATGTAGTGGAACTAATGGTGACTGTGACTGTCTATACTACGAGCTAAAATCAACTTTATTAAAATTGATTTTTTAACGGTGGGTTTTATAAATTCAGTTTTGAACATCCTCATCTTCCCACAGGCTCTCCACAAAATTGATTTATTGCTGCCACACACAAGTCGCCAAAATTGACTGTTGCAGCAGTGTATTGTAGGAACCTCTCCCACAGGTCCCTGAGCTCCGTAGCATTCTGGATATTTTCCCTGCATGGGAAAAAAATGTCCCGCGAGTAGCTGTGGGCATCTGACAACATCTTCCTACATTTCATTTCCTACACTTCTTTTCCCTCATTCCTTTGCCGTGTTGACCAAACGTCCCTTTTTCCAGGTTGCATCTGGCTTGCCTGTATAAGAGATGTGCTTTTTATAAGTGAGGGGAGAGGAGGGGTAGGAAAGGTTAGAAAGAAGATTTGGGCTTCCCAACTGACAGGCTTTCAAAACGGGATGCAAAAGCACTGGAGCACATGCTGGATATTAAGTGGGGAGAAAGGGCCACATAGACCGAGGGGACTCCTAACATCAGCAGGGCCAAAAGCCTTCGTAGGCCCAGGGGAAAGGCTAGGATCTGGATTTAGACCTCCTGGCAAAGAAAATCCTCAGATCAAAAATTGTGTCTCAAAGGCCAGCCACTCTCAAGACAAACTTCTGAATGTGTGCGGACAACAGAGCTACAAGATGCTATGCAAACACCCTTGCACCCACTCCTTTCCAGCCAGCATTCTACGTGCCACACCAGGAGGAAGCCCAGACTCCCTTGGCTCTCAAGGAATCAGCCAGAGGTGTCCCAGAAGCCAGCCCAGGACACCAAGAGACGGGTCCCTCCTGGACCTATGGGGAGAGGAGAAGCTACTCCAAGATTTCAATGTGAAGTGCTGTAAAGCCCAAGCCTACGCCAGATGGCCACCACCCTAGCGGAATGAGGCCACCCTCTGCTGCAGCCTGGAGGAAGCCCGGGTGAAGGTGAAGGTGTTCCAGCAAGGCTACATCCGACACTCTGAGGCAAGACCCACCACCTGGACCTGGACTTAGACCTCCTGGGAAAGAAGATCCTCAGAACAAGAATTTGTGCCTGAAATGTATGTTGAAGTAGACACGGGCATTACACTGAAAATGCAATGGATCATTACATCAATTATGGCTGCTTTGGTCACAAAGGACAGCCACTTCAGTGACAAAGTTTTTCTTCAGCTGACCAAAAAGGCCTCCAGGTGCCCCAGGGGACACCCTGTCCACAGTAATCAATGCTCTATGGTGCCATCCTCTGGCCCTTCTTAAAACATCTGGGAGGCCAAGAAGCCCTGTGGCAGGATCTGACCCTATGCCCAGCTGGCCCAGAGGAATGTCTTGGCTCTGTATTTGGACCTACTGGCAAAGAAGATCCTCAGAAAAATAATTTGCACCTTTGCAGCCAATCCATATTCTAGAAATGTACATCTAAGTACACATGGGCGTTACACTGAATGTCCGCCCTATCAGCTTTCGATGGCACTTCCTTTGCCTACAGGTAATGGGGAACCAGGGGTTAATTACGGAGAGGGAGGGTGAGAAACGGCTGCCACATTGGACTGAGTACACTTTAACTCCTTTAATGAGGATCCCTTGGAGGGCAAGTCTGGTACCAGGCCCTGCCTCTGGGCGCTTGATGCTCTGAAGCCAGCCCCCGAATATTAGGCGCCGAGGGAGACTTCCCCCTAACAGCTGCCAGCGCCGGAATATCTCGGTAGCTGGAGACTTTCCCCAGGTAGGTGCCAGCCCCTGAATATCTTATCCATTGAGGGAGACTCCCCACCAGGTGGCTGCAAGACCCCTGAATATTTCAGCCACCGGAGACTTTTTCTGGGCAGCTGCCAGACCATGAATATCTTAGCCGCTGAGGGAGACTTCCCCTGGCAGGCTGCAAGGCCCCTGGATAGCTGCCAGCTCCCGAATATCTTAGCCATCGCGGGAGACTTCCACCAAGCGGCTCCAGGACCCTCAGCACAGGCAAGCTGCCCGGCAGCATGTTCAGCACGTCCTTTTATTGGTTCAGGGTCAAGCCATGTGATGCGGCTGGGTTCAGGAAAGTTACAGACTGTGTAGCACCTCTGGGGGAAGGGAAGAGAGGGGG
The DNA here is from genome assembly GCF_033958435.1 of Carettochelys insculpta. Taxonomy (NCBI): domain Eukaryota; kingdom Metazoa; phylum Chordata; order Testudines; family Carettochelyidae; genus Carettochelys; species Carettochelys insculpta. The sequence goes on along the minus strand of NC_134137.1, from coordinate 234,343,186 downwards.
TGTGAGAGGCAGGACAAAATGTAAATGGCTGAAAAGAAGTTTCTCATCCAAGCACAACCCCCACCCACAGCCTAGCCTTGTGGTGTCAGGGGAGGGGGCAGCAGCTGGCACCATGCAGCTCAGAAGAAAAGGCAGCTTGCAGAGGTAGACGCAGAACTACAGACCCCACAGCTGTGCTAATAGCAAAGACAGAAAGAAGATTTTTCAGTCTCTCATACAAGCATGACCCTGCAGCCACGGGCTTCCAGGTGCCAAATTGAACCAGTCTTCCTGTTGCTTAATTACTGCACACTTGAGAACAGTGGAGATGGAAGAGGCAGAGCGGAGAACTGTGGGGCTTTGTGGGGCACAAACGGGACATCTCTGGAGGCTAACGAATTCAATTTAAAGATGTGGCACTTCCTCACTACCCTTCATTCAGAATTTTAGATTTGACCTGAACACTACAACAAAATTATTGTATTGATATTATGACGAGCTTATTGCTTGGTAAATTGAGCTAATGGAATTTACAGTGAAGACAGGCACTTGGTGAAATTGGGCTAAAAGCCTTAAAATCGATATTATCTCATAGTGTAGATGCAGCATGAGGGTCCCAGAAATACAGGCAGGAAAGGAAAATTTGAACCAATAACTTTAAAAAAAAAAAATCCTTCCGTATGAGCGCTCCTAAAATGACTGAAACAGGCAGGTAAATAATGGATATCAGGGCTGGTGTGCATCATGGGAGTGACCCACTACAGAAGAGTCAGTATTCTGTACACAATGTTAATGCCCATCTCTGTCCTGTTCCCAGGTCTCACAGAATATTACCAGTTTCTCTTTCTCAGTTGAACAAGACCTTGCTGTGTCCGACATCAAACCAGCACCAGTGCTAATCTACGATTACTATGAAACAGGTGGGAATACTTTGTTTAGAAAAAGGGTGAGAAAACTGTTTACGTTGGGACCCAATTTTGTCTCTGCAATTAGCAGAGCCCCCGACTATCCTGTCTAATGTAATCCAAACTAACAAGAATTTTGGTTATGTTCACATGAAAAAGAAAAAAAAAACCTTGCGGCGTGTGTAAGCAAATGTCTATAGAATGTAAAAACGTTATTAAGTGGCATGTTAATGCGAATACACAGACATAAGAACAGTAACAGATTTCAATGTTTTTAATGAGAGGGATGAGCCTGAGGCCCAGCAGCCTCATTTATGACATTTCTCCCCACATTTTGCTCACCCCTGGTTTAGACCATGCACCAAGAGCTGAGGCTGTAGGGTAGGAGGTGCAGAATGTCACTGAATTTACTAAAGCTGATGAACAGCCTTTACTACTGGGAAATTAATAGGGCCTTTGGAACTCAGTGGGAGTTTAGTCCAAACTACTGAAGCCAGTGGAGAGACACCCTTTTACTTCAGTAGCTCAGGCCAAAGGTGCTGAATGAGCATTGTAAACCTGCTACAGAATAGGTGATGGAGAACTGGGAAGCTTTCAGAGATCTAGGCTGAGATTCTATGGACCAGGGATACTCCATAAGCAGGGAGAGGAGGATATGTGTGGGATGGGCATCACATCAGAAATGGAGTGATTTCTTACTGCAATCGGAATGTTCCCATCTCTTCCAGATGAGAATGCTGTTGCAGAATACAATTTACACTGCAATGATCCTGGTCCTAGAATCATGTGAGCGCCTGGGAAAGGTAAGTGACACCCAGCAGATACAAGGTGGATGTGGTGAAGTGGGGTGAGGAGAGCTGAGTACAAGAACACAGGTGAGATGAGGTGGGGAGATGTACTGAGTCGGTGCACAGAGATGGAATAAGCAGATTGATGGGCATTCCTAGGTTAGGGCTATCTGTCTCCACCAGCCTGATCAAAGAATTGTGAGACAAGGTTGTTTTCATTTAAAAGCCTAATCCTGCCATATGCTATGCGCTGTCGGTTCCCAAAAACAATGGGAGTTGGCAGCACTCAGCAGTTCCCAGGAAGAGCCCAAGCTCATAAAATCTGATTGATGGGGGATGGCTGACGATTATTTAATAAGCATCTCCCAAAAGTAAGTGCTTTTTAAATTAGCTGTTCCCCTGAGATCAGCCCTGTAAAACCTGTTTCTCACTGGTACCCAACTGGCTATTTCACAGGCAGCTGGGAAATCCCATTTCTAGCCAGTGAATCAGTGAAATCCTTTCTGTAAAGGCAAGTGGGGTCAGTTTGAATTATTCATGGAATACGAGCATCGGTGAATCACTGGGAGACATCTCACCTGATATGTGAATTCAAAACTCAGCTCCTGGAAATGCAGCGTTCTGACTCCCTGCTACTTTCAGGGCTGGGGCATTGCGGCTACAGATGTATCTAGCAGTGGGGTTCCTTGGTCCAATCCAACACTTCTGCGCTCAGTATAGGTGTGCAGTAGAAGTAGGCTTGGCCCTAACCGAGAGACCAAGGGACTGAGTAACCCTCTCCTGGAACCTGTGAATGCTGTGTGCTTGCTTCGTTCTCCCTGACATGTCTGCTTTGCTTTTTTCTTCAGGACAGTGGCGAACAATGAACAAGTGATCGTATTTCCCTCATCGTCTATGTTCAGTCCCAGAGAGGGCCACTTCATTCCATTCTAATCACAAGGCGTCCAGGAAAGTGTGTGTCACTTTTGCCTGAATTTGGGCCAGATGCTTCTGTTCCTCTCATGAAGCTTCTCTCCAGGCCCATACCCTGAATATGTATGAGTCCTTTTCAATAAATCTCCCTGGCCCAGATGTGTACCTGTTCTCTGCTTTGCTTTCTCTCCATAATTTGGTGCTAGTGACAGGTTTCCCCACAACTCCAGTGGGCTGGGTATTTCTTCTGTAGTGATCAGAGATCCCATTAATAACTATGGGGACATTTCTGTAGGCACCAGGTTAAGATTTTGTGCCTTATTGAGGCAGAAGCTCCATCTCAGAACAACTGGTTCAAGTGATCTGTGGAAACACAGGCTCACAGCACTGTAAGGTGTCAGATTTGGAAGGTTTGTTTGAAGGCTGCAAGAAATATTTATTTAAAAAAAATTACAGTTCACGTAGTGCAGAAATCAGTGGGAAAACCAGAGCCATATAGTGCAAAGATCAGAGCTTGGATGCTGTATGATCTTATCAGCAAGAGTCTTTGCTTGGAATCCACCCAACAGCAAGGGGGCTCTGCTCCAGCAACATTTCACTACAAGAGCCTTTTCCTGCCCTGGCACAATGTCAGAAAGAAAAATGCAGGCACACCTCTCTTCTTTCATGCTTCAGTCCTGCCTCCCTTATATCCTACGCAAGACGTGTCCCCTGCAACTGTATTATGCCAGTCCTGGGGGGACATGTCTCTTACTCCTCCTGTAGATACTGCCACCTCAGTCGCCCCATCCTGGGATCCACAGCAGGGGCTTCTGCTTCACCCTGCAGCAAGCCTAGCACAGCTGCCAACACCTGGGATTTCATGGCCAGTGACATAATTTTGGACCCTGCTGGAGCCAGTCTGGGAATTACTCAAAATTCCAGCTCACATAAATTCAAACCTTGCCTAGGGGGAATCCCTGTGATTCCTTCCAAACTTGCACGCCTCCAAGGGAACAGCAGCCAACCAGGGTTGCTGCAAGGGTCAGGCAGTTTTCCTCCTACCCATCAAGAACCAGATGTGTGTTCCAGGAGAGACTGGGGAGGGAGCCAATGACACCATCCTCAGTGAAGGAGAAAGTGCAATATGGAGCAGACACACCCGCTCAGGATTACTCTGCTCCCTGCTGATGTGAACAATGATTCAGCCTTCTGCCTGATCCTCCTGCCAGCAGTACTGGCTTGTATGGAGCTGGGCATTAGCTGCTGGGATGGGGACAGGCCGATGTGGGACTGGAGTGTAACACTGATCTCTGAGATAAAGGGCAGGTCCATGTGAAGTTGGGTGTGTGTGACGTGGATGGGCTGGAGAATGGGCTGTTGTGTGATTCACTGGTGTAGTATTGCTTGAAGTGCTGTATGAACACATCCCTGTCCAGGATCCCAGCTGGCTTCTCTCCTGGATACGCTGGCTCCACCGGGGATTGCTGCCTTCATGAAGGGCTGGAGAGCCTGTGGTGAGAAGAGGCTCTGCTGACACGCATGGTATCCCTTCACTCTTCTCAGACATTAGCAAGGTGCTTAGGTGCATTCTAACAGGAATCAAACAAGAATATATGGGATGTCCTGACCTAGGTCACTAGGCCCTCTGAGTCACTTGGGTTTCAGCCAGGAAGATAGTGATGGGCTAAGCCAAGCAGTTTGGGAAGGAGAATTAGACAATTCTTACACCATGTTAGGCTTGGTTAGTAAAAGTTTAGTAAACTAATTGTTTAAGGTATAGCTAAGCAGGAATCAGGTTTCACTGTATAAACTGGGGACCAAAGGAAAGTTATCTGGGACTCAGTTCTGATGTCAGAACTGCCAGTCCTTGCCTCCCTGCCAATGACACCATGCAGAAACTCGCATTCCCCCAGAGGGACCTGATCCTGACGGGCCATCAAGAGAAATTCATCTGTCTTTTGGTAGCAGTGTGTGCTGCGGGTGCATTCTGCTTGTGGTGATAGTTAATTAACAGCGTTAAGTGGCATACTATTGTGTAAGGTTCTTCACTGGAAAAAGACTCCCACAAATCTACATGGTAAGGTAATGCCTGAACTCTAGAACAGTAAACCCCTGATCAGGGCGATTTCGATTTGTGCTTAATTCGCGTTAATGTGAGTTTCGTGCAAATCAAAAGGGGTGCAGCTCCCTTCTCCAGCCCTGCCAGCTGGGGGAGCTGGGTGGGCAGACAGCTGCTGTGACATGGCTTCTCCCCTTCTTCCTCGGCTCCCGCAAGCCCAGGGGAGCTGGGAACCAGTCTGCTGTCTGGTTCCCAGCTCCCTTCCCTTCCCAGCTTGTGTGTAATTCAAGTTACGCAAGGGTGCACAAGAGCGCAACCCTCACATAACTCTGGGGTCTACTGTAATGAGTAAGGGTGGTACTGCTCGGATGTATGAGTGACAATGTTGTATGGTTAACAGTTGGGAAATCAGCTAGGACTAGCCTGGAAGCTACCAACATATGCCAGCTTTGTTCGTAGGAGCTCAAAGGCCAGGGCGAAGTAAGCGCAGGGGAGGGGCAGAAACCAGGGCTCAGAAAGTGCCTGCTATTCCATTGGCCCTGAGACCTATGCTAGGCCAAACCTATGCATTGTTGGAACTTTATAATGGGAACTGGACATGGGAATTTGGAGCACAGGTGTTGTGTCAGCGTGGCACAAGCCTGCCATATTGGGAAGTGGGGCCAAGAGGGGTTCAGCAACCCTGCAGGATGCAAAGACCACTCCATGACAGGCAGCTTGTGGACAAATTCTGAATGCCCTCTCTTTTGCCCGAGTGCAGCTCTTGAGGGCCTGACATGGCCCTTTTGTGGGACTCCAGACCTAAGGCCCTTAAGGTATTTAGCCAACCAGGCATGCTATTTTGACCCCATTCCCCCACAGATAAAAGGGGGTGGTGGAACCCTGTGCTCTCTGGGTCACACTGGGGGCACCATGCTCATCATTTCAGGCCTATTTTGAGCTGTGCTTAGGGGATCACTGTCATTCTGGAGAGGCAAGCAATGGAGATGGAAATGTCTTCCTGGGAAGCAGACAAAGGTGGCACATCTTGGTGCCAGGGCTGGAATCCAGCAATGGGGAATGTCCATGCAGTCTATACCTTGGGATCCAGATCTCCATTCCCTAGTGCCCTAGTGGGGATGGCTTTCATCCACATGTGGGAGAGGCCCCTGCCATGGCAGAGCTTAGTGTGATGGGATGAGTGTCCCTGGCCCCACCCCTCCCCAAGCAGGGCCACCTGCAGGTAACATACTTGTAGGGCACTGGGACAGACACCAGCAGCAGAACACAGAGCTAGGGTGAAATAGATGGCATTTCCTTCCTGCCCAGAGACCCAGAGAAAGATCCAGGATAGAAGGCCTTGCTAGCCTTGGGGTTGGGGGTGGTACTTCAGGGAAAGCAAGTCAGTGTCCAACTTTCCCTGAGGGTTGTGACGACCTGGGATGAGCTTTCCCTGCAAAATTGGGTGAGAGCATAAGACTATCCACAGAGGGTCAGACCAAAGGTCCATCTAGTCCAGTATCCTGACTTCAGACAATGTCTAGTGCTAGAAGCTTCAAAGAGAACAAACAGAACAGATAAACATTGGGTGATTCCTGTCATCCATTTCCAGCTTCGAACATGGCAAACAGAGGCTAGGGACAGCATTCCTACCCATCTTAGCTAATAAGTATTAATAGACCTAATTTCTATGACTACATCTACACTAGAAGCATCTGTCTACAGAAGTTACCATCAGAAGAGATGCTCCAACAAAACTTCTGACAACAGATCACACCTACACATTTTGACTGGGTCTACATTTGCCTCCAACTTTGAAGTGGGCATGTTAATCAGGGTGATGGGAGATTAGTCATGAAGGGCTGCAGTAAATATGCAGCACTTCATTAGGCTAATTGTCCCCCTGTGACAACTTCAAAACAGCAGACATCGAAGTGCTGGCATGCTTGTAGCCGCAGGAACTTCGAAGAGCCCATGCTACTTCGAAGTTGTTGTGGGGGAGAATTAGCCTAATGAAGTGCTGCATATTCACCGCAGCACTTCATTAGTAATTTCTTGTCACCCTGACTAACAAGCCCCCTTTGAAGTTGGGGGCAAGTGTAGACCCAGACTTTGTGGGTAGATGTGGGGTGAGTTTTGTTTATGGAACTCTCTAGTGTAGATGTAGCCCACAAGTTTATCTAGTTCTTTTTAAACATCAGTAAAGTCTTCACAGCATCCTCTAGCAAGGCATGCCAGGGGCTGACTGCACCCTATGTGAATAAAAATGCTCTTTTTTTGCTTCATACCTGCTACCTATTAGTTTCATTTGATGACCACCCCCACTTATGTTATGGGAACAAGTAAATAACTTTTCCTTATTCACTTTTCCCAATCTGTCATGATTTTATAGACTGCTATCATACCCTCCCTGCTTAGTTTCCTCTTTTCTAAGATGACAAGTCCCAGACTTTTTAATCTCTCCTCACATGGCATCTGTTCCAAACCCCTAATAATTTTTGTCGCCTGTTTCTGAAATTTTTCCAACACCAAGATTTTTTTGGTGGGTAGCAGGGGGACGAGGGGACCCTGTCAAAAAGCAGTATGCCATGAATTTACATAGAGGCAATAAATTATTCTCTTTCTTATTTTCTATCCCTTTTTAAATGATTTTTAACATTCTGTTTGCTCTTCTGACTGCTGTTGCACATTGGGTAGATGTTTTCAAAGAACTATCCACAATGACTCCAAGATCTCTCTCTTGAGTGGTTGTGGCTAAATTAGTCCCCATCATTTTGCATGTATAGTTAGAATGATTTTTTTCCAATGTGCTTACTTTGCGTTTATCGACATTAAAATTCATTTGCCATTTTGTTGCTCAGTCACCTAGTTTTGTGAGATCCTATTGAAGCCCTTCACAGTCTGCTTTGTTCTTAACTGTCTTTAGTAGCTTAGTGTCATCAGCAAATTTTGCCACCTCACAGTTTACCTACCCCTTTCTCCAGATCATTTATAAATAGTTTGAATGGGATTGATCACAGTAAGGATCACTGGGGAACGTCACTAGTCACTGCTCCCCTTTCTGAAATCTGACCATTTATTCTTTTTCTTTGTTTCCTATCTTTTAACTACTTTTCAGTCCATGAGAGGACCGTCCCTCTCATCCCTTGACAACTTATACTTAAAAGCCTTTGGTGAGGGACTCTGTCAAAGGCTTTCTGGAAATCTAAGTACACTATATCCATATACTTGTTGACCCACCTCAAAAAACTATGGTAGATTAGTAATGCATGATTTTCCTTTACAGAAACTATGATGACTTTTTCCCAACAAATTATGTTTATCTATGTGTACGGCAATTCTATTCTTTACTATAGTTTCAACTAATTTGCCCAATACTGGTGTTACATTTGCTGGTCTGTAATTGCCAGGATCACCTCTAGAGCCATTTTAAAATATTGGTGTCCCATTAATTATCTTACAGTCATGGGTAAAGAAGTTGATTTAAAGGACAGATTACAAACCACAGGTAATATTTCCTTAATTTCACATTTGAGTTCTTTCAGAACTCTTGGGTGAATGAATGTCTTCTGGTCACAGTGACTCGTTACTGTTAAGTTTATCAATTTGTTCCAACACCTCTTCTAATGACACCTCAGTCTGGAACAGTTCCTCGGATCAGTCACCTAAAAAGAATGGCTCAGGCTTGGGAATCCCCCTAACAGCCTCAGCCATGAAGACTGAAGCAAACAATTTATTTAGTTTTTCTGCAATGAACTTATTGTCTTTGACTGTTCCTTTAGCATCTTGGTAGTCCTGTGCCCCACTGGTTGTTTAGCAGGCTTCATGCTCCTGATGTACTTATAAAACATTTTACTATTACTTTGCTATTATCTGAATAGTTATTCCAAATCTGAAAATCTGAAGAAGTGGGTCCTTCCTACAAAAGCTCATTAATTTTTTAGTCTTTAAGGTGTTACAGGACTGCTTGGTTTTTGTGGTAGATTTAGCGGTCCTAAGACAAATGTATTGTCTTCTGACAATCCTGCAGTAAATCCAAAGCCAATTCACTGACAGAAAGAACAAGCCCAGCTTTCCCAGATGTCTACACAAACACACTTCTACAGGAAGCATTTCCCAGTGGAATATTATGTAAATTCGTATGTGTATATGTATTATAACAAAATGACTGAGTTCTATACTTTTTGGGTTTTGTATCCGTCTTTGTGTCACTTCCTAATTAACTGAATTTTTCCTTATAATGTTAGTAATATAACAAAGGAAATAAATTCACAAAACCAACATTGGGCATTGTAACTGCTTTTATTAGACCATACTGGGGCATTTGAAGAGAGCCTTGCGGTCAAGTTTTTGTCATTTCACCCAAATCTGGGGCAGCAGTCTCCCTTTTGTTCTGTTCTCACTTAACGGGCACAGAGGCAGGGGCGACTCTTGTCTTGGTGGCTCTCCTGCCATTCCTCTTCTTGGAAGGTAAAGCCGCAGGCTGATTTAAGGGCAGGGCCCCCCCCCGGGAGATGGTGACGCCTCCCAGCAGTTTCTTGAGCTCCGAATCGCTGTGGAAGGCCAGCTGCAAGTGCCGTGGGGAAATCCAATGCTTCTTGCTGCGTTGCAGCCACTTCCCCAGCAATATCCATAATCTCGTGGGTCAGGTATTGAAGCACCGCAGCCATATAGACTGGAGCTCCAGCTCCAACACGGTCTGCAAAGTGCCCTCTGCGGAGTAGCCTGTCTATGCGACTGACAGAGAACAGCAGCCCAGCCCGGGAAGAACAGGTGACTTTGGCTTTAGCCACCTTGGGGTTTGAAGTCTCACCAGAGTGCTCGGATTCGGCCTCAGACTCTGTCTGAGACATGTCGCTCACCTCTGCTGTTCCAGCAACCCTTGGCTTGACTTTTTTTAGTTTCTTTTGTTTGTTCTGTTTGGTTTACCTGATTCTTTACTCAGGAGTTGGCCTCTATGGATGTTTCCTTTCTTGGCTCCACCAGCCTGTGTCTTTCTTTGCTTGATTTGCCTGGTTGTCTTTCCTTCTGCTCCTGGCTCTGTTTACTTGGTTTTCTTTCTTTTATGTCGTTTCTTTGATTTCTTCCTGGCCTGATTATGATTACACTGACAAAGCGTGGCTTGGCTAAGCCACCTCTTGAAATCATCAAAGTTGTGTACTAATTTGGTCTGAGCCCACAAATTTACCTTCTTATTGGTTGCCTGAGAACCAATGGGAAGCTGCCGCATTGGCTACCTTAGCTAGAGGGGATATGTCATCCTTTTATGACATCATTCCCATTGACTCTCCCCTTCTTTTGTGTTTGCCGATGATCAAAGCTCAGGTTGTAAAACTATTTTTATTTCATGTATGATTAACTTGTCTTTAGTCTCTGAAATTATCAAACAGGCAAATAGGAAGCTACTAATTTCCATTAGCAAGTAACGTAGGCTGTGTCTACACTAGCCTTCTCTTTTCGGATGGGGCATGGTAATGAGAGATTACAGCAGATACAAATGAGGTGCTGCTATGAATATACAGTGCCTCGTTAGCGTAATGGCAGCTGCATGTGATTCAAAAGTGCTGCTTTCAAAATGCTGTCCACCTGTGTAAACAGGGGGCTTTTGAAAGGACACCCTGATTTCAAAAGCCCCTCCTTCCCAAAACCAAATGAGAAGAAGGGGCTTTCGAAATCAGGGGGGTCCTTTCAAAAGGTCCCTGTCTACACATGTGGCGTGCGTTCCAAAAGCGGCACTTTTGAATTGCATGTGGCCACCTTTATGTAAATGAGACACTACATATTCATGGAAGCATCTCATTAGCATCTGCCAAAAATCCCTCATTACCATGCCCCTTCCAAAAGGAGTGGGCTAGTATAGACATAGCCATTGTGTCCCTAAGCAAGTAATAAACTTTCCTCTCACAACTTCCCTTCAAACAGCCACAAATTCAAATATTTCCTACTACTCTAAAAATATTTTCTCTCTCCTCCATAAGAGGAGCTTGCTTTTTCTTTCTTTCTTTAAATCAAACCTATCCAGGCCCCTCAAAATCATGAAGAGCTAAGAAATTCCGAGCAGTGCCTTTTGAAGATAAATGGCACGAGAGATACTGCTTTATAGATAAGCAGTAGCAGAGACTGGTCATATCCTGCTCTTTGTTGCATCACTGCAAATCAACAACAAGGCTAGGCAACATTTTTCATCAAATGGTTATATTTGTTGAAAAAATGATGTTTTATGCCAAGCAAAGCTGCTTGTGAATTCAAGACAAATATACTGAACAATTTTGATTGGAAAAAAAGAATAAAAAAGTCATTTCTGGACATTTTCAAAATGTTTTGTTTAGAAATTTATTTCCCTTTACACAGGAGTCACCCACTATACAACTGCAAAGGGTAAAAAAAATTCCCCCAAATGAAACAATCCCCTTACTGTGGGTGCAACAAACCCTTTTACCTAACTAGATAGAACTTTTTTTTTTGTTTTCACTTGGACCACCAAAGTGAAAATCAATTTTTCAACCAGCTCTAAGAAGCAGCAACTCCTTTGGCCAGAACATATTTTAACAGATGGACCCTGTAAAGGCATGAAAAATGTTGTGGTTACATTCTGATGCCTTAAATTAGACATCTAAATAAGGCCTGATTTTAAGAGGAGCTGAGCATGCATAACTTCTGTTGATTTCACTAGGAGTTAGAGTTCTCAGCACCTCTTGAAATAAGGTCAATTTAATTAGTTAGTGGCTTAAATACGGATTTAGGTGCTGAAATTCAAGACACCAAAATTCTGAAAATGATTGGCCAGTTTCTCTGGGATACTTAAGTTGGTGATGCTGCTCATCTCTGGTGGTACCTAAGGGGATGGTAAGGGGGGGTTGCCATTCCAGAAACCCAAGCATCCACCATTTCTCACGAACAGGTTTGATTAACCACTTCTTTTTTTTCAAGCTGTTTTTGAGACACGTTTAAAATCAGCTTGTGGCCATACACCACCTCCCAGCCAACTCCATTGGCCCTCCGTCCACTCCAGAAAAGTGTTTGTATCAATAATTAATTGAAGCATCAAGAAGGTTATCTTTGTGCTACAGACCTACCACTTCAAGGGGTTTCATACTAACATTGTACAAACAAAGGAGAAGTTTCACACACAGCAAAGCTGTAGGGCATTTACCACAATTGGAGCTGACTCAGAGGAAGTGGGGCTGGTTAAATCAGACTGTCGCATCAGCAAAGAAGAATGTGCTGATCATTATGAAAGGGTATCAAGGTATCGATGGCTTGAGTTCTTCCCTCAGCCACATGGTTTACATACCTCATAGAACTGGAAGGGACCTTGGAAGGTCATTGATTTGAGCCCTAGGCCCTCTTGGTAGGACCAAGCACCATCCCTCCACTTTTTTTTTTTTGATCTATTTGCCCCAGATCCCTAAATGGCCCTCTCAAAGATTAAGCTCGCAACCGTGGGTTTAGCAGGCCAAGGCTCAAACCCCTGATTTAGTTTTGAATTCAGTTGTTTCATAATTGATCAGTTCCAGGCATTCCCCCTGAAAGCTGCAGTTTTGCAGTTCTGACAGTTTACGACAGAACCTTCAAAAGGTGATCAGAATGTAATGACACAGTGATGTCTCTCCTGTTCCCTCTCCGATTTCCCAAAGTCATACAGGGGCTCAAACAATGTGGTCTGCTATACACATCTAACATTGCAGAAGACACCAGTTACCATCAAATGTATTGCACAAGTCTCTCAGTGGTCCCTGTGACATAGAGCACAGGTAATGAAGCAGGGAAGAGACAACAGGCTGAGCAACTCGTTTCACTGCATAAAGCTGACACACCAACTCCCCAGTGAAGGACACTTCACTCAGCTTCCAGAATAAGCTCATTGTAATGTGGCTTCCTTCCCAGAGCCTTTTGACAGCATATCAGCACCACCAACTGGGAAGATTTAAGAAGTATAATCTAAGCAGAAAAGAAACATCCTGCAGTGAGTCTCCCAGTCCCGGTCCACAGCCTACCAGTAGTGAGGGTTAGGTTAGCACACTAAGGCTATGTCTACACAGCAACATTATTCTTGAATAAGCTATTCCAGAAGAGGTATTCTGGAATAGTTTATTTCAAAATAGCACAACTACACACCAATGCATTTCCAAATAGCACTCAGCTATTTTGAAATAGAGTGCCTACACACAACAGGCCGTGGCTACACTAAATGTAGAAAGGGCTTTTGAAGTCCAGTGGTCCTTACAAAAGGCCCCTGTCTACATGAGCAACATGCATTTCAAGAGCGGCACTTTTGAAAAGCGTGCGGCTGCCATTATAGCTAATGAGACGCTGCATATTCATGGCAGCGCCTCTTTAGTATCTGCCAAGGTAGCTCATTAGCATCCCCCCTTTCGAAAGGTAGGGGCTAGCGTAGCCACGGCCATAGAATCTATTTCAAACTAGAGCCATTGGATGAACTACGCCTGTGGCTTATTTTGAAATCAGCTCTATTCCCTATCTACACAGCCCCTGTTTACCTATTTTGAAATAAGGCACTCTGTTGATGGCTGCTATTTCAAAATAACTGCTGTGTAGCCATACTTTAAGGCTGCATTTACACTTGCATTCCTCTTTCAAAAGAGGCATGCAAACGAGGGAAATCAAAAATGCAAATGAGGTGCAGATTTACATATCTGGCACTTCATTTGCCTATTCTTCTTTTGGAAGAAGAAAAGCAGCATAGATGTGGCTCTTTTGAAAATAAACCCCTCTTCAAAAGAATCCTTCTTCCCTTTTTTATGATTATGGGGTCTTTCAAAGATGGGGTTTACTTTTGAAAGAGCTGTGTCTACACTAATTTTCTTTCAAAAGAAGCAGTTTCGAAAGAAGAATATGCAAATGAGGCTACATATATGTAAATCTGCATGTCATTTGCATTTCAATTTCCCTCATTTGCATGCCTCTTTCGAAAGAGGAATGTAAGTGCAGACATAGCCTAAGGGTACATCCACACCAGGAATTAACTTCAAAATTAACTTCGAAGTTAGGTACTACTTCAGATTACACTGTAGAGAGTCTACACATGTTTTCCCTTACTTCAAAGTTAACTCTGAAGTAAGCAGCCCAACTTTGAAGTCCTTACTCCATTCCTGGGTATTGAGCAGTGTCCTACTTTGAAGTTTAACTTCAAAGTAGGGCGTGTGTAGACATTCACCTTCGAAGTCTGTTACTTCAAAGTTATTTTTGTAGTGTAGACGCAGCCCCAATAAGAGTCACTAGATAGCCCTCACAACTCAGGCTGTCAAGCCTGGGTGCTTGACAGCCTGAACTGCAACACTTAAACAACTATTTTTAGACTATAACCATGAACCCCACTGTTAGTCCAGGCTCAGAGATTTGCCCCCAGGTTCAGTATAGAAACCCAGAGAGCTGAGTTACTCTGCACCTCCCAGAATGCCAGAATTCATGAAACATTTAACAGAGTAACTGAGCTTCACAAGCTCACAAACTAATAATCAACTGGCTTGACATACTTAATGATGCACAGTAGAGAAGTCATCCAGCCAGCTTCTGGTTAGCGCAAACCCTTGTCTTTCATATATTCATTTTCATGCATGTATATGGCAGGGGGTGAGACAAGAAGAGTTGTAGGAGTACAGGTTGAACCTCTAATCCAGAGCTCTCTCATCCAGCAACATCAGTAATGTGGGGATGACCACTTATTATGACTGTGGCCAAGTTTCCCATGGTCCCTTAAAGTTTGTTTATAGCCACGAGTCTTGGCTGTCAGACTATGTCTACACTAGCCCAAAACTTTGAAATGGCCATGCAAATGGCCATTTCGAAGTTTACTAATGAAGCTCTGAAATACATATTCAGTGCCTCATTAGCATACGGGCGGTTGCAGCACTTTGAAATTGACGTGGCTCGATGCTGCACAGCTCGTCCAGACAGGGCTTCTTTTCTAAAGGACCCCGGCAACTTCCAAATCCCCTTATTCATAACAGCAGATAGGAATAAGCGTATTTCAAAGCTGCCAGGGTCCTTTCAAAAAGGACCCCCATCTGGACAAGTTGCGCAGTGGCGAGCCACATCAATTTCGAAGTGCCATGGCTGCCGGCATTCTAGGAAGTGCTGAATATATATTTCAATGCTTCATTAGTAAACTTCGAAATGGCCATTTGCATGGCCATTTCGAAGTTTTGGGCTAGTGTAGACACAGCCTCAGTGTTTGGTGCTGTAATTTACCTCTCCATGTCTTCTAAGAGCCCAGTAAGCAGTGGAAGTGTTGATATCATCCTGTGGTCTGGCAAATTCTCTGATTCAGCACAGGTCAGCTTCTGAGGGTACTGAACTAGAAAGGTTCAACCTGTACTTGATTTCTAGTAATTTTCTTACCCTCTAACAAAACAACCTTACCCTTTCAGTTGTCTGTTGCTACATATGTATTTTCCATGAAAATTCAACTACATTTTAACTGACAAACAGCCATTATTTTAAAATAGTTATTACATAAAATTGACACTCAGACAGTGCTCTCATTTAACCCTTAAAAAGAGCATCAGATGACATTTGACCAACAAGATGGATCCTGCCCATTAAGCCAGTGGGTCCATCTGACAGCCCAGCAGGAACCTGGGCAGAGCTCTCTGTCTGTCTCACCCCCACACACCACTCAGCATGACCATCTGAGGGATTATATGCTTCACTGAGGTCAGCCATGGTGGGGTGAGGAAAGAGGCTTTATGCCTTGCCCCCACCCCAGCACAGTCTCACAGCTCCCAATGGCCCATTTTTGCCTGAGCTGTGTTTGCCGGGCAGGCAGCCACACAACCCCGCCCCCTAACCCCACATACATATGCCTCCCAGGGCTCATGACCCTCAAAGAAGCACATGGCCCCTGCAGTCAGCTTCTTTGAGCAACATGTGGGGACATGGAAGGCAGGGACCTAAGCAAGTGCCTCCTGGCCAGAGCCTGCCTCTGGTACCCCTGCCTCTCACTTCCCTCAACACTGCACACACCCCCTCCTGCACCCTACCCCATGTAACCAAAACCCTCTGCACTTACACTCCTAAACTCATACCCCCTACCAGATCCTGAACACCAATCCTCTGCCTCAGCTTATAAGCCCCACCTCAGCCCCATCTCTTGTAATCACTGCCAGATCCTGCATCTCCTCCTAAGCCCCTTCTGCAGGTCAAAAATCCTCTCCTGCACCCATAATCCCTCATGGACACTGAGCCCCTTCCCATATCCCAATCTCCTGCCCCAGGTCACAAACCCCTCCTTCACCCAAATTCCCTCAGAGACCCCCATGCCCTCTCCTTTACCCCAATCCCTTCCCCTGATATTCTTTCTTCACCCAAGCTCCATCCCAGACCCCGCACCTCCTCCATTAATATCATGGAAGAGTGCAGCCCTTGACCACTTCACAAATTCTTGGAGTGTCCCTCCATCAAAAATGTTTGTTCATCATTCCTTTAAAAGGGTGATCAAAATGTATGTGAACCTCCCAGGGATTTAATAATTTCATATCGTCTGGGTCTAATATAATTTATTCTGGTATAAATCTGATTTTCTTGTAAAGAAATCAATGGTTTTATAATGGGGCAGCTAAAAAAAAGCAAAAGACAAAGAGCAAAAGTAACAACCAATCTCATAGGCTGTATCCTGTGCATGTAGTAGATTAACTTTTTCTATCATGAGTTTATTCTTTTCCTCTTTTCATTAAATATTCAATACAACACAACTTGACTATGAGGAGAATGTTTCTAATGTTCAGTCTGTTGGGGAACTGTATGAACAAACACAGAATCATCCCCCAGAACCTACACCATGTAGATAATTAGCATGATGCACCCCTAGTCAAGGTTTATGGGAAATGGGCTGTAAGTATAAATATGCATAACTCAGAAATGCCGTGGACGCCATGTGGCTTGTGACCTATCATTTTAATGGTATAATTCGCTGGATCTATAAATCCTACTTTTGAGTGTGCGCATCATTTTGTAGTTCAAGTTAGAGGCATTATCAACATATTTGCGTTCCAAATGTTTGTCTCAAAGGGAGGTATGGCTGTGCTGCTGTGGGAGCATGGCGTGTGAGGGGAATAGCAATACTTGGCCAACTTAATGTGTGTGAAGCCACATCTAAAGAACTTGGCTGTAAGCATCCAATACAAAAGGCAGGCAATGGCTGATTGCCTTAAAAGGACATGGACAAGTGAACAGCTCATGTCTCCATCTTGGAGTATACTCTCACAATGGAATTCCCTCCATGGGGAAAGATATAAATAGCACCCTGAGGTTCCTCCATCTTTGTCCTCAGCCTGCCTTGGAAACTGCCTGACACACCTTAAGAAATACACAGAACTATACTGGAGACCCAAGTCAGGATCAGATCAATACCGATATAATATATTGGTATATTATATATATGATATAAGCCGTGTCTACACGTGCACGCTACTTCGAAGTAGCGGCACTAACTTCGAAATAGCGCCCGTCACGGCTACATGCGCCGGGCGCTATTTCGAAGTTAACTTCGACGTTAGGCGGCGAGACGTCGAAGTCGCTAACCCCATGAGGGATAGGAATAGCGCCCTACTTCGACGTTCAACGTCAAAGTATGGACCGTGTAGTCGTTGCGCGTCCTGCAACTTCGAAATAGCGGGGTCCGCCATGGCGACCATCAGCTGAGGGGTTGAGAGACGCTCTCTCTCGAGCCCCTGCGGGGCTCTATGGTCACCATGGGCAGCAGCCCTTAGCCCAGGGCTTCTGGCTGCTGCTGCGGCAGCTGGGGATCCATGCTGCAGGCACAGGGTCTGCAACCAGTTGTCAGCTCTGTGTATTTTGTGTTGTTTAGTGCAACTGTGTCTGGGAGGGGCCCTTTAAGGGAGCGGCTTGCTGTTGAGTCCGCCCTGTGACCCTGTCTGCAGCTGTGCCTGGCACCCTTATTTCGATGTGCGCTACTTTGGCTTGTAGACGTTCCCTCGCAGCGCCTATTTCGATGTGGTGCCGTGCAACGTCGAAGTTGAACATCGACGTTGCCAGCCCTGGAGGACGTGTAGAAATAAGCTATTTCGATGTAGGCTTCACGTGTAGACGTAGTCATAAAGGCCTCTGTTTAGAGTAAGCACTCAGAATCCACCAAATTTTTAGGAGAACAGAATTAGCAACTCATTTGCTCTTTTGTTTGATTTGGTAACTCATTTTGATCTACTTGTTCTTGTTTATAACCACTTAAATCCTGCTGTTTTGCTTAATAAAAACTCTGTTAATTATAATCAAACTTCATATAAATTGCTATTACCTGGCAAGAGCTACTACCGTGCACATTTATCTCCCTTTCATTGATAAAGGAGGCTTACCTAGTGAGCCTTCCATATGAAAATCTTTTGCACAGAGAGAGACAAATGTATTTGGGATTCGGTCCCTTCTGTGGTTTAACAGCGTCTGCATTGCTCTGCAGGAGGGAGGTTACTCCAGCTCTGTGTTTGGCTGGAAAAGACCAGAGGATATGGCCTTAGAGGAGAGTGTGATGGGGCAGCTACAGGGAGCAAGGTGGGGGCTAGTGGCTTTATCAGCACACCAGGGAACATTCCAAGGGGTCTTCCGTGACCACAACCCATCACAATTTGATACAAACTTCTTAATGAAATGACTGAGTTCTGTCTTCCTGTGTTTTCATATTGCCTTGCCAATGCAACTACCTGATCCACCCCAAAACTGAAAGATACCTTACCACTGGAGGAGTGCAAAAGATGAAATGAACTCAGAAACCAACATTGGGCATTTTAACTGCTTTTATTAGACCATACTGGGGCATTTGAAGAGAGCCTTGCAATCAAGTTTTTGTCATTTCACCCAAATCTGGGGCAGCAGTCTCCCTTTTGTTCTGTTCTCACTTAACGGGCACAGAGGCAGGGGCGACTCTTGTCTTGGTGGCTCTCCTGCCATTCCTCTTCTTGGAAGGTAAAGCCGCAGGCTGATTTAAGGGCAGGGCCCCACCCTGGGAGATGGTGACGCCTCCCAGCAGTTTCTTGAGCTCCGAATCGCTGTGGAAGGCCAGCTGCAAGTGCCGTGGGGAAATCCGACGCTTCTTGCTGCGTGCAGCCACTTCCCCAGCAATATCCATAATCTCGTGTGTCAGGTATTGAAGCACCGCAGCCATATAGACTGGAGCTCCAGCTCCAACACGGTCTGCAAATTGCCCTCTGCGGAGTAGCCTGTCTATGCGACTGACAGAGAACAGCAGCCCAGCCCGGGAAGAACGGGTGACTTTGGCTTTAGCCACCTTGGGGTTTGAAGTCTCACCAGAGTGCTCGGATTCAGCCTCAGACTCCATCTCAGACATGTTGCACACTTCTCCTCTAGCAACACTTGTGTAGCTTGTCTGAATTATTACTTCCTTGGCTTGCCTTGCCTGGTTTTCTTTCCTTTCTTGATTGGTTTGTCAAAATATTTCTTTCCTTGTCTTGTTTGGCTTTGTAAACTTACTTGCCTATGTTCACCTGATCTTTCCTTCCTTGTTTTGCCTCCTTTGCTCACTTCCTTATCTGGCTTGGTGAAGTGTAGCTTGGGTAAGCCAACTCTTGAAAAGCAGGCAGATTATCTACTGACCTTGTCTGAGCTCAGGACCTTTTATAACCTTGGCAGAAGTGAAAACCTACTTTCTGATTGGTTGGTAGTGAGCCAATGGGAAGCTTGATTCTTTATTATCCAAGCAGGTGGAAACATGTCATCCTTTATGATATCATTGACTCTCCCTTTAACTGAAGCTTTAACCAACTACTTAAGATATTTATGTCCAAAACAGGCTGTGAAGAGCTACAAAATATCTCACAAGACTGGGTTACTGGGCAGCAAATGACAGATAAAACTCAATGTTGATCAATGCAGAGTAATGCACCCTGGACATCACAAACCCATCTATACAATACAATTATTGCATTGCTAAATTATCTGTTACCACTTATGAAAAAGATCTTGGAGTCCTTGTGGATAACTCTCTGAAAAAAATTCACTCAATGTTCAGCAGCAATCAAAAAAGTCAACAGAATGTTGGGAATCACTGGGAGAGGGATAACTAAAACAAAAGATCTCATATTGCACTCTGTAAATTCATAGTACACCCACAACCTGAACACTGTGTGCAGAGATAATAGATATGAAAGATATATTGGATTTGTCCAAGGCTTAGAAAGGAAAAAAGGTATTAGGGATATTCAACAGAAGGTCATCAAGTCCAGCCCTCTGCCCTCTTGGGAGAGCCAAGCATGATCCCTTTTTTTTTCAATCTATTTGCCCCAGATCCCTAAATGGGCCCCTCAAGGACTGAGCTCACAACCCTGGATTTAGCAGGCCAATACTCAAACCCCTTTCAGCTCTGTGAGAGGTGTAATGGTTGCCATATAAGAAGTGATTAATCATACTGTGACTTTTCATCTTAAGGGATATGATGAAGATATATAAAATCATGATGAGTGGAAAAATAAAAAAGGATTTTTTTATTTCAACAAAAGGACTAGAGGGTCGCCAAATGAAATTAATAGGCAGTGGGTTTAAAACAAAAGAAAGTATATTTTTCACACACCATGAAGTCAGCTCCTTGCCAGAGGACACTGTGAAAACCAAGACCATAACAGAGTTCAAAAAAGGACTAGATAATTTCTGGGAAGATAGATCTAGGGGTATTAGACAGGATGGGCTGGGATGCTAGCCCTACACTCTGTTTGCAAGAACCTGGAAATAAGCAACCAGATGGATGACTTAATCATTGCCTGTTTTGTCCCCTCTCTCAGGAACACTTAACATTGGCCACTGTTGGAAGACAGGATACTGAGCTAAATGAACCTTTGGTCTGACTCAGTATAGTATGGACCTTCTTATGCTCATCACATCCACTCCTAGACACATTCATTTGTAATTTTTTTTTAATTTCCTAAATTACCAATGTGGTTTAACGCTTTAATATTATTAAACAGACCAGGGTGGATAAAAATGAATGGCCACATCTACACTTGGGCAAAACTTCAAAATGGCCATACTAATGGTCAAATCGGAGAATGCTAACGGGGCGCTGAAATGCATATTCAGCACCTCATTGACATGCCACTGGCTGTGGCACTTAGAAAGTGTCACGTTTCGCTTGCGTGCGGCTCATCTACACGGGGGTCCTTTTCAAAAGGACCCTGAAAATGTCAAAATCCTCTTATTCCTATCAGCTGGCCACAGCAGGGTGCCCTGGGGGCCTGGAGGCCCTTTAACTCAAAATAACCCTTATTCCCTGGATAAACATAGATGTCTATTTTGAACTAAGTGCTATTCCTTGTGGAATGAAGGTTAAAGAGTTCAAAATAATGTACCTGCTATTTCAAAGTTATTTCAAAATAGAGCATGCATAGTCTAGATGACCGCAAAGTTATTCTGAGATAACAAGCATGCTCTGAGTGCCTCTGTGTAACTGCCACTCTGATCCAGCAACTCTGATCCTAGCTGCCTTTCTCACTGCAACCTCCACAGCTCTGGACTTTTCACCACTTTTCACCTCCACTAGGTCATCTGGGTAACCATCTGGTTGGGTTCCTTCATGCCCTGTTGAATAAAAAGGAATCTCTCTCTCTGACCCCTGGCTTGGAGAAGGGGCACATCCTGCTATATGGCCTATGATTGCAGCATGGTTATTATCTCTAACATCTTCTGAACTGCTGCTGAGAGACCTCACTCGGCACAAAACTCCTCCCACTGATTTTTGGTAAGCTCAGCATCTGGTTCTTTGCCTCTTCTGCCACTTACTGATCTGTACGCTTCCCTTTGTTATTATGTCTCTGTCCTGAAATAAACAAATAGAAAATATTAAAACTCTAGCTTTTCACAGGCTGTTCCTTGCCTTTCTGCTTGAGAACCACCTAAAGCTATTTTAAAACAAAAAAGCAGTAAAGTAGCACTTTAACAAAATAATTTATTAGGTGAGCTTTCGTGGGACAGACCCACTTCTTCAGACCATAGCCATACCAGAACAGACTCAATATTTAAGGCACAAATAACCAAAAATAGTAATCAAGGTTGACAAATCAGAAAAAAAAATATCAAGGTGAGCAAATCAGAGAGTGGGAGGCGGAGGGCAGGGGAGTCAAGAATTAGATTAAGCCAAGTATACAAAAGAGCCCCTATAATGACCCAGAAAATTTCCATCCTGGTTCAAACCATGTGTTAATGTGTCAAATTTGAATATAAAAGAGAGTTCAGCAGCTTTTCTTTCCAAAGTAGTATGAAAATTCCTCTTCAGTAAGATGCAAACTCTTAAGTCATTAACAGAATGGCCCACTCCATTAAAATGTTGGCTGACCAGTTTGTGGATCAGGAGTGTTTTATGTATGTTTTGTGCCCATTAACTCTTTGTCTAAGAGAGTTTGAAGTCTGTTCAATATACAAAGCATCTGAGCATTGTTGGCACATGATGGCATATATGATATTAGTTGAGGAACATGAGAATGTGCCTGTGATTCTGTGACAAACCTGGTTAGATCCAGTGAGGGTATCCCCAGAATAGATACGTGGACACAGCTGGCAGCGACCTTTGTTGCAAGAAAAAGTCCCAGGACTAGTGTGCCTGTGGTATAGACTGTGTCTGTTGGTGAGAATCCTCATAAGGTTGGGAGGTTGTCTGTAGGAGAAAACAGACCTGTCATCTAGGGTCTTCTGGAGTGTGGCGTCCTGATTAAGGATAGGTTGTAGGTCTTTAATAATGCGTTGCAGTGGTTTGAGTTGGGGGCTGTAGGTAATGACCAGTGGTGTTCTGTTCTTGGCTTTTTTGGGCCTATCTTGGAGTAGCTGGTCTCTGGGTATTCGTCTGGCCCTGTTGGTTTGCCCTGTAGTGCCCAGGAAATGTATTTTTTGTGTGGAGTAATTGAGGCATAAATTGATGGTGGGGTGCAGATTGTTAAAGTCTCTATGGAATTCTTCTAGAGTCTCTATACCATGAGTCCAAATCATAAAGATGTCATCAATATATCTTAAGTAGAGGAGGGATAATAGGGGACAAGAACAGAATGCTAATGGTCATTACCTACAGCCCCCAACTCAAACCACTGCAATGCATTATTAAAGACCTACAACCTATCCTTAATCAAGATGTCACACTCCAGAAGGCCTGAGGTGACAGGCCTGTTCTCTCCAACAGACAACCTCCCAGCCTTATGAGGATTCTCACCAACAATCACAGTCTGTACGTCAGGAACACCAGTCCTGGGACTTTTCCTTGCAACAAAGGTCACTGCCAGCTGTGTCCACATATCTATTCTGGGGATATCCTCACTGGACCTAACCAGATTAGTCACAGAATCATGGGCACATTCTCATGTTCCTCATCTAACATCATATATGCCAACAATGCCCAGATGCGTCATATATTGGACAGACTTCAAACTCTCTTAGACAAAGAGTTAAAGGGCACAAAACAGACATAAAAACACTCCTGATCCACAAACCAGTCAGCCAACATTTTAATGGAGTGGCCATTCTGTTAATGACCTGAAAGTTTGCATCTTACTGAAGAGGAATTTTCACAACACTTTGGAAAGAGAGGCTGCTGAATTCTCTTTTATATTCAAATTCGACACATTAACACATGGTTTGAACCAGGATGGGAATTTTCGAGGTCATTATAGGGGCTCTTATGCATACGTGGCTTTATCTAATTCTTGACTTCCTCCGCCCCCTCCTTCCCCTCTACTCTCTGATTTGCTCACCTTGAAAATATTTTTCTGATTTGTCAACCTTGATTACTATTTTTGGTTCTCTGTGCCTCAAATGTTGAACCTGTTCTGGTACGGCTATGGTCTGAAGAAGTGGGTCTGTCCCACGAAAGCTCACCTAATAAATTATTTTGTTAGTCTTTAAAGCGCTGCTTGACTGCTTTTTTGTTTTGATAGTATATAGACTAGCATGGCTTTCTCTCTGTTACTAAATCTATTTTAGCAGTACTTGGCCTCCATTAAAATAGCAAATGGTGTGTAAATCATGTGTTAATCTAGATAGAACTGGAGGCCAGGTGTCTGGGCCAGAAAGCAGAGCTGCAGTAGCTGAAGTTTGCTAACCATGACAAACACAGGCAGCCTGTGCAGAAGAGGATTGACAAATCACTCCCATGACTGGGAATTGGCAGACTACCACCTGTGGATATGGTGGATCCCAGCATTCTTTCTGTAGTTTGAGGAAGTGTGTGAAAGGTTGTTCTGGGCTTAAGTGGGAAGTGCTTTGTTTTTTCCTTCAGGTGTTACCTGCTGTAATTTGTGTAAGGGTTGAGGCTGAGGATCGTGGTACTGGTCTGCCATAGAGATTCAGTTAACCATCACCAGGAAAACTGAGTGTTGAATATGACTCTTGCATACCAACTAAAGCTGTGGGTCAGAAACTGAGTCACAGATGGATGGTACTCTGATACAAAAGCTGTGGAGTGCAGAGAGACAGTGTCACAGTTGATGATAGTTGTGGAGACAACTGTGCTGGAAGCAGGGCCAACTCAGATTGGCAAGGGGTCTGGTTTCATGTGTTAGGGGTTGACAACACTTCACTGCTATAGGTGAAGGAAACTGAGCCAAAGCTGGAGAAGCTCTGATTCAGGTTCTGCTAGGACCACCGCAAGTCCTCAACAGCTTGATAATAGCTATGCACCAGAACTCCACAAAGAGCATGGCAAACTGCCAGTAGCGAGTCTCTGGAACAGCGAGGAAAGTTGTGGGCCAGAATTCCACTGAAAGCAGGGGAGACTCAGAGTGGTAAGCAAGCTGAGTAAACTCTCAGGAGGGACAGAACTCCTTATTGGCCTGGGTGACTCTGACAGCCTCTACTCCAGTGTTCGCTACATTGGCTTTGTGTGATATAATTTGAAAACTCATAATCCGCTGACCATTATTATTCTGGTAAAATGTTTGTGGTAACATTGTGCATAAAATTATAAGATTCTACTCTAGAGTATTAAGGAAGGTGGAGGTGTAACACTGGAAAGAGACATGATAGAATTTCCATCCTTAAAGGCTTGACAATGTCCTGGCTGGAATGATTTAGTTAGCGTTGATCCTGCGTCGAGAAGGGAGCTGAAATAGATAGCCTCCCAAGATCTCTTCCAATCCTAATCATGTATGATTCTGTGATTTAAAAGACACATTCAAAGTCTGGTAGGCAGTCATAGACCACTGACCTGGAGACAAAAAATAAGCTTAGGCCTCAAATAGATCATCACCTGCTTAAGTGGCTGTTCTTTGGTAGAAAAGAGAGTGTGGATGAAAATATACTTATTGACAAAGAAAAATTTTGGTGTTCCCATCCACAAACATTTTCTGTCAAATGTGCCTCAGCTAGAGATGATTCAAGAAGGGAAATAACTAAGATTAGGGAAAGCAGATGCCATTAAATGATTCCTCTCTTTCACTCTACCCAAGGCACCTCCACCAACTGAAGAACAAAAGAAGTGAGACTGGACTGAGGGAGGGATCCTATATCAAAGAAGTTCAGCCAGTAAAACTGCTGAAACGTGGTAAGAGCGATTATGCTTTGAATTACTGACCTTGAAAAGTTAGGGGAGATTTGTTATCATGTCCCCTCTCTCTTCTCTTTTCCATACTGAGCACATCCCCTTCTCTTTCAATCTCACTGATGGGCTGCATCTACACGTGCACGCTACTTTGAAGTAGCGGCGCCAACTTCGAAATAGTGCCCGTCATAGCTACACGTGCTGGGCGCTATTTAGAAGTTGAAATTGACGTTAGGCGGTGAGACATCGAAGTCACTAACCCCATGAGGGGATGGGAATAGCGCCCTACTTCGAAGTTGAACGTCGAAGTAGGGCACGTGTAGACGATCCGCGTCCCGCAAGATCGAAATAGTGGGGTCCGCCATGGCGGCCATCAGCTGAGGTGTTGAGAGACGCTCTCTCTCCAGCCCCTGCGGGGCTCTATGGTCACCGTGTGCAGCAGCCCTTAGCCCAGGGCTTCTGGCTGCTGCTGAGGCAGCTGGGGATCCATGCTGCATGCACAGGGTCTGCAACCAGTTGTCGGCTCTGTGGATCTTGTGGTGTTTAGTGCAACTGTGTCTGGGAGGGGCCCTTTAAGGGAGCGACTTGCTGTTGAGTCCACCCTGTGACCCTTTCTGCAGCTGTTCCTGGCACCCTTATTTCGATGTGTGCTACTTTGGCATGTAGACGTTCCCTCGCAGCGCCTATTTCGATGTGGTGCTGCCCAACGTCGAAGTTGAACGTCGATGTTGCCAGCCCTGGAGGATGTGTAGACATTATTCATCGAAATAGACTATTTCGATGTAGCGTGCATGTGTAGACGTAGCCATGGAGAGACGGCCGCCATCCATATCCACTGCAGTCTGAAGCAGGCCTGCCCCCTCAGCCCTACAATGTTCACCTGGCCATGGAACCACTCCTGCATACCATCTTGCAAAACCCAAACAGGCTCAATCTCCAGAGCAAGACGGTCGATGTCTTGGCCTATGTGGATCAGTGATAGGTTGAGAAGGGTCTGTGGGAATGACCTGCTGCTGTACTTGGTCCTGCTCACCAACATCATGGAGGACCTTCAGCAGATGTTGGACATTGCCAGATGGGCCGCCAAATGGATGGACCTCCGTTTCACTGCCAGGAAGTGCATCTCCCTTCATGTGGATGGTGGCATCAGGAACCTGGTGAATCCCAGGGAGTTCCAGATCTACACAAAGCTTGTGAGTGCACATGGGACTCCAGTAATGAAGCAGTGCTGGAAGTCTGCTGCATTGGTCAGCACTATACCTGTCTCCAACACCATCAGGTGGTCACAGGACATCTAGATAGAGCATGTCACAGGCCACCACCAGTAACAGAAGTGACAGACACTGCCCACCAGAGACCCAGCTGAGGAGCTGCCCAACTCTTCTAACATCACAGACCTCTCACCCTGCCATATTAGACCCACCATACGACCTACCTATCCCAGACACACCCAGGACTTTTCCCTTTCCTGACATAGACTACATAAGACAAGCAGGATTGCCCACCAAAGAGGGACATGGTCAGATACGTCACCTGCTTTCTCCCCTACACACTGCCTCCCCCTACAGATGCTGGATGAGACTACCAATGAGGGATACCGATGAGCCACAGAGACTATTGCCAAGGAATACATTCAGGGAATGCTCCCACTGCCTTCCCTGAAGGACTATGGACTCTGCTATTAAAGACTCATGCATGGTCACCCACCAAGGAGGATGCAGCCAGGGCATTGCCCACTTCTTCTCTCTGCCCCCAGGCTTTGCTTCTCTCCACAGGTGCCAGAGGAAACCATCTGCTTCCTTTTCCGATGGACTATGCTTTTACTGTTGCAGGAAGACCACCAGACCAAAGAGGACCCAATGCATCATGGGGCACAATCCATGAACTTTGCTAGAGACTAGCACTCTTTGCTTTATGGGTGGCACCCCCCAGGACATTTAATGACTGAGTTTGAAATACCCACTCTCCTTCACCCAGGACAAGGAGGGTTACACTTATTGTTTTTAATGCATGTTATGCTTCTTGTTTTCCCCTTAATCCCCCCTTGACTCCCACCCCCGATCCACTTTGCCGTTTATTGTAAACTCAAATATGCCTTAACTTTGTTTCAAACATTCATTTCAATAAAACTTTTCTACCCATATCATTCTTGACATGTGTTTATCTAAGCTTCTCAAACTCCAAAGAGAGGGATTCCACACCCTGCAGAAGCAACCTGTTCAAGTGTCTGACTATCCACTTAGGTGACTCCAGAGAACTTGTGAGCTGGTTTGTGTAGCTCTGACCACACTGAACTAAAAGATAACACTAAGAGATTTTCCAAGCTTTTCATGGAGGACCTGAAAAGCATATCCACAAAAGAGTTATATTTGTTTCCCTGTCCTGTCCTTCCCTACCACAGACAGACAACATTACGCAGGCAGAGAAGAAAATGTTAAAAACAGATGAGGAAGGCTGCAACAGCACGCAATAATAGTTTTGAAGAAATGTTAAACTTCAGTCCCTTTAGGGCATGCAGTTAAGTCCTCCCCACAGCAGATGCAGCCAGATGAGAAGTGCCTCTCCATGGCTGCTGCAGCTCCAGAGCAGTGTCTACACGTGCACGCTACTTCGAAGTAGCGGCACTAACTTCGACGTTAGGCGGTGAGACGTCGAAGTCGCTAACCTCATGAGGGGATCGGAATAGCACCCTACTTTGACGTTCAACGTCGAAGTAGGGACCGTGTAGACGATCCGCGTCCCGCAACGTCGAAATTGCCGGGTCCTCCATGGCGGCCATCAGCTGGGGGGTTGAGAGATGCTCTTTCTCCAGCCCCTGCGGGGCTCTGTGGTCACCGTGGGCAGCAGCCCTTAGCCCAGGGCTTCTGGCTGCTGCTGAGGCAGCTGGGGATCCATGCTGCATGCACAGGGTCTGCAACCAGTTGTCGGCTCTGTGGATCTTGTGTTGTTTAGTGCAACTGTGTCTGGGAGGGGCCCTTTAAGGGAGCGGCTTGCTGTTGAGTCCGCCCTGTGACCCTTTTTGCAGCTGTGCCTGGCACCCTTATTTCGATGTGTGCTACTTTGGCGTGTAGACGTACCCTCGCAGCGCCTATTTCGATGTGGTGCTGCGCAACTTCGAAGTTGAACATCGACGTTGCCAGCCCTGGAGGACGTGTAGACGTTATTCATCGAAATAGCCTATTTTGATGTTGCTACATCGAAATAAGCTATTTCGATGTTGGCTTCACGTGTAGACGTAGCCCAGTAGGCACAGACAGGGGAGAGGTGCATGTCCCCTAGCTGGGACAGGTCCAGGTTCTGCTGCCCCCTGCACCTCTGGGCCAAAGTAAGGAATGCAGCAAATTGTGCAGCTTCCCTTCACTCCCTGATGAAGGGGAACAGACAGCAATGTTCCCACAGAAATTAGGGGGAGCTTCAGCCTTTCCCCATCCTCCCTAATGGGCACCTGGGATTTGGGTGGCTTGAGGCTGAGGCAGTCCTGGGGGGAGCATCCCCCAGCCAACCCCTTGTAGCTGGTGACTCTTGTCCACATGGTTTTACGAAAAGCAATCTCATCCCAGGCACATCACATTTTCCTGGTACACCGAAACCCCGATCTTGCTTAAGTACACCGAATTTGGGCTCTTCCTTCTTACTGTATGAGGAGTTTTTGAACAAACAGACCAACACAAACAGACTAACTTCCTCAAATATTTAGTAAATAACTTCAATGAATTACATTTAGGTAGTTACAAACCCAGACTTCGCCAAAGAAGGAACTGTAGATCCATGCATCATACTGTTCCTGTTCATATCAGGGCAAGAAAACATATTGATTTTCCAGATTCACCCAGGAGCATCTTCCCAGCGTTTATGATGAGCATTTGCAAATAGCAAGAAAAGCTGGCGATCTGCAAGACCTTCACAACACGTTAGGACTCGCCATTTTTGATATACAGCACACCTATAATTTTTCATTCTCTGTGTTACAAATAACTTAGATTATGAAAGCTCAGTATTTTAGACAATATCTTCCTTCCATTAAACACACTATTGGTTTCTTTTGTGAACTAATATAAATGTTAATGTTTATAATTTTTTTTTCAGTTTACTGGGAATAAGATAGAAACTCCACGTTAGGACTTGATTCTGAGGTTTTGTCTATGTTACTGTGAGCTGTTGACCTAAGTTACGAACATTCAGGCATGTGAATTATATGGCTGGAGTTCACATAGTTAGGTCTGCTTACCATGATATCTTTTCCATGGTAAACTGACAGATGATTCTCTCTCATCAACTCTGCATACTCTGGACAGATTGCTCCCAACTGACCCAAGCCATAAGGAAAGCAAGCCCTCATTCACGTGAAGGCTTGTTTGTACCACCCTGGCAGTGCAATTGAGAATAAATTGCTTTACATTAGCAATTCAAATTTTAAAACCTATGTGCAATCCACATCATGTGACACTTAGTTCATTTCACAACGGTGTAAGGCACACAGGAAACCTGCACGTCAGACATGCAATCTCCATTGTGTGTGGTTTGGGTTTCAAAAAAAAAAAAGTTGTGTGTGTCAGCAGAGTTTGAGGGTGACACAAAATCATGAAATATCTGGGCTTAAAAGATCCATAGGTCATCTGGTCTGATCTCCTGCCCCCCTGTACCTAGGGTGACCATCTGTCCCGGGACAGTCTTTTATTTAAGCTGTTTCATAGGTGTTCCGACGTTTTTAAGGAAATGGGCAAATTGTCCCATATT
Organism: Carettochelys insculpta; assembly: GCF_033958435.1. Taxonomy (NCBI): domain Eukaryota; kingdom Metazoa; phylum Chordata; order Testudines; family Carettochelyidae; genus Carettochelys; species Carettochelys insculpta. The sequence goes on along the minus strand of NC_134137.1, from coordinate 234,313,345 downwards.
TTGTGGGGCTCCTGTTCCCTGGTATTCGCTCTTTAGAGGTGGCATCACTGCTGCCAGGTAGCTCCTCTGCTGGGTGGCTGCCCCATTCCCTGGCACCTCACAGGGGCAGTCCCCACTGCTGGTGAGCTCTGTCAAGGGGTTGCCTCTTCATTCACTGGTGACCCCCTGCTGGGAGGTTGTGGAGCCCCCATCCTCCACTTCTCCTCATCAAGAGGCTGTGGTGCCCCCATCCCTGCTGCCTCACTGTGGGACATCCACCCCTACCACTGAGAAGCCCTGACATGGAACAGCAGCCCTGGAGGCCAGTGTCCCATATTTGCTGTGGGGCAATGTGGTCACCCTACCTGTACGTCACAGGACTATGCCTGCTTGGAGTCCCACGTCTCATCCAAACTCTCTGGAATCTCTCTGCATCTCCAGCCCATTGTTTCAGGAGCTCTGGCTATTACAAAGTTTGTTTGCATATTGGAAGACAGGGGTGAAGAATGAGCCAGACATGGTTCTCAAGTCAGCCCTTGACAGGCCAACAGCACTTTATTTACCTGAAGGTACAGCTGCTTGCAGCTTCTGTTGTCCATATTACCATTCCTGGCCAATGGGAGTTGCAGGATATGGTACAGACTGGGATTCTGCCTCCTGCAGCTCCCATTGGTTGGGAACAGCAACCTGTTCCTCCTGGTGTTCAAAGATGAAGCTAAAGAGGCTCCATTAGCATCAGCTCAAATGAGAGCTGAACTCACTGGAGATGGAGCAGTGTTTCTGCCCAGCTTGAAAAAAAGCTGAAAATCACTATGAGGCTGATAGGCAGAGGTCACAGCAAAGAGGCAGGTGGCAGAAGGTGACTGATAGCTGGTGAGGGAACAAGTGGAAGGAGTGACCAGGTGGCAGGGAACTGTGGCTAGCAGGGCGGCCAGCCAAAGCAAGTGCTCAGCTGGCAGAGGAAACAAGGTGCTGTCTCACCCGGGTGGGAAACGAACTCAAACAGATACACCTCTGAACCCTGTGTCCTCACTGACAAGGACAACCACTGTGAATAGGACATGGTGAGGGAACACAGAAGGGCACAGTAAGGGAGACAGCAGTGGGTGTCCTGATCATAGTTTTATGATTGTGAACCTGCTGGTGGACTTTTCTCTCTAATTAATGATGCGTGACTTCCCTGCTTTCATTAAAAGAAAACTGAGGAAGCAAGAGAGAGGGACAAATCCTCAGTCAAAAGGGAACATTTCTCTGTTGTAACATTTAAGAGGAAGTTTCAGGCCCCTTTGCTCTGACATCTGAATTGCATCATTTGTATCTACCATGGCATTAAAAGGAGCCCTCTGTAAAACAGCAGCTCTTGTTCCTTATTCATTTGCTACAGAACCTCAAATGTCCCTTAACTTTTTGACTTGAAATAAAGCTTCCTTCTTCATCAGATATGACAGAGGAAATAACATATGCAGAACTGGAATTTAATACATCATATGCACTGGAAAATATGCCAAGGCCTGCCACTTCTGAGGAAAAAGGTAAAATTTCTATGGGCCTTTATTTAGTTATTGTGGTTAAATTAGCTGGGCTGGGAAGTGCTCTCAGCCTGATCTTAGGCTGACTGAGCCAAATCACTCCTGTATCGCCACCCTTCTCAGAAGAGTCACACCCGTGGTGAATTTGATCTGTTTTACTGGGATTAGTGTAGAAGCATGCACAGTGGTTTCAAAACGTGACATGAGATGGCTAGCCAAGTATGATTTTATTATGTAGAGACCCAGTCCTGCGAGCACTGACTCCTGAGACCTGTATTCACTACCATGAATAATACTATTAAATTCATTAGGATAGCCCATGGGAGTTAGCAGAGTGCAAGGTAGTAAATGTTTGATGATCAGACTCTACAGTTTGACTGGCTAGAAGCCATATTGTGCCAGCAGTTCATAACAAATTCTGTGGGGATTTCTGAGATGCATCCATGGCATAATTCGGCCCTGAGTTAGGATTTTATAACTGCCAAACTCCCATCCACAGGAAAATGAAGATCTCTGGTTTTGTTTATGTTTGACTGCTCCAAATTGCTTCTTTTCCATAAGAGATTGTAACACTTGGTGCCAACTGATAACTTGATTTCCTGGTACGGAGCATTTGCAGTGTCTCCATATGAGAGAGTAAACACAGCCAGAGAAGAGTGAAATAGGTCCTTTAAAAAGTTATAGGTCCCTTTAAAAAAATACACCAAGGGCACATTAGTAAGCATAAGAAAAACCGTTTCCAAAATGCAAACCTGATTCAGGGAACCTATTTCCTGAACAAAGAATGAAATGATTATTTTTAGAAAAGGACTGATCATCCTGGCCTGTTGTTTGCTCTGTGTCCCTGACCATTTCAGATAACACAGTCCTGCTGTCCTCCACAACAGGATTTGCATTTATCCAGGGAAACCACAGACCTAAGTGAATCAAACTGAAAACCACTTTCCCCTTTTTTGCTTAATTTCTGCAGAGCACCTCGTGTGATTCCTTCAGGCTCCAGCCTGGAGCTCTCCCACAGTAGGGAAGGCAACAGGTTATTTTGCCTTCTCATTCAGGTTAGTCCTTTGGTGTCAGAGCAGTCTGAAAGCTGCTCCAACTTGCTCCAGCTGCTAGTGATCATAAACATCCATTAACAGCACTTGGGGATCTTCAGACTTCAGAGAAGCCCTGGCTCTGCCTTCTTTACCAGAGCCACTGCTTTATACCTGTAATAGGAAAGAAAGTTAGCACAAGGGCACCTAATCTGGCATGATCCCCCTAGACCAGCTATGTCACCATGTCCTAGATGTGCTGTGCTGGGGGGTTCCTAAGCATATTTAATGATCTGGAGCATTGAAGTGTTGTTAAGTGCCTAGAACCTGGGCTGGAAAAACAAAGAAAAAGACTGAAATCCTGTTTCTGACACTGACCAGTGGCACAGGATGTAGAGGAAGATTTAACAGTATGGCCTAGGAGGATGTTATAAGGTGACACACAGATCTTTCAGGGCACTCTGGACACACACTGATTGCAGCAGCTGCTTTGCAGTGTCTACTGAGAAGGGCTTTGCAACTCTTTGAGTATGTTCCCTCATTCTCAAACCAGCCTGCTGCGAGATTTAATGTGAACTTGTCCCAGAAAGGCACTGGCCACTGACACTTAACATAACTAGTTCCAGGAGCTTGACAGTGTTCTGTCTTTCTAGCAGTCTCCTTGCATTGAATTCAGTGGAGGTAAACCTGGTTTGCACCAGGACCTGTGAAAGAAGAAGAGCCACAATTGTCCTCAATAAAAGTAAAAGGTTTTTTTTGCCAATGGTAGAGACTGAAGAGTAAAGTTACGAAGTAAATATAATGGGCCATATTCTCAGTTGTGCTGAAGCTCCATTCAGTGCGGTTAAAGGGAAGAAGATAGAAGGGAGTTTAAGTCATTTCTGCTGTTTGCTGATCCTGAGGCCAAATGGGGCTATGTGATGGGGCTTAGCCTCCACCATCCACAAGTTAAGGGAAATAACTCCAATTAGTCAGATCCACACCTAGGAGTAATTAACTAATTGCCTTCTAGCCAGACCAGATGAAGCTAGATCTTATAAGTAGACTCACTTAGTGGAACAGGTTACAAAGCAGGCAGGTCTCTTTTGCAGAGAGAATTGCTGGAATAAGTTTTAAAAGATAGGCTACAGTGGTAGAGGAAAGGTATAGAGATAGGTGAGGTTCCTGAAGGTAAAGGCCTGTGTGAAGACCAACAAGGGAGCTATGGAGAAGTTGAGAAGAACAGAGGGGCTGTTAGTTCAAGTATCTGTTTGAAATTGTCTGCCCTACTTTGGAAGGGAATAAACTCATGTGAATTGGTCAGAGGGCTGAGATATAGAAGATCCAGATAGGGAGAAGACATTGGCTGAGACTGGTTCTCATGCCCCATGTGGTGATGATATTTTTGTCCGTCATGGCCAAAGTCTTCTGCAGTGTTGGATTGAGGAATCAGGGAGGATAGGTGCAAAAGATGAAGACACTTCCTAACTGGCTGACTCATTTCATCAGCATAATTTGGAGCAGCCTCAGGCCTGCTTGCACTTGTGGCTGGCTACAGCAGTCTCCAAGGAGTTCCTTCACCAGGGATGATCACTGGAGGATGAGGGCACTTTGGCCATGACCGCTTCCTTAACTGCATCCTAGACACCTGCCTTATGTTATGGCCAGTGGTGCAGAGTTGGGATTTCCTGGTGGGGATTCCCATGTAGATAGTTAAATAGACTTTCTTTCCACTTTGCATTGTCAGAGCAGTGCAAAGCAGGCACACTACAGGGAAAAGGACCTGGATTAATAAAACTAGAAACACAGCTAGATTAAAATCACACTTGCTGTTAACTACAGAGGATATTCACTAAGCAAGATGAAAACTTTAAATGCCAGAAAGTCCTTTTGTTTCTTCCCAATACACCAAGTTGTATCTTTTTCCAGGGTCAAACTTTCTCTGTAAGCATGTGGGTCATGGGCCTATTTACATTACAGAAACATCCTCATAGGGAGGCCCATTTACACAACTGGTTACATCACTAATCTAGTTTGAAGTTAAGTTGGGAATGAACCTGGAGTTAACTGGTCTTCAGTCTGTGCTCCCGCCTTGGACTTGTGCAAAGTGTTAAAATGAAGCTGCTACACGATTAATGCCCCATCTACACACCAAGTTGGATCTGGATTGTAATTGGTTGTAGAGTTAAGTCACTTGTAGCTAGAAATGGTCAAAATTTGATGTCACTATACAGGATGGATCATTTCACAGTTTACCCCAGCTGAGGATCCAGTACAAGAGCATTATATCCAATCTCAGAGTTCAGAAAACTGAGTTCTAACACCTTGTTTCTCTACGAAAGGGCTTGACACCTAGTTCAATTTGTGGTATCTGTGTAAACATCCATTTCTAGTACCTTACAATATTAGCAAGTTAAAATCATTATCACCTGAGGTTTCTTTATTATAAGATAGCATAATTAATAGAACAATATGTTAAACTCACTAAAGCAGATTCAAAGAATACAATTCATAAGGCAACAAAATAGCAGCCACCACTGTGTAGTACTATCCCTTAGGGATGGAAATGAAACCTTCCTTAATCTAGCTGAATTTATTCCATGAAGCATAAAGATCAATAAGTCTTTTAATTTCACCCCATCTAGTGTCACAGCAGATTCCTTTTTATATAAATTTCTAACAGTTTGTCATCCCCATTTTGTTTAGGTATTTCTGCTCTGGTTTTCTATACTTTTGTTCGCTCTTTAAATCCCTTCTGTCTAAAACCAGATTCTAAAATATTTTGTCATTAAAACTTGTCATTAAGAAGAACAAAAAGTAGACAAGATCATGTGTGGAGAGAGAGGGAACATACCATTATGAGAAGAGGGGGATGGAACCTAATGGTGTAAGGAAGGACACACCATTGCTGGAGAAGAAGGAGGCAAATGGCTATATAGGTTGGAGAACATCAGGGCTGAGTGGTGGGTGGACTTCTTGTTTCCCCAGGTGCCATAGTGTTGACCAATAAGGAGGAGAGCCAGGAAATGGCACCAAGTCTGAACTGCTCTACAGTTATGCACCGTGGGCTCAATACATCCCCACACTTATAACTAGAGCAGAAGACAACTCCTTTCACCAGCAAGGGCTGCTGCTGCTGCCACCTGGGAATGATTTACCCCAGGGATGGCAAGTAATATTTCTAGTTTTTCTTGCAAGATATTTATATTCCAGATGCACTAAAGAGGCATGTGTCCTTTCATGCTTCAACCACCATTCCAGAGGGCATGCATCCATGCTGATGGCAGTTTCTGCTCAGCAACAATCCAAAGCAGGGTAGACCAATACATGTTCATTTTCTTCACCATTAGATGCCACCAGAGGAAGGTTGTTTTTTTCCCCTTTTCCTGGGTCAGCTTCTGCAGTTTTCACGTTGGAGTGCTGCTCTTTAAAAACTCCTAAAAGCAAGTTCCATAACCCATTTCAATCAGATTTTTGAGGACACTTCAGTTTCTTAAGGCTTGGCTCAAATGCTCTTGCTGTCTTTAGAAATCTCACATTTTTATCTCTGCGTTGTGTAAAAAGTGTTCTTAAAACAAATAAAATGCCAAATTATTATCTGAGACTACCATAACATACATGGCAAAATGCATGTAAAACATAGAGCGGGTAAAACACTCCTCCAAGGAGTTCAACGACATATTAAACTAATGTACTATTTTGAACATGTATGGTGTCATGATCATGAGGGTTAGCCAGCAGCCTGGGAGAAAAAAGGTTAACCTCCTTAGCCAGGTGGGATTGGCCTGTAGGAATGTAGGTAAGAATTGAATTTTTTGGCTCCTCCCTTTTTCTGTCCTCTGTTGCTTCTTCTTCTTTCCAGCCATGAGGGAGACAGACACAGAATATCTCCCTCCAAGAACAGGCCCTTCTTCCAATCTTCTGCAAGTAGGGTAAAGTTTAGATAGATCCATTAGGCTTTATTGTTTTATGGTTTGGGAAGTGGGATCTGATGTCTGTGCACTTTTTAGAAATGTTCTTTTACGCTCCTTGTAACTAAGTTCTAGGCCCATGGTGGAGACTCCCCATGTGTTTTACTTTGTGACTTTTCCATCTAGTCATGAAGCTTGCAACATAAATATTGTTGTAATAATAAAAGTCCTCTCTTTTTCTTTTTATTAACTTGGTTTTGGTTAATGTTTGTGTCCTGGTTTTTACTTTTGGGGCTGAGATTTCCCAAGTAGTCTCTCCCTGGTTTCTTTATTATTACTTGGGTGGTGGCAGTGAATTTTATCCCCAAAATCTGAGGTTTTTAGGATTTTTTGGGGGGGGAGTTTATACCAAAACCTGGTAGATAAGGTTTTGGAGGTACTTTTTCTGGCCCCCACTTCTGAATTTATCTTGCTAGAGTGGGGAAGGAGCCATGACATATGGTCAGCATGAAAGTATGTCCTCTGGAATGGTGGCCAAAGCATGAAGGGGCATATGAATGTTTAGCATGTTTTGTCCTGTAAATACTTGGCAATGTAAGCTAAAAAAGTGCCATTCTAACATCTGTTCTCTCTTCAGGTGACATTGTGACCAAGAGGTGAGAAGCATTATCTCCTGTAAATGTGAACAAACTTTTCTCTCTCTGCAATTGGCTAAATAAGAATTAGGGCTGACTGGACTTGTGCACTTACATTGCTTTACATTGTTTACAGGGTTTACATTGTTTATGTTTTGAGTGCAGTTATGTAAAAAAAATCAACATGAAAGTGCAATTACATATGATAATGACATTGCAGTACTCTACTTGCATGAGGTGAACTGAAAAACAACTTCTTTTTTCATCAAGATTCAAGCTAGGCCTGAAATACCCAGGGTCCCAGGGGAACCAGCTGAGGTGACTCAGAGTGCACTGCAAGAAATGGGATGGCCAATCCTCAAAGCTCTTGGATATTCTAATATTTATATTTACCAAGCCAGCACAAAACTCCTTCTTTATCACCTTATTGGTCAATCACAAGTAAAAACCATATAGTTCCCTCAAAGTACCCAGCCTCAGGCTTCTACCAAGGCACCCAGTCAAAGTTCTACCAATTCCAAAAAATCAGACACATTATCTTTCATGTCAAGGAATATTCCACATCTTATCCCGGATATACACTAACAGCCAATTCTTATTAACTAGGCTAAACTTTATTTTAAAAGAAAAGAGTATTGGTTAAAACCTCAGTATACATACAGACATGAGTTCAATTCTGAAGATTCAGATACATAATAGAGATGGTGACCTTGTGGTTGCAGATGGATCTCTTCAGATCAATGCAGAATTATTAAATCAATGTCCATTATTAGGAAACCAGGATCTCCTGGGATTTCCTCTTTTATGGCTTGCAGCTTCCCATGTGAGTATCCAAGCATATACAAGATGAAAAAGGATCCTGTCCAAAGGCACTGTCTACCTTTGCAGCAGCCTCTTAGCCTCGGACAGCACAACAGGCTTTTGATGTAACTTTCTGTCTCCCAAACCTCATGGCAATTAGCGTTAGATAATTTATCCATTAGACAATTCACATGCAGTTTACCACAACCTTCAAAAGGAACATACAGATAGTAACACTAGTTCAATCAAGTTTCATCATAAATGTTAATGTAACCCTTCTGCCAGGTGGAGCCAACAGCAGCCAGGGCCAGGATCAATATCTAGGGTTCCTCTCCATCCATCCAACACAGAATTGGCTCCAACTCCCACCCAGTAACTTGACAAGTTTACACACCTCTGGGCACCTCTGAGAGTTAATGCTTTCCCACTCACAGGCTGTGTCTACACTAGCCCCAAACTTCGAAATGGCCATGTAAATGGCCATTTCGAAGTTTACTCATGAAGCGCTGAAATACATATTCAGCGCCTCATTAGCATGCGGGTGGCCGCGGCACATCAAAATTGACGCGTCTCGCCGCCGTGTGGCTCGTCCCAACGGGGCTCCTTTTCGAAAGGACCCCGCCTACTTCGAAGTCCCCTTATTCCTATGAGCAGATGGGAATAAGGGGACTTTGAAGTAGGTGGGGTCCTTTCGAAAAGAAGTTCCATCAGGACGAGCCGCGCGGTGGCGAGATGCGTCAATTTGGAAGTGCCGCTGCCGCCCGCATGCTAATGAGGCGCTGAATATGTATTTCAGCACTTCATGAGTAAACTTCGAAATGGCCATTTACATGGTCATTTCGAAGTTTGGAGCTAGCGTAGACACGGCCACAAGCACAGAGCCTGAGTGCAGAAAAGGAAGTTTCAATGAAAAAGAAGGGAAGTGACTTGATGTTAATTTGGGGAAACAGGAGAGTTTATAAATAAAATCATAAGAAAAATCCCGCCCAATGAGACAATTGGGCAATTGGTTGGGCAATGTCCCCTTCCTCTCAGGTTCTCAAGTCCAGCAAGCCAAATGTTCACTTCACATGACCATCCTACCTTTGCACCCCACTCACAGTTGCAGCCCTGGGTCAGAGCAAATCCTGGGTTCAGTGTTGCATCTGCAGGGCTCACCGCCCATGCTGAGTAGGGGAGGTGAAGCAGCATCTTACTCACTCCACTGGTCACCTTCCATCTGCCTGTTCACTACTGTCCTCTACCACCCTTCCGGGTGCCATTGGGCCACCAGTGCAGTGCTCCTCTCACCGACTGCCCTGCTGGCCACGCTGCTGCTCCCACTGGATAACTGCTCACTACCTCCACTAGGATTTGGGTCTGGACAAAGTGTGGTGATTTCACCTCTTGGCCCAAAGCACAGTCCAGCCACGAGCAATCTCCAGCGTCCACTGGAATAAATTTAAAATCATAAAGAGGCTCCTCATGGAGCCTGTTTTGGCTCCATCATGGAACAGTGGGGAGAGCAGGTTAAACCAGTGCTACAACTCACACTTGGACGTCATGTAGCCTGCTGGCTCAGAGCCCTGCCCTCCCACTCTGGTTTCACAGAATTCTAACGAGTATCCCTTGTCTCCCAAGGGAGTTTAAAATGACAGTGTCTCTCTCTTTGAGATGGAGATTAAACACAGTTGGCCTTTTTCGTATTCCCACAGTAATTGCAAGCATGGAGGATCACATTTCCCAACCCCTGCATTCAGCATTAACTTACAATAACCAAACTGATTACAGCAGGCCAGGAGTCAGCAACCCCTGGCGTGGATGCCAAGAGTGGCAAGTGGGCTGATTTTTCATTGGCACACGAGGTAGGTGCTCAGCCCCACCCCTCCTCCCCCGTGCAGCTGGGAGCTTGCTCAAAGCCATGCCACCTGTGAATTAACAAAAGACCAGCTAACACTACCAACTGCCACCTAAACGGTAAAGGCCTGCATCTTCATTTATTTATTAATGAAACTGTTGTAATTAGGACTATTAGTGACTTTAAAAGGTATCACCAGCACTAGGACAGAACACAGACGTCAAAAAGTCAAAGGTATTAAGCTATTTAACAGGCATGTATCAACCCGGAATTCACTGAGAAAAAGAGTAGTGCATTGCTATGTCTCCAGACATAGGCCAGGTCTATACTAGACTTTAAAGTCAATCGTAGATGTGCATAGCTCTAATTGACCTATCTGTGATTGACTTACCTGGTCATCCTTACTGAGAAAAGTTGACAGGAAAAACACTCCTGTCAACCTCCCGTACTTCTCATGAGATTGATGAGTAAAGGGGTTGACAGTTGACCCCTCATAGTTCGATTTCATGCATTCGCCACTAGGCAGACAAAATCAAACCCCAGAAGATCGATCCTGACTGGCTCGATCTACCAGGTCGTGTAGATGTACCCAAAGATATAGATATAATTGTATAGCTTCCTTCAATTCTTTTCTAAACCATATTGCTTTTTTTCACCACAGCCTAACTTCTGAATGGGGGATGTGAGGACTCTTTGAACATCTAATAAAGTATGAAACGATTCCCAATTACCATTCACATTTTTCAAATTAAATTCTTCCTCCCAGTTATGGTTGGGCCCATAATTGTTTTCAGCTTTGTACATTTGGTCTTGTTAAAGCACCAAACATATTAAAGTACCAAGCATAAATACATAGACATTACTCGTCTGAACTTTAACCTGCTGTTTTTACCAGGGCACCGTACTACATCCCCTACATGGCGTTTGGCTGCCCTGACTTTCCTCACGCTGTGTTTGGTATTGCTACTAGGGCTGTTATTCTTTGGGATTGTGTGTAAGTATAAATAGTTTATTCATTAATTTGCCACTTGTAAAAAATACCAGATTGATGTTGCGTCTTTCTAGTCTGAAGTTGATGATTTAGCTGTGGTAAAGATACAAAATGGGCACTAGTAATGCAAGTTTCCCAAACATGCTTCTTCATTAATGAACTTAACCTTGGCTCTGCTCGACTAGAATTATTGCTCTAAATGGTAATCTCTGTAACACACTCATGCTCATTAAATTGCTAAAGAGATGCCTTCTTCTGCCAGTTATGGTGATGCTGGGTTTTTTTTATGTAGAAACCTGTCTTATTAGGAACTGGAGAGACTTCCACCTACTTCTTGTTTGGAGATATCTTGGTTAATACTGACCTGTGCTGGATACAAATTGGTGACAGAAAGTAAAAGACTCTGTACTCTATTAACAGACCAGCTTATTTTATATTGTTTTTAACAGGAAAATGACAGTGAGCCTGTGATATCATCACTAATCCTTTCTACATGAAAAAATGTACAGCAATTGCATTAGATTAATAGAATCACCAAAGTGAATAGGACCAAGACAGGAATAATTTTGATTTGTAAATGATCAAAATGATAAACTCTTTTGCGAACTTCAGTTTTTCAGGTTTCCAGAGACTTCAAGGAAGAGATTGGGAATCTCATGAAGAACCAGGAAACTCTACAAACAAATTTCTCAAAAAGGTTACAAGACATGAAAGATAATTTGTGTCTTGAAGGGGAGGAGGAAAAGAATAAGAATAATGGTAAAAAAATAGACTCATGTCCTGTGTTCACAAATAGATATAGGTTGAGCAATGGTTGTACAATTTTCTCCATTCTCATAAAGTTGCTTATCTAGTCACTCTACCCTTGCATTGGAAGGAGCACAACTGGGTATGTGCAGGTAGTGGAGAGATGTGATACAAGGGGATGCCCCCTTTATGCTAGTGATTGTGATTCATTGGCAGTGTTGACACCTGTCTCCTAGTAACTGGATTTCTGCTAACTGATTTCACAAGGGCCATAGAACAGAGCAAGCAGTAACTGTTTGCTACTCTTGTTTCTCAGTGGTTTTCAGAACGATGTGGATGATTAGGATTAACTTTTAAATTAGTCCAGGGATTCCCAGCCTATGGGCCGGGACACAAACAGGGGTCACAATTAGATTTGTTAAGGGTTTCCAGCAGCTCGGAGATGCATGTGGCTCTTAAAGGAACCACCGGCAGCTCCTTAACACTGCCACTTCCAGCAGCTATGTCTATCAATAGAGAAGTAATTACACATTACAATGACAGCTTCTCAACCTTTGATATTCGTAGTCATCCCAGGCAAGCCACTTAATAGACTCTTGCAGTAAGTAATTTTTGCTCCCCCTCCTCCCTTACCCCCCTTTTGCCCCCTTTCTGTTCTATGTAGCTGATTTGTCAGATTTCATTTTCTCATTTGTATCTCCCCACCCCAGCCACTGAGTGTGACTCCCCTCAGCCCTTCCAGCCTCTGAGTGTGGGGTTTAAGCTGGAGAAGCTGGGGTGGAGAGCAGTTTGGGAATGAGAATCTTTCCCCCACCACAACTCAGATCAACTATAATAATAAAATAATAATTAACTTTAATAAAAGCAGTGCATTTTATTATTATTATTATTATTATTATTATTATTATTATAATATAAATATATATTTTTACATTGTATTTATATTATATATATATATATATATATAAAACGTATTTCCTTTTTTCTATAAAATAACTACTATGAATATACAAGCATGAGGGGACGCAATTTTATATTTTTGCCTCAGGAGCAAAATTAGCTAATTACAGCACTGCTCCCCCCACCCCCTTCTGTTTTTGAATTGTCTCAGGTCACCAAATCTTCCTGCATTGTCAAAATAGGTCCCTGCCTGGAAGAGGTTGGGAACCGCTGAATTAGTCCCTCTGGGACTGGGGTAGCATAATGAATGGCAAAAGAAGCAGCATGTTCAGTCTCTGGGGAAGTGGGAGTACTTTGTGTTATTCCATGTAGAGCTAGGCTGGCTTTTTTTTTTTTTTTTTTTTTGTTAATAGTAAATGTTCAAGTTGGCTACCAAAACTATTTTGTGAATTTGGTCAGAATTCAGCCAAATAAAAATAAGGGAAAAATTCTCTGAGGGGAACATGATTTGTTGTGATATTTTAAATGAACCATTTCAACATTTAGCTTCTAATAACCTTGTTTCTTTTGACCCCCATGAACAGATGAATGGGTTTCAGTGAGGAAAAGAATTCTCAATTAGTGTGAAATTACAGGGTGTGGGGGAGACATAGTCATTTTTTTTCTTCAGGTGCTCAACAAAGATAAACCAAATGTTTGCTTCACTCTGCTCAGCAGTGGCATCAAGAAAGGAGCAATATGGATGGATTCTGTAGTGAATTCACTATGGAACATCAAGGGTAGATCTGGGCAATTACATTTCAAACCAGAAGAAATAAGATGGGTTGGAAAGAACGCCACAGTGTTCAGCTGTGGTGCATAGAATCATGGGACGTGAGGAAAGTTAAATATTAACCTAAGTTACTGACGCTATTGCTGAGTGGCTAGCGCTGCTCTGAGACATGGGGAGCCAAAGGCTCATTGACAGATGTGGTGAAGGTACGTCGGTTTTCATGGCACAAGGGAGTGATGTGGCCATCACCGTGTCCGACCTCACTGAAAGTCGTGTTCTAGGGGGAGGGCTAGTCAGGCTCAGTTTGACAAACTTCCAAGCCATAATCCATAATAGTTGCTGTCCTGTTGAGATGACTGTCTCTGGTTTGAGGAGTAGATGGTATTCGCTTTTCATTTTCTTGCTTTTATGGTTTTGCTTTAGGTGAGTTATGCATCAATCTCCCTAACTGATAGCTTAGGACCTTGTTCTCCTTTACCCTCTGATGACAGCCATTTACACTGTTTCCAAGGGCCATTACACTTCCATGGTGGTACAAGAAGTTCCTACTGAGAGGGCACTTAAATCAATAGTAATTTTGTTGATAAGATGGAAAAAGACTAGTTCCTCATGGTTCATATCTTGTGCATCTGCTTACTGTGGCTTCTGTAGGATTGTTCATTAAAATATATTATTGCTGAATGGCAGCAGTTTTCAAGGCCTGGTAGGTCAGTTTCCCACAGGAGGAGAAATTGGTAACAAGTAGTTCAGCATTCAGTTGGTTACTATACACCTTGGCTGGGTCTACACAGCGCGGCTTTCCCTTCAGATCCATGCTAATGAGCAGCCTCGAAATTGCAAATGGCTGCTCATTAGCATGGTCCTGTAGCTCATTAGCGTAGCCGCACAAGAGCTCAGTCTCGGCAGAGCGGGGTGCCGGCAATAAGGAGGCCATGTGGACGTGCCTGGCCAGCAAAAAGCCCCTCTGCCTCCAGACCCTTATGCCTGAATTTCAGAGGGGCTTTTGGCCAGCAGGGGCACATCCACACAGCCTCTTTACTGCCGGCACCCACCTCTGCCGAGATGGAGCTCTCATGCGGCTATGCTAATGAGCCATGGAAACATGCTAATGCATGGCCATTTGCAATTTCGAGGCTGCTCATTAGCATGGATCTGCTGGGAAAGCCATGCCGTGTAGACCCAGCCCCTGATTACGGGAATTCCAACCTGAACGCTAATGCCTGATTTCTAGGAGGTAGCTCTGTCCCAGGAATGAACTCTGATTACAGAGAACAAGAAAAAGATCAAATTCTCTGGTTGCTTATAACAAAAAATCAGCATAATATTGCTTCAGCCATTTCACCCTGTTCACCTGCAGAGGAACAGAACTTCTACTGCCAAGTTTAAAATTTCTCACCAATGAAAAACCCACTTCTGAATGGCCATCATGCCATGTTGTAACTCCACAGCTCACTTCACACAGGCCAGTGAGGATCTCCAGTTTGGCCCATGGGGAATTAGTGTCAGGTACATTATGGCTCTGCAACTTCTGTGTGTACTCCAGTCATTGGTGTGGCACCTGTATTCTCTGCTGAATTGCTTAAGGTGAGAAATGGTGACCATGTCTCTCGTTTGTAGGACCCATTTGTACACTCTGCCCTACAAACTGGAAATGGACGGGAGGTGACACCTGCTTCTACGTTTCAACAAAGAAGAAGTCCTGGGCAGACAGCCAAAAGTTCTGTTCTTTGCAGAATTCCACCCTCCTCATGATAAAAGACAGAGATAAACTGGTACGGTCCCTCTCCCAGACTGCTTTGTTTTAGCTGCACAGCAGAACTTCAGCGTTACGGACATTTTGGGACTATAGATTGTTCATAATTTAAAATATTGGTAACTTTGAACACTGTTACGAGATGCTTCTCAGGGTAGACAGCTCAGAGGAGGGGCTCACAACCATCCAGTGGCTGCCTGGTAAATGGGGATGAGGAAAAGCAGCTGATTCTACTTCCCTGGCTTCAAGAGTGAGAGCGAGGCAAAGTGGGGAACTGTGGCATCAGTGGGCATGTAGTGAAGGCTGGGGCCCTTTAAAACTGAGCTGCTCCTCCAGGCTACGTCTACACGTGCACCCAACTTCGAAATAGCTTATTTCGATGTTGCGACATCGAAATAGGCTATTTCGATGAATAACGTCTACACGTCCTCCAGGGCTGGCAACGTCGATGTTCATCTTCGACGTTGCTCAGCCCAACATCGAAATAGGCACAGCGAGGGAATGTCTACACGCCAAAGTAGCACACATCGAAATAAGGGAGCCAGGCACAGCTGCAGACAGGGTCACGGGGCGGACTCAACAGCAAGTCGCTCCCTTAAAGGGCCCCTCCCAGACACACTTTCATTAAACAGTGCAAGATACACAGAGCCAACAACTAGTTGCAGACCCTGTATATGCAGCACGGACCCCCAGCTGCAGCAGCAGCAGCCAGAAGCCCTGGGCTAAGGGCTGCTGCCCACGGTGACCACAGAGCCCCGCAAGGGCTGGAGAGAGAGTCTCTCTCAACCCCCCAGCTGATGGCCGCCATGGAGGACCCCGCTATTTCGATGTTGCGGGACGCGGATCGTCTACACGTCCCTACTTCGATGTTGAACGTCGAAGTAGGGCGCTATTCCCATCCCCTCATGGGGTTAGCGACTTCGACGTCTTGCCGCCTAACGTCGATTTCAACTTCGAAATAGCGCCCAACACGTGTAGACGTGACGGGCACTATTTCGAAGTTACTGCCGCTACTTCGAAGTAGCGTGCACGTGTAGACGCAGCTCCAGAGTGCAGACAGGACCTCAGGCTCCAAGCCCAGCAGCTAACTCTCCAGGCCAGGTTTCCGTAGCAACTTTAAAAAGTGGAAGTCAAATCCTAGTGAGGAAAATAGAAAGGAACATAAACACTGCCAAATTAAGTGTAAAAATGTAATACGAAAAGCCAAAAAAGATTTTGAGGAAGGAGTTAGCCATAAATTCAAAAAACAATAGTAAAATGTTTTTTAAGTACATTAGAAGCAGGAAGCCCGCTAAAAAAGCAGTGGGACCCCTGGACGATAGAGATATAAAAGGAGCAATCAAAAAAGATAATGCCATTGCAGAGAAACTAAATGATTTCTTTGCTTCAGTCTTCACGGCTGAGGATATTACAGAGGTTCCCAAATCTGAGCCGTCCTTTGTAGGCGACAAATCTGAGGAACTGTCCCAGATCGAAGTGTCAGTAGAAGAAGTTTTGGATATAATTGGTAAGCTAAACAGTAACAAGTCTCCAGGACCAGATGACATTCACCCAAGGGTTCTGAAAGAACTCAAATGTGAAATTGCAGAGCTATTAATGGTGGTTTGTAACCTATCCTTTAAATCAGCTTCGGTACCCAATGACTGGAAGACAGCTCATATAACGCCAATATTTAAAAAGGGCTCTAGAGGAGACCCTGGCAATTACAGACCGGTAAGTCTAACGTCAGTACCAGGCAAATTAGTAGAAACAATAGTAAAGAATAAAATTGTCAGACATGTAGAAGAACATGATTTGTTGTGCAAAAGTCAGCATGGTTTCTGTAGAGGGAAGTCGTGTCTTACTAATCTATTAGAGCTCTGTGAATGGGGTTAACAAACATGCAGATGGCGGGATCCAGTGGACATAACATACTTAGATTTCCAGAAAGCCTTTGACAAGGTCCCTCACCAAAAGCTCTTATGTAAATTAGGTGGTCATGGGATAGAAGGAAAGATCCTTTCATGGATTGGAAACTGGTTAAAAGACAGGAAACAAAGGGTTGGAATAAAGGGTAAATTTTCACAATGGAGTGGGGTAACTAGTGGTGTTCCCCAAGGGTCGGTCCTGGGACCAATCCTGTTCAACTTGTTCATCAATGATCTAGAGAAAGGGGTAAGCAGTGAGGTGGCAAAGTTTGCAGATGATACAAAGCTGTTCAAGATAGTCAAAACCAAAGTAGATTGTGAAGAACTTCAAAAAGATCTCAGCAAACTGAGTGATTGGTCAGCAAAATGGCAAATGAAATTTAATGTGGGTAAGTGTAAGGTAATGCACATTGGGAAAAATAACCCCAATTATACATACAATGTGAGGGGGGCAAATTTAGATACAACAGATCAGGAAAGGGATTTTGGAATTATAGTGGATAGTTCTCTGAAAACATCCACGCAGTGTGCAACGGCAGTCAGTAAAGCAAATAGGATGTTAGGAATTATTTAAAAAGGGATAGAGAATAAGACGAAGAATATCATACTTCCCCATATAAAACTATGGTACACCCACATCTTGAGTACTGCGTGCTCCTCAAAAAAGACATACTGGAATTAGAAAAAATTCAGAAAAGGGCAACTACAATGATTAAGGGTTTGGAAAGGGCCCCATATAAGGAGAGGCTAGAGAGACTGGGACTTTTCAGTCTAGAAAAGAGGAGATAGAGGGGTGATATGATAGAGGTACATAAGATCATGAATGGTGTGGAGAAAGTGAATATTGAAAAGTTATTTACTTGTTCCCATAATATAAGAACTAAAGGACACCAAATGAAATTAATGGGTAGTAGGTTCAAAACTAATAAAAGAAAATTTTTCTTCACACAGCACACGGTCAACCTGTGGAACTCCTTGCCAGAGGAGGCTGTGAAGGCCAGCACTCTAACAGAGTTTAAAAAAGAGCTTGATAAATTTTTGGAGGTTAGGTCCATAAATGGCTATTCGCCAAGGGTAAAGTATGGTGCCCCTAGCCTTTAGTCAAAGGCTGGAGACAGATGGCACGAGACAAATCGCTTGATCATTGTCTTCGGTTCACCTCCTCTGGGGTACCTGGCACTGGCCTCTGTCAGCAGACAGGATACCGGGCTGGATGGACCTTTGGTCTGACCCAGTATGGCCATTCCTGTGTTATGTTCTTAACTTGGGAATTTTTTTTCTTGGGTTCTGAGTTTACAAGCTTGCCCCCCTCACTGACAGGGGCAGGAAGAGAGGAAACCTGCATTCACCACCCCCTGCCTGTAAGTGGCTCCTGTGCTGAGCTGTGGTGAAGTGGGGGGGGGGGACAGGCAGCCCAGATGCATCTACCTTTAAGGGGCAATAGAGGCACTGTGCAATGTTAGTGTGGGTTGTTGTTTTTTGCTGTTGTTGTAGTTTTTTGTCTCTGCTCTTGCCTATTGGTTAATACAGATCTTTATGGTGTCTGGTTGTCAGGTCTCTAACTCTGTGTTCCTATCTTTAAGCCTTTACTGAGTGTAACTTTTCAGAACCCTTTTCAAGTCAAATTACTTTTTGGTTCCTATGACTCTGTTGCATCCATAGCCTCACAATGCAGAACAATGCAGAATACAGTGCACCTGTCAATCACCAGATAAAAAGGGTTTGGCACTTACTGCCACAATCAAAGAAAAGACATATGTCTCTCAGACTCCCCTGTGAGCAATGGGTTTTCCACAGGGGTACGGCCTTCTGTCTCTTTTCAGGACTACACTGATCTGTGTCACTGAGGTAACATTTGCTTTGCTCTTCTGTGCTGCCTGTACATTAGCAAGTTCTTTTGAAAGAGTTTTCAAAAAAAGGGGGCTCTTTCAAAAGATCCCATGGAGCTTCTACACACAAAAACTGTTCTTTCGAAAGTAAATGAAAAGAATGCAATGCTCCTTTTGAAATTGCTCTTCCTTTCCCATTTCAAGAAGAGCACCCCCTTTCCAAAGAAAAAAAAGTGCATAGATGCTCCGCAGGCCACTTTTTTCGAAACAGCAGTCTTCTTGCCACCTGATTTTTCCATCCCTGGCCTGCTCTTTCGAAAGAGCAGAGGCTGTGTGGACACTCCCTTTCAAAAGAGCAGATCACTTTTTTGATCTCCTTTTTTGTGTGTGGACAAACTCTTTTGAAAGAAGTTCTTTCAGAAGACATCTTCCAGAAGGGCTTCTTCCAAAAGTCTCTGTAGTGTAGACATAGTCCCAGTTGCTATTGAGATTCCAGGGAAGGATACTCATACTTCCATAGACCTGGATTCAACATGGTCCTGAAATTTTGTTGATTTGTTTATACTGGGATTAAGTTGCCATCCGATGGCGGCACTCTAATCTGATAGGTGTTACATCCACTTAATCCTGGTGCAAATAACAACACAAGATGCAGGACAGGAGGGAAGCAGAACCCTGATCTCCTGTTGCTCAGAATCTGTTGTGAGGACTGTATTAGGTTTCAGATTTTACTTACCCATTTTGTTATTTTTCCCTTTCCTCCACGGTAACTGTAATTTCTTGCTTTCTTGCCAGGATCTCACTTTCCTTCTTTGTCTTATTTCCTCTGTCTATGTTCGCATAGAGACTTTTAAATAGAAATCTCTTTCCTAAAAGTCTTCAGATAACATTCTGTCAATGTTGGGAACAAGCCTGGCCAAAATCTAACTAAGCAGCAGGTCTCAGATCTTCAATTCTGTCATTAAATTCTGATTATGTATTTGCTTCAGAGAAAAGAAAAAAAATGCACTCACAAAAGGAGGTGTGGGGAAGAAAAGAACAGGAAATGAAAGGGTGAGAGACCCTCTGTCTGATTTGCTGGCAGGTATTGAAAGGCTAGTGGCTCGGCTACAGTCCATGACCCAGCTAAACACTGCTGGATCTCACTTAAAATGTGTTGGCTCTGGAAAACGTCTGACTGGGTTATCCTGACTCTAATTCTTTAGGGAGCAAAATTCCTATGGAATCATGTTACTCTGATATTATCTACAGCTTGCCAGATCTGTTACAGCCAAGTGCTCTCCTGGCTGGCTAAGTCAGCCTTTAGAAGACAGAATGTAAGAATGGAGAATAAAGCTGGGATGGAAATTGCATGTGAGGAAAGAAACAACAGGAATATTTGGGGCACATCTCAGGAACTGCTCCCCACACAGTCATGGAGAGGGTGTGTCCAGTTACAGCTCATACCCAATCCAATCAAAATGTATTTTGCAATCAGAGTAAAGGCCTAATGGGCTAGTAAATTTCTGCATTCAAAGAGCTCTGCCTGTCAATTTCCACTTTGGTGTACTGCTGCATCTTTGGACATCTAATAGAACATTAAAAATTGCCTGGGCACCTGACTGCTATTGATTTTAATGGGGGCTAGGCATCTTCAAACACCATCTGCATCTTTAGACACCTAGTCCCTGGCACTCATAAATCCGTCCTGCAACATGTCAATAGCCTGAGACATTTAAACAGTCCCTGAGCAGTCCCAGTTCATGCCATGCCCCTGCCCAGGATTTGTCCTTTCACTGAGTCAGACTGGTTATGTTTTAACCTACACAACTGTGAAAGATAAGAGTGTGGTCTCTTTTTGGAAATAATATTGTGATTTCCTCACAGGGCCACCTACCTCCAAGAGACATGAGACAATATTTCTGGATTGGTTTACATAAGTCCAGTAATAACAGCTGGTATTGGGAAGACGGCTCAGCTCTTTTGAGAAAGAAAGCAGACTGGTAAGTTACAAATATTTAGGACCAAATTGTGGTGTCTCCTGTGCAGAGGGAAGGGACTTAGTAGGAGAAGCTGAGAGATTTGGGGCTTATTTAGCCTACAGAAGAGAAGAATGAAGGAGGATTTGATAACAGCCTTTAACTATCTGAAGGGTGACTGTGAAGAGGATGGAGAGAGGCTGTTTTCAATAGTGACAGATGGTGGAACAAGGAGCCATGGTCTCAAGTTACAATGGGGAAGGTGTAGGTTGGATATCAGGAACAACTATTTGCCCAGGAGGGTGGTGTAGCACTGGAATGGGTTACCTAGAAACATGACTTAGTGGGGGTTAATCCTGCTTCAAGCAGGGGGCTGGACTAAATCACTTCCTGAGGTCCCTTCCAGCCCTATGAGTCTATGATAAAAATTTCCTTCTCTAGAGGTCCCGAGTTGACAAAGTCCTGGCTGGGATGATTAGATGGGGCTGGTCCTGCTTTCAGCGGGGAGTTGGACTTGGTGACGCCCTGAGTTCTTTTCCAACTCTGTGATTCTGTGGTGTTCCTTTACACTTGTGCACTGTCTATATTGTGACCAGAAGCACAGAGACAATAGCAGCTAGTCATTGGGCTTCTGTGGGTGAGGAGGGAGTTGGCCAGCAGCAGTGGAGCATAGATTGGCACTCACAGTGCAGCTGAGGTGGCATGAAGGGGGAAGCAATCTGAATCAATGGTAGGGCACATGCACATTACTTACCCCAGAGGAATGGGCAAATACGCAGTGTCCCAAATACGTGTAGAGGGCCAATGTCGAGACACAACAAAATGCTGCTTCCTTTTCTAGGATTGATGTGTATGAATACTATACCTGTGGCCACCTCTATGAATTGAACATTCGCACCTATGACCACTGCCATTCAGAGTATTTTTGGATCTGTGAGAAAGCAGCTCTCAAACTCAGGTATGGCCACATCATCACACCGGGCACTGGCCCAAGCAATAGGAGAACGTAAACTGAATGTATTACGTTGTCTTGTACGTAGTTCTTGTTTTTATGATTCAATCTAAGATGGGCTCCTAGCCTCTTATTCAAAGCCTGGGGAGAGACAGGCACCTTAGAAGGGGACTCAGAAAAGGCAGAATACTAGGCAGGGTACTCTCTAAGCTAGCCACTGGGAGATGCTGAGGAGAGGTATGAGCAAGCCCTGCTCTTCTCACAGAAACAGGCACCTAAATACAGGCTGTAGGGGAGGCGCTTAGCCCTGTGACTCCTTCTTAGCTCGAAACCCTCTTTGGTGTTAAGTGTCTATGCCATGTTTGCAAGGAGCCCAGTAAGTGGGATGACTTCCTTTGTAAATTGTAACCCAGTGACTAGGGTAGTCAATTGGTGTTGCTTCACTCTCCACCCGTTAGGCTAGTGAACACTGCCAAACAACTGGGATGTGGGGAAACACCCACTTTATGTCCCCTTTCACTGGGGAGGAGGAGGAGTTTTAATAGGGGTCTCCCACATCCAGATAAGTGTCATATAGGCTACGTCTACACGAGCCCCAAACTTCGAAATGGCCACGCAAATGGCCATTTCAAAGTTTACTAATGAAGCGCTGAAATGCATATTCAGCACTTCATTAGCAAGCGGGCGGCCACGGCACTTTGAAATTGACGCGCCTTGCCACCGCGTGTCTCGTCCCGACGGGGCTCCTTTTCAAAAGGACCCCGCCTACTTCGAAGTCCCCTTATTCCCATCAGCTCATGGGAATAAGGGGACTTCGAAGTAGGCGGGGTCCTTTCGTAAAGGAGCCCCATCGGGACGAGCTGCGTGGCGGCGAGGTGCGTCAATTTCAAAGCGCCGCGGCCGCCCGCATGCTAATGAAGCGCTGAATATGCATTTCAGTGCTTCATTAGTAAACTTTGAAATGGCCATTTGCGTGGCCATTTCGAAGTTTGGGGCTCATGTAGACGTAGCCCGGGAGTGCAAACTAGGCCAGCTGAAGAGATTTACCCCCTGTTTTCACTTTCCAGATTCTTGCAGTGAGAGGTTTAGGGTCACCCTCAGCATGAGATTACATCCCTGACCACCTTGGCTAATAGACATTGAGGGACCTATCTAGTTCCTTTTTGGCCATCACAATATCCCACGACTATTTTCAAAGCCTATTTTCAGAATCTCACAGATTTTACTTTTACTTTTTTTTTGACATCCAGCTTGAAAGTTTTTCATTTTCCCAATATTAACATATTTCATTTGTACCCTAGACAACCACAAACAATTTCGCCTTGATGATTTGCTCAACAGACACTTGTACAGAGTTACTTCTGTTCCAGACGGTCAGTTCTATAGCTACAGTACATAGCGGAAACAAAAATACCTTATTTACAGAGTATGGGAACTCATGCGAAGGAATGACTTCAAGAAATCATCAGTCCTATGCACTGGATTATCAAAATGCACTGAATTATTCCATTATCATAATCTTTGGAATTGTTTCTGCAATATAGTCTAATTGTGGCTACACTTGAAAGCCACTCAAAATGTGAGGAAGCAGAATGCAGCTGCTTCATTATTTAGCTGTGTTCCTGAAATGTATCTACATAGTATAACTTACATCATCCTCCAGATGCATTTCAAGTTGTTGGTACTGATTAAAAATTTGAAATTAAAAGTAATCTTGAATAATAGCATGATTTTAAAAAAATCTCAATTAATTACACTGTTTAACAACAATAAAAATCCTTCATTTAAATATTTTGGATTTTTTTTATGTTTTCAGATATATTGATTTCAATTACAACACAGAATACAAAGTGTACAGTGCTCCCTTAATAAGTTTATTACAAATATTTGCACCATAAAAAGCAATAAATAGTACTTTTCAATCTTCCTAGTACAAGTATTGTGATGCAATCTCTTTGTCATGAAAAGTGAACTTACAAACATAGAATTATGTTTGGAACACTTCATTTAAAAACAGGGTGACCGTATTGCCCTATGCCAAATATGGGACACCTGATAAATTGCTCAGATCTAAGTGAGTTCAACTGCAGTCAGTCAGAACTATGCCACCAGTGATGGGGACCGCTGTCCCACGGCAAGGGCTGCCAGTGATGGGGGAGTTGCAGCCTCCTGGCGGGGGCCATGGGGAATGAGGGGATAGGGCCCCACAACTTTTGCTGAAGGTGATGGGGGGTACTGTCCCATGGTGGGGTTCCCGGGCAATGGGGGCTGTAGTCCAGCAGCAAGGGACACTGGGACTACAGCCCTGCAATGGGGACCGCCAAGAGTTGAGGCTGCAGACCCATGGTGGAATTCACTAGAGAGCAAGATTGCTGTGATACTGGGGCTTGCTGGCAATGGGAGCCAGCACCTGGTGCTGCTGGGTACCAGTGACTGGGGCCTCAGCCCTGTGTTTAGCAGACCTCCTCTCTCCCGACTGAGAAATCCTGTGGGAGCACATGGAAACGACACACACTAACTTACTCTTCTATATTAAGACCCTGCCACCTCTTCTACTACTGCATGCCGGCACCCAGCTGCAGACAGCACATGCCGGCTGCTGCCTGCCTACACTTACCTGCCAGCCACAAACAAGTGGCTGCTGTGGCTGTGCTGACCAGGGGACTGACAGACCAGCAGTGGGGAGACAACATATGGGATATTTTTTTAAAAAAGACAAGACACCTGCAAAAGGGCTTAAATAAGGGACTGTCCCAATAATAAAGGGATGGATGGTCACCTTATGTAAAAACAGTGTAAAGCTTTAGACCCTACAAATTTACCCAGCCCTACTTCTTGTTTACCCAATTGCTCAGACAAACAAGTTTGGTTACAATTTCCCGGAGAAAATTCTGCCTATAATGTCACCTGAAAGTGAGAACAGGAAGTCTCATGGCTCCTTTGTAGCTAGTAACAGAGAGAAAGCTGTGCTAGTCTATATACTATCAAAACAAAAAAGCAATCCAGTTGCAGAACACCACTGGTCATTACCTACAGCCCCCAACTCAAACCACTGCAACACATTATTAAAGACCTACAACCTATCCTTAATCAGGATGTCACACTCCAGAAGGTCCTAGGTGACAGGCCTGTTCTCTCCCACAGACAACCTCCCAACCTTATGAGGATTCTCACCCACAACCACAGCCCATACCGCAGGAACACCAGTCATGGGACTATTCCTTACAACAAACCCCGTTGTCAACTTTGTCCACTTATCTATTGTGGAGGTACCATCACTGGACCTAACCAGGTTATTCACAGAATCACAGGCACATTCTCATGTTCCTCAACTAACATCATATATGCCATCATGTGCCAACAATGCCCAGATGCTTTGTATATTGGACAGACTTCAAACTCTCTTAGACAAAGAATTAATGGGCACAAAACATACATAAAACACTCCTGATTCACAAACCAGTCAGCCAGCATTTTAATGGAGTGGGCCATTCTGTTAATGACCTGAAAGTTTGCATCTTACTGAAGAGGAATTTTCACAACAGTTTGGAAAGAGAGGCTGCTGAATTCTCTTTTATATTCAAATTCGACACATTAACACATGGTTTGAACCAGGATGGGAATTTTCGAGGTCATTATAGGGGCTTTTATGCATACGTGGCTTTATCTAATTCTTGACTTCCTCCGCCCCCTCCTTCCCCTCTACTCTCTGATTTGCTCACCTTGAAAATATTTTTCTGATTTGTCAACCTTGATTACTGTTTTTGGTTCTCTGTGCCTTAAACATTGAGTCTGTTTAGGTATGGCTATGGTCTGAAGAAGTGGGTCCGTCCCACAAAAGCTCATCACCTAATAAATTACTTTGTAGCTAGTGTTACAAGTTATTTATGTGCCAGATGCACTAAACATTCCTATGCACCTTCATGCCTCAACCACCATTCCAGTGGAAATGCATCCAGGCAGGTGATGGGTTCTGCATGACCTTAGGAGCTCTTAAAGTCAACAGAATGTCCCCTGTAGTGTGGACTGATTACTCTGAAATTCAACCTAAGTCACCTAAATTTGACCTAATCTCCTAGTGTAGGCCAAGCCTGAGACTCATTCAGCCCCTGCTGGAGCAGGAAGGCAGGAAACATTGGATCTGAGCCTGACTGCAGAAGATCTGATTGCAGCTGTATGCAAGCTACCCATAGGAAGAGCTCATCTGCAACAGCACCTGTGCATCAGCTGATCCACAGCTACCAACAGTTGGTCTTCCCAGTGGGGGCTCAGCACCCCCTATATTTTTCGAAATACCTATGTAGTTTGTGCCTGTGGTCTTAGCAGCTGGCTGCAAAAGAAGTAGGACTGAGTGGACTTGTAGGCTCTAAAGAACTCCACACTTTTGTGTTTAACTGCAATTACAAAAAACAGTCTATATTTCTAAGTTACACTTTCATGATAAAGAGATTGCACTCCAGTCAAAAATAATCATCATTGCAGCCATTCATAAACTTTCCTTTGCAGCTCCCATTCATAAACTGTCCTCATGTGCATAACTATGTCTGTATAGTAGCAGACAAAAGGTACTGGATTGCTTTATCATATAAAAGCAGCTATGAATCTCCAACCTGAATGTCTCTGTTTCCCCCAGGTTTTTTTCTCTCCCATCAATTAAACTCTTTAACAACTCTAAACAAATTCCTCTGATGATATTGCCACCTTGTACACATCCATACAAGGTGGCAGCATCCCCACTACTCCATCATCACTTAGTCAAATTATGTAATAACAAGAAGTCTTGTGGCACCTTATAGAGTAACAGGTATTTTGGAGCATAAGCTTTAGTGGGCAAAGACCTGCTTCATCAGATGCAACATCTGATGAAGCGGGTCTTTACCCACTAAAGCTTATGCTCCAAAATATCTGTTAGCCTATAAGGTGCCACAAGACTTCTTGTTGTTCTCAAAGCTACAGACTAATACGGCTACCGCTCTGATACTTGTCAAATTATGTAGACATAGCTCTGTCACAGCTGAGTCCCCATTTTGGCATCTCGAGTTCAGGTCATGGGGGACAGTTGGCCAAATCTCTGCAGTTGCCAGGGACAGAAAAGTTTTCCTGATTTCAGTTTTCCCTGCAATCAATCAGTTGCTACCACCACCAAGTGTACAAAATCCCCTTTCCGGGAAAGAAATCACTTGGAATCTCTTCCCTGTGGGCAGAACCCCCACCCTCCTCATTTTTCCAAAGGAGTTGGAATGAAAACAACAACAACAACAAAAAATCCCTCAAAACCGTGCAGGGTCTGCACCCAGGCATGTAGTTTTAAATGCCTGAAGGACATGAAAAATCAACCACTACTTGTTAACAAAGAAATGAAAAACACTTTTATTATTAAAACAAGAATATTTTTGCAACTATTGTACATATCTTTAAAAAAACACAAATTAAAGGAAAATAGAGATTTCTCCCTGTGTGTGATTCTTGGTTACAGGAGAGAACAAATAACCAGCTCAGACATCATTTCCAAACCCCCCAAACAATGAAAATAATAAACTTTATGTGACTATATAAACTTTTCCCTACTCACACATTCTGATGTGCCCAGGGTATCTGTTCTGGAAGAGCTAATTTCTTCCCCTATTTCTCTGTTTTATCACAAAGTAAGGATGCTGCTGTGATTCAGTTTCAGGTTTGCAATTTTCCTCTAGCTCCTCTGGGCTCATTGCCGTCTTCCCTAAGAGCTCCCCACCCCACCCCATCTCCCCCAAGCAGGTTAGCTCAGGGGTTTCCTAGCTCTTCAGTTTAGGCTTTCCTTTGCAATTCCCATTCATAACAAGGTCCTTTAAACTTTGTTTATCAATCAACCCATAAAGAATCTTAAGCATTTGATGGGAAATTAAGATTTAGCAAGGGGTCTGATATTCATTTTCAGCTGATTGGCTACGTCTACACGTGAAGCCTACATCGAAGTAGCCTATTCTGATGTGGCGACATCGAAATAGGCTATTTCGATGAATAACGTCTACACGTCCTCCAGGGTTGGCAACGTCGATGTTCAACATCGACGTTGCGCAGCAACACATCGAAATAGACGCTGCGAGGGAACGTCTACACGCCACAGTAGCACACATCGAAATAAGGGTGCCAGGCACAGCTGCAGACAGGGTCACAGGGCGGACTCAACAGCAAGCCGCTCCCTTAAAGGGCCCCTCCCAGACACACTTGCACTAAACAGCACAAGATCCACAGAGCCGACAATGAGTTGCAGACCCTGTGCCTGCAGCATGAATCCCCCGCTGCAGCAGCAGCAGCCAGAAGCCCTGGGCTAAAGGCTGCTGCACACGGTGACCATAGAGCCCCGCACAGGCTGGAGAGACAGCGTCTCTCAACCCCCCAGCTGATGGCCGCCATGGAGGACCCGGCAATTTCGATGTTGCGGGACGCGGATCGTCTACACGGTCCCTACTTCGACGTTGAAAGTCGAAGTAGGGCGCTATTCCTATCTCCTCATGAGGTTAGCGACTTCGACGTCTCGCCGCCTAACGTCGAAGTTAACTTCGAAATAGCGCCCGACGCGTGTAGACGTGACGGGCGCTATTTCGAAGTTGGTGCTGCTACTTCGAAGTAGCGTGCACGTGTAGACGCAGCCATTAGGTCTTTATTTTACACCCTGTAATATTGTAGAATATATCAAAGGGCCATTTTAATTGAGTGAATAGAAAACCTCGGTAACTCACTGCTTCAGTATAAAAGGGTTAAATGTTGTGACTGGATTTTAAAACAAATTGGATAGTTTTAGGGTTATCATAATGCTCACACTTATGTAACTGGAGCAGACTGGATTTCTGTAAGGCATGATTCTTAGGTTACTCCTGAAGACCAGGCAGAAATTTCAGGCAGTGAAGAATGTAGCTGCTGTCTCACATGATGTTGATTCTTCAATGGAATAAGTACACACAGTTCCTAAGGGCGCAAAAGACTGCACTCGGTTTCAGGCTCCACTCAAAGTGTTGGTGTTTGTCCAAAAGGATGATTGTGGGGTGGGTGATTTGTACAATACTGACTTTTTTGTGTGTGTGTGTGTGTGTTTTTAATCCCAGCATATGACAGAGTGAACTTGTGAGGTGACAGATCCTGCATGAATTCTTCTTGATTTTCAGGATCCTCACTGGCGGGCTCTGCTTTCTGAAATGTACTGCCTTGCTGACCTCACCAAGCGCCCCTCTCCACAGATGTTGCGTTAGTGTAACTGGAACAGAGTGGCCTTATATGACATCCTGTTTTCCAAATTTGTGGGTGTTTTAAATGCAGATTTTAGTTCAGTTGAATTTAGTACATTTTATATTATACACTTTTTTAAAATGTATGTTTTATCCACTGTATTTATTTATATTATTGCATGTGGGTAAAACATGGTAGGGGCTTTTTTCTGTATTGTACATGCACTTTGAACTTTGGTGAGGTATCATTTAAAATTGGAATAAAAATTGTATCTGTTACTTCCATGGCACCCTGTGTCTGAGGAACAGAAAACTCTTGTGTATTCTTGTTAACAGGGAAACCAGATGGGGTGCACCATGTAAGAGTCCTTGGTTCCACCTGCATTTGGGTGATAGCAGGGGAATTTTGATTCTGGATGTCAGATCCCATTTCCTTGAGCAGACAGAGCAGTGCTCCCCTTGGATTGGTCACCTCCCGCTCACCCCAGGATTCTTACTATGTGACAGAATCTACCTTGCAGTACATTTTACTTCTTGATATAGTGAACTTTAACTATGGGGTCCAAATTTTCTTTTCATTGACTTTTAGACAAACAAAACTGCAGGCTCAGAAAAGGAAGAGAAAGAGGCATAAACAAGGCTGAGTAGATGCATGGCTCGGCATTTGCAAGCATTGCCATGAATACATTTATCATTGTTGGTCATTGGTAACTACTATAATTTTGAAAATTCCACTTCCAGCAGACATGGGGATCACTAGGATTAGGGCATATCCATCATACTCATTATGTGGACAGCACAGAATTCCAGTTGTTATTGTGGTACATGGACAGTATACACATTTAAGACTTCAAACATCATCTCTCAACCCATACTGGAGCTCCCACTGCTGTCACAGAGAGCTGGTCAGGAACGGTTTGGTGAAAACAGTTTTTTTTTTTAATGTCAATATTGAAACTGCTGAAAATGGTGATCTTTCATTGGAAGGGATCTTGGGTCTAGGATGGGATTTCTGGTCAAAGCCATAGTATAGATAGTCGAGAAGGCTTGGTCCCCGAAAATAACCAACATAGGGCTGGTGGTGCAGGAGAGGAAGGTGATTCAAATCCTGTAGGGCATGGGAGCTCGAGGTTCAAATAGTCACTGAGATACAAGGCACAAGAGGACACACACACACATCCTGAGAAAAAATAAGTATCGTAAAAGAAAAGATTGATGTCGTTACACATATTGTAACACAGCAAAACCTCAATCTTTCACAATACACAAAAAGAAACAAAGAAGGCCCTCGTGTTTTGTATAAAATTCTGTATGAGGGTCTTGTGACATCTCCTTTCCTGAGATGCTCTCAGGATAACAGGCTTGCAGGGGTCAGATGAAAAGTACGATTCTCGCATCCAAAATCTATTTCCATCCCAAAGTCATGACTTACTTATGTGGTCTGACCACATAAAGACAGTTTCTGTTCAATAAATGCAGCTTTTACAGATTTTTTCCACCAGCTGCTGATGGCTGTGTCTGAGCTGAGCTCATGTTTATTCCCTCTACCTGTCTTACTTCCTGCTTTTTGGCATTTTCATTCTGAACAATATAATTCTACTGGAGAAATACGTTATTGTTCCCTTTTCTTACCAGCAGCAAACAAAATAAGTTTATATTTAATCAGTATTGCCACTATATTGTTTTTGTAACACAAGGTTAGTTCTCTTAAAACAAGTGCCTGCTCCGAAGAGCTCTGCTACTTGCGCATATTCAGAGTCCAGGCAGCTGCTCTGAGGGGCAAACATCAGTCTCTATGAATTTGTGCAGCTGTTTGCCTTGCAGAAGAGAAGGGAGCTGCTCCCTTTGTGCATCAGCGGAACTGCTGCTCCAAAAAGTTACTACTGTGAAGTGAAGCTCATGGGCTTGCACAGGCCTGCCCAAGTGTTTCAGTCTAACACAGAGGATCCCTTCATTAAGGATGAATCCATTCATTAAGATCATTCATGGATCCATTCATTAAGAAAACATTCCGTGGTACTGGGGTATTTTTCACCAAACTTTGTATCCTAGTTCCCGTGAAGCACACCAGTCTGCATCAGGCTGAACTTTTGGGGGAAGTCCTTTATTAGATCAGAAAAGTTCACTTTCCACTGACAGAGAGCCATGAGATGGCTTTCATTTAACTGAAACCCAGTCAGATTACTGTCAGCACTCAGACTGTGACAGCCACTGTCAAGCTGCCACGACACTTGTTTCATTTCCCAGTGACGTAAGTCACACAGGAAATCTGAATACCGCACATCCAGACTTCCAACACACGTTTTGGGTTTCATAGAAGGGTTGTTTGAGTCTCAGGGTAGTGTGGGGTGACACTGAATCATGACAAATAGGGGACCCCAGGGTCATGCAGCCTGTATCTCACAGGAGTCCCTTCTGCATCCCTGCATCTCACCCAAAATCTCTGGATTCTCTCAGCATTGCTGAGTGCTTGACCGCTTGCCTTGGGGAGCTCGTTCTGGGGTCTCAGTTGCTCTGGATGTCACAAAGCTTGCCCTAATGTTGTACGGTCAGGAGCAGGAGGAATTACTGCAGCCCAGCAAAGTGCAATGCCTTCTGGATCTCTCTAGGGCACTGTGTAAGAAACCTGAAAGGATTCCAAGCTTAGCTGGTTCATTCCCTTCTTCCTGTCCCCTTTCAAAACTTTACACCCCTAAGGGCTTGTCTACACCACCACCCTCCTTCGAAGGAAGGATGGTAATTAGGGTGTTGGGAATTTACTAATGAAGTGCTACAGTGCATATGCAGCACTTCATTAAGCAAATCCCCCCTCACCCCCGCCGGCGGCAACGTCGAAGTACCGGCATTGACACTGTCCCCTATGTGTCATCCCATAAGCCATCCCAATGTGGGCTTCAGCTCCACCTGTCCATGCCATCCTCCCACCTTGCCATCCCTATCGCCTTTCCCAATGACACAATAAAGACAAGTTTTTGTGGCAAAATAAATGAACTTTATTGACTACAATGGGATGGTCGAGGCAACTGGGGAGAGGGAGCGGGAGTGGAAGGAATGGAGGGGGTCGGAGGCAGGGTGGAAGGGGGATGGAAACCATGGAAGAGGGGGAGAGCTGCAGCAGAGGGGGCAGGAGGTGGGAAGGCTCAAGGCATGGGCTGCAAGTTGTGTCAGCCTCAGCATGTCCCACTGACATGGGTGTGGGGGGCTTGGCATCCCTGGAGGAAGAGGGGGTGTGGTGGGAGACGGAAAGTGAACGGGAGGAGGAGCAACGGTGTGTGAAGGTGTCAAGTGCTGGACCAGGATGTGGCGGCATGTTCTGGACTAGGGAGTGGCCCTGCGCCAACTGCACCTGCCGGCTCTCCCACCGGAGCCGCAGGTCTTCTTGGACCTAGCCTTGCACTGTGTGGTGCATGGCCCAGAGTGCCACCAGGTGCTGCTGCTGGTACTCCGTGGTATCCGGGGCTCTGGGAGGCTGTGCTGGGGGATGTGGACTGCCCTCCCCTCACAGCTGGTCTGGCTGGGGAGCCAGGTCATGTGCACTCCAGACAGTGGCCCCGAGGTCCCTACAAGTGGAGGCTGACATGATAGTGGGCGTGCCTGTGTGCCGCGTGAGGGACTGTTGGGCATGTATGTGTTCCGCTGTCCCCTGCCTCCTTCCTGAGGTGGCATGTGGAGGGAGGGTGTCCCACTGCAGAGTCAGGATCATGGTGAGCCTCTCCAGTTACTCTGTGCACAACGGGCCAAGGTTCCCTGTGGCAGCCTCTCAGGTCCGCGTGCCCAGGAGCAGCCTGGCACATGGGCCCTCCTGTACTGACTGCTCTGTGCTCTGTGGTCAGTGAGGGCCAGACGTGGAGCACCCAGTCCCTCACACAAGCTGCCCAGCCAGCCCCTCCGCCACTTGTATGGGGCACAGTGACGGCACTCACATGATCATCCCTCGTCTGCCTCAGACGACTTTGGAATGGCTCCACTGGCTGGCCTCAGGTCCCCTGGGTCTCCTGCGTACCCTGGCTGGCTACATCCAGGTCCTGCTCATCATCCCATTTCCCTCCTCCTCACCATCATCTCGATGATGATAGGTGTTTCCCAGCCAGAGTTGATGACCTGGGAGATGGGACTGTCCAGCTCATCATAGTAGGGGCACCTGATAAGCACTTCCTCAGACTGGCACCTGCCCACCTAGGCATAGGCCTGGCATGGTTCCTTGACTTTCATCTGTACCTATTCCTGGGTGTGGATGTGGCCCCTTCTGGCCAGGCCATTGGCCATGTGGCCATAGATGTCCATATTCCACTATCGGGTGTGGAGATCTTGGAGGTTGGTCTCATCCCTCCAGACCTCAATGAGGTCCTGGATCTCTGACCCCAACCAGGAAGATGCACACCTCTTTGTATGCCCAGGAAGGCTCCTGGAGTGCTTAGGCATGCTCCTGGGGAGCTGTGAAGGCCTGGTCGAACCCCTCCAGGTAGCTCATGCTGTGGTTCGAGGGTTCTGAGGAGCAGCAGCAGGGTGCCTCAGGCTGTGGGGCCTGCTCCAAAGCACAAAGCCTGTCTGCACAGTGTGTGCCTTTAAGGGTTTTGGGGTAAGAGGGGGGTATCATGGAGTTTCCCTGTGTGTGACAAAGTGGCCACCAGGGCATCCTGGGAAGGGCTGGAGACCCCTTATTTTGATTTAGCCCTTATTCCCTGTCTTAACTGTGCTTGCTGTGTAGTGTAGATGTCGCTAAAGTTATTTCAGCATCACTGTTATCTCGAAATAACTTGGCTATGTGGCCTCTGAGAGCAAGTGGGTGATGGGTCTGGCTACATCACCAAAGCAACCCTGTAAGAGTTCCCTTTACATGACTAGTTACAACATACATTTAGTTTGAAGTGAAGATGAGACCTAACCAGGATTTACTCTGGTCTTCAGTTTGTGCTCAAGCCTTGAACCTGTGCAAATTTTTAATCTGAATTGCTGACAGAGTTATAACTCCATCCACCCTAGAACCTGAAACTGGACTGTAACTGGTTGGGCAGCTAACTGACCTATAATGAGAGCTGGTAAAAACACCACAGTTATTGCAATGGCACCATGCCATTTTGCAACAGTTCACAATACCCAATCTTAAAATTGATTCTATCATAATTTTACTTTCTAAAGGGGCTCACACCCTCGTTGCCTTTGTGATGCCAAAGTAACCAACCTTCTATGGGAGATGGACCTTTTATCAAATTTCCTGGCTGATTATCAGATAGTATAATGAATGGAAGACAATATTAAACTCACTAAAATTTATTTAAAATACAACTCATATAAGAAAGCAAAATGTTTACCACAGAGCAGTTCTATCCCACAACATCTATCTTCACAGCATGGCTACGTCTACACGTGAAGCCAACATCGATATAGCTTATTTAGATGTAGCAACATCGAAATAGGCTATTTCGATGAATAACGTCTACACGTCCTCCAGGGCTGGCAACATCGATGTTCGACTTCGACGTTGCACGGCACCACATCGAAATAGGCGCTGCGAGGGTACGTCTACACGCCAAAGTAGCACACATCGAAATAAGGGTGCCAGGCACAGCTGCAGACAGGGTCACAGGGCGGACTCAACAGCAAGCCGCTCCCTTAAAGGGCCCCTCCCAGACACAGTTGCACTAAACAACACAAGATACACAGAGCCAACAACTGGTTGCAGACCCTGTGCCTGCAGCATGGATCCCCAGCTGCCGCAGCAGCAGCCAGAAGCCCTGGGTTAAGGGCTGCTGCCCACGGTGACCATACAGCCCCGCAGGGGCTGGAGAGAGAGCATCTCTCAACCCCTCAGCTGATGGCCACCATGGAGGACCTGGCAATTTCGACGTTGCGGGACGCGGATCGTCTACACGGTCCCTACTTCGACGTTGAACGTCGAAGTAGGGCGCTATTCTGATCCCCTCATGAGGTTAGCGACTTCGACGTCTCGCCGCCTAACGTCGAAGTTAGTGCCGCTACTTCGAAGTAGCGTGCACGTGTAGACACAGCTCATAACATACGGGGCCTGCAAGAATTTTTCCCTTCAAACTCTGCATACAGCAGTCAGAAGGGAAATGAAAAGCTTTAGCCTCTGAGATGAGCTTGTCTGGTGGTGGTGTTGGCAGTGACAGATGGCAGAACAAAGAGCAATGGTCTCAAGTTACAGAGCTGGTGGTTGAGGTTGGATAATAGGAAAAACTATTTCAGCAGGAGAGTGGTGAAGCACTGGAATGCCTTACCTAGAGAGGTGGTGGAATCTCCATCACCAGAAGGGTAGTGAAGCACTGGAATGGGTTACGTAGAGAGGTGATAAAATCTCCATCCTTAGAGGTAAATAAGTCCCAGCTTGACAAAGTCCTGGCTGGGAGGATTTAGTTAGGGTTGATCCTGCTTTGGGCAGGGGGCTGCAACTGATGACTTCCTGAGGTCCCTTACAGCCCACCTTGCTGGGCCAGAAGCTCACATTTCCTCCCAAGAAAGGCACAGACTTGGGATAGCAGACCCTCACCACCACACACCCAGCAGAGCAACACCACATGCTGAACCAACTCATCTCTGGTAGACTCAACTATGGAGCCTTGACAGCATCCAGGAGCACCATCCTCAAAAAGGACCAAATCCCCAAATAAATCTGTCTTATTCTTTATAAAAGTTTTGTACAAAAGTTCATAAAATTCACTGTCTCTATCAATTAAAGAGAGGTATGAAAATCTGTGGTTCCCCTCTCACCTCAAGCCAAAGCTAGTTGTTATCTGGTCCAGGTCTAATAGCTCCTTGCATCCTTAGAGTTCTTTATTTTCAGGTTTCCTCATGTATATTGACTTAAGGTGGGAGGCCATTTCAAAGGACAGGTGAAGATTATATTATTTCCTTAAACAGAACTTCCTGTGTTTTCCTCCATATTCCCATGGAAAAATACCAGATTAAAGATGGATTCCAGCACCAGATGGCATGGTCACATGACCTTGTTCTTGCTGTAAACCTAAACTGTGGCTGATCCTACAAAGACATTTACAGATTGTGACCCTGAGCACTGGTGTGTTGAGCTCTTAAGCAACACTTATGGCTCTCATTATAAAATGCAGATACACTTCATATTTCCACCTTCACATACAAGAATGACACTACTACTACTACTACTACTTAACCCCTGCACTCCTCATGGAGCACAGGTCATCTACAAGTCTTCCGCACTTCACTCTGTCTTGGTGCAAAACTTCTAGCTGGCCCCAGGAGTACCCCAGTTGTTGTCCTTCAATCTCAGTAGATCATCTCCAGGTTATCTGAGATCTTCCTCTTTTGCGTTTTCCTTGCAGGTTCCATGTGAGAGCTTGACGGACTATACTGGATGAGGGTTTTTTGAATGCGTGGCCTCGCCATCCCCACTTTCTTCTCTTGATTTCAATGTCAGTTGGTTCTTGTCCTTCGCTGTTCCAAAGCTCCTCATCTGTGACCAACTCTTGCCATTTGATGTGAAGGAGGTACCTCAGGCATCTGTTTATTAATGTCTGTAGCTTGTGGTTTAACAACTTTTTAGTACGCCAGGTCTCACATTCATACAAGAGCACACACTTCACATTTGTGTTGAAGGACCGGGAGAGCTATACCAGCTGGAGCTACAGCTCCTGGAAGACTCAAAGGGTAGAGACCAGACAAATTTGGATCACTTCTCCACGAGGTAAAAGGGATTGGCTTAGGGTTAACAACTCTATCCATAAAAAACAAAAGTTAAAGAAACTTCCACAAAGAAACCTACAAGAATGATGCATGCACCTAAATAGAATATACCCATTCCAGGGATCGTAGGCTCTTGAACGATAGGTTATGTGATCTGTTTTGCATAAAGTGTATTCAAGTTATGCATATTCATATTCAAAAACATATTTCCATAAAAATATGGGGACATAGTGTTACTCACCTCCACATTTTTAACAGTTTAGCTCCTCTTCCTCTATTTTATCAATGGATTTTTGGTCCTGGTCCCATCAGTATCATACACAGTGGGACATCACTGAATGCTGGATTCTAAGCAAACAAGCTCACCCTGAAAGGATCTACTTCACTCTGTTACCTTTCACTTTGCCTTCATGGGCCTCCCATTTCCTGGGCTGCGTCAGGGTCCCAAACTTCAGATCTGCATAGGTCACTTTAGCTTTTTTTTGGCAAGGTTCTGAGAGAAATCTAAGTTATTGCTCTGCATAGAGAGGGAGAAAGAGACATACAGAGGTTTAGTTCTGAGTGTGATCATTTGAATGGTCAGAGTCACTAGAAATGAGAGAGTGACTCATCTACAAATCGGCAGGACAATGGCTCATGCCAGAGTTTTCTAAAACAAATTCTGGGGCTCTTGGAGACTTGGCTTTATACAGTGTATGAGTTTTTTAAATAGATTCATTGACTGTGGAGCAACACAGCAGCTGGCTCTGCGCTCTGCCATCTCCCGGCTGGGTCGCTCTGCTTCTCTATGGCGGCAGGGAGAGGAGCAACCCACCCCAGACCAACTCCACTTCCCTGGGGGATGTGGGCTTGGGCGAGTGGAGCAGGGGAAAGGACCAGGTTGCTCCATTTCCTGCTGTGACAGTGAAGCAGAGCGACCCAACTAGGACACAGGTGGGGAGCAGAGCAGCCAGCTGGGTTACTCTCTTTCTCATGACTCCTGCCACCATGGTGAGTATGGGGGTGACACCTGCTGTCACTGCACACCAGGCCCTTTGGTAATCCCCTGAGCTCACATCACACAAGGGAGGAGATCTCAAGGAAGGAGTGCAATGGGGGCAGAAAAGGGGCAGGAAGAGGTGGGGTGGGGCCAAGCAGGGGTGGGGGCTTTGGGAAAGTGTTGGAGAGGAGGTGTAGTGGGGACAGAACAGCGTGGGAAGAGGTGGTGTATGGGTGTGGGCTGGGGGTGATAGTAGAGGTGACGTAGGCTCTTCACCCCACAGAAACTGCCCTGACTATCTGAACAGCCTGAGAAAATCATCACTGGTTTGGAAGTTACTAACAGTTCATGCTTTTCTGGGGCCGGTAAGCTATACCAGCACCTCAGCAGCCCCAACCACCGGAACCTGACTGAGTGGAAGGGGGACCCCACCAGCCCCACAGCTGAAAGCCAGCTGGGGCGCAGAGCCCTGCTGGCGGCCCCAGCCATGGTAACCCTGGCAGGGGTGGGGGAGGGAGCAAGGTGCCAGCTAAGTACCAGCTCCTCTTTTTTATTTATTTATTTATTTTATTTTTACAAAAAAAAAAAAAAAAAGCATTGTTCTTAACTTTCCTTTGGTGGGAATGTGTGTATTATGTTCACGAACCCATTGGTTCTGCTCTTTGCCTCTAATAGCCATGACAAGGGCTAATGATTCACTGGCCTAATGTGGATGCAATGTGATTGCAACATGGAGTAACAAGTTCCACTAATCTCTGTGCTTCTCACTTCTTCAAATGCATATCCATGTGCCAGTGCTGGATGGTTGCAGGGCAGAAATAATAATGCATTACTGAGGAGCAATTTTTCTGTTTCAGTTACTGAAAAGAGTGAGTTGGAGAGAGAGACGCTAATTACATGGATGAAAGCAATTCATAGATACCCGTGAGCATGAATGTAATAGAAATCTAACGTGGTTATACAACAGGGAAAACAGCAGGTCATTAAAAAAAGTCTATTAAATAAAATAGCTGGAGGGAGAACTATAGTGTGTGTAGGAGGAAAAGCAACAACATATTTTCTACTATTGTAAAGGGGTAGTGGGGCACTGGTAGAGCTGTGTGGGGAGCCCAGGGCTGGAATAGCAGGGGGGCTGCAGGGCAGGGCTGAGGGGCACTGGCAGAGCTGTGTGGGGAGCCCAGGGCTGGAATAGCAGAGGGGCTGCAGGGCAGGGCTGAGGGGCACTGGCAGAGCTGTGTGGGGAGCCCAGTGCTGGAATAGCAGAAGGGCTGCAGGGCAGGACTGAGGGGCAGTGGCAGAGCTGAGAGGGGAGCCCAGGGCTGGAATAGCAGAGGGGCTGCAGGGCAGGGCTGAGGGGCACTGGCAGAGCTGTGAGGGGAGCCCAGGGCTGGAATAGCAGAGGGGCTGCAGGGCAGGGCTGAGGGGCACTGGCAGAGCTGTGAGGGTGAGCCCAGGGCTGGGATAGCAGAGGGGCTGCAGGGCACGACTGAGGGGCACTGGCAGAGCTGTGAGGGGAACTTGGGACTTAAATGGCAGTATTTTCTGCAGGTCAAGAGTCTCTGCTGTGGTAGAGATGGAATAGAAGGGGGCTAGCATAACAACAGCAGAGAATTCTGCATATGATGACTGAGGTGATCATCAGAGCAGAAGGGAAGGCACCAGCTGAGTAGAAGGCAGCGCTGCATACCAAGAGTGAGACTGTGTGAAGTTTTAAGGTATACCATAATGCACCCAGGTGCCTGGGGCAGATAGGGAAGAGGCTCTCGGCCCCAGGAAGGGGCAGGACTAGAACTTTGCCCCTCCCAGGCAACCCTTCATCGTTACCTGGCCTGCACCACCTAGGGCTCCACAGCAGTCATTTAAAGGACCCTGGTTAGTTGCCCCTCCCCCCATCAGCAGTCCTCAGTATACCACCTTGCTGCTGGCCAGGCCAGTGATCAAATCATCACAATTTAAAGCAGCAGGAACTCCCAGGTGCTGCTAATGTGGCGGCATATGTGGCCCTCCTGGATCCCCGGGCCCTTTTAAGATGTCCAGGCCCCTAAGCAATTGCTTCTTTTGTCTGCCCTGTTCTGCCCACTGTGACCCTGGGCTTCTGGTTAGACTCAGAAGGTCAGAATAGCAAATGTGTAACAAGGGGAGGGTCACGGAAGGGGAATCACAGCAGAAGTAAAGCAGGTTAACAAATGACCTTCAAACTGCACCGTACTCACTGGGCAAGGGGGCGGGGAGAGAAGTAGCTGGAAATGAAGGAGGTCAGAGCAGCTTTCCCTCCACAGAAGAGAGTTCTCCATTCTCAGTTCTCTTTGGAACCTGGGTACATTTTTCTCATTGATTCCCTGAGATAGCTCAGTTGGAGATAGCAAAGCTTAGTGACTGGCATCCTCAGCTCTTGTTCTGGGGACTGGATGGTGTTTGATTTCCCTTTTGAAAAGGGAGAAGGAGAGTAGCAGAGAAAGACGGACATGGGCACAGACAGATAGACGGACAAAGAGACAAAAAGGCAGACACTAAACCAGTGTGCAGGATAAGGAAAGACAAACCCAGAGGAGTGCAAAAAACAGTAGCAGGGAAAGGGACTCATCCTGCCAAGGGAGTTTCTCTGTTCTTCATCGCAGTGTGAGGACTGGCAAAGATGAACTGAAATTAGGAAGGAAGCACCAGCTCTGGGCTACGTGAGACAGCAGAACCAGCGCTATTTCCTCATGAGGATCTGCAGCCTGCTCATTACCCTCTCTGCTTTGGCAAGTCTCTTGTGGGTGAGTCACATCACAGGTTCCTCTTTGGCAGAGTTTGGCCTTTGTAGGGCAACGTATTACATCAGAAAGTTCAAGGGGATTTGAGCCAGGCATTAATCTGCCATAAGAATTTCCTGATATTTAAAAGCATTGAGGAAGTAAAGGGGAGTCCATGTGGGACTGAGGAGAATTCAAAGCTGGAAAGAAGTTAATAAGATGTAGAGCAGGTGAGGGTGAGTTCACTGCAGCAGGAGAATGAGGGGGTAACAAAATCTAAAGTGAGGAATGATAGCAAATAGAGTTACCAGAGTTCCCATCAAACAGTGTGGAATTCAGATTTGTAATGGGCTCAGCAAATAATAGAATATTGATGGGTCTACGTTTTTAAATATACAGGGGAATTCAGACCTGTAGAGGGAAGAGTGAATTTAGATTTATAATGTAGGCAGGAGAAGGTAAAATAAATTGCATGTTTGCCTGGAGGAGAAGAGGATGCAGATCAGTGACAGTGTGGGTGAGAAGGACAAAAGAGCATAGCTAAGGTGAGTGCACAAGGTAGGGGCTTAGGATTGGTATTGGAGCAGATGAGAGAGATGTTGAACACAGGACATCAAAGAGACAGAATGAGGACAATTCACTTTGAGTGCCTTTGCTCTCCTTGTAGTTTCCCCAAGTGAGATGTGAAGAGGGCTGTGTGAATGCTGAACAGTGAGTATATGCATGCATTCATTTCAGGAGAGGTTGAGGGAGGAGTGACAAACATGAGCAGAATCACAGATAATGGCCTTGTCTCTCACAGTAGCATTGGCAAACTGTGAGCAAGTATTGTCTGGGTCAGATTCTTTGTTTCTTAGATCTGAGTTACTCTGAACACATAACTGATTTGATATCTTTGACCTGTCTTTGTGCTTGCAAATTGTCTGCCTTTTATTTTTCCAGGGGCATTTGTTGTTTGAAAACTGTTGCCAAGAAATTTCTGGG
The DNA here is from genome assembly GCF_033958435.1 of Carettochelys insculpta. Classification (NCBI taxonomy): domain Eukaryota; kingdom Metazoa; phylum Chordata; order Testudines; family Carettochelyidae; genus Carettochelys; species Carettochelys insculpta. Next base: position 234,272,254 of record NC_134137.1, on the reverse strand, counting down.
GTTAATTTTTGGTCTATCGTTGATTTGCAAATATTTCATTGTAAGGACTCAATGCTCAGAATTCAAGCTGTCCTGCATATTGTTCCCTCAAGGAAAGAGTGCAAAATTTACTAAGTTTCTGGTGCAAGTAGTAAACATAAGGAATTTGAATGGGGTTTCTTTGAATATATTGTAAAGTTTGATGTGAACATTCTTACCAGAAACTCTTTGCATAACTATCAATAGAAAGCGAATGCAAAAGAAGTGTGAAAGCAGCCACAGAAAATTTGATCTTTTTTTTTGAAGAAAACTTTTTGTGATTTGTTTGATGAACTGATTATATGTAAAAATATAGAGCGCACTCAATTCCAGAAAGAGGCTGACATATTGAGAGAGAAGTTCAAAGAATAACAAAAATAATGGTGTTGGAAGGGGTGATTTCTGAGAAGAGTTGCGACAGTAGACAAGATTGGATTGAAAAGGGAGTTTTTCCATCCTAAATTTCTATGATGTTATGTTGTTAACTCTTTGCACCCTCTTTTCCTCAGCTGCTCGAGCACTGATTGGGTCCATATCTGGTACATCTGGTAAGTTTACACTTACATCTTATGGAAATATAAGTTGCTGTCATTTAAATTAATAAGCATTTGATAGAATTAAATCTATTTCTCATAAGTGCCAAAAGTCAAACAGCTCCTCCCTTCTTCTTTCCCTCTAGAGTTATAAAGGATGTATTGTAGTTTCCCATCCCTGCTAGATGCCATTAGCATTAGGCAGCACAATGTCTTTGAAAAAATGTAAATATATCTCTTTCTTCTACTCAGTCGTGCATTTTTATTAAATGCATTAGTTATGAGAAATTTAAGTATGACACAATTTCACAGCAAAGATGGCAACTGAGTGGTTGGTATTTTTTTAAGGCCTGTCTCTTTAAATGTGAGTAAAATTAGTGTGATCACTTCTTAGACTCCATTCAGTGTGTGTAAATAAAGAGCTATGACAGCACCTCTCTTCCCTCTCCCTCTACAGGCTGGTGGTAGCGATTGTTGGGTTGCTGCTTCTGTGCGCCCTGGTCTCAGCCTGTGTGAGGTGCTGCTGTAACAGGCAGGCAGCGGAGGAGTTGGGATCTCATCCCTGTGAGGTCACAGTCATCGCGTTTGATCATGACAGCACCCTTCAGAGCACAATCACTTGTGAGTGTGACCTTACAGAAGCCAAAAGTAGTTGTAGAGGAGGCTGAGTCCTGATTTACACCAGCTAAGGAGCAGTGCCCAAAAACCTAGACCCCATAACATACTTCAGAATGACAAATTCTCGTGCCCTAAAAGTTTCAGGGATCAAGACTGATTTTAGCTGCCTCAGGATCACCATGTCATTTGCTGAGGTAGTAGGGGAAGGCTCTTAATAGGTAGTGTATGGGCCCAGTTGCCTGATGCTGAAGAATGGGGATATCTGTGAGCTGCCATTGTGGAAGAGCTGGAGATCTGTCTGGAAGATCCAGCTAGCTGGGCAGTAGGGAATGAGGAAGGGGCAGCTTCTTTTGACAGGATAAGGACACGCCTTTGTGGGAGGCATGGTTAGAGGATTGGACTGGTGAGAAGGGTGACCTTGGAGCAGGAAGGCGAATGGCATGTAGCTGGGAAAACCATTGCACAGCAAGTATATTTGTGCTCTGTCTGGCTGATGTCTGGCATTTGATGGTCTCAGGTTTAGCTAAACCTTTCCCAATCTTCTCCCTTTCAGCTCTGCATTCCATGTTCGGTCCTGCTGCCAGGAGGATACTGGCTGTGGCACACTCCCACAGTGCAATGCTAGGAGCACCTCCCCCTTGTGGACTGGAGACCCCTCCAGTTTATGAGGAAGCCCTACACATGACCAGGTTCTCAGTAGCTCGGACTGGGCAGAGAGTCCCAGACCTGGCTCCAGTCCTAGAGGAAAAGCAAGAGGCATCAGCTGTGAAAGATGACTCTCAACAAGATCTCCCCTGATCTGAATGCTGCCAAGTTCCTTCTTCTTTTATTTTTTTAAACATTGACAATCATACAGAGTGCTAATGTTCAAGAGGGTGATCCCAAACCTGTTCCAAGTCGGCTCAGGAATATGGTTCAGGTTATTCTGAACACGGAAAGAAAATAACTCAATTTCTCAAAATTTTATGATCCATAATGTTTTCATGGATCTCTCTTTATACCTCTCAGGAGTCTACTATTGTTAATTATCAGAGAGGTAGCTGAGTGAGTCTGGATCTTCAAAAACATTAGCACATTAGCAACCGACAACGGGCCACATCCTCCCTGACTGAACTGACTTGATTTCTCCTCTCTTGATGTTCACAACTCCACATTAACTGCCGATAGTGGGCCTCATCCACCCTGACTGAATAGCCCTTGTCAGTTCTGGCCCTCCCCTTTACTGAGACTCCCTCTTTAAATCTTCCTGTGAACCCCCACCCCCACCCGCACTCATACATCTGATGAAGCGGGTCTTTGCCCACGAAAGCTGAAGCTCCAAAATTCTGTTAGGCTATAAAGTGCCGCAGGACTTCTTGTTATAGTTAATTAGTTATTATCATTCATTATTATTATTTATTACTTTTATTATACACACCAATAAGATGCCCTTCATCACAGTATCTAGTATCATAGTTAGTGCCTGTGGCAGGGTTATTTTGTCAGCCGGCTCTTATAGCTGGTGTTTGTGCCCTGGAGGAAGATGCTGATTCCTGAAGGCTCATTGCCGCAGGTATGGCTCAGTCACTTGGCTGTAAAGGAGCAGGAATGGTTATTCTGTTAGTGGAGACAGGCGTAGTACATAGAGATCTAATGGAAGAATACATAAGAACAATGAAGATTAGGGAAAGAGCATGAGGAGGAGTTTGTGTTGTGATATTAAGTACCTTAATAATAAAGAGTTTAACCTTAAAAAGTGTGTTTATATTTTGAAGCACGGTGGGAACGACATCTGCTTTTATATATAGTACATAATTTACTGCTTTATCTAGGCCCATACCCTGTAATAATATAACACTAAAGCTACATGTAGCGCTTTATAGACCATGCAGAAGAAGACAAAGGCCCAGTCCAGAAAAGTGTGTATTTGACCTAAAAAATGTTATGTGTGCAAAAACAGATCACATATTAGAAGGGGGACAAACACTTTGCTTGTAAAATAAAGCGCAGTTAATATTTATCTATGTACAGGTTGAACCCCTCTATTTCAGTACCTTCAGGAGCTGACTGGTGCCCAATCAGAGAACTTGCCAGACAACAGGAGGTCAATATTGTCTAGCAGCTTCACCAACACTTCCGCTGCTTACCAGGCTCATAGAAGACATTTGGGGTTAATTAGAGCAGGGGTGTCCAAACCAACACTTAGCAATTGCCACAGCCCCCACCACCACCCTAGCCAGGGGCCGCCTCCCTGAGCCAGGCACCCTCACCATCCCTCGCCCCACACACACTACTGGTGACTCACTGAAGCCATGCCACAGAAGCCGCCCTGCCACCCCGAGCGGCCCTGCCCTGGCACAAACCTCCCAGAGCCGTGCCGCCACACCACGCTAAGATGCCCCGGGCTGCCCCAAGCCACGCCACCCCAAGCTGCCCCAGCCACGCAAGACGTGCCAAGCCCCACCACCCCAAACTGCACCAAGCTGCACCACCCCCGCCACCATGAGCCGCAGGAGGAGCCGCCTCCACCGCTGACACCACACGCTTGTCCCACCAAGTGGTGGGGTTTATGCACAGAGGGGCAGAGGGTGATCCACGTGTGCAGCTGTAATGAGCCGCTTTGCCATGCCACGCTGTCCAGTTCTCCACATATGGTGAACAGACAGCATACTGGACACCACAGAATTAGGGCATTTAGGGATATCTAACAACACAGAATACTGACCATCAGGATGGGTGGCTATAAACAAACTTTATGGGATCACAGAAAACTTGGCCACACCCATGATAAGTGGACATCTGGCTAACTAAAATTATGCCAGACCAGAGATGTTCAACCTGTATTATTATTAGATTTGAAAAGATTAGATTTTTATCAGCGAATGTCACTAAACAGCAGTTTCTACATACACACACAAAGGGTCAACAAATTCCAGAGAGGCGAATCAAAATTTACGGATAAACAGAATAAGAAACATGCAGCATGAAAATTTATCAGAGTTTGATTAAAGCATATTTGTGTGCTTCGGTGTGATTTGACAATTTGTGGTTTAAGGCTCATGAAACTTTAACTGTTTACTCAAAGTCTGTCAACAAAAAATTGTTGTCTGACCTTCCTCCGAAAATTTAAATAGATAAAAGTAGGGGTGAAAAAATTATTCAGGTTGAATAATAATATTTATTAATATTAGTATTTAATAATATTTATCACAACTGAAGGCCATTTTTCAGGTCACAAATCAGTTGTGAATCTTTCCTGATTCCTACACAAATATAGGATTTATTTAGAATTATCCTCCAAACAGTTTGAATGAATAATTTTCATCCAGGAGACAGTTTGCAAGCTGTTCCTTGGAATAGTTGCTCTTCTTGGCAAGTGACTGATCATCTAAGTTACACGGTATTGCTTTCATTCACTAACTGGATGGCTGAAAAATATTAAAGATTATGGCAAACAGAAAATAATAGTAATAAATTAATGACACTTGGGTGTGAATATTCAGAAGAATACACATTCATTTGCCTATATGTATATGTATTTATGTATATATACACATTAAACTTAACTTCTGATCACTGCACAATCTTTAATGTATTTATCCTCAGAACACCTTTGTGGGACACTGCTCTTATCCCCATTGTGTACATGGGGAGCTGAGTCAAGGAAGACAAAATAACTGGCTCAAGGTCTTATAGGAAATCTGTTATAGAGCAGGAAAAAGAACCAGCATCTCAACTTACCAGACAAAATCCTTCACAGATCTGTGAGCATTTGCTTCTATTATCCACTGTTCAACTGTTTGCCACTTGTGAATTTTGAGACCCCACATGTAGCAGCAAACCAATGACTCATTAATACATTTGCAGATCTGTTTTCCTCTATTCAGTTAGGTCAAGTTATTATTAATTATTTGTGTTGCCTTGATAAATCATTTTAGTTGCTGGTCTTTAACATCCATTCAGGACACAATTAATCCATTATATTGTTTGTTAAATATTTCAAGTCAACTCAATAATAAAGGCCAGAAACAAACAGAGAGATGAGGATCTTCAGTCTGAATAATCGTCTACAAAGGGCAAAAAATTCCAGGAACCCTAGGTGATATTTTCCACTTGGAACATACCATTCCTTTGCTTGCTCCACCTATCTTCTACTCTGAATAGTACAGATAGTTCTTTTTTTTTATGTGGTTAAACAGACACTAGATGTCAGTCTTGCTCCACACGGCAGGAATGGGAATTGAACACATTGTAATTTCTATGTAGAACAATCACAGATTGACAGGAATGCATGGCTGGTTTGAGTAGCTGGGCCTTTTAGAGGTCATCTAATCCAGGCCCCACACTGAGACAGGGTTAAATAAACCTAGACCCTCCCTAACAGGTGTTTATCTTTTCACACCCTCCCTTAACCCTTGGAAGCCTGTTCCAGAGCTCAACTATTCTCCTACTTAGAAAGCTTTTCCTTGTATCTGACTTAATCTCCCTTGCTCCAGTTACCTGTCCTAGCTTTAATGGACATAATCAGTGGTCATCATCCTACTCTTTAACATACTTGAAGACTCTTCTCAAGTCCCACCTCAGTCTTTTACCTGATACCAACTCTGCTCACTTAGTAACCCTATTAGAGAAGGAAACAGTTTGGATTGATTTGTTCTTAACAAATCCATGTTGTCAGTTATAATTCTATTATCCCCCAAGTGCTTACAAACTGACAGTTTAAAAGATTAACAGATTCCAAGGACAGAAGGGACCATTATGATCTTGCAGTATGAGCTCCTATGTAACACAGACCATAGAATTTCCCCCAAAATAACTTTGAGAGCAGATAGTTTTTAAAAACACCAATTTTGGTTTAAACATTGCTAGTGATGGAGAAACTGCCATAACCCTTGGTAAATTGTTCCAGTGATTAATTACTCTCACAGTTCAAAAGTTATTCTGCATTTTCAGTCTGAATATGTCCAGCTTCAACTTTCAGCCACTGACTAGATCAGGGGTTCCCAACTTTTCAGCATGATGCCCCCCTTTTGATTTTTGAGAGACCCTCATGCCCCCCACCTCTTCTTTACTATCATCCAACCCACTCTTTTAACAAAAAATTAATTTGTATTTTAAAATAAACACAAGAACTTGATATAAAAATATTTAATATTAAAAATAAGCACAAATAGTTTTTCTTGGCCCCTTGCAGGTGCCTGGTGCAGCCCCAGGTGCCCAGCTGCCTGAACCCCATGCCAGCCACAAGAGCTGCCTGCACCAGCCGCCCGCACACCTGAGCCTTGCGCTGCCAGAACCGCCCACCTGAGCCACCTGCGTCCCCTGTCACCTGCACCCCCAGCCGCTAGGGACCCCACCACCAGAGCCAGCTGCCTGAGCCCCACACTGCCAGGACCAGCCACCCTCTGAGTCCTGCAAGCTATGAGCAGCCCAGCCAAGCCCCCCCTCTCCCGCAAAGTCAGGTGTCACCAGCCCCCTGCTCTTACCTTATCCTTTCCCCTGAGCCAGGCACCCCCAGCCTGCCATCTAACCCCATCCTCCTCCTCCCCCCACAACCCACTCTCACTCACCTTTGCAAGAAGCAGCTAGCTCCACATGGAACTTCGCTGGCTGCCTGCTTTTTACCTGGCTTCACTGGGTCGCCCACATAAAATGGCAGGATCTGAGAGCCATTAGCAAAAGCCAGCTCTTTCTTGGTGTAGGGGGAATGACGGGGAGGAAAGGGGGAGAGGGCCTGGGTTGCCTTGTGCCCCCCCCCAGGAATTTCTTCATGCACCCCGAGGGCACACCCCCCAGTTTGGTAAACCATGGATTAGATCATGTCTCAGAGGGGTACCCACGTTAATCTGTATCTGAAAAAACAGCAAGGAGCCTGTAGCTGCTTAAAACCAGATAATAGGCATAGATTCCTGAGTTAGTGTTTCTGTGGTGTGGTGTGACTGATGGCAAGTATTTGCTTCAATGTTTGCTTTGTTATGTTCCTTGTTGAGTCTGTCCTGTAACAGCTGACCTGCATCTTGTACAACAAACAGGAGAAAATCAAGAATGATCTCCCAAAACTAGAGGCTCATAAAAAACAACCTTCCACACAAACTTCCACATGGCTGGATATTACTCAGACAGGACAAACCATTTGCAATGCACACTTGACTTCCCTACAGAAGACAATAAATTATCTAAACTCCTACATACCACAGGCAGCTACAACAGTGGTACTCTTAAGCCACCAAACAACACCGTTAATCCACTTAGTAACATTCTAAGCCCAGCAGAAGAGTCTGTCCTATTTCCAGGACTCTTTTCTGCACCTCTCCACTCCCTCCCACATAGGATACTGTTCGGTGGTGATTTGGAAGCCTATTTTTACCATCTCCAACTCGGGGTATTTTCAACGTCACTGAACATTCCACTGATCCACAGGATCCCTCCGAGTCGACAAGAATAATTCTGCACGGACTCCTCCTGATGGTTGAAAAGACAGTCTGGACTGCTACATAGAGTACTTTTGCAGATGTGCACAAGCTGAAATCATGAACAAACAATATCACGTCTCAAAACCTCAGCTTTGTAGAATTCAATGTTAGCCACAGACTCAAAAAACAAAAAAACCCGCTGACATTATAATCAACGACGCTGACCAAGTCAGTATTGTAGTTGTTGTGAATTGGTCAGATTACAAGCAGGAGGCTTCCAGACAACTCTCCAACACCACATACTGCAGGCCACTATCCTCTGATCCCTCTGAGCAGTAAAAAAAATAAAAGAAAGTGAGCCATCTGCTCAAGACTCTCCCTGCAATGGAACAGGACCAAATCTACACAGGCAATTCTCTAGAGTCCCAACCAAGGGGTATTCTATCTGCTACGCAAGATCCATAAATTTGGAAATCCTTGTTGCCTCATAATGGCTACGTCTACACGTGAAGCCAACATCGAAATAGCTTATGTAGCAACATCGAAATAGGCTATTTCGATGAGTAACGTCTACCCGTCCTCCAGGGCTGGCAACGTCGATGTTCAACTTCAACGTTGCGTGGCACCACATCGAAATAGGCGCTGCGAGGGAACGTCTACACGCCAAAGTAGCACACATCAAAATAAGGGTGCCAGGCACAGCTGCAGACAGGGTCACAGGGCGGACTCAACAGCAAGCCGCTCCCTTAAAGGGCCCCTCCCAGACACACTTGCACTAAACAACACAAGATACACAGAGCCTACAACTGGTTGCAGACCCTGTGCCTGCAGCATGGATCCCCAGCTGCCGCAGCAACAGCCAGAAGCCCTGGGCTAAGGGCTGCTGCCCACGGTGACCATAGAGCCCCGCAGGGGCTGGAGAGAGAGCATCTCTCAACCCCTCAGCTGATGGCCGCCATGGAGGACCCTGCTATTTCGAAGTTGCGGGACGCGCAACGACTACACGGTCCCTACTTCGACGTTGAACGTCGAAGTAGGGCGCTATTCCTGTCCCCTCATGGGGTTAGCGACTTCGACATCTCGCCGCCTAATGTCGAAGTTAACTTCGAAATAGCGCCCGGCGTGTGTAGCCGTGACGGGCGCTATTTCGAAGTTAGTGACGCTACTTAGAAGTAGCGTGCACGTGTAGACACGGCTAATGTCAGGCATTGGCACTCTTACAGCAGGGCTCTCGGGATATGTGGACTCTCTCCTCAGACCCCGCCTCCCAGCTCTCCAAGCTATCTGTGGGACACCATTGACTTCCTCAGGAAACTAATTGCATCAGTGATCAACCTGAAAAAAAAGTACACCCTGGTAAGCCTGGATGTAGAAGCTCTCTATATCAATATCCATATGAGGATAGACTGCAAGCTATCAGGAACAGTATCCCTCGTGATGCCATAACACACCGGGTGTCTGAGCTTTAAGACTTTGTCCTCACCCACACCTATTTCCAATCTGGGGGCAATTTATAACTTCAAGTCAGCATCTTGAGGAGCCACACTGCCCTGCAGACCAGGGGGTGAATTTACTGATTCTGGCCATTAGTCTTCATTGCTCTGTAGCCTGGGGTGAATGTACTGACTATGAGTTTACTGACTCTGGCCATTGGGCCTTGCTGCGCTACACTCAGGGGCAATTTACTGACCTTTGAATAACTGACCACACAACTGCACCTCTGTGGGGGGGCCATATAGACTATGGAAGTACCTGCACACTCCATAAGGGAGATGGGTCCACCCATCCTGCAATGGGAGTGACCTTTCCTAAACATGTCACAAGGCCCTGGAAGCACTCCACTGAGATTTCAACAATTTTCACCACACCATCAATCTCAGTCTGGATCAGTTCACACAAGAGATTCACTTCCTGGACACTACAGTACAAATAAATGATGGGCACAGAAAACCCCCTATACTGGAAACCTACTGACCACTGTTCTTACCTACACACCTCTACATTCTATCTAGGCACATCACATGGTCTATTGACTACAGCTAAGCCCTAAGATACAACCAGATCTGCTCCAATCCCTCAAACACAGACAAATATGAACAAGAACTTTTATCAGCCATTCTTAAAGCTGAAATACCCTCTGGGGAAGTGAATAAACAGACAGACAGAGCCAAACAAGTACCCAGAAGTCACCTACCTTAGGACAGGCCCAACAAGGAAGACAACTGAACACCACTGGTTATCCCCTACAGCCCTCAGCTAAACCCCCTCTTGTGTATCACTGGCAATCCGCAGGCTATCCTGGAAAATGATCCCTCATTTTGCAGACTTTGGGAAACAAGCTAGTCCTCTCCCACAGATAGGCGCTCAGACTCAAGAAAATACTCACCACACCACAGAAACACTAACCCAGGAACGTATCCTTGCAACAAACCCCATTGCCAGCTCTGTCCATGTGCTTCTGTAAGTGACAACATCACAGGACCTAGCCATATAACCTACACCATCAGGTGCTCATTCACCTGCACTACTAGTAATGTGATATATGCCATCATGTGCCAGTAATGCCCCTCTGCCATATATATTGGCCAAACCAGACAGTCTCTGCACCAATGGATAAATGAGCACAAATCAGACATCAAGAAAAGTAACATACAAAAATCAGTGGGACACTTTAACCTACCTGGACATTTAGTAATGGACATAAAAGTAGCCTTGCTTCTTAAAAACAAAACATAAAACAAAAAGAAAACCACCTTCAAAACCAAACTGTTACGAAAAACAGCAGAACTGCAATTCATTTGCAAATTTAAATCAATCAGATTAGGACTGAATAAGGAGTCAGAAAGGTTATGTCACTACAAAGGCAACTTTCCCTATCTTGGTGTTCACAGCTCCCCATCTGCTGCTGGAAGTGAGCCACATCCAGCCTGACTGAATTGGCCTCGTTAACGCTGGGCCTACACTTGATAAGTAATTCTCTTCTTTTGATGTACTACGACATATATATCCCTGCCTCTGTAATTTCCACTCCAATGCATCTGACACAGTGGGTTTTATCCACAAAAGCTTATGACTAAGTAAATCTGATAGTATTTAAGGTGCCACAGGACTCCTCATGCTTGGATCACATTATATCTGTCTCCTTTAGACTCAAAAGCCCATTATCAAACAATTCAAGTTACCCTTTAACCTTCTCTTGCTTTTTAATAGATGAGGAGCGCCATGGGTGTAATGTGCTTTCTACACCTTTAAACACTCTCATGGCTCTTCTCTGAACACTCTCCAGTTGGCCAACATCCTGTTTGAATTATGGGCAGCAGAACCAGACAGTATTCCAGAAGCAGTCTCGCCAGTGCCAGACACAGAGATAACGTAACTCTGTACTTCTACTTAAGGTTCTCGTTTGTATATTCAAAGAGTTCACCGGCCCTTTTGACCACGGTGTGATGCTGACAAATACCAGAGAGATAGCCAAGTTAGTCTGTATCTTTAAAAACAGCAAGAAGTCCTGTGGCACCTTACAGAGTAACAGATATTTTGGAGCATAATCTTTTGTGGGCAAAGACCCACTGCATCAGATCTGACAAAGTGGATGAAGCGGGTCTTTGCCCATGAAAGCTCATGCTCCAAAATATCTGTTAGTCTATAAGGTGCCACAGGACTTCTTAGTGTTATGCTGGGAACTCATATCCAGCTGATTATCCATCAAAGCTACAAATCTCAGAGTGTCTGCTTGCCAAGATAAACTGTACTATCCTCTAAGTACGGCCCACACATTCTTTCATTTTAGAGCTACCTATTTATATTTAGCTGTATTAAATCACATGCTATTTGCTTGCATTCAGTTTAAGAAGTGATTCAGATTGCTGTGATTCAGTGATCTGTCTTCTTCATTATTTACCTCTCCCCTAGTTTTTACATCACCTGCAAATTTGTCCATATAGCTTTAACCTGTTTTTTCCCTCTTCCTGCTTGTGCTTCTTCTTTCTTGTTGTTAATACTGTGTTCAGTGTCTGGTCACATTCTTTTAGCATTCAGTAGCACTGTGATTTTTGATTCAATATGTTTTCATGGAGTGAAGGGGAAATTAACCTCACCTGTCATAAGGCTACATCTTATTACTAGACTATGTCTTCAGGTGAACAACATCAGAAATAATAACTAGACCATTCATAATGGACCACCTATTCAAGGCTCACCAGCACATGACAGTACAGCATGCTTCTATTTCAGCCCCTTTCAAATATGTTCAACCATTGAAAATACTTTATGAAACAAAACGTATGTGGAATAATGCTAGTGACTTAGAGAAAAAATGACCCCCCACTGAGTCACAACTCCCCTCAAAGTCCCATCCTGGTATTAGGGGGCGCTGTTCTTCAAGTAGTAACATGAGTGACCCAGCAAGGATTAGGTTTGTCTTTGAATCTATACTAACCTCAATAGCTCAGCCTAGGGATACTTCCTTCATGTAAAACTTAAAAATGAGAGCCTAGTCAGCAAAAATTCAGTAATAAAAGCAATCCTCATCTCCTACATAACACATTTCATCAGGTGGTCACAAAGCACCTTGCACAGGTAGGTTAGGATTATTATTCCCATTTTACAGACAGAGAAACTAAGGCCTTAAAGAGGAAAGGGATTTGCCTAAAGTCATCCAGCAATATACCTGAATCCAGATCTCCTGGGTCCCACTCCTCAGCAATATCTTTTAGGCCACACTTGCCTTCCTTTGTGAAGGAATAGCTTTATGCACTGCCAGTCATAATCTTATGCTCCAATGTTTTGCAGGACTGAATCCAGAAAACCACGGCAAAACACCTCATATTCATATTTGAAAATTCCCATTTGACTCTATGGATTTTACAATGTCATACTGCAATCACTATCTTTAAGTGGTGCAAATCTTGGCATTTCCCGTAGTTGTTCTTTGACTGTTATTGTCAGACTTCCCATTGTGATCTATTTGTCCTCTGTCTCACCCTTGAGGGTGTCTGAGGGTGGCTACCTGACTGCAAAATTTGCTAAAAGTGTGATGTTTCCTGATTACTCCTATGTTTCTCACTTCTTCTTGACTATCAAAACAAAAAAGCAGTCCAGTGGTACTTTAAAGACTAACAAAATAATTTATTTGGTGATGAGTTTTTGTTGGACAGATGTACTTCTTCAGACCATAGCCTTACCAGAACAGACTCAATATTTAAGGCACAGAGAACCAAAAATAGTAATCAAGGTTGACAAATCAGAAAAATATTTTCAAGGTGAGCAAATCAGAGAGTAGAGGGGCAGAAGGTGGAGGGAGTCAAGAATTAGATAAGGCCAAGTATGCATAAGAGCCCCTATAATGACCTAGAAAATCCCCATCCCGATTCAAACCACGTGTTAATGTGTCGAATTTGAATATAAAAGAGAGTTCAGCAGCATCTCTTTCCAAACTGCTTTGAAAATTCCTTTTCAGTAAAACGCAGACTTTCAGGTCATTAACAGAATGGCCCACTCCATTAAAGAGCTGGCTGACAGGTTGGTGAACCAGGAGTGTTTTTATGTCTGTTTTATGCCCTTTAATTCTTTGTCTAAGAGAGTTTGAAGTCTGTCCAATATACAAAGCATCTGGGCATCGTTAGCACATGATGGCGTATATGATGCTAGTTGAGGAACATGAGAATGTGCCCGTGATTCTGTGAATAACCTGGTTAGGTCCAGTGATGGTACCTCCAGAATAGATATGTGGACAAAGTTGGCAACAGGCCTTGTTGCCAGGAAAAGTTCCAGGACTGGTGTTCCTGAGGTATAGACTGTGGTTGCTGGTGAGAATCCTCAGAAGGTTGGGAGGTTGTCTGTAGGTGACAGGCCCAGCAACTTTGTCCACATATCTATTCTGGAGATACCATCACTGGACCTAACCAGGTTATTCACAGAATCACGGGCACATTCTCATGTTCCTCAACTAACATCATATACGCCATCAGGTGCCAACAATGCCAAGATGCTTTGTATATTGGACAGACTTCAAACTCTCTTAGGCAAAGAATTAATGGGCATAAAACTGACATAAAAACACTCCTGATTCACAAACCTGTCAGCCAGCACTAAATGGAGTGGGCCATTCTATTAATGACCTGAAAGTTTGCTTTTTACTGGAGAGGAATTCTCACAGCAGTTTGGAAAGAGAGGCTGCTGAACTCTCTTTTATATTCAAATTCAACACATTAACATGTGGTTTGAACCAGGATGGAAATTTTCTAGGTCATTATAGGGGCTCTTATGCATACTTGGCTTTATCTAATGCTTGACTCCCCACCCCCGCTTCTGCCCCCCTGCTCTCTGATTTGCTCACCTTGATAATATTTTTCTGATTTGTCAACCTTGATTTCTATTTTTGGTTCTCTGTGCCTTAAATATTGAGTCTGTTCTGGTATGGCTATGGTCTGAAGAAGTGGGTCTGTCCCATGAAATCTCATCTCCTAATAAATTGTTAGTCTTTAAACTTCTACTGGACTGCTTTTTTGTTTTGATAGTACATGGACTAGCATAGCTATCTCTCTGCTTCTTCTTCACTATGTGAACCTTTATGATGGCTTTCACACTTATCCTTAACTATGCACACATCTTCCATTCAAACCAAAAAAATGTGTGCTGGTCATGCCACTGAGACCACCTACCTGCCCTCTGGGACACCCCGTCACCCAATTCTAATTCAGCTAAATCCCCAAGCAGTATATATTACTCACTAATCAAATCCCTCTGGACTACAAAAAAAGTTTGCCCTGGTATCCCTCCATGTGTGGATGACTTGGCCATTCACCCGGACTGATTCCAAGTGTTTACTGCCAAGCTTTATAAATCCTGTGTGATAAGTAGCCATCTCTTGGAAGCAACTGTTACCCCAGCACTGTGCCTGGGCTAGTGGAGACCAGAGATTCTGGGCCAGCAGGGCAGGATGGCAGAGTATACATGAGAACACCTGTGATCCAGCCTGTCACCAAGCTCTTGAAAAGCCTTTGAGATTACAAGTTATATATAAATGTACAATATCATTAAAGATAGTGAGGGTTCTTTAATGGGATAACTAATAAAGGAATATGACGTTCAATCAAATACATTCTTAAGTGGTGACTTTTTCCTACACCTCTGAGTAATAATTGCAGCTATGATATGCATAACTCTTAAGTAAGCATAAGATGCATAAAGGAATTAGAATAATTGCTCTGGTAATCATTAAACAATTGTGTGACTTGGTGAACTGTTATGCAGTGTCACCGATACAGAATGGCTTCTTTACTCCACTCAAGAAATGGCTACATGTTCATACGTATACCCTCCACAATATTTCAGTATTCTTTAAAATGAAAATACAGTTATTAACCTTATTAATAAAATAATAAAATCAATATTCAAAATATCCATTCAAGACTTCAAAACAATTTATATGCATCAATCCATTAAGTATGTGACAGGTAAGCATTTACTATCCTCCATTTCTAATACACAGAGCCATTAAATGACTTGCCAAAGCCAGATACCCAGTGAGAAACAGAGACCAGACTCCCTACTCCCTGCTTAGCCATTTGGCAATGCCTCCATCCTTATAAGGAATTACTTATCCATTTTATTGGAGAATGGGCTGGAAGCAGAGTAAACACAGAGTAATTAATGTCAGAGCAGGGCCGAGGAAGGAGGAACACTTCACACAATTTTTAATTACCATTCCAGCCCATATTGCCCAATTGCAAGGACAACTGCTTAGCAGTTTCAGAAATTGTTTGTAGGACTTATACTTAAGTGGGAACTTTGAAGGAAAAGTGTGAATGAAGTAGGTGTAGCAACTGAGACAGACTAATATCCAAAATGCCCTGTTAGTGCACAGAGGCCCAAAGAGTGTGTAATCCCTTGGTACCTGTTGGACCAGAAATACAAATGGTACCCACCAACAAGCATAGCAGGGTGAACCATCAGACATGTGTGACCATCTTGGGTTTTGGTTTGTCCCCAGTAGTGCTGCTTCTTGTAATATAGGGAGATACTTTCAGAAGTCTGGTCATGGTTCTAACTGCAGATGTTTCAGCATCTGGAGCGTAGGCAGAATATTTAGATCAGTTTTGCAGATGTAGAAAGCTCTTTGGCAAAGGTAAGAAGCTTCAGAAAACAGAGTTGTCTCTAGGGCCTCAGCATGAGCACCATAAATCCATCACCAAACAGTAAAATGGAGTGGTTGGTATCTGCACAATTAGCCATTGTCAGCTGCAAGTGGCTAACTTTGTTCCCTAGCCCAAGGGCTAACAGGCCCACTGGTGCTCCAGGATAGCTAACAAACCCAGTGTTGAATGAAACTGGTGAGCAGTCATGAGTGATGCTGGTCTCCAAATGAGGACCTCCTGTGTCCCGCTAAGGGACAACACAGAGAGAAGAATTAAAAGGCACTTTGGCAGCAGTTTCTTTGCTTTAAAATACAGTGAAATCAATCTGAACACCCAGTATTTTCTGGTGAGAGAAAAGGGATTCAGCATGCCTGATGCCATGCTGAGGAAGAAAAATGCTGGTGCTTTGAAAGATAAATGGAGACCCATTGTCACAGACACGAGGCAGCCCCATCTGGCAAAACAAATGGCTCATGTGAGAAATTATCACCACTGTGGTAGTCCTTGCTCATGAAAAGACATCCAGACATTAGGGATGGAGGCCATGAACCACAGGCAGTTGATGGCAATGAAAAGCACCTTCAGGACTAACACAGATGCTTAGCAGGCACACTCAGTTGTTTATAAGGCTCTCCAGCATTTCTGATTTTATACCCCCCAACCCTGGGGCCTTTCTGTATATTCTTCTCTCCTTTACATTATTCAACTCATGTGGCAATTCTGTGGCAAAGCAAAATTCCAAATTCTGTGCACTTTATTTTAAAATCTGCAAAATTCTGCATCTTTTATTTGTCAAAATGACACAATACAATGATTCAAGTTTTCCCTAGAGCCCAGCCACCTGCACCCCACCCTCCAGAGCCCAACTTCAGGCCCAGAAATCCACCAGCCCTTCCCCTGGGTAAACCAAGGGGCACATCCAGTCTATACATGGGCATCATCCCCCAGAGACACAGCACACAGGACAACCCTCTTCCCCAAGAGCCTTTATTCCCATCAGCTTCTTTACTAACCCACCAGGGGACTCTGTGCAGTGTGATCCCCCTCTTCTTCACCATTTACCAGAGCCAGCTCTCCCAGGCAGTCTCCCATCCCCAAGCAATCAAGCCAGGCAGCCCGAGAATTTAGAGCTGCAGTGTCCAATACGTTCACCCCTTGCCCCATGTGGTGAACAGGACACTGCACTGTGGTGAACAAGGCTCTGGAGCTGCCTGCAAGGAGTGCCATCCACTCGCTCTGCAGACACACGCCACTGATGTGGTGGGAGAAGCATGTGGTGGCAGCGTCCCCAGCAGCAACTCTGGCAGCAGTTCTGGTGAGTCGCTGGCATTAAATTAGCATGGGGCCGGGGGGGGGGCGGGGTTCTGGGTGAGCCTGTTTCTGGGGGAGGGGGAAGGCATTTATTTAGAGCCTGTGGGGAGGTTGTGGTGAATATGGTAGGACGACAACCTCAAGTGTGACTAGTATCAGAGAGGTAGCCGTGTTAGTCTGTATCTTGAGAACAAGAAGTCCTGTGGCACCTTATAGACTAACAAATATTTTGGAATGTTTTGGAAGCTTTCGTGTGCAAAGACCCGCTTCATCAGAATATCTGTTAATCAATAAGGTGTCACAGGAGTTCTTGTTAACCTCAAGTGTGGTGATCTTTGAATTCCTATTGGATACCACTGATGTACAGCCTCTGTTCCCAACCAGGCTGGATGCTTGCTCCATTCATGGGGAGCTGTATTCAATAGAGTCCAGACAGCCTAGCCCAGCCTGATGGGCAGCAGCGGATCTGCAACCCAGTTCTGCAGCGGAAACGTAAAACTCTGCATAAAATAGTAATTCTGCATCATGCATTGGCACACAAATCCCACAGGAGTCTCAGGGAAGATGATGATACTGGTTGAAGAGCAGGGCTACCCCCACCCATCCCAAGTGCTTCCAAAAGAACAATCCATCAGGCTGTACTCAGGGGGACAATTTCTTCCAGTTGGATGGATTGGAGGGTGGAGTTCTGCTTTTCTATTTCCCATATCTTGACTTTGGGCTGGCATCGGTTCTCTTCTTCTTCTTGCTCTAGTTTAAGTCAAAGAATTTCCAGTTGTATGCATTCTGGGTTCAGCTGCAGACTTCTAGGACTGTTTCAGCACAGTTCCACAGACTCTGGGTCTGCAGGCACACTCAGAAAACTTGCCCGCCTTTTATGGTTCCTGTCATATTCCATGAGGAGGATTTTCAACTTGCCCATCATTTTTTTGCACAGCAAATTCTGAGCAATCTGTAAACAACTCTTCTAAATGATTTCTTGTATGTTTAACATATTCTTCTCTGCTCATTCTGCTGTTCCGTTTCCTTTCCCCAAAACAAAATTAGAGAAAACAACAAAGTGCAATTTCTCTGTGTTCATTCTTTACCTTTTTCTTCTTTAACCTCTCAGAATTTAATTTCCCAGGGCTGGGAGTATGTTCCTTAGCTCACCCACAAACTCTATGTGAATCAACACCCTTAGGGCGCCCAGGACAGTAAGTCACTGTGTTGCCCCCGTGGGGGCCGTGCTTCTAAACGGCGTTTTGGAGTCCCAAAGAATGGTCTTCCGGACTCCAAATCACGTGACCGTATGCTAGTGAGGCATGGGGAATTTGCACCCGTGCCTCATTAGCATATTTCGGGCCATGTATTACCATGCCACTTTCGAAGAAAGTGGCCTGTGTAGAAATGGCCAAAGACTCATAGACTCTAAGGTCAGAAGGGGTCACTGCAGTTATCTAGTTTCTAGTCTATCCTCTGACACATTGCAGGTTATAGATGTTCACCCAGCCATACCTGTCATAGATCTCTAATCTCTGGCTGAGTTACTGAAGTTCTCAAGTGATGGTTTACAGACTTCAAGTTACATATTTGAGATATGTTGGCCTCACATCTGAGACTCTCAGTTTTCTGTGTCCCAGCTTATAGCCACTCAGCTTTTGGATGTGTTTTAGGCACCAGAAGATTCAACATCTGCTTGACAAGGACTGACATTTGCTGAGCATTTTCTTTGAGACCCAGGTATCTGATAATGCAGTGGTTCTATAGTTAGGGTGACCATACATCCCATTTTGGACAGGATACTCCCTTTTTTAAGCTCTGTCCCAGCCATCCTGACATGGTTGGCAAAAGCAAGCATTTGACTCGTTTTTGATCGTGCCAACTTGATTGGGCCATGGGAGGGGGGTGAGTGGAGATGCCAGCCCCACAGGGGAAAAGACAGGGTTGGTGGGCAAGATTCCAAGGACCAGTGACAGCCTCATGCTGAGGGGTCAGCATGGTTTGAGCAATGAGCAACTGCCTTACTGGAGGGTGGGTAGAGGCTTAGGGGAGTGGCTGGGTCTAGCAGCAAGGGGTGTACTGGGGGGATTAGGTCAGCCCCATTATCCCTTTGAGAAATATGGTCACCCTGTCTATACTATCTACGGTACAGATGCTGTTTAGCCTGTTTTCATGTGCAGGATGATCCTTAAGTGCCTAATATTTATGAAGTCATTCCACTGTTAACGATGGCTAAGAAAAAACATGAGTTTCACAAAACAGGAATCCACAGAGGGACTGTCATGGCTGAATCCCCACCCTGGCATGCCAAGTGTAGGTAATGGGAGCCAGTAAGCCTAATAAAACAGCCAGACTCTGCCTCTGAATCTCCCACAGAGACAGAAAATTCTCCCTGATACCAGCTTCCCTGGAGTCATTTGGTGCCTACCACCATTCAAGTACACAAACCCCTTTCCAGAAAAGAAATACCTTGTGAATCTCTTTCCTCTTTCCCCAAATGCCTTTCTCCAAGGAGTGGGTAAACAAAGGAAACAATGAACTCTGACAGTGAGTTGGATGAACTAAGCACAGCAGGCTTGAGACCCATTCTCCCCACTTCCACACCCTCAGTGAGGAAAGTAACAGAGAAAGAGCCTGTGTTAGTCTATATAGTATCAAAACAAAAAAGCAGTCAAGTAGCACTTCAAAAACTAACAAAATAATTTATTAGGTGAGCTTTTGTGGGACAGACCCACTTCGTCAGACCATAGCCATTGGTCTGTTCTGGTATGGCTATGATCTGAAGAAATGGTTCTGTCCCACGAAAGCTCACCTAATAAAATATTTTGTTAGTCTATAAAGTGCAACTTGACTGCTTTTTTGTTTTAATGAGGAAAAGGTACTTTATTAAACAAAAGACATATTTGCAACCATTCTAATGGGTTGGTCTATCACAGAGATTCTAACCCGTGGGTGAAGAGACTTAGTGTTTGGAAAGCATAATAGATTCAAACCCAATTCTCACCCCATAAAACTAATAATAATCTCCCTAACACTTCTGTCCAAACACTTTCCCCTACTTACACAGTTTTGGTGACCCTGGAGGGGTATTTCCCAGGGGACTCCTCTCCCCATCCATCTGTGTCTCTCACACAATAAGGCCCCAAACCTCCCTCCCCTTTCCTTGGTTAAAACTGATTAACTCTTTCCTGGCTCTCATTCATAACAGGGGCCCAGGATACAGGACTGACCTTTCAGTTCTCAGAGCCTGCAGGGTGGAGGGCTTGGATGTTTTCTTTTTGTATCTGTGGTATGTTCCTAATGTAACTGGACTTTGAAGTGGAGGCTGAAGTTGTTATTTAATAAACATGGACAGAGAGAATAAATGATTTGAGTGCTGAATTGCTGATAACCCTCCAACGCTTTCTCACAGTTTTCCTTGGGTGGCCAGAAGAACAGACAAGTTCACCCATTGCTGGAATAAAGTCTGGATACTGTATGTGAAGCAACAAAGGTTTATTACAACCAGCTGGCAGAGTTATTCTGAGCTTGGCTGAGTTTCAGAATGCACTGACAGGCACCAAGTTACGATTGGTTATGTAGAAAGCTGACAGAGGAAAGAACAGGAGCAGACAATAAGGAAATGAGCATAATCAATGAGCAATCTAGATGAATTAACAAACAATCTGGGAGTTACAAAGAGTTTCCGTGCACAGTTTACAGAATATTTTATCTATAAACAACAAGTTCTTTGAAGAGTGCAGTCGTCAACACCAATGTGTAAACCAGTGGTATCTCGTCTGTAATACACTGATGTCTCGCCTGGCATCCTCACACGGACATGACCATTCATGTTATCTCTACAGAATCAAACTAATAGAGAGGAAGCTGTGCTAGTCTATACACTATCAAAACAAAAAGCAGTCAAGTAGCACTTTAAAGACTAGCAAAATAGTTTATTAGGTGAGCTTTCGTGGGACAGACTCACTTCTTCAGATCTTCTCCATATGGTCTGAAGAAGTGGGTCTGTCCCACAAAAGCTCATCTAATAAACTATTTTGCTAGTCTTTAAAGTGCTACTTGACTACTTTTTGTTTTGATAGAATCAAACTAAGTGGGCAACGCAAGATCAAAGCAGAAGTTAGTAAAAGAATCATGTCAATCACCCTTAACTATAGTCCAATTCTCCTCCCTGCAGGGTCCCTTCCTGGAATGTGGCTACCTAGGGACTTACTTACACCAGCTGGAATGCCCTCCCTAGATGGCTGGAGTTGGGGAGTGTTTACCAGACTCCATTTTGGAGCAGTGGTTCTGAGCAAATATCATGGCCTACTTCAGAATTTTATTCTATACCCATAATTCATTGGGAATGGCTCAGAAAAAGGGCTCAGCTCACTTCTACGCAAACAAATGTGGGATGTGCTGTAGAAGTCCTAATGGAACACATGGGGGATGACAGCACCGATGAGGACACATCAAGTGTTGTAGGGCTTTGCAGTGTGGCAGCTTACACCCCAGCAAGGCCAATCCCAGGTGCTCCACGCTGGTGCCAGTCACTGGGGTTAGCAGTGCACATGTTAAAATACCAGGAGGCTCACTTGTCCTACTTCCTGCTTCTCCTACTTTGCTCTAGGCTGTAATTCCCAACCAATTCTACAAGCACAATGACAGAAATAATGCTACAAAACAAAACAGCAGAAATGTAGCACTTAAAGACTAACAAGATGATTTATTCGGTGATGAGCTTTCGTGGGACAGGCCCACTTCATCAGCTCAGTCTCATTTCTAATACAGACTGGCATTTATAAGTACAGAGGTGCAAAAAAAATTGCAATAAAAACTGACAAATCAAGTAAATAGGACTGAAGGAGGGAGTGAGGGGTGGGGGGATGGTAAGTGTCCTGCCTTTGATAATTAAAGGAATCAAAGGAAAGGAAGCAGTCCTTGTAATGCATGAGGTAATTGGTGTTGCTGTTCATACCAACTGTTAATGTGTCAAATTTGAATATGAACTACAATTTAGAAGTTTCACTATGTAATCAGTTTTTAAAGTCACTTTCTTCTAAGACACAAATTCTCAGGTCTTTAACAGATTGGCCCACTCCACTGAAGTGTTCACTGACCAGCTTATGTGTATTGAGATTCCCGATGTCTGCTCTGTGTTTCTTTGGTGAAGATTTTGCCAGTCTGTCCAATGTACATTGTATAGGGGCATTGTTGGCACATAATGGCATATAAAAAGTTGGCCAAAGTACACGAGAATGTGCCCTTAATCTTGTAATTAACATGGTTAGGTCCATGATCTGAAGAAGTGGGTCTGTCCCACAAAAGCTCATCACCTAATAAATTATTTGTGTAGTCTTTAAAGTGCTACTGAACTGCTTTTTGTTTTGATGGTTAGGTCCAGTGATGGTATACCCAGAATAAATATGTGGACGAAGTTGGCAGTGCGGTTTGTTGCAAGGAAAAGTTCCAGGATTAATACTACTGTGGTGTAGCCTGTGATTGCTAGTGAGAATCTTTCTTAGGTTAGGAGGTTGTCTATAGGAAAGGACTAGCCTGTCACCTAGGGCCTTCCAGAGTGTAGCATCATGATCTAGAATAGGTTGTAGGTTTTCAATGATGTGTTGCAGAGATTTGGGTTAGTCTTTAAAGTGCTACATTTCTGCTGTTTTGTTTTGTTGGAGTACAGACTAACATGGCTACCTCTCTGTTACTAGAAATAGTTCTGCCTGTCACTCAGCACAACAGCAGCCACGGAGATTGGTCAGGCAGGAGAGGTGATTAGCTGCTGTGAGTAGTCTATCAGAAGTTCCCATCGAAGTGTCACCTCTTTGACATGTGATAAACCTCATGTCCCAGGGATGCTAGTGCTGCAGTGAGGAGTCATGAGTAACTAGGTTAATCATCCATTTGTTTCTTTCCATGTAAACAAAATTGCTCTTGCATAATCAAGGAGAGACACAGTGCCACTTGGAAAGCAAAGTTATATTAAACTGCACTTCACTGGAAGTGTTTGTTTTGTCCTTGAAAAAAATATGCTGACTGTACAGTGTTCAGTTTGTGGATCTGAGATGGGGACAGGAAGTGTAGAAGGGGGTCTGGGAGGAATCCTCAGGGGGAAGATGTTTTTAATGAGCTTGAGCTCTGGCACAATCTGGTCCATCCCAGAGGCCAAGCAATTTGCTCTTCAGAAGCATTTTACTGACCTTCAGGAGTGAGACAACTCTGGCCAGGGTGGCTTAGACGTGTACTGTGAGGCATGATTCTGTGAAGGGCCGGGGAATCCCCTCAACCTTCTTTTCAGCTTGATGGTACAATTTTAACTAAGGGGTTATGTCAAAATTCCTGTGCACATTCACTGTCCAGAATTAACTGGATGGTTCAGTGAATCTGTAGCTAATCTAATAGGGTTACCATATAAAAAAAGAGGACACCCTGAGAGGGAGTGTATTTGTATCAGTATCTACCAACTCAGATTGTATTAAAGAGTTATAGTATATACAGGACATTAATACAACATGAGTTGGTAGATACTGATACAGATACACTCCCTCTCAGGGTGTCCCCTTTTCTGAAAGGTCAAATATAGTAACCCTAAATCAGGGGTCAGCAACCAAAATAGCAACAAGAGACTTTTTTTTTCCAATTCGGTAAAAAAAACCTCATTAATTCAAGAGCCACAATGCATATGAATACAAGACTGTCCTCAATAAATAACATCAACGCATACTTTTGGTAACCTCACATATTCTATTTCCTCACACTTTCCATGTGTGTGTTTGTACCCCTCTTTTCCTGACTTTCGCTCCTGAATCCACTTTAATGATGCCAATTTTACTTCATGTTTAATTTCAGGGGTTTTTTTTCCTTAAAATGCACGTTGTCCTTCCCCACAGGAATGCCACAAGCTTCCTTTTCTTTTTCAAAATCAAAACTTTATTAGCAACAAGAGCAAAACACAGACACAACATAACATCTCACCAGGCACTGCACATATTAAAGGGAGAGTTATCTAATGTTTTGAAATCACATAGCATTTGTTATTTACATAAGTTGTTCATTGTTCAGGTTTTGGATGTTCACCGTTTATTGAAAATAATCAGGATGGGGTTTTGTTTGCTTGTTTGTTTCGATTTTGCAATTATAGTGTCAGGAGCCACAAAGAAGCCCTTAAAAAGCCACATGAAGCTCCAGAAGCCTCAGGTTGCAAACCCCTCCATTAGTACCTTCCATCCACCCTTAGCTCTGTAACTAGCAGGGATTAGGTCCCTCCTGGCAGTGGTGACAGCACTGCCCTCCTCTTGTCTATGGGCAGGGCCCCTATGAGTCTGTGCAGGAAGGGATGCTGATTCTGGCAAGTATCAGAGAGGTAGCTGTGTTAGTCTGTAGCTTCGAGAACAAGAAGTCTTGTGGCGCCTTATAGACTAACAGATATTTTGGAGCATAAGCTTTTGTGGGCAAAGACCCACTTCATCAGATGCATGAGTGGGCGGGGGTTTGGTTTCAGAGGGGTATTTAAAGAGTGGGGTCCCAGTAAGAGGGAGGCCCAGAGCTGACAGATTCTGGCAGTACACTCATCCACTTACATGGGCAAACTCACCATGGCAAAGAGTTGCATAAGGACAGCATAGGCAGCCAAGGCATAGTGGACCCAGTGTGTCTGCCTGCAGTCATGGATCTGGGCCAGCAAGATGATCTTAAAAAAAATAGCATTGTCCCCACATGCTCTCTCCTTCTTATTCATCTGGGCTACGTCTACACGTGCACCCAACTTCGAAATAGCTTATTTCGATGTTGCGACATCGAAATAGGCTATTTCGATGAATAACGTCTACATGTCCTCCAGGGCTGGCAACGTCGATGTTCAACTTCGACGTTGCTCAGCCCAACATCGAAATAGGCACAGCGAGGGAACGTCTACACGCCAAAGTAGCACACATCGAAATAAGGGAGCCAGGCACAGCTGCAGACAGGGTCACGGGGCGGACTCAACAGCAAGTTGCTCCCTTAAAGGGCCCCTCCCAGACACACTTTCATTAAACAGTGCAAGATACACAGAGCCAACAACTAGTTGCAGACCCTGTATATGCAGCACGGACCCCCAGCTGCAGCAGCAGCAGCCAGAAGCCCTGGGCTAAGGGCTGCTGCCCACGGTGACCACAGAGCCCCGCAAGGGCTGGAGAGAGAGTATCTCTCAACCCCCCAGCTGATGGCCGCCATGGAGGACCCCGCTATTTCGATGTTGCGGGACGCGGATCGTCTACACGTCCCTACTTCGATGTTGAACGTCGAAGTAGGGCGCTATTCCCATCCCCTCATGGGGTTAGCGACTTCGACGTCTCGCCGCCTAACGTCGATTTCAACTTCGAAATAGCGCCCAACATGTGTAGACGTGACGGGCGCTATTTCGAAGTTACTGCCGCTACTTCGAAGTAGCGTGCACGTGTAGACGCAGCCCTGGTGCCCTGTCGCACACTGAGTTCTTTTTCTGTGTCTGTCACCAAGAGGCCCATTCAGATCTCACTCTCCTCACTTCTCTTTGCTGCACCTCTGTTTCTTGCCTTTTCATGTGCAAGCAAAGATTACATCAGATCCCAACCGGCTCCTGGCTCTGAGTCGGTAGCCTTACAGCTCCTCTCTAAAAAGGCACAGGCATGCCCCTATTCACACCCCTTTCTCACTCACATACCCTCTGTGCTCTCCCTCATGGCCGGATGGAATGTTACACAGCTCAGAGGCTGGGGTTACAAAGCAAAGTGGCTGTGAAGAGTGACAAGTTTGTGTGGAATTTAAAAGGCAAAAGGGCTGAAAGTTGCAAAGGTTATAAAGTCGTAGGGCTTAACAATCTTACAATCAGTTACAGAATTTAAAGGACAAAAGCATTTGAAAGTTAAAAGGAACCACAATTACAGAGCTTCAAAGCTCAGCACTTATCAAGATATTTTCTAAACCAGAGCAATTGACTGAAAACAGGGATTTTTAACCTTAATAATATGAAAACACCAACTCACCTGGTAGCCAATAGAAGCTTATTATAGGGTGTATGGATCACAAGGGCTGCACATACTGAAAGACTCACAGTGTTAAATAAATTGGTCAGTGGCACGTCTACCTCATGTTTTCTCTGAGATCTCTCTACAGCTGCTTAGAAGACAGGTTCCCCAGTAATGCACTCAGCAGCAGGTTTTGTTATTCTCTAAGTTGTGTTGGCAGAACTTTAGAGTTCAATGCATTTCTAGAGAATTACATGGAAACTGAGTAATTTCAATGTACAGGGTAACAGCTCGGTTGGAGACTTTGTACAATATGCCCTACCCCCAAACTGCTGGGACTCTGATCCTCCTGGCTGGAGCTTTGGTTGAAGAGGGCATTGGGACCTATTCTTCCTATGCCACAACCTCACCATAGAAGTTGGGTGCCTAGCTGGCAACAACTGCTTTCCTCATTCAGGAATTAGGGACATGGCCATAAAATCTCATATGCCACCTAATATTGAACTGATGAAGGAAAAATTTAAAACACACACAGATTCAGGGTGCTTTGTATCCAAGAGACAAGCTGGGTGAGATTTATTGGATGGACCTCTACCAGTGAGAGCTTTGGAAGCTATGCCTATACAGCAGTGTGAGCCTTGCCTCAGGCCCAGGCTGGAGTCCAAAACCCCCGTCCATCTACACACAAATCTCTGAAGCTCAGGCTCAGACCCAGGGTCTTAGGAGTCTGCAGGGGGCAGAGGGTTTGAACCGGGGAAAGTCCAGAGCCAGGATCAAAGTCCTATTAATTCAGCGTAGACCTAACCTCCTGAGACTCAAATCCTAGAAGTCTGACAAACGTACCCCAAAATCCCCTGGGCCAAACTCCTTTTACCTCTCCAGCCTAAGAATCACCAATCCAGTCCAAGGCAATAAAGGCAACCCTCACTTGTACTGCAGCAGCTCAGAAAGTCAGCATTGAACTCTTACATTGATTCCTGGGCACAGAGCTGAATACACACCTTGGAAGAACCTTCTGTGTTTGCAATGGAGACAGACCACAAAAAGTCCATAGCAAAATGTACTTCCTTGTGGTCACAGGAGCACAGCCAGATTTTGGTTAATCTCTGCTGGAAGATCAGCAAAGCAGTGAATTGTAATGAGAGTGACAGGAATGACCACACATACCAGCAAACAGCAAAGAACCTGGCAGCGCTGGAAACTGAATGGATCACTGACTGATGCAGAGAGCAGATTAAGCACCTCTAGGCTGAGTGCCAGAAAACCAGGGACCAGAACCATCTCTCAGGCAATTGCTGACCTTGGGCCTGTTTTATGGTGCTGAGCACAAAGCCAACAGTGGTGCCTGGTGACCTGGGCAGCCTGGATGGCCCCCTGCTGGCCCCAGGCTCCAGCATGGGGACTGAGGGGAGCCAGCTGCAAGCAGAGGCCAGCAAAGTGACTTTGCTCCTGAAATTGGTCCCAGAGGAGGCTTTGCTGCAGGAGCAGCTGCAGCACGTCCTGAGACTGTACTCAAAGGATGCTTTCCCTTCAGAACAGCCCACCGGAGGTGACACATGGGTCATTCCCCTCATAACGTCTTCAAGTGTCAAGCTGTCCAGGCAGGACTAGCTTTGCGTAGCCTACTGGAGCGGCAGAGTGGGCTCTATCCTTCTTCTACTGTGCTTTCTCCATCCAGCATGTTTACAGATCACTTGCCCCCTCCCACTGGCAGCCAGAAGTGGATGGAGCCACTTTTACCAAGTGAATACTCCAGCTCACTGTCTGTGTGCAGTGTGACAGCTGCCTGACAGCTGAGGGGGAGGCAGCAGAGGCCTGGCCCTGGGTAGAGGGGCCAAGTGAGCTGGAAATATGCTAGGACAGGTGCAGTAGAAGAAAAGTGCCCTCTCCCTTGCAAGTACATTTGGCGGAAGGAGCATAGCAGCCCTGGGAAGGACAGAAGGTGCTGGGCTGCTGGGGATGGTACTGGTAGCAAGTTTCCTCTGTTCAGTCCGAGTTAGAGGCATTGCATGTCCCTTCTCCATGCTGAAGAGTCAATGAGGGAGAGGGTGTTCAGGGGAGAAACTGACATTGGCTACGTCTACACGTGAAGCCTACATCGAAGTAGCCTATTTTGATGTGGCGACATCGAAATAGGCTATTTCGATGAATAACGTCTACACGTCCTCCAGGGCTGGCAACGTCGATGTTCAACATCGACGTTGTGCAGCACCACATCAAAATAGGCGCTGCGAGGGAACGTTTACACGCCAAAGTAGCACACATCGAAATAAGGGTGCCAGGCACAGCTGCAGACAGGGTCACAGGGCGGACTCAACAGCAAGCCGCTCCCTTAAAGGGCCCCTCCCAGACACAGTTGCACTAAACAACACAAGATACACAGAACCGACAACTGGTTGCAGACCCTGTGCATGCAGCACGGATCCCCAGCTGCAGCAGCAGCAGCCAGAAGCCCTGGGCTAAGGGCTGCTGCACACGGTGACCATAGAGTCCCGCAGGGGCTGGAGAGAGAGCGTCTCTCAACCCCTCAGCTGATGGCCGCCATGGCAGACTCCGCTATTTCGAAGTTGCAGGACGCGCAACGTCTACACGGTCCCTACTTCGACGTTGAACGTCGAAGTAGGGTGCTATTCCCATCCCCTCATGGGGTTAGTGGCTTCGACGTCTCGCCGCCTAACATCGATGTTAACATTGAAATAGCGCCCAACACGTGTAGCCGTGACGGGCGCTATTTCGAAGTTAGTGCCGCTACTTCGAAGTAGTGTGCACGTGTAGACACGGCTATTGTGTGGCATTTCCAATTCCACAGCCTCTGCCTCACATTGTCATCCCTATAAGTAAGCCACTCTGCAACCACTCCATGAATCTCCTGGAAACAGTTCATTGTTTGGGGGAAAGTGGGAATGCATCCCCCTCACATATCCAAATGAACACGCTCCTGCAGTCACTAATTACAAAATCATTTGTTCCAAGCATGGTTGGGGTTTGAGTTTTGTCCTCAAATGTGCCCAGGAGAGGAGGATCTGCAGAGGAGTGCTGTGTATTTGTATGACCGGAAAAGCCATGTGCAAGCTAATGCAGCATCTTGTTATTCCCAGCATAAATTCTGACCCAGTTCCACATGCTGAGAGCTCTGAACATTTTCTGTAGCAGAAATTCCAGACAGCTAGTCACACTTTGGAGTAGGTGTATTTCCAGGACCACCTCGGCAGCTGACCAGGCCAGACCACTTCTTTGAAGCACTGTTCAGTGGCAAGGGGCTCTCCATCCATGGAAGGGGTGGGGCTTGGGGCAGTCAGCCTGCAGAATGGCACACAGCACTCTGCAGCCTTTCAGAGAGGCCCAGAGCTTTGGCTGTGGTAGCTGCCAGAGCTCCAGGCCCCTTTTAAGTGTCAAGCCCTGGGAGGCAATTGCCTCTTTTGTCTGCCTCTTCCCCTCCATCCCCCATCAGGCCTGTCATCTGAATGTTTCCCACAGACAGCTTGGAATAACATCTCCCTTTGCCAATCGGGCACCACAAGAATTGTCGTAGGCCTGAAAATGTGGAAAGCCTGAAACGGTAGCAAAACCTTTTGTAGCATGGCCACGAGTGCACCCCTAAATCCAAGTACTTTGGTAATTTTCAGAGGAAAAACAGCTCTTTTTAAACTTACAATTGTGACTATACCTCTTCCGCTGGGATTAACCTGGCTGCGTTCAAGGAACTTCTCTGGTCTAAAGCATCCTGCTCAGAATACATTGCTGTTCTGTTTGGGAAACTAACATTTTCTCTCCTTCAAATGCCATAAGCATTTTTTCTGTGTTCCTATATTGAGCTCTGAGAGACAATAATTCTCGCGTCATGTCCCGTTCTAGGACCCTCAGCTGTTGCAGATTGTATCTCCACAGATTGCTCACAATGCATCAAGAGGTTGCTTCAACGTACCTTTATTTGTGTCACAACATGTTGAAGTTATGGTTGAATTTCTGCAGATGACCAAGAAGAAGGCACAGCGATATGGAAACAGGGATTTGCGACTAGAGTGAAGGCATGGTGAGAGTAAACAGTTCAGGCAGACAGCGTAGCCTGAAGACAAGGTTGCAACACAGGACCAGACCTTTGCTTCATAATTCCTGGAACAGGGACGGCAGCTCTTGGAAGATGATAGAGCTCAGCAGAAAGAACTGTTTTCCTGTGTCTACACGTGCCCTTTCCTTTCAAAAGGGGCATATTAATGAGTGAGTTTGAAAGATGCAGGTTCAAAAGATGCTAATGAGGCACTGCAATGAATATGCAGCACCTCATTAGCATAATGGCAGCCGCAGAGATTCGAAAGTGCAGCTTTTCAAATCATGTGCCACCCGTGGAGACGGGACCTTCCGAAAGGACCCCCCCCCCCAGTTTTCAAAAGCCCTTCTTCCCATCACCAGATAGGAAGAAGGGCTTTCAAAAACTGGGGGGTCCTTTTGGAAGGTCCCATCTCCACAGGCAGCACGCGATTCGAAAAGGCGCACCTTTGAATCACCACGGCTGCCATTATGCTAATGAGGCACTGCATATTCACTGCAGTGCCTCATTAGCAGCTTTTGAACCTGCTCATTAACATGGTCCTTTCGAAAGGAAGGGGCATGTGTAGACCCAGCCTTTGAGTGCCTGCTATTGCTAATGACTGCAAAAGTATTGGCTCATGATGCACCCATACCATTGCCAGAGTCCCCTCTACAGGACCCTGGGCTGCAGCACAGAAACAACGTGGACACCTCAGGGTACAGGATTTGAACTCTGGAAAGCTGGATTCTTATTTTGCTTTTATAATCTGGGTGTGGTCTTGGCTGTATGCCTTTGTTTCATTCAGCACTAAAATTAGTTACACTAATTAAAATAAGGTGATATAAATCAGCCTTAAATACTGCTGCTCCTCTGTGGTGGATAGATCATTTGATGACTGATTGTTCTGCTAATTCCCTCTGGAGCACCTGACATTAGTCATAGAAGATAGAACACTGGGCTAGATGGATCTTGGTCTCACGCTCTATGGCTATTTTTATGTTCTTAAATTTTGATAGGCAAATGAAATAGCATAGGATGGCACTGGGTAAGCCAGCAGAATTTATGCATGTGCTGATCCTTTTTCGCAATAATTTTGCAAAACTGATATATTTATTCATTTGATCTGTCTGACTCATTCATTAAAAAATCATCTTGATTAATAACTGGCTTGTGAACTGACACTTATTTCCCTGGAATGTCTTTGTTATTTGTAAGTATCAGCTGAACAACTTGGTTGAATAATGGCCAGACTGCAGCTTGTTTACAAACTGTTCACTTCAATTATTTGCAATTTCTGTTGTATAGTTGGATGACTGAACTATGCTAAACATGGGTGATTGCTAAATAGTGAATGAGGCATAGTGAATAGTAATGTGAGTCTCGTCTAATGCTGTTTATCAGATCTCAACATGCTTTACCAAGAGTTTCGTATCATCCCATTTTACAGGTAGAGAAACTGAAGAATGGGGAGGTGAAATAATTATCCAAGGTCACATAAAGTCAGTAGCAGAACTGGGTCTATATCCCAACCTGGTCTCTTCAGCCACAGTTAAGTCGTCTGTCCTCTAGTTAACAGCAGATGCATTCTAGTACACATTATCATATTATAGTGACAAAGAGGTAGCCAGATTAGTCTGTATTCTGTCAAAACAAAACAGCAGTCATGTAGCGCTTTAATGACTAACAAAATAATTTATTAGGTGATGAGCTTTCGTGGGACAGACCCACTTCTTGAGATCATAGCCTTACCAGAAGAGACTCAATATACAACGCACAGCTGCCATCATGTGCCAACAATGCCCACACACCACGTGTATAAGGTAAACTGCAAACACTCTTCAACAAAGAACAAATGGACATAGAGCAGATGTGAAAAATCTACAGATACGCACACCTGTCAGCCAGCACTTTAATGGAGTGGGCCATTCTGTTAAAGATCTGAGAGTTTGTGTTCTGCAGAAAACAGACTTTAACAACTGTCTACAGAAAGAACGTTTGGAACTAACATTCATATTCACGTGGTTTGAACAGGGACAGCAATTACGTGACCCACTGTAAGGACTCTTTTACATACTTTGATATTTGACCTAACTCAGCTGCCTTGCCCCACAACCCCCCACCCACTCTCTATTCTGATTTGCCAACCTTGGTAATTTTTGGACTTCTGTGCTTTATATGTTGAGTCTATTCTGGTGAGCCTATGATCTGAAGAAGTGGGTCAGTCCCAACAAAGCTCATCACCTAATAAATTATTGTTACCTTGTAAAGAGCTACATGACTGCTGGTTTGTTTTGATTAGCATATTATGTAATAAATATGTTCAAAAATATGGGATGCTTTCTGGATTCAGAACTAGTAACAGAGAGAAAGCCATGCTAATCTATATAATATCAAAACAAAAAAGCAGTCCATACCAGAACAGAATCAATATTTAAGGCACAGAGAACCAAAAATAGTAATCAAGGTTGACCAATCAGAAAAATATTATCAAGGTGAGCAAATCAGAGAGTAGAGGCGCAGAAGAGGTGGCGGGGGAGTCAAGAATTAGATTAAGCCAAGTATGCAAAAGAGCCCCTGTAATAACCTAAAAAATTCCCATCCCAGTTCAAACCAGGTGTTAATGTGTCAAATCTGAATATAAAGGAGAGTTCAGTAGCCTCTTTCCAAACTGTTGTGAAAATTCCTCTTCAGTAAGACATAAACTTTCAGGTCATTAACAGAATGGCCCACTCCATTAAAGTGGTGGGTGACTGGTTTGTGGATCAGGAGTGTTTTTATGTCTGTTTTATGCCCATTAACTCTTTGTCTAAGAGAGTTTGAAGTCTGTCCAATATACAAAGCATCTGGGCATCGTTAGCACATGATGGCGTATATGATGCTAGTTGAGGAACATGAGAATGTGCCCGTGATTCGACACATTAACGTGGTTTGAACTGGAATGGGAATTTTTTTAGGTTATTATAGGGGCTCTTTTGCATACTTGGCTTAATGTAATTCTTGACTTCCTCCCCCTACCCCTTTCTGCCCCTCTACTCTCTGATTTGCTCACCTTGATAATATTTTTCTGATTTGTCAACCTCGATTACTATTTTTGGTTCTCTGTGCCTTATATATTGAGTCTGTTCTGGTACATCTATGATCTGAAGAAGTGGGTCTGTCCCATGAAAGCTCATCACCTAATACATTATTTTGTTAGTCTTTAAAGTGCTACTGGACTGCTTTTTGTTTTGGATTCTGAACAGTTGTCATAACTGACTGCTGATTAACCAAGCACCAATGAATTATGGATGCCATGAATGATAATGCATCTAAAATGACACTTTAATTTCTGAACATATCCACCACTCATTTGTCATCTTGGCCTGTTCCCTCCAACACCAACGAAAAAGGGACTGAATAGACTTTGTCATTTCTGGCTCCCCCTCTTACTGAGACCCCCCCCCTTTAAATCCTCTGCTGAAAACCCCCACTCATGCATCTGATGAAGGTCTTTGCCCATAAAAGCTTATGCTCCAAAATACCTGTTAGTCTACAAGGTGCTACAGGACTTCTTGTTGGTTTTGAAGATACAGACTAACAGGGCTACCCCTCTGATAAGTATCAGTTTTCACTTTCAAGCTCGTATTTTGCCTCCAATGCCAAGTGCATGGATCTGGGAATTTTCTGACTGATCGGGTGGGGGACACAAGGGGCAACTGAGAGGGGGGGTAGCCGCTTCGCGGAGCAGCCCAGCTCAGACCACTCCCATTCCTCCTGCTCTTTCTTCCCCCGGCCAGAAGGAGCCACTCGGAGCGCGGTCTGCGCTCTGCCGGCAGAGGCAGCGATGGTGGGTTTGCAGGTGTGTGACTCACCCAGATCACAAGACCTCTCTTGCACAACCTCCGCAGCCGGCTGCGCTGGGGAGGGGCGGGGAGGAAGCAGCCCAGTGTTATGAAATTAAAGCATTAAGGGTTGTTATGCACACACGAGTGTGCCTTAGTCATGCTCTGCGCCGAACAAAGGACACAGGCACTGCTCCACGCGCCGCTACGCCGCCGGGATTTATAAACCCTGAGTCACGGGAGCGCTTGTCTCACTCTGCCGCTTGGTCTGCGTTAGTCACCATGTAGCCATAGGGCACAGCCCCACACACAGCAGGCAAAATACAGAGACACGGGATGGAACATTGCCCCACATCAGGGAAGGGATAAAACCTGCGCAGGGCACAAGTCCCGATTTTCCAGCCCAATCCGTCCCCACGCCAGCTCTCCCCACGTGTCCTCACACACATTCGCATGAACCGGCCAGGCAGTAAAGGAACAGCAGCTGTTTCTAGTGTTATTTTATTTCAGAGCCTATGAGCTGCCCCTGGTACCAGAAGTGGTACAGCCCTGAAGCCCGTGTGTAGCTGTAAAGTGTGGCCCAAGCCATTGGATTCAAAGCGGGAGGGGGGACTAATCCTTAAAACTCGATTGAAAGAGGTTGAAAGGTAATATCTTCAGCGGTGCAATGTCCGATGATCACTCCGTATTTACAGGTAGTAGCTTCAAGTGTGTCGCTAACAGCCATGTACACACACAATTTAATGTGCAGTGTTTTTTCCCTATGCTGTTGATGAGATGGTTCTACCTTGAATGATGGAAGCGTCTCCATGTGACGTCACAATGCCCAATTTGCTACATCGTTGTTTGTATTCCATGATCAGCTGTCTCTCTGCAACCTGGGAAATTGACACGAGAAGGATTCAAAGCAGGACCGAAAAGCCTCAGGTCGCTTTAGAATTTGCTGTGAGCCTCTGTCTTTGATTTCAAGGGCTTTGGAAGACGCTTTAAATGCAAATACATTTATAATAAGGAACAACAGCCTCAAAAGGGGAAACTTGCGACACCAGAAAAGAACAACAATATGAAGTTCCAGTACAAAGAAGATCATCCTTTTGAATACAGGAAAAAAGAAGGGGAAAAGATCAGAAAGAAATATCCAGACAGGGTCCCTGTGAGTGGAATATGTAATTTTGTCTTGGTGCTGTGTATTGATTGCTGCTGCCCCCTGGACTTGAATTGCGGCGCTGGTTATATTTTGCAAACAATTTGTGTGGCCTTGGTTTTATCAAATGTTTTGTGGCTTATTTTATAAAGGGTGAGGGGTATGAAAAAGGATTTGAGAGTTGTTACTATATTTTAATGTCCAGATTTCCTCTAAATCTGCTGTTTCCTGACCTGTATTTATATGTCTATGTATTGATTATATTCTTATATGCCAAGAATGGTAATACTTAATATGTATGTTGGTGATGGGGTATATCTTGCTGCCCTCTTTCCTCCATGATCTGCAGCAATTTAGCAGGGAAAATGCTGCTAATCTTTTTTAAGAGTGTCTGTGGTGTTGTGGGTGTGGAGGGAAGTTAACCATATTTTTGCAAAAATGGTGGAAAACAATATGTGAGTTAATCATATAACCTTCATGGAAACCTGGAAGGAGATCTTTCTTTCACTTTTAATTGTTGTTTTATATCCTTTTGGCCTGTTTTTTTTTCAATTTATCTTTGCTTTGCTATTGTTCTTGCATGCAAGGGAAGGTTAATAGCAATCACTTAATCTTTTGACCTCTCATTTAATCTCTTTGTGGAATAAAACCATCTCATAAAAAAAACAAGGTCACATTCTGCCAGCCTAGCTGCGCTTCCTCATCCTGAGGTCCCTTTGGAGTGCTTCTGGAAAACTTCTGTCTTTCTGATAATTAGAAAAGGGAAAGGGTGAACTGAACTAATTTCTGTGGTCCCTTGTATTCAATGTTTTCAAAATGTTCTTTCTTTTCATCCCCATTGGAGATATGTCCCAGATTCAAGGGCTTCCTTTCTTCCAGAATAGTCTGGAATCCCCTATGGATACAAGGGGAAAGAAACACGTTGCCACACATTTTTGCTAAAGTTCAGCACCATTTTATTCCTTAGAAGAGGCCTCATTTTTGGATTTGCAAGAGTTTATGCAAGTTAAAATTGAGGTTGTGCCTTGGTAGAGGAGCATGTGGAGCACAGGTCTGGAGCAGTAGGTGGGGATTGTTGCTAGTCAGGAATGAGGTACAGATCCTTAGATCTGGGATAATAGAGGATGCTGCAGCTCCAGGGTGAGGTCAAGAGCGAAGCTGGAATCTGAATTGGAGTAGCAAGCTGTGCTATCTGTAACAATGAATATGTACTGCAAGAGCTGGGGGCGGGGGGGGCGGTTTGGAGCAAGGAATAAGGCAGGTTGGGATTGAGATGCACTGGCAGATCCTTTGCAAGAGGCCAGGACTAAATCAGCAACATATGCTAAGGTGAAGAAATTCTGTGTACAGAAGTCCTCAAAATCATTAGCAGAGCTGCATGGAGATAACTGGCTGCACCTGGAAGCTTCTTTGACTTATTTCTCTGTCTGCCCTTCCTGACAGCTGGATCGCTGGTGGTAATGTCCCGTCAGCTGCTTACTCTGCAGTGCACCATGTATATGTAGGCATTGTAGCTGAGACTAGAGTGCTGGCCTCCTCCCACGTTAGAGCAAACGCCATCCCATGACAATCAGGAGATAATCTGCATTTGACCT
The DNA here is from genome assembly GCF_033958435.1 of Carettochelys insculpta. NCBI lineage: Eukaryota > Metazoa > Chordata > Testudines > Carettochelyidae > Carettochelys > Carettochelys insculpta. Next base: position 234,235,697 of record NC_134137.1, on the reverse strand, counting down.
TTAGTTCTTCCTTTTCCAAATGCCTCTCCCTTTCTGCAGATAGTCAGACTTTTGGGATCAGAATCACAGCTGAGGGTGAGGGGGGAGATAAAGTTCCAGGAACAATTTGGATGGGAGTATGACTATTTTGTGAAGGTTTCAGGTTCTTGACACTGGTCACCTGGTAACTTCATTATCCAGACAAAGTGAATATTGAAGCCAATCGACCAATCATCCCTGTCCCATTCCTATTTCTTTGTAAACTGTGATTGCTAATATAGGCTATTGGATTTCAGTGCCTGCTGCAGTTTAGTAATCCCAGCACCATCCCGTCTTCCTCCCAAGTCCTACGTTTCTTGTGACCTCTCCTTTCTTCCCCATCAAAAGGAAAAATCATGTTGAGATTCACCCTCTTATATCAAGAAGGTGTTCTGACTGGGGCCTTTACAAGATTTTTCTTGGCAGCTCCTTGGGAGATTGGAGGGAAGATAGAAAAGTGTAGCCTCACAGTCATTCACTCCTTTTAGTCTTTCCCCCAGTTCTCCCCGCAGCCAAGACCCACTACATAGTTACATCCAGCGACACCATGAGGTAGCCAAGTGATGGACTGCTAAGCCACCATTCTTCACATGCTGGACACGTACCACAAAAAACAACACACACACACACACACACCACCAAACTATTTCCCCCAAAACAACATCCTTTCCAAAGCAACACATTTACAGCATGCTTTATACATACATATACATGCACACACCAAGCTACGCCAGACCCACGAGCACATCCCATGCCCCACACACACGTGTGGTGTCTTGGAGAAGTCAAGTCTCCAAACTTAGAGAGATGCTAGGATCCATGTTTTGAAAAGCTGCCTGTAACATCATGCACCACATTAAATGTGTGTGAGACAGGATTTTGTTTGGAGCTGCTGGGGGTCTGCAACTCCCATTGACATCAGATGGAGCTATGAGAACTTAGCACCTCGGCAGTTCAGTCTCAGTTGTTTCACTTTGGGTACCTGAAAATAGAAGCCATTTTTTTTTAAATGGGGGCCTAGGTTTTTCTTGCCCTGACTCTACTCTGTACTAGTTATGTTCAAAATTAAAAATGCAAAAGTTTATCTCCCTGTTTTTTTTTCCCAGAGAAATCAGATAGTGCCAAGGAAATTTGTTTCCAATTTTTGAATGGTTTCCTGGGCTGAGCAAAACATTTCTAATGGAATATTAAGTTTTCATGGCAGCTGCTCAAACTAGTGCATCTCTCTCTCTCTCTGCTATTTAAATACTTGTTCCTTTTGGGTTAAATATGTGTCCAGTTGTACTTTCAAGTATTGCATCCATAGTTCTTTGCCTGTTTGACTTGGTCTATTTCTCCTTATATTTATTTATGCAACATATGCAGGTAATTAGCCTGTGGAACTCATTGCCACATAACACTATGGTAGACGAAAGCTTAGTTTTATTTAAAAAGTGGTTTAGACGTTTGTGTGGATAACTAGATCATTCCCAGTTATGTTAGGTCAGATAAAATAAATATATATTTCGTATATGCTTACTGATAGCTCAGTATTTGAGTTAAGAAGAAATTTCCCATGTGGTCTTACTATTCTATTTATGGAGTTCCTTGTGCTTTTCTTTGAAGCATGTCATAATTCTGTTGAAGGCTAGACATGGAACTACTTGAAGCTGAGCTGATTTTACATTTCTTGGGGTCCACCCTTGCAATTAATTACTCTTCTTCCCTTCTCTATTTTACTCTTTGACACTTACTGTTCCAGTTCTGAGCTACCCACATAGATCTGCCTCTGCCCCTCTCTCCTGTCCTGCAGCCCCTTTGCTTTTTTGAGTGGTGTTCCTGTAACAGAGCTTGAGAGAATTTCCGCAGAACTGTGTCTCTTAAGGGACCACTTATTTTTCCAGTGATAATTTTGGGTCTGTTTGGCAGTTCTCGTGTCTGTCTTGTCCTTTTGCAGGTTATTGTGGAGAAGGCCCCCAAAGCCAGAGTACCTGACCTGGACAAGAGGAAGTACCTTGTGCCTTCTGACCTCACAGGTAACTCCTTTGATTCTGCCTTCCTGTGAGGGAGTTCCCAGGAATTCTTTGCATTGATATCATCATGATAAGAATGTCCTTTGGTGGGATACCCCAGAAGGCAGTGTGCCTAGCGATAGGGATAGGCAACTGGGAGTAAGAATGCCTCGACTCTAATGTCAGGTCTGCTGTGGACGTGCCATCTGACCTTGAGCAAGCAACTTAATCTCTCTCTAACTTAATTTCCCCAGGGTACTTATTGCACAAATCTATATCCCAAGGGTTATTGTGGAATTTAATTAGTGTTTGTAAAGTACTTTGAGCTGTTCTGATGAATGGCATTGTCCATTACAGCCTGTTCTAATGACCTAGGTATTCTGTGCGCGTCACCACTGTTTTTATTACAAGGAGAATGATTCAGCAGTGTATCATAGTCCTTAATACAGGTAACAGACAGTGGCCATTCTCCTTTAGCTCAAGTGGTTAGGGCCTATGTCTTTGGAGCAGAAGGATTTAAAATTGCTAAATAGTCCTACCATGAAATTCTGAGTGGCCATGGTATGTGACAGTCATGAAATTATACTTCCAAATGCTGAGTATGATTAAGTCTGATTCTGTTTGGGGAAATGGGGGGGAAAAAAGGGCCAAAATGTAAATTAATTAAAGGAAACGCATTTTTCCCATAGTATGTAGCTAACTGCAGAACATGTTCCCATGAAAGCGGGTTTAGGCAAATACTTAGTGAGGACTGAGTGTGTTTTATGGATGAGAAGCACATCTTCAAAATGTACAAGGAGCTTCAAGATTTAAAGTGTCAGCTGATCATATGGTGGCTAAGAATCCCTGTGTCCCTCCCTCCACTAAAGCACTGCAGGCTAAAATGAAGTGAAAGCTGATGTCAGAGACAGGATATGGGACTAGAGAGCATCCAGTAGTCTGAACCAGAATGGTAGAAAATGGGATTCTAGTCCAGTCAAGACAGATGGGCAGTGGACTGGGTGGTAGGTGCTGACCTGTAAGTTCCTTATCCTTTGCCAATCTTCACATAACACTTGGGCTCAGGTCACTTTCGGCTTCATTGTCAGAAGATACCACAATATCGAATCCCAGATTTCCCCACATTTGTATTTTGGGGGCAAGGGTCAGGGTGCCAGCCTGGATCCAAATTTTAGTGCAGACCTTTGTGTCTTTAATAGGTTGAACCGAAGTCCCAAGCTCAATTGGGAAAGTTCAGGTATAGCTCTGAACTTTGCATCTGAGGGTCAGTCTTTAGAATAGGCTTGTCGTTCTTGTTAATAGCATCTCATTCTTTAGGGTTTCTTCTTGCAAAGGTGTTGAGCAGGCTGTGTGCAAGTATGTCACAGCAAAAGGGTGTTAGGAGCCATGGAAGTGCAACTAGCTTTCTCATCTGTGGATATACTGCAGACCTCCACAAAGCCCTACCACAGTTTTTTTTTTTGGGGGGGGTAGGGGGGTTCTTTCTCAAGAGAAGTCTGGAAGTGGAATGGCAGGGGGGCTTGTGGGACAGAACTGTGCGATGCAGACTAGAATAGCAAGGGGCTTCAGGGTATCCTTGAGGATAGCTGATTAAGCCGGGGTTTGGAGCTAGAGGAAGCAGGAGATATACAAGTCACTGTCCAGCTGCATGTGCAGAAGTTTGTGTGTATTAAGCATTGTCTTGATTTTTTGATCTCTGATCCCTGTATCAGTCACATTCCATCTTCTGCTGTTTCCCTTCTCTCTCTCTCTCTCATCAGTTGGCCAGTTCTACTTTTTAATCCGAAAGCGGATCCACCTGAGGCCGGAGGATGCCCTCTTCTTCTTTGTCAATAACACCATCCCTCCCACCAGTGCCACCATGGGTCAGCTGTATGAGGTAAGCCCAGCCTATCTCCTTGTTACATTGCTGTAGTGGCCTAAACAATTCAGACCTGAGAATATGGGATGCTGGACTCAGTAGAGGTAAGCACTGCACGACTGTTTCATAGAGGATTAGGGATGGAAAAAACCTCGGGAGGCCATCTAATTCAACACCCTGCTCAAAGCAGGAGCAGCCCCAACTTAACCCTCCAAGATGGGGCTTTGTCTGATGATTCCTACTTCACATAAGCTCCTCTTTGAGGGAACTCTCCACTCTTTCTTGAATTCCATGAGCACTCTTTGGAATGTTTGTATTGTCTGAGTAGATTAAGGGAGTTGGGGAGTTTGACAGAGCAAACAGATATTTTAATAATTAAATTAATGCTTAAGTGTTTATATTCTTTTGCTAATGTGAGGGTGTTAGACTAGAAATCACAGAGTTTTCTCAGCAAGTTCCCATTTTTGTATGACAATGCGGTCTCCCTCCCATGCCTTCCGAGACAGATCCTGGGAGGGAGCAAATGCTGGTTTTACAATTAGAGCACAGGACTGGGAATTGAACCTCTGCTCTTCTATTCAGTGACATACTGCTAGCATTTTAATAAGGTGCTACTATACACATATTGGCTTTTGGTGGTGCTAAGCCCTATTTCTTGCGGGGGGTGGGGGCGGTGTTTGTTGATAGATTTTCACTCATCTAAGCTATTCATTTGCTATCCTGGTTAAACAAAGACATTCTCTCTTAGCCAGGGAGAGGAACCACACCAGTCGGAAAACAAACATAATGAGTGCATTTGTTGAAAAATACACTGAGTTTATTGATAGCACAGTGCAGAAACCAGGGTGCATAATTTTAAATCTGTGTATGAAGACCTCATAGGAACATCTGAGGATCTCCTTCCAGTGATCACTTTTTGAGAACATCTGATAGCTGGTGCCATCTGGGCCATTCTCAGGGCAAACAATGCGCTCTTTGGAAAAAAATCCTCCCCCACCCCCAGGAACATTATCTCTGGCTAGGCTGCTTCACAGAGTTCCAAGATAACAGGACTCCATTAAAAGCAGGAAAATCTCTTCAATCCTCCCTTCACTTTATCAATGGTATTTTTAAAAGTAGCTCCCTCAAAACCGCCCTGAGTACAACTGTTATCTATCAACAATAGAGGGGGGATTGTTTGTTTCAAGGCTAATTTTCAAACTGGACATCCTAAGAGGAAGCTTTATATAGTGGTTGGAGCTGAGAACTGACCATGGAGATAGCTGGGGTCATCTTCAGATTTTGTGTGTGAATTTAGGAAGGTCCCTTAATTTCCATGTGCCTCAGCTTTTCTGCCTGTAAAAAGGGGTAACAGATGACTTCGCAAGGTCTCTTCCAGCCTCGCATTTCTCTTGTTTGAAATCCAGCCCCATTCACTAAGGGAGGGCCAAATAAATCTAGAACATTGCTGACAGGTGTTTGTATACCCTATTCCTAAAACCCTACAATGACGAGGATTCCACAGCCTCCTTTGGAAGCCTATTCCAACACTTAACTACCCTAATGGTTACAAAGTTTCCTGATGTCTAACCAAAGTCTCATCTGCTGGAGACTGAGCTCATTACCTTTTTGTCCTACATGCAGTGGATATGGAAGACAATTGCTTTTTCATCTTGTGTTCTGAACAGTCATGACTTTAAACGTTTGTAAATCACTGGGGTACTGTATATTCAACACCTCTCAGCTTTCTGTTCATCACCCAAAGACCTGAGGATGAAAGCTGACTCAAGACTCACAACTCTCAGTGGCTTTCCTCCTACCCTAGCAGTTCTGAGGATCAGGACCTTGAATCCTAGGGCCAGGTTGCTACCTGATGTTACATCTGCTGCATTTTTTGAGAAAGAGTTGCAGTAGCAAGTCTTGGAGCATGAGCCCACTGGCTTGAGTTCATGGGGCTTAGACTGTGGGGCTATGAAATTGCAGTCTAGACATTTGGGCTCGGGCTGGAGCCTGATCTCCAAAACTGGTGACAGCGAGTGTCTCTCAGAGCCTGGGCTTCAGCTGGAGTTCTCCACGCATGTCTATGTGGCTGTCTTTTATCCCCGGATCATGAGTCCTATGACCCTGAGTCCAATGACTGGGACTCTGAGGCTCATTGCTGCAAATTTTGTTTTGTTTCTTTCCTTGTGCAGACATACGCCCTCATTCCTCCAACTCTCTTCCCACAAGCTCTCCATAGCGTGTACATGGAAGGGTCCATTTCTATTATTGCACAAACATTTGGGGGCAAAAGCATTTCTCTGCGTGGACCAGAAACGTCCACAGAGAAAGCTTGTGTTCTGTGCTCAGCCACATCCAGGGTGCTCTGCGGAGGAAGGAAATAAGGACCTGGGGAAGAGAGAGAGACTGACAGAGAAATGTTCTCTTCTTTTGCTGTTATAATGGTCCCTCTTTGGAGGTGTTCCTTATGGTGTCTCTCACCCTCTCTTCCTTTCTCCACATCCAATCCCAGGATAACCACGAGGAGGACTATTTTCTGTATGTGGCCTACAGCGATGAGAGCGTCTATGGCAAGTGAGGGTTGGTCTCCAGCTGTACAGGCAAAAATGGACTGACAGGCATGGTGGGGGGTGGGGGGGAATCCACATCGGAGAGGAGGAAGATGGAGAAGAGAGAGAACTGGAAATGAACCACGAGCACAATGCCATCATTTTCACACATTTAGTGATTATTATTATTACTATTAATGTTTCTTTGACAGTGGGGTTGGGGGGAGGAGGGAGGAGACATGGCTTGATGGAGCAATCTGATTGACTGACAGAAGGTTCTGAGCTGTGTGACTGGGAGGTTCCCCCTGTAGCATTCTGTCCCCTGCCGCCACATGTGGGAGTTCTGCTAGCTAGAAACCGGGCCCTGGTAAGCGAGCCAGACTCTCATACCTTCCAGATAGCATTTGGGGAGGGAGGAAAGGGTTACTGGATGTCCTGTACATGTGCGCACATTATCTGGAGGTGGGAGTTCCTCGCTTACTTATCTTCAGTAGGCATTCAGGTGTGTCATGGGCTTTGTTGCTCTGTGTGCTCATATGAAGCTCCAAGGGATGGGCACCCTCACCCTAGTTGATGCCCACAAATAGTTCCCTTCCTTCACCAAGGTTCGGGGATTACCCAGACTGAAATGAGGGAGGTGAGGTGTTTTGTTTTTGTTTTTAAAGTATATGACTGTATTCATGTGCTGGACCAAACGTATTGAGACCAACACCCACTGCTCTTTCCACGGCAGCCCAGCCTGATACAGAAACTCTCTTTTTGCATTTAGTTTTTGCCTCCATGTCTTATTTATGGATCTTGCATACCCTTTAAGAGCAGAGTATTTCAGGGCCATGTACACATTCTGTCCTTGGTTTCTCTTGTTGGGCAATTGTTCCACACTGAGGACAAACAGTGTTATTTATTTTGGGAAGGGTTCATCTGAACATCGTCAGGAGATACTTTTAGATTTTTTTTTTTCAGGTCCAGCATTATGTTTACAGAGCTACCAGAGAGATCCCATCCCATGTAAGCCAGATGATGTGAGGCCAAAGCGGTGCCTTTTGAGTGGTACACAGATAGCAGATGTCCTGATAAGGGCCATCTGTCAAATCAGGGGGGTAGAGAGGGAGATAAATTTTTGGGGAAGTTTAATGTTGGGCTTAGAACAAAATTAAATAATTTGAATTAAATTACTGTAAACTTTTTTCCATTGATGGGGGTTGGAGAGAAGGACCTAAAGTGGAGAGCAGACAAGATGGTCATAGAGAACAGATGGATAGGAATTCAAGAGCACATTGTGGATCAGGACTGAGGGGCATAGGAGGAACAGTGTAGGAAGTCCAGGGCAGGCTGTAGGACAGGATGGAGAGGCACTGACAGGAGGTATTAGAATGAGAACGGAGGTGGTTTGCTTTAGGAAGGGGAATAAAAAGTGGAAAATATAGCTCAGTTTGCATCCTGAACTCAGGTTTGCTCTTCTGTCACATACCTCATCTGGGATAGCCCTCCGGGAGGGTTTCACTCACACAATATCATATTGGTGTTTCCTAGGATGTCATGGCCCAGTTCTCCTTCAGCCCTCCCTTCCTCTCTGCTACTGGGGTATTACTTTACCCTTTGGGTGGAAATACATCTAGGCCTCTCCTTTCACGAGCTCTGAATGTTCTGAAGGTTAGAAAACCCCTTTACGTGAAGATACGCTGGGGGCAGCTGGGGCCATCACACTTCTCTCCCGTAGTCTTGTGCTAGCGCACACATTTATTTCTACATGTGCGTTCCCTCTCACTTACGCATGTTCTTGCTTGTGCATGCCCAGGGGGAGACAACTGCAACCCAGGGTATTTGATTTTTGTGTTCATACCTCCCCCTAGCACCGCAATGCTTATGGGAATAATTCTGGCCATTTCTTACGTGTGGGGTTTTATGTTCAGATTAATTGGTTTAGGTTCTTTTAACTGGATTGTGGCATTTACCTCCATTTTCGCTCTAGTCCAATATTGTAAAAGGCAATGATGATAATTTTTTGTGTGTTGGGTATTCTAACCAGCTGCAGGTTCTTGTAAAATAAAGTTCATATTGTACGAGCTCTATCAGTTGATCAATAAAGACAACTTTGAAAAATCAGAGGCTTGCTCTGGGCTGGGTGATTTGTTTAAGTGCAGTTGGCTGTAATACTTTTGGGTTTTTTTCCACTGAAGATGGTGCTTCTGCCCAAGGGATAGGATATATCAAAGCTGCTCATTACTTCCCTTTCATAACACACCAGAATTCCCCTCACACGTGTGCACTTTGTGTCCAATCCATCCATCACACCTCTTCTGGATGGGACACAATAACTGTCTCCTCGCCCAGCTGTGACTCATGAAGGGACCGAAGCAGGGCGTGAGGACTTTGAAGAGCGGTTTGTGCCGCACCATTCCTGATTACTTGAAGTGAAGTAAGCATGTCAGACATCATTGAGCTGCCAACTCGCACTGGGATTTGTGGCAAGTTGAGTCAGTTGCTTTAACCCATCCAAAAATGGTAGCCAGGGTGGCTTAGGGCCCACCAACTCATTGCTTTACAATGCAAATATGGACCTGCAGTGCAAATAGGCAAGGGGCTCTCTTCTTCCCTGCCTGTGGGGCATACAGAATGTGTACCATTAGCACCCTCCTGGCCTAGGTGGCATCTGTTCTGTAGGCAGCTTTGGCCCAGAGAAGGAGTGCACAGGAATGCCGCAGGGAAAGTCCCTTCCTCTTCAGGGACACCTAATCCAACCCCTACTGGGTGAATATGAACATAGGAAAGGGAAATATTTATTTGCAGAGGGAATGAAAGGAGAAAAATGGGAAATATAGGGGGAGCAATAAAACAGGCTGGCATTCAACTCAGGGCCCCACAGGTCTAGTGATACAATGGGCTGAGGGCACAGGCACTGAGCAATAAAAAGTCCCCTGACTCCTCATAGAGTAACAAATTTTTGGAGCATAAGCTTCATGAGCAAAGGCCCACTTTCTTTGCCCATGAAACCTAATGCCCCCAAAAAAATCTGTTAGCCTGTAAGGTGCCACAGGACTTCTTGTTGTTTTTGCAAATACACATGAACACAGGTACTCCTCTAACACTTGGCACTGAGCTATGTGCCTGCACAAAGACCTCAGGAGTCCCAGGCAATGTTCTAACCCAGGAGTGACTCTTGGTGCTCCTGGTCATCTTCAGCACCAGTAAACTCTCCCAACAAACTTCTCCAGTGCCCTGTTCTGCTCCTCTCTGCAAAACCGCACAGAGCGACAACTGTGACTAGCTAACAGCTCCCTCCTTGTCCCCAGTGCTAAGTCACAAGCCCCGGCACTCAGCCCCTTACAGATCTGAGCAGCAGGGATACTGGGTCCAGTTGCCATGTGTCCTCCTCAGTTGATTCTTCCCTGGCACAGTGCTCCTCCTGGCTCCTGTCCTTGTGTTTCCCTTATTGGCCCCTATGTCCCTCTCCAGCATCAAGCCTCTTGGCTGCTTTGCTCTCAGAGCTTGCTTACTGCAGCCCTCCTGGCTGGAGCTCCACACACACATACTGTCAGCTCTCCTCTCTCCCAGCAGCACTTCCTCCTTCAGGCCAAAGATTTCCAGGGGCCACCCTCATTGAACCCCAAGGAAGGAGGCCCAGTCGAAGCATGTAAGACAATGGTGGGCAGCCTGTGAGCTGCCTGTGGCCCGTGAGACTTTTTTTTTTCCTATTGCCGACATGAAAGTAGCCAGATAGCATTGGTTTCCATCCTCATAGAGCTTCCCCCCCACTTGTATTACTAAAGTAACATGCACATAAAGCAAGGGCAGGTGCAGTGAGATGCACGTTGACTGCACACAACATTGACTTTGAAAAACCGTGTGCTCCCTCTACCTCCAATCAAAGCGCTGCTACGTTTCAGTTGGCACACCTCGCAAATTCAACATCCTTAAGTGCAGTTAGTAAAACTTCCCTGTGCCAGGAAACCCTCCTGGTTACAACAGTCTTGTGGTCCACCAGAGATGGAGGGCCACTCATGAGGCCCCCCCATCACTAGCCTAGGTTGCTCATCGCTGTTATAAGGCAATGGGGTTGTGGGGCCGCTTGTTCGTTATTACTCAATAACTGGATCAGACACTAGGCTCACAAGTTAAAGGATTGTGTTGCAGACGCAGCCTGGGATCTGAGAATCAAACTGGGCTGTTTCCATTTTGCATTTTGGAACTTTGTAAACATTGACGTTGATCATGCACAGGAAGGAATAGGGTCTTGGCCTACGTCTCAGGAGCGTTTAGCGCGTAGCTCCCATGATTTCAATAGGAATTAGGCACCTAAATAATTTGGAAGATGAGATCCTTGCCTCTGAACTGCACTGACTCTACGGGGTCAACAGAGGTGGAGTAAAAACTTATTTTGCTCACTAAGATCTGTAGCTGTGACAGATACACACAGGCTGCTAGGCTGCTGTGTAATAATTGGACAACTCTATGCAGTTTTCAGAAAGCTTTTACTTTTGCCCTGGTGTCTTATGAGATGGAATAATTCTAATTCTTTCATAATGCAAATTAAGGGCCCACATATAACACAGGTTGCTATATTAGTGTTCCCTTCCATGATTAAAATACAGTTCAAGCTTGGGGCAGAGATGGAATTTGATCACAACTCTGGACAGAGCAATGATACAGTAGGTTCAGGGGCAGCTAATTCAGGCTTTGGTCCTGCTGACTCCGTTAGCTGGGCTCATGTTCTCAACAGTGCAGTTCTGAACTGTGTGGTAACTGGGTTCACTGGCAAAGCTGTAGTTATGGACCCACATTTTGTCTATAAAGGAACCTGTATTTTTTTTTTAACTAGCTTGTAACACTCTCCTCTATATGGTTACTGTAGTAGGAAGGAAACCAAAACAGAATCGAGAAAGAGCTAGCAATCTGTCAATCCTTTCCATGTCTGGGTCGAGTGAGGCTTCCCTTGTTGTATCAAATTAAGTCACAGACTCCTCTGCTGGTGGTGCCCTTCCATGAGTTCCTTTAAGTTTCTGCTTTGCAACTGTATTCCCTCCCCAAAGACTTGTGTCAGGCCTGATCTGAGGCCTTGATTAAAGCAGTCACAATATTGTGGATATAAAGCAAAGGTGAGAGTCAGAGGCAGGCCCTGCTCACGGAATTGGGCAAGCACAGGGCAGATATTGTAGAAAGACATATTCCTTGGAGGTTTTAGGCACAGAATACTGGCATAAGCACATTCCAGAAGGGTGATGCCAGAACACCTTGATTCCAATACATTCACCACAGGTAACAGGAGCATGCTGACCCCTCCTAAAGGTGAGATCAGGATGACAGCATGAGAGACAGAAATGGATCCATCAAACCAACATGTGTAAAGTAATGAGCAGCCCCGACTGTGTCAAAAAAAGGCACCCTAATACATCAGAAGGAGGCACCTAGAAGTGTCAGGAGTGACACATTGCTTGGTTGTATTGCTGTATAAAGATGTATCCCAGAGGAAGTGTCTTTGTCCATCCTAGGATTGAATGGAAAGTCCCACCATTCACTGAGCTGATCCATTGTATCAAGCAAACATGTGCTAGCGTAACTATAGACATTAATTCGGGGAGCTAAAACAATACGCCTGACTTAAGTGCCCTTGCCTCTTCAGGGATCTTGTGGTCATTGGGCAGTTTGCTCAGTGTCTGCAGTGCCAACTGCCTATGCAGAACGGGGGTGGCGAACAAGGAGAACTCTCACACAGCCAAACATCTGTCAACACCTGACAGAAAACAGCAGCTGCAAGAACAACAACAAAGGGCGGAGAGTTGTTACCCACTCACAACAGCTTTTTCACAACATAGCCGTGTTTGTTTGACTGTCACTGTCCACTGTCTGTTTACATAAATATATCGAAAGAAAGAAAGAAATGCAACATAAACACCTTTGAGGAACTGATTTGCCTCATTAATATGTGAAATCTCATTCTGTGCATGGCTATTGGACTTACTGACTTTGGGAACATTTGTCTATCATGTAATGCCAATAGATTTATTGAAAGTGGCTTGGAGACAGCAAGACCCAAAGAAAGATGAGGACCCATCTGGTTAAGAAAGGTTTGATAATTAAGCTGTGAAAGGTCATATAGCTGCACCTGGGACCCTTTTCTCATGGGCTCAATGGTTCATTTGAAACAGACAGGAGGGTGCAGGAGAAGGCCAACACGGCACCAGGGGAAATAAAAATTGTGTCAGGACTGATGGATCCTACCTTCTGGCTCCTCCCCTGCCCCGCCCCCACCAACATCTGGTTCCATTCACTACCTCTACTCTAGAGAGTTTTGTCAAGAAAACTGGCATTTTGTTGACACAAGTCACAGAGCATCCACACTGCAAATGCGTTCAGTAAATCAACAGAACACGGCACTTTTGTCAACAGATTTCAGCCATTGCCCCATGAGGCAGAACACTGTTCTTGACAAATATGTCAACATAAATCAATTGTGGACATTCGGGGGTTGCCGGGGGGGGAGGGGGGGTGGCTTCCATCAACAGATAAGTCCTCTATGGCACCGGCCAGCTGCCCCGGGGAGACACCCTATCCACAGCAATCACAGCTCTATGCTCTCTGCCTCCGACCATTCTTAAAGGTGCAGGGAGCCCCAGACACCCTATGGCAGGAAGCTGAGAGTGTGGCAGCAACACAGCAGCACACTGATTCTGCCCACACTCCACAGCCACTCCCTAGACCGTATTGTCATCTGATGGCCAAAACCCAGCAGGCCCAAGACCCCCCTGGGGTCCTCCAGGGAACTGCCAGAGAAGTCCCAGGAGCACCCCTACCCCGTGGCAAAAATGCCAGGCCCCATCCTGGACCAGGCTGGGCTGAGGAGACAATACTCTTGGACCCCTCACCCAAGAAGAGGAATGCCCCAGAATATACCTGTCTGGCCACTGCCCTGGTGGCACAGGGCCACCCCACCCCACAATGGAGCAGGCCCAGGCAAAGGTTAAGAAGCTGAGGTAGGGGTATACCCAGGCCCACGACACTGCCAGGAGGTCAGGAGCAGGACCTTCACCCTGCCTCTACTATCAGGAGCTCCACAGCCTCCTGAGGGGAGAGGAATCCTTCCCCCCAAAAAGCCGCTGTAGACATGGCTGAGGAGGCCCACATTCCACTGCCAGAGCCCTGGGAAAAGGAGGAGCAGCCCAGGACCCAGCCAGAGCCAGAAGCAGACTTGGGGTCCAAGGCCAGAGACGGCACCCTCATGATCACCCTGGACTCAGGCCACTCAAGCCAGGCCATGTCCAGGCCAACCCTGTTCATCTTCAAGGGGCCCTCCAGTAAGTACCCTGCAAGTCACACATCCCAGGTCATGGGAGGCTGGTGCAGGCCAGCTTGGTTGCAACCTCTCACTGTGGTCCCATCATATGCAACTACGTGCAAAACAGTGTGTCCCGCCCCAACCCAGGCACTGGTGTGACCCTTCTGTCAGCCTCATGGGAGGATGGACAAGCCCCAGGGCCTGGTGGAGAGGGGCACCAGCCCCTGCCACAGCTGGAAGCAGGCCAGCTACATGGACGATGGCCTGACCCCAGACACACCAAGGGGGTGTGGCTTCTAGTATGCAGGCATGCCCACAGGTGACAGTCAGCACCCACTCCTGCATAAAGGACCACAAGCAACACAAAGGTGTGGAAGCCCTGGGGAGGCCCAGGCGGTGCCCAGTTAACCTGCCACCCATGTGGCTGGACACCCCCAGCTTGGCTGCTAGCCCATTGAGCTGGGGGCAGTGGTACACAGTGGTCAGCCCAGTCCTCTAGGCACTGGGGAATCCCAGTGCGGCAGGTCCCACCATGCAGGAAGCACATGAGAGTGTTCACAGGACATCCCCGTCCCTTGGCTTGGGTGGTGGTGGCTTCTGCTCATGGGGTGGGGCAGGGCCTTTGGAGCTGTGTTGAGAGAATAACTCAATTACACATTGGCTACAGTTATGGAATGTGGCCATATGCAAAAGCCAATTGGAAGAGCACTCTGCTCTGTTGACAGAGAGCGGTACAACTGCCTGGCTGCTCTCTCAACAAGACAGGCAGCCAGAAGAACAGCAGCCCAGACTGCCCACTCTCCTGGATGCCCCGGTCTGGCAAGAAAAGGCCTCCGCAGAGTGTCCGTTCAGCTTTTTTGTTGACAGAACCTGTGGACAAAAGGGCCTCTTCCTCATCTGGAAGAGGCAGAAGGTCGTTGGTGGAAGTGCCAACTTTTGTCGACATATTGTTGACAAAACGCATTTTGCGTGTGGACACTCCACCAGTTTTGTGGACCAGGGTTTTGTCAGCAAAACTTGTGAGTGCAGCCGTAGCCATTTAGTGTACCAAGAAAAAGATAAGGCCCTGACTCCTGAGCGGGTTCATAGGATGTAAATCTCCCATGTGTTTGTGCTGTGGTGGGCTGAAATAGTCCTTTTTCCCAGGGTAAATGACAATGGTGGGTCTTCAAAGCATGAGCATGGGTATCCCTAATATAGAGATGTGTGTACTCCCACACCCAGAGACCCTGAAAGTGTTTTGGGTGTTGTAGGCAGCTGTTACTAGCTTGATCTCCTTCCATTTCTGCCATAAGCCCTCCACAATCCTCTGGACAAGCACTTTCAATTTAAATGCCCCTTCTGAGGCTGGAAAACATAGTGAGAAGTTCTATCTAGTCCACTACACAAATGCTCTCTTGATACCTCCTTGATTTACTGCCCATATCATCCTCCTATGTTCAACCTGCCCTCCCACAGCACTTCCCAGATTTGCTCTAATATCGCTCAGCTTCATCGGACAAGAGCCACAATTTGCGAAGACTGAGTTAGTGAAGATGGATCTTGGGGTACTTCTGCACTAGCCCCTCCCTTTTGAAAGGGGCATGTTAATGAGGGATTTTGGCAGATGCTAGTGAGGTGCTGCCATGAATATGCAGCACCTCATTAGCATAATGGCAGCTGCTTGCTATTTGAAAGTGCCGCTTTCGGAACACACGCCACTTGTGTAGATGGGGATTTTTCAGAAGGGCCCCCTAGACTTCGAAAGCCACTGTTTCCCAAAACCCAAATGGAAAGAAGTGGCTTTTGAAATCGAGCAGTCCTTTTAAAAGGCCCTCTTCTACACAGGCAGTGTGCGTTTCAAAAACAGCACTTTCAAATCATGTGTGGCCACCATTAGGCTGATGAAGTGCTGCATATTCATGGCAGAACCTCATTAGTGTCTGCCGAAATCCCTTGCACACATGCTCCTTTCGAAAAGGAGGGCCTAGCATAGACATGGCCTCTGTGATCTGGCAAAGGTGTAGCTTTTGTAAGATATGACTGAGGAAAAGGTATGCACATCAGTTCTGCTGTATAAAGCCTCTGTTTAGTCCAATACAATGCCAATGTACGTTCTGTAACTTTCAGTCATCACTGGTTTTATGTCCTGTAACTTTCTATAAGCTGGGTAATAGCCATTGCCTGAATAATCGGCTATGTGACACCTCATCGTGATAAAGAAGCATGAATTCCTGTAAGAAATTATGTAGCCAAGATGCAGTATCTTAGCATTTGTTTAAGGGTATCAGTATGTTGTTAATACGTCTTGTAGCTTCGCTTTATAGATTAAGCTCTGCTCTGTATAGTTATATTTTGTTTCATAAACTTTGTTTTGTATCATCTGCCAGGTCTCTATTAAGTATTATAAGTTAGTAAGAAATTGTTTATAGATAACCATAAACCCGTAAGAAATCCTGGCTGTTTCTTTGTAAAAGAAATTGCTTTCTCTGAAGGGAGCTTTCCTTAGCGTGAGTGAGGAAAGTGTGAATGTGGGTGTGCGCGATGGAATTTGTAGCCAAAGCCAGCCTGTTTGGATGACCAGCTGCAAGGAGCACCTGGATGGCCAGAGAATAATAGGCACTGAGCCCTGCAAAAGAACCCACCCAAGAAAGAGAAAGAGGGTGGAGGTTCTTCATGCCATCACCACTCTGCAGGAGTTAGTCTTGGCTGGCTGGGGAGGCAGGAAGCAGCTCAGGGTCCTTCCCCATCTCCTTAGGATGGATGGTACTGACTGTTCCTGAGTACTACACTGACAAGCGGGTCATTTGATCAGCTCACTGCCCCAGATTCACAACTGCAGCAAGACACACCAGACCAACTATACCTCGGCTTCCTCTGCTGTCTCTATGCAACTCTTTGCCTGCGTGACGGGGGGAGGTGCTTGAAAGCTAGTTCCACTTTTTACTTTAATCCAACAGTGGCATTTAATAAAAGACGCGAGTGTAACCCTGGGGCAGTCTTTAGTGGAAATAAGGTAACAAGTTCCTCAGCAGCCTGACTGTGTTTCTCACCTTTAGTAAATAAGAACTCTTGCCTCCTTCCCTCTCCCACTGCCACCACAGCACATGGCATTTCCAGACTACCTTTCTCCTGGCTACCAAAACATTCACCAAATTTTTAGTGGTGCATTCCCCCTTTCAGTCCTTTTTCCCGCTTTCAGAAGCCTTCCTTGATTGGTCCCATCAGACAAACCCTCCATGTCCTGCTGCTACTTGGGCTAAGAAAGTGCCTATGTCCAGGGGACCACAAATAAAACCATCAGGCAGGGAAGCAGCTTTGTGAGTGGTAGAGTCGGAGAATTTTCCAAGGAAGTTTGCTTGAGAATCAGAACATGTCATCTCTCGTGTCAGAGATCCAGAGCAGAGGCAACCCCACAATCCACTTCCATCCATAACCCATTTTCCAGGGTCATGGAGTGGACATTTACTTTCTGACTCTTCTCTTTGGTTATTTCTCTATATCAGTGGTTCCCAAACTTTTCGGCATCACACCTGCTTTCAATTTTTGAGAAACCCTCATACCACCCCCCACCTCTTCTTAACCATCATCCAACCCCCCTTTTAACAAAAAATTCAATTCATAATTTAAAATAAACAAAATCTTGATATAAAAATGTTATTTAAAATTAAAAATAAGCACAAATAGTTTTTCTTGGCCCAAAAAATTTTAATAAAAATGTAATTTAACATCAGAAACAGCAGAAACAAATGAATTTAATGTGAAAGTTGATGATACTGCATTTTTCTTCATAAGGTGGGAAATCCCAGGAGACTGACTCTGGACCATTCAGGCTACTGGCACAGGCCCCACCTTGTGGGTACCTGGTGCGGCCCAAGCTGGCCAGCTGCCTGAGCCCCGCACTGCCAGGGCCACCTGCCAGAGCCCCTCCCTTTCCCCAAAGCCAGACATCACCTGCCCCCCATCTAACCCCATCATCCTCCTCTCCTCCCAACTCACACTTGCTCCCCTTTGCAGGAGACAGCTAGCTCCACGTAGGTCTTTGCCAGCTGCTTGCTTTCTAGAGCAGCTGCGCTGGACTGCTCATGTGAAATGGCAGGGGTTGAGAGCTGGAGGCAAAGGCCAGCTCTCTCTTGGGGTGGGAAGCAAGATGGGGGGGAAGGACTAGTTTGCCTTGCACCCCCCCGGAATTTCTTCACGCTCCCCCCTCAGTTTGGGAAACCATGCTCTAGCTGATTTTTAACTGCAGGAAGGGGTGTGGAACAGGTTTCTGGGAAACAGCCTGCCCCACGGGGGGTTATTTTCCATTCAGTATTGCTGCCTCTGAGGCCTTCCTGTTGTCTCCCTGGAGAGGTGACAGAAGGTTCCATGATTTACCTCCATTCAGCAGCCTGGAGCAGCAGCACCTGCCTCTTTTCCCAGGAGAAGAGAGAATTCATTGCTAGCAGTGCAGCATGCAGTGCTGCGGAGAGTGAGTGGAAATGAAAAGCAATCACTCCACATCAGACTCACTCATCATGTCGGGTATTCACCGACTCACACATTGCAGTCATCACCTCAGACTCACCCACCCTCTGCACACCAGCCATGCAGTCATTCCCACCCCACATGAAACATACACACGCTCCCCACACACCTCATCAAACATACACGCATTCCCAGAGCACACGAACCACAACAAACACACAGCGCACAATATATGGGCACAATTCACACACAGCACAAGTAACTGCATAACTGAAAAGGACGAGACGATACACACAATATACCTAAAGGAGCTCACACCACCCCCCATACATAGCACAAGAGAAAAATGAAAGGGAAGGAACTCCTATAAACACACCGACAGCAAATCTCACACACACTTACACACACAGCACAGCGACTACTCTGGGAAAGTGAACACTAGAGAAAGTATGAAGGGGGAAACACATACAGCACAGCAAAGTGCACCATACGCTTACGTGCACAAGCCTCCCTGCACAACTTAACAGACTCTGCAGAAATAAAAGAAGTAGGGAAAGAAGAGGAAAAAAACCCTTACAACCAAATCAACATAAACACCAACTCCCACGTAGCAAAAGGAGCTTCTGGGGAATGTAAACCAGCAGCAAATTCCAGGGGAAGAAAATACACAACACACACAGAGGCTATACCTACTCTACAGCGATCCTTCAAAAGAAGCTCTGCCATTAGATCACTTCTGAAAAAAACTTCTTTCAAAAGATCACATCCACACACAAAAAAGTGGCTCAAAAAATCAAAAGGATAGGCCAGGGATCGAGCAATCCGGCTACATGAGGACTGTTCGTTCGAGTAAAGGGAGTCCAGGGCATCTACGTACGTGGTTTTCTGCAAGAATTTTTCAAAAGCAATGTGCTGTTCCACATCTGGGACAAGAAGAGAGCCACCGGAAAAAGTGCTGCATCCTTCCAATTTAATATTGAAAGAATGCATTTTGCGTGTAGACACGCCACAGGATTTTTCGAAAGAGCCCTGGCTTTCTCAAAAAAACTCGTTTGTGTAGATGTAGCCACACTGAATAGAGGTGAGTACAGTAAAGTGTATAAGAGAAGGAAAAGGTGGGTGGAAGGAACACAGTATGCACTGAGAAAGGTACTTGCCATGCAACACACGATACACACAGCCTCTCCTGGCTTATGTATAGTGTATAAGTATGGAAAGACTCATGGGGCCAGAGGGAAAGTAAGCAAGCAAGCATGAGAATGATTCTGTGGCAGGGTGGTCTGAACAGTGAGAGAGAGGGGTGAGAACCACAGTCAGGCTGCTGAGAAACTTGTTACCTTATTTCCACTAAAGACCACCCCAGGGTTACACTCGTGTCTTTTATTAAATGCCAATGTTGGATTAAAGGAAAAAGGGGAGCTAGCATTCAAGCACACACCCTCATAACTTCCTGCACTCATACACTCATGTGAGTGCCACGTCGGACTAAAGATTATGAGGGAAACTGTCCAATAGAGACCTAATCTGGTACACAAAGTCTGAACATGCTTACCTGAGTTAGG
This sequence comes from Carettochelys insculpta, assembly GCF_033958435.1. NCBI lineage: Eukaryota > Metazoa > Chordata > Testudines > Carettochelyidae > Carettochelys > Carettochelys insculpta. The sequence goes on along the minus strand of NC_134137.1, from coordinate 234,216,018 downwards.
CAGAGCAACACCTATGTTCCCCTGTTCTGGAGCTTATTGTTCACGCATCTGACAAAGTTGGTCTTTGCCCATGAAAGCTTGTGCTCCAAAAATCTGCTAGTCTAAAAGGTGCCACAGGACTATCATTGTTTTTGCGGCTACTGACTAACACGTCTATACTCTGATACTTCTGAGGCTTAGGAGCCATCATTCCTGGCATTGGAGTGAAGCGCACACATGGGAGGACAGAAACATAGGCACCTGAGGAACATTTACTATAAAAATGGAAGTGTTGTGAAACTTCTGGCACTACAGGGTTTGGAGATATCTTAGCAGGAGGTTTAGTGACTTGGGTGACCTAAGTCCTTCAGTGACTCTAGCCCTAGATGATTTATCCAAAGTCATGTAGAAAATCTGGATAGAACTGGGACTTGAAGTGGATGTCCCAAGTCCAGGCAAATGTCCTAATCTCTGCACCATCCTTCCTCTCCTCATCTTGTATTTTTAGGCCAGGACCTCACGATCACCCAAGAACATAGTTTACAGGAATGTCCTGATGTGGGTGTGTACACTCTGGTTCACTGAAAGAAAGTCATGAAAGGTCTCACATTAAAGCTGGGTTCACGCTGGTTATTGCTGTCATTGTGAGATGTACGTACACTTATAACGTAAGGAGTTTGCATGCATACTGAAAGTATGTTCCAAAGTCCATATCTGCGCTGAGTTGACAAACGGGTTATCTGTCAGGCTATGGATGTTTATTCACTTTGACAGTTGAAATATAAAGGATTGGTTCGTTCACAAATGGTCCCCTACCACCCATCTAAGCAGAGTGCAGATGAAAGATTTTAAGCATGTCAGAAAGGAACTAAGTACAAAAACACTATGGAGGAAAAGGACTTTATTTTGAGATACGCTGCAACAGTTCACTGGACTGCATTTGGGGAAAAATATGTCACCCTGCTCCTAGAAAGTAAGTAGGTGGTGAGTTAACATTCATACTATTAAGCTTTAAACAAAGCACACAAGATCTTTTATGGGGGAAAAGGCAGTATGCCGCATTTATTGAGAATATAACAGTAACATATGCTTTTCAGTCACACACACACCATGCACACAGTCCCGCCAAACGATGTTATAGTTACCGATCCAGAGTCTGGATCAATCTAATGGCCAGCTAGATGGATCACAGAGGGGAAGCAGGGCCTTGTCGGTTGCGATCCAATGCTCTCCTGGAGTTGGTGTCAAGACGAACCCAAAAGTCCCATGGCAAAGCACTCTGCTTTTATAATCCTTTTCTCCACTGAAGTTTGCTGTCTCAGTCTGTGACTGGTGTGTTATCTTTCCAATGCCAATCGTTCTCAAAACATCTCTGAAAGGCTGATCCTGTAACCAATTGTCTTGAGGGGTGCCTGCTCCGTGCTTTAGCAGCGCCAACCTGTCAATCCAATCACTTATTGACCAGGGCTATGCACTGATGGTCCTTCTCTGATGCTGTGAAATCTGTCCTCACCCATGCTTCACCCTTCCTTTCTTAGCCGTCTGGCTCTGGATATAACCTTCACACCTTTATCTCAACACAGGCACACCACTTTCACACGTAAACAATTCTTACAAGGACTCTCAGAGAAAAGCAGGGTAAAAGGCGGTGTAAATTAAACAGTTAAGGCTTCAGCCTTCAGCAACATCCTGTAATCTTATTAACATAGACATAATGCCAAAACTGTCTCTTTACTTACTAAATTCACTAAAATCTAAAACAGAAGCCATATATTCAATTAAAGAACTTAATCAATAAAAATCAATAAATGTTACATGTGTTAATGTTACCTGACATTGTTGCTACCTTGTTAAGCTTAAAATTCAAAGTTTAAAAGAGAATAAAAGAGAATAAAACTTGCAGCTCCAGCAATAAAAACAGAATCCCAAACAGTGGTGGGGTAAGACTTTTTGAGACAGATGCTTATCCTGTTAGGTTAAAATTAGTCTCTAGAAATTATGTTGTGGTCTTGTTTTGTGATAACCATTTGGTTCCATTAACCTTACTTACTATCTCTTGAATCTTTAGTAGTAAACATCCTTGTGTTCACTATAAATATATGTTAATGATGTGAGATTAAGCCAGATCCAAATTTCAAGTATGTACACTTTACCCTTGGGGAGAACAGAGCTGAGCTACGTCTACACTAGAGCGCTTTTTCCAAAGGGCGCCTTTCACAAGAGAGTGGTCCAAAGACTCCTTTTCAAAGGGGAGTGTCTACACACAGGCCAGGGCTGGCACCATCGATGGCACCATCAAAAAAGCCATGTGCCATATCGAAAGGGGTCATCCAGGCTGTTGAAAGGGAGCATCCACACACACCCATGCCCTCTTCTGAAAAAATGTGGCAGGAAATGCCACGGATGGGATTGAAGGGTGGCCAAGCCCTTCTGGGGCCGCAGCAAGCTGTTCCTTTAAAGGGCCCCTCCTCAACACCCTCGGCCTGCGCAGGGGCAGAAAAGGGCGTCCCAAACCATGGGGTCCTCTGCCCCCCACCTTGGGGTGCTCCACTGGCTCTGGAGCCACTTCACTAGGTCCGAGTGGTTGGAGCAACTGGTCATGGGGGAGTGGGACAATGACTGGTGGCTCCGGAGCTTCCAGACGGGGTGGCAGACCTTCCTAAAGCTATGTCAGTGGCTGTCCCCAGCCCTGAGACACCAGGACACCCTCTCTCTGTACAGGAGAGGGTTGCAGTAACTATCTGGAAGCCGGCCACTCCAGACAGCTACTACTCCATGGGACTCCAATTTGGTGTGGGCAGGCCACAGTTAGGGCTGTCGTGATGGAGGTAAAGAGGTTCCTAGGCCCCCCTCCCCCTCCGCACAGATAGCAAGAACCTTCAATGCCATTGTCCTGCAGAGGGTTGTCTGCATCGGTGACCTGGATGCAGCCATCGTGGGCATCGCTGCAGCGGGGTTCCCGAATTGCTTTGGGGCCCTTGACAGGACCCACATACCTATCCATGTCCAGGAGCACAGCGGAGGACAGTTCATAAACAGGAAGGGCTGCCATTTGGTGTTCCAATGCACACTCTGTATGAGCTTTCTCTCTCTACATTGTAGTTTTAGTGTCTTTAACTTTGCTAAAAGGGCTGTAAATACAGAAGGGCTCCTATAGTAAGAGAGCTGCAACTGTGCACTCTGGGGCGTCCACCTACGTAATAATTTTAATAATACTGGGCCTGATCTTGGAAGAAGAACTTGTCACACCGCAAAGTGATTACTGGGCATTCTAAATAATCAATACCAAAATCTATAGATCGGGGTACAACAGCACCTGTTTAGATATACTGTTAAAGAGGGAATAGGCCTGTTTAAATTCCTCTGGGGCTGAGAAAGCACAGAGACTGCTAGACCTCTCAAAGGGAGCACGCTCCACTGCACCTAAATTGAGAAAAGGCACTTTGCAAACCTAAACAAGAGGGTCTACCTAAGGAGGCTGGCACCAATGTCCTTAAACTTCACTTAAATTGGCAGCATTTCTCTCAGGTAGACAAAGGCCTGAGTCAGCCCAGATCCCTGGGAATTGTGTTACTTGTGATACCACCTCACCCCGCAGGGCTGGAGATGAAGCCGGCCACAGCTGGGGACTGGTCCAGTGAGGAGGGGGACCTGGTCATAGACCTCCTCTCCCGCACCTCCAGCTGGGTCTACGTCACTCTGGACCCTGGCTTCAAGCATATCTACCTCTCCGCACAGCTTAGTGTCATTCACAAACATACTGAAGGTGCAGCCCCTCCCCTCATTCAAGTCATTAATGAAGTTGTTGAACAAAACCAGCCCCAGGACCAACCCCTGTGGCTCTCTGCTCGATACTAGCCACCAGCTAGACATATTGATCACTAATCCTGATCACTGCTCTACAGTGTTTTCCATCGTCAGAAGATGGAAACCATGAGTAAGGCAATAGTGTTCTCTCCTACCAAGATATCCATGCAGAAGATAAGTCATAGTAGCCCCGTTTGTGCCCTTTCCATTTCTCTGGGCAATGGTATTTTTGTCACCTTCAAAAATGCATGCATTTAGAAATTGACTATGACGAGCGAATGAAAAGAGGATGGGACTTGGAACACAGGTCTATCTGTCTTGATATTTGTATAATACAGAGTTCTGTGTGAGAAGTTTTATTGTGAATGATTTCGGATACCCACATTGCTCAGATGTGACCAAATTAGTGCGAACAAACATACTACAATCTTGTATTGTCTTTAGGTAGGGAAAATGCTATTGAATAAATCTGAGGATAATTTTTCTTTATTTAGATTATTTTGTATATTTCTGTGATTGATAACTCTCTTGCTTTTGTTGCCATGTGGTCAAGTGTGCGGGGTTCAGACAGAGCCACCCGAATTTCTATTCCAAACCCCTTAAGTAACGTTTCCATAGATTTCTATTTTCTAACTGCAAAGGCTGATTTCTCAGGACTTGCTAGGTGTGAAAAGAATTGAATGCATATCCTGTGTTGTATCTGGGAATCTTCCAAAGGTCTAAATCTTCCATTGTTATTTCTGCAGCAGGTGAGATATTAGATTTTTAAGTTAGTAAAAGAAAAGGTAACTAAGGTAACATCTGTTATTGGACCATCTCTTGGTGGAGGTACAGTATAAGCTTTCCAGCTACACAAAGTTTACACATGAGTAGTCCCACAGATTTCATGTAGTTATCCAGAGACCTCCTGAAAAGAAACCACTGGAAAGGAAGCCTAGCAGGAAGGTTTGGCATTATCTGAAGAACTAGGATCAGCACCATCAGTGTGGGGAGCGGGGAGAGTTTCAGGGAGATTTATCCTGGGTAGTGAAGTGAGCTTCAAGGTTGTTGGAGGCATCAGAGTGTTGGTCTCGAGATTAATTGCAGAAAAAAAGCTTCAGTTACATTCTTCTTGTGCAATTAAAAAAGAAACAAACAGCTCAGCAAATAACGCCCTCCCTTTCAAAATATATTTGAAAGACACACCCTTCTTAAAATCATCATAGAAAAATCAAGATATCAGAATATCGTTCTAAACTTGTTGGCCTGATGTGTTTTTTCCTGCCTTTGTAGTTCTAGAACTCACTTGTCACAATCTCGTGCCATTCTTTTGACTTTAATGTCTGCAAGGAATAGAATTGACATGACACCCTGGTTCCACTGAATTCAACGGCAAAGCTCCAATTGGTTTCTGTGGAGAGGAGATACCTCCGTCATCTATAAATTAGGCAATATTCCTAGCAGAAATTGGTGATTATATAAGTAATAACCCACTTAATAGTGATGATGATGATGGTAACAAACACACAAACATGGTAATGAACATGCAAGCTGTTTCTAGAGCCCTAAAATATAGAGCAGCTATGGCAACCATTAGAAGCGGCGATGCCCTAGGGAAAAAGGCTATTAAATAAAGTATTTGAATATTGCCAGTGTTTGAGAAATTCATTAGCTGGACAGTGCTCAGCCAGCTGGTTGATTACAAAAAAAAATAGAAAAAATTATTATATGCACAAAAAAATATTGGCCAAGTCAGCCAACTTAAGAAAACAAGAAATGGTGCTTTAGGTGAGTGAGTTACTGTTCGGATGCAACGATTTTTTCACTCCACTGTGTGGCAGACAAGCATATGGTTTAAATGGGGTATCTTGTTTTCCTTGTTGAAATCAGGCGTTACAATGGAAAGCACCATATGATTTTTAACCCTTGGATTGAAATGCATGAAATGCATACATGGAATGCAGCAGAGAGTCTGGACCATTATTCATGAACAGGCACCAATAATTTGATAAATAATTATAAAGTTATGGATGGCTGGAAGAATATTAAACTTTTTTGACTGGTCTAACAGAGTTTTTGTACTGGTATAGCTATTTTGAGGAAATGTGATGCTATACCTATGTAGTCATTGGTATGAGCCCTAGTGTGATTTCAGCTGTAGCTGTATAAAGGTAAAAGGGCCTTACACTAATATGGGCTGCACCTCCCCGGTCTGGCATGGTTTTGAGAATTTGCCACACTAGAGGAGGTCCAGGGATTCTGCCCCTAGGTGGCCCCATGTTCTCAGAGGCTGTCATGGCCCCAGCCTCGTGCTCTCAGGACTACAGCTCCAGCCCTGGCCCCATGCTGCTATCGGGGAGGCGGGATCTCTGGCCCCAGGCTGCTGGCCCCAGCCCAAGGACTTGCTAGTACTGGCATATCTGTGTTCCATCAAGAGTCCCTCATTTAAATGGTGTAACCTGTATAGATTGTTCCACTTCCACTACAAGAACAGTAACAGGGAGACAGCCGTGCTAGTCTATATACTATCAAAACAAAAAAGCAGTCCAGTAGCACTTTAAAGATTAACAAAATAATTTATTAGGTGATGAGCTTTCGTGGGACAGACCCACTTCTTCAGATCAACAAGAACATCTGTACTGATAATAATGATCTCTATACTGGAATAGATTCACCTACATCAAAGGGGTGCATTATATTAGTGTAGTTATATGGAGAGAACTTTTAGTTTTAGTTATATGGAGAGAACTTTTATATTAGTTTTAGTTATATGGAGAGAACAGTATAGACAAGACCTATACTGTTTATTGTTCACGTTGTGTGGCTAAGACACATGGCATTTCTGTTATCCCGGTAAACAGAAATATTTTAAACTGCATTATGAATAATAGAGAATTGTCGATGGGAAGACTGTTTGTTTATTCACCATTTAATAAAATTTTGGGAGTCATCAGCACTTTCACAATTATCTAGCAGTTGTCCTCACGCTTACAAATAAAATATTACCCCAGGAATAATAATAAGCCATTTCCACACTAGAAGTGCCTTTCACCTCTCTATACCAGCAAAGCATTCCTCCAGTGGAGGCAGCTATAGCCTCAAAGCTGCTCTTTTACCAGGACAGTAGGACCCCTACATTATGCACTCAGTAGGGACTTAAGAGTTGCTAATGCCCAAAAGTTCATAAAATTGAAGATCTCAGTTACAAGAAGTGTGGTCCAGAGTTTGCAGCATAGAGCAGTGCATCACTTTCTTTTTGTCCTTCATACCATGGCAAAGAGATTTCCAGTGCGCCGAAGGCATCATAATTTGAAGAGATAGCAGCTTGTTCTTCATCAGCATCACTTTTCTTCAGTAATTTTATCATCCATCAGGAAAAACAGTTTGTTTGTTCAGAAGGTGGGTGTTTGTAAAATTGAGGGTCCTATGGGCAGGTTACTCCAGCACCACTTCCTTAGTGGGGCAGGAAAGAAAGATAATGGATAAACTACAATTTTGCTGTGTAACTGCATCGTGAATGGTAGTGGATTTGGCCACCTCGGCTATGTTGGTTGCAAATCACTCCTCATCACACTCTTGGTTGACATTCCTATGCCTGCAGCCTTCTAGTGCCTGGCTTGTCACAAAAAATTGTGTGAATCATGGTGAGTTGTTTAAATTATTCAGTTTGTTCTAATTATTACTATTGTTAGCAGTGCTAGTGATGCTAACGTAGGACTCGGGCCTCTAGACTCACCTGAGAGAATTTTGGGTCTTGTTTGCATTCTCTGTTCTCACATATTAGTAAAGATCTAAGAGCATCAAAAGTCAAACAGGCAGATGCGGAGGGCTACGCTAGATGAGATTTTTAGTATCATGTGACTAGATAAGGAATAGAGTTAAATGTGTTGCTGGGGCTAGTGGGAGTTCACCCCAATCCCTAGCCTTCAGAACCCGAGCTCCAGTTTGAGGCACAGTATATATGCAGTTATTCTTAGCACCCTAGCATGAGCCTGTGAGCCCAAGCATGTTGATCTAGGCTCTGTAGGTTGCTCTTGTGTGGTGCCTAGACATACCCTGAGCGGCTTGGGAGCCCATATTCCACTGACTTTTGAATGTTTTGCACAAATTCTAAATTTATGATCTATAATCTCAAGAAGTGTGTGATATAGATCAGGCAGGTCCCAGATTATAAACAATGTGCCATACATTCTTTGCTTTGTACCTACTATTAAGATACCCAGTAAGCTACCTGTGTTCCTTGTGTTTCTACATCTTTCTTATCCTCTCAGTGTGGCATTTCAGAGTCATACAGCCTGCTCACTCATTTCTGGTGTATTGTGGGCTGCCAATTTTAGACTGTGTACTCATGGGGCCAGATGTCAGAAGGATGACAACTTTTTACAGTGCCATAAACTGACATTAATATATTGTGATTGTGGTTGCTGGACCGGCTATACTGAGAATGAACCATCAGGCCAAACTCCAAAGCGCACACAATACTAAGGTGTTCAGGATCTGTCTTATGGACCTAAAAATAATTGAAAACCCCAAAAGTAAAAATTGAGCCAAACCAACTTTCTATAATTGAATTTTGAACCATCTTCCCAGGGCCAGACAGAACTAGTGTCATTTATCAATCCACTCCTGTGACCATCTGTATGGATCATCTGGAACAGTTCCTATAAGGGAAAGAAAGAAAGGATCTGAACAGAATCACCCAGGACAAAAACAGCAACATAATATAAAGGAGTAAAATATTCTAGTTTCACTGTCTCAACTGACTAGGACCTGCTATGTAAGCTGAATAATTTCAGTCTTTTTAATACTCGCTTGAGTCATAGTACGTGTGGGAAATTCCAACAAGAATTGAAGATCTGGGAAGGAGTGGTGCTCCCTACTGTTGGTAAAGTAGAAAACAGACTCTCTCCATTCTCTTTGTAATCCCCCTTCAGGTAGTTGAAAGCTGCTACGAAATCCCCATCACTCCTTTTTTTTTTCCCTGTAGATTAAATAAGCCTAAATCCCTCAGCCTCTCCTCATAAGTCAAGTGCTCCTGCCCCTTAATCATTTTGTTACCCTCCACTGGACTCTCTCCATTGCATCCTCATCCTTTTTTTAGTGGGAAGCCCAGAATTGGAGACAACATTCTAGATGTGGCCTCCTCAGTGTTGAATAAAGGAGAATAATCACTTCCCTAGATTTGCTTGCAGTGCTCTTATTAATGCAGCCCAATATGCCCTTAGCCTTTTTGGCCACAAGGGCACATTGTTGACTCAAGTCCAGCTTCTCATGTAATTCCCAATGTAATTCCCAGGTTCTTTTCTGCAGAACCGATGCTTAGCCAGTTGATCCCCAACCCATAGCAGTGTTTTGGATTCTTGTGTCCTAAGTGTGGGATTCTGCACTTGTCCTTGTTAACCCTCATCAGGTTTCTCTTGGTTTCATCTTCCAATTTGTATTGGTCACTCTGGACCTTTTCCCTACCCTCCAGCATATATACCTCTCCCCCTAGTTTAGTGTCATCTGCAAACATGATGAGGGCGCAATCCACCTGCTCATCCAAGTGATTAATGAAGATGCTGAACAAAACCGGCCCTAGAACCAATGCCTGGGGGAACTCCACTTGAGATTCATTGCCAACGAGACATAGAGCTGTTGATCACTATGTGATGAGCCCAGCTATCTAACCAGCTTTATGTCCACCTTATAGTCCATTTATCCTTATAATACTACTTTAACTTACTGGTAAGAACACTGTGGGAGAAGATATCAAAAGTTTTGCTAAAGTCTGGATTTATCACATCCACTGCCTTCCCCATATTCACAAAGCCAGTTACTTCATCAAAGAAGGCAATCAGGTTGTCCAGGAATGATTTACCTTTCGTGAATCCATTTTGACTATTCCCAATCACTTACCTCTCTTCCAAATGCTTCAGCATAGATTCCTTGAGGATCCCCTTCATGATTCTTCCAGGGAATGAGGAGAGGCTGACTGGCCTGTCATTCTCAAGATTCTCTGCCTTCTTCCAATCATCTGGGACCTCCCCCAAGTTGCCAAAAATTTTCAAAGATAATGGCCTATGGCTCTGCAATCCCATCAGCCAGCTCCCTCAGTACCCTCATGCGCCTTTGATCCGGCCCCAGGAATTTGTGTATATCCAGCTTTCTTACTAGGTCTGAAGCTATTCTCTTCTCACTGAAGGCTGCCCACTTCCTCCACACACTGTGCTGCCAGATGCCGCAGTCAGGGAGCTGACCTTGTCTGCGAAGACAGACAAAAAAAGCATTGAGTATTACAGCTTTTTCCACATCATCTGTCACTATGTTATCATCCCCAGTCAGTAACAGCCCCACTCCTTCCCTGACCACCACATTATTGCTAAATACCTGTAGAAACCTTTCTTGTTCCCTTCCAGCGCAACTCCAATTGTGTTTTGACCTTCCTGATTGCACCCCTGTATGTTCAAGCAATATATTTAAACTATTCTGTAGTCATCTGTCCAAGTTTCCACTTCCTGTAAGCTGTTTTTTTTTTCTGTGTTTGAGCTCACCAGAGATATCACTATTACGCCAAGCTGTTTGCGTACCATTTTTCCTTTTCTTACGGCACATTGAGATAATATGTTCCTGCATCTTCTGTAGGGCTTCTTGAAAAAAACCAGCCAGCTCTTCTGGACTCCTCTTCCCCTCATGTTAGATGAAGAACAACAAGGCAGCAGGTCCAGATGTGATCTTTGATGAAATCTTTAAAGATGGTGGACCAGAACTAATGCAGCAGCTTTACCTGCTTGTCCTTTAATCTGGACAAAGGAGGTACCCAGTGAAATAAGGCAAGACTGATTGTCACCCTCTTCAGATAGTGGAAACTATCATGGTAGCTCTCTCCTTGCCACTGCAGGCAAAGTTGTGACATGGATCCTTACAACTTGCTTTCTGCCCTTGTCAAGAGAAATTTTGCATAGTAGCAGAAAGGTTTACTACCATGCTGTGGAACTAAGGATATGACCTTCACAACAAGGCAGCTGCAAGGAAAGTGTTCAGAGCAAAACTGACTATTATATATATATATATATATTTCATTGATCTAATGCCTTTGAGTCAGTGAATCCCCATGCCTGCCGGATTGTACTTTCAAAGATTAGATGTCCTGATAAATATCAATGTTCTAATTTTGCTTCACAACAACATGAAAGTGAATGTCCTGAGTTGTACTGGTTCCAGAATAAGTCTTCCAAAGTACAAACAGGAGTCACACAGGGCTGCATCATCACCCCAACCATGTTCGCAGTTTTTATTGTCATCATTCTTTACCTATTTGCTGGGAAATTCCGAGCTGGCAATGAAATTACTTATAGAATGTATGGAAAGCTAAACCTTTCAGGCTTAGTTTTCAGTCTGGTCAGTAAGACTGCACCATATCTTTCGTGGAACCTCAGTATGCTGATGACAATGCATTTTTTGCCCGCTGTTAGAAAGCTCTTCCAACTATCCTGCATATGTTTTCCAATGCTTCTACGTGTCTTAGTCTCATGCTCAACATGAAGAAGACCAAAGTGCTCCATCATCCCTCTCAGAGTGAGCTGTCACAGGCTCCATCTATTAAAATAAGTGTAGAACTACTAGAGAATGTCAAACATTTCCCCTACCTTTGAAGTCATCACTCATCTAAGATAAATATTAGTGCAGAAATCCAACAGCATCTGAGCTGTGCCAGTGCAGCCTTTGCTCATTTACGGCACAAGGTATTCGGAGATCACAATACTTAAACCACAATCTTCTTGTTTACCAAACCACTATTTTCCCAACATTGTGTGGGTCTGAAGCTTGGACAACCTACAGGCATCATTTGAAAGTCCTTGAGAGGCATCACCACTGCTTGCTTTGCTCGATCCTGAAGATCAAATGGTAAGACAGACACGCCAACATCAGTGTTCTGGAGGAGGCACAGACCACCAGTATGGAGGCATTGATCATCCTTCAGCAACTTCACTGGACTGGTCATATTATCTAGATGTCAGACGATTGTCTCCCAGAACAGGCCATATTCTCTCAGCTGAAAGAATGGTACTGTAATGTAGGAGGACAACAGAAGCATTATAAGGACTTGCTGAAGGATAATTTAAAGAATCACAATATTGTCATTGACATTTGGGAAACGCTCACCCAGAGTCACTCCAAGTCCTATACAATGGTCCCCTGAATTTTGAATTTGCCTGCTGACAAGCTAAGGAGGACAAGAGGCACAGGAAGAAGGCTTTCCATCATGGTCAACAGCCTCCTGCCGTACCTGGAAATATCTGTCCTCACTGTAACAAAATTTGTGGTTCAAGGATAGGCCTTATCAGCCTTAGCCACCTGGGGCTCCACAGCTCCCATGAAAGATGATTATACTTGGCAGCAAGTGATTGCCATCAGTGATAGAGGTAGAGAAATGTGCCATTCACTCTAAGATGGAAGGGACTGCAAGTGCTCAGGAGGAAAGGGTTAGTATTCAAAATGATCTAAACAACTCTGAAAACTGGTCTGAAATCAAGAAGATGAAGTATAAGCAAGAGCAAAGTTATACTCTTAGGAAGGGAAGGTCAAATTCACAAATACGAACTGTGGAATAACTAGTTAGGCAGAAATATTTCAGAAAAGGATATTGGAAGTTATGCTGAATCGAAGTGTACATGAGTCAAAAATATGATGAAGTTGCAAAAGAAGGATGATATTATTCTGGGATATTAGAATTTTTTTCTAACATCTAACCCTAAATATCTCTTGCTTCAGATCAAGCCTGTTACTACTTGTCCTAACTTTGGTGGACAGGGAAAACAACTGAGTCCCAGCTTGTTTATCACAATCCTTAACATATTTGAAAACTTATCAGGTTCCCTTCAATCTTCTTTTTCCTATATGAAACAGGCTCACTTTTTTACTTTTTTCTCATGGTCAAGTTTTCTAGACATTTACATTTTATCTTTTTTCCCCCCTCTCCTCTGGACTCCCTCATTTGTCCATATCTTTCTTCTAAGGCCTCGCCAGCACTGAGTATAGTGGAAAAATTATCTCCTGTCTTTATTGAAGAAGTGGGTCTTACTCACGAAAGCTCATTGCCTAACAAATTTGCTAGTCTTTATGGTGTTACAGGACTGCTTCTCAGATGACACTCTCTCTTGTTAATACATCCCTGACTGACATCTGCTTTTTCACCACAGTGTGACACTGTTGATTCATATTGTCTGTGATCCACTGTAACTTCTAAATCCTTTTCTGTAGTATTACCATCTGCCTAGTTATGCCTCCTTTCATTTTCCCTTCCTGAACGTAGTACTTATATCAACATCCCTATCTTAGTTTCCCTGAAAGTGCTTTATTGCACTGGACTCTAAGAGGTGTGGTATGTAGCAATGCCAATTCATTTTAGTAATAAGACAACACATTTTGGAGATGCAAATAAATATCTCAAAGGAATAAAGAATGAAGTCAAGGGAAATCAGTAGACTACTGTCTATGTAGTAAAGATTATTTTAAAGTCTTCACTGACCCTGGGTGCTGACTGAAGAGGAGGGATCATTTGGATCATACTAGACTCTGACTCATATTTTTGATCTCCGTATCTTCGAATGTCCCTTAGCTTCAAAACCAGACACTCCATCAAAGTTCCTAGATGTGCCAGGAACTTTTAGACTCATGGGCTACGTCTACATTTCAGCTATCTGTCGACAGAAGTTACTGTCAGAAAAGATCTTCTGAAAAAACTTCTGTTGACAGATCATCTCCACACACAAAACTTGATCGAAAGAGCAAACTGCTGTGTGGATAGACAGCTGCCAGACTGCCCAGCCATTATCTCGACAGAGTGGGCAACTGAAAGCTCAAAAAACAGAGCTGCTCAGTGAACCAGAAGTCCCGTCTGTGGAGAGAGGGATCCCTCGAGCATCTACAAGATTTTTTTGTCAGCAGAGGGGCAGAACGTTGTCAGTGGACATGCCAAGTTTTGTCAACAGACTGTTGACAAAAAGCATTTTGTGTGTAGACATTCTGTGCATTTTGTCGACAAAACTCCAGTTTTCTCAACAAAACTTTCTGGCATAGATGTACCCAGAGACTTTAAGGTTAGACAGGACCATTGTGATCATCTAGTCTGCTCTCCTGCATGTTGCAGGCCCAAGAACCTCACCCTCCTGGTCCTATAATAGACCCATAATCTCTGGCTGAGTTACTGAAGTCCTCACATCGTGATTTAAAGACTTCAGATGACCAAGAATTCACCATTTACATTAACTTAAACCTGCAGGTTAAAACATGCACCATGCTGCACAGGAAGGCAAAACACCTCAGTGTCTCTGCCAATATGACCTGGTAGAGGGTTCCTTCTTGACCCCAGTAATGGTGAGTAATTGTACCAGTAGTGAGCAACCTGCTGCTTACAGGCCACACATCATGGTAATCTGAGGGCCACAGAATATTTTGCTGTTTACCATCCACAGGTACTACCCTCCATGGGTCCCAGAGACTGCTGTTTGCTATACTTGACCAATGGGTGATGCAGGAAGCAGTGGGCAGCACGACTCTGTGGCTCCTGTGCCTGCACGCAATACTTCTTACAGCTCCCATTCTCCAGGAAGAAAGAATCCAGTCACTGGGACCTCCAGGGGATGGTGCCTGCAAACAGTCAATATCAGCAAAACGTCTTATGACCTGACATTAAATGACCCTGTTGGGCTGCAGGTTGCCCACCACTGAGTTAGGTTCAGATCATGTGGGGAATGCCGACCACAAAGACACCTGGAAAAGAATTCTCTAGAGTAACTCAGAACCGTCCCCACCTAGTATCCTATTCCCCAGACATTGGGGACTTTTGCTACTGGCAGTCACTGTGGGGCTGCATGGCATTGTAATACCATCCTACCATCCCTTCCCTAAACTTATCAAGCACAGACTCTTCGGTGTGTAGAGCGAGATGCTGTCTCCCCACATGCAGGGGCCATAGATCTTTTCATGGGTTTATACAATTCAACGCAAGAACAATAGCAGCTCATGACAACTTTGATCTTTCATGGGGGTATGGTTTATCAGGATTTGTTAATCACATACCTTACCTGAGCTGCGTCTACACGTGCACGCTACTTCGAAGTAGCGGCACCAACTTCGACGTTAGGCGGCGAGACGTCGAAGTCGCTAACCTCATGAGGAGATAGGAATAGCGCCCTACTTCGACGTTCAACGTCGAAGTAGGGACAGTGTAGACGATCCGCGTCCCGCAACGTCGAAATAGACGGGTCCTCCATGGCGGCCATCAGCTGGGGGGTTGAGAGACGCTCTCTCCAGCCCCTCAGCTCACTGGTGGCCGCGTGGAGCGGCCCCTTAAAGGTCCTCTCCCCCGCCCTGACTGCAGGAGGCTGAGGCAACGTGCAGGCTCCTGCCTGCACACGCAGCGGCGAGCCTGCACAGCCCTCAGCCGCTGACAGCAGCCATGGCTGCCCAGCAGCCCCCCCAGCACCCCCAGGGGACCCCCACCAAGGGCAGCCAGGGCAGCCAGCCCAGCCAGAGGGCCACGCAGTCTGGGAAGCGGCAGCGGGGCCCCTCTTGGACGGAGGCCGAGCTGCGGGACCTGCTGGGGCTCTGGAGCGAGGAGGAGGTGCTCCAGGTAATGGGGAGCAAGAGGCGGAACGCGGATGCATTCGCTCGGCTGGCCGACGGCCTGGCTGCCCGGGGTCACCCTGCCCGCACTCCTGACCACGTTAGGAGTAAGGTCAAGGAGCTGCGGCAGGGTTACGCCCGGGCCCGGGATGCGGCCAGCCGATCTGGGGCCGCCCCCGTCACTTGCCCCTTTTACAGGGAGCTCAGGGACATCCTGGGCTCCCGGCACACCTCCTCCCCTCCGGCCACCCTTGACACCTCGGCTGACGAGCCCGAGCAGGCCCTGCAGATGGACTCCGCCCCGGAGGTAAGCCCCGCACCCCGGGGGCCCCCCCCGGAGGCCATCCCCGGGACATCGCGGCAGGAGGAGGAGGAGGAGGAGGAGAGGGGCTCCTCCTCCACCGATTCCAGCCTGCAGATCCTCCTCCTGCCATCCCGGAGCAGCAGCAGGGCCTCCGACCCCCGGGGATCTCCGGACCGTGGGAGCGGACCCACAGGTAGGTACCCCTCTCTGGTGGACACCCCAGGGCTTGAGGGGCGGGGGGAACAGAGATGTGTCCAGGGCCCCCCACACGCTCACATGGCCATGGCCCCAAGGACACCAGGGTCATGGCCCTCACAGCACTGCAGCCATCAGCCCCTGCCCCCCCGCCACCCTGCATGAAAGTGCCATGCCCCATCCCCGGGCCAGGGGGGAGCGGAACCTCGAGGGGCCCCCGGGCGGAGGGGGTAGGACACCCCGCAGCAGCAGCATGCGATGGAGTGGGGGGAGTGCCAAAGGGAGACTCAGCCTACATATGAGCCACCCGAGCCGAGGAGCTCCCAGGGCCAAAGGAGGATCCTGGCGCTACAGCTGGCAGGTGACACCTCTGCCCTGAACAAACAGGAGGGAGGAGCCGAGCTGGCTTGGAATTGGGGGGCGAGGGCGGGGGCCACAGGTAGAGGCTAGGGGAAGGGAGAGCTGGTAGGCAGCCAGCCAGAGGAGAGGGAAAGCTGCATCCCAGAGGGGCCCCCCTTGGGGTCTTCTCCCCACGACGGGTTGGAAGGACTGTCTCTTCCGACAGCTGGTGCTGTCACTCCTGCCAGAAACTGGCCATCTGTGGCCTAAGAAACCTCTCCTGCTGTCAGACCCTGCGGGGTGAAGTGAGAGTCGCTCCCACCAGGGGACGGGCTGCAGGGCAGGGGGACCCCTGAACCCCATCCATCACAGCAGCATCTCCTGGGGACGGGGATGGGGAACCTGCAGCACAGGGCGGGGGGGACAAAGGCCACGGCTCGGGGCCCACACTAACGCCTGTCTCCATTCTTCTTTCCCCCCTCCTCTCCTGTGTCCTGCACCTGCACCTGCACCATCCGAAGGACCGGAAGAGAGCGCCGGCGAGGCATCGGTTGTCCCGGAGAGCCCTCCGGGACCCTCGCTCCAGGGCAGCCCCTCGGCTGAGGAACCACTGGCCACGCGGAGGGCCAGACGGCGGACCCCGCGCCTGCTACCGGCGGCGGCCACAGACCCCCAGCTGCTGGCCATCCTCCGCCGGCAGCTGGAGGTGTCGGAGCAGCACCTCCGGCTGCAGGAGCAGGCACTGGCCTGGCGCAGAGAGGCATGGGGGGCCTATTTGGACACCATCAACCGGCTGCTTGATTACCTGGCCCCCCATGCCGCGCCGGCCGCGCCACCGCCCGCCATGCCCGCTCCTGCAGCCCCACCACCAGCTGCTCCAGCCGTCGCCGGGCCGTCCGCTGTCGCCCCACCACCTCCCCACGAGGGCCACCGCGCCGAGGGACCCCTGGAGCCACCCGAGACTCGCCGGCGCCGCTACCTTCCGGTGGAGCCCGCTCCCACCCAGCCGCGCACCAGACTGCAGGCCCGCCGGAGCTCCCGGCCAGGCACGCCCACTGCAGGGCTGTAGGGGCGAGGGGCCCGGGACGTGGCCCCCCCCCTTGTTGGACAGACTTTGGGGACTGGGTGGGGGGTGTGGGTGTTGCCCCTGTTTGCCCCGTCCCCCCCTGTAAAAAGTTCTCCCCATTCTCCTCCCTGCTTTTTGTTTTTCTTTTGATGGCGCACAGTGCTTTCATTTTTATTGTTGTACATAGTTTTATTTGTGCCCATCTTGGTTTTGTTGAATGTTTTTCCCTCCTTTTTGGTTTCTGTTTCACATATATATATTTTTTTATTTAAAAAAAAAAAAAATTCGTTGAGACAAAAAAAACATTAACGTTCACCCACAAGTTCGTGCTGTCATTTCTCCTGGACAAGTGGTGGGGGGCGGTGGGGTGCTCCATGGTGGTGTGGGCATTGGGGCAGGAGTGTGGGGGAGGAAGGGGCGGGCAGTAGGTGGCCCGGGCAGAGTTCACCCTGCGGCCTGTTGCTTGAAGTGGGCCTGCAGGGCCTCCCGGACCCGGGTCCCCTCTGGGTCCACCTGCCGACTGGGGGCAGCAGGTGGCTGCACGTGGGCCCTGCCGGCCTCGGCGGCCCAGCCCTGCAGAAAGCTCTCCCCCTTGCTCTCCACGAGGTTGTGCAGGGCGCAGCAGGCACCCACAATCTGGGGGATGTTGTTGGGGCTGGCATCCAGGCGGGTGAGGAGACATCTCCAGCGTCCCTTGAGGCGGCCAAATGAGCGCTCCACCACCTGGCGCGCACGGTTCAGGCGCTCGTTGAAGTGCTCCTGGCTGGCGGAGTGGTGGCCCGTGTAGGGGCGCATGAGCCACGGCCGGAGGGGGTAGGCCGCATCCGCGATGATGCAGAAGGGCATGGTGGTGTCCCCTAGAGGGATCTCCCGCTGGGGGATGTAGGTCCCTGCCTCCAGCCGGCGGCACAGGCCCGAGTTCCGGAAAACCCGGGCGTCGTGGGTGCTGCCAGGCCAGCCCACGTAAATGTCCTGGAACCGTCCCCGGCTGTCCACCAAGGCCTGCAGGACGACTGAATGGTAGCCCTTCCGATTGACGTATCGGGCTCCACTGTGGTCCGGGGCGCGGATGGGGATGTGAGTCCCATCCAGAGCCCCGAAGCAGTTGGGGAAGCCCAGGGTGGCAAAGGCGGCGACAGTGGCACGTGGGTCCCCCAGCCTCACGAGCCTGTGCAGGAGCATGGAGTTGATGGCACGCACGACCTGCAGAGAAAGCACATGGGACAGCCCCAATGAGGGGAGAGCAGGGTGTGCATGGCCCTGCCCTGCCCTGCCCTGCCCTGGCCCCCCTGCCCTGCCCTGGCCTCCCCCTGTGGGTTCTCTTACCTCCATGAAGACAGCCCCGACGGTGGCCTTTCTGACACCAAACTGCTGCCCCACGGATCGGTAGCTGTCCGGAGTGGCCAGCTTCCAGACAGCGATGCCGACCTGTTTCTCCACAGGGAGGGCACGCCGCATGGCGGTGTCCTGGTGCCTGAGTGCGGGGGTCAGCCACTGGCACAGCTCCAGGAATGTCTGTCGGGTCATCCTGAAGTTCCGGAGCCAGTGGTCGTCATCCCACTCCCCAAGCACCAGCCGCTCCCACCAGTCGGTGCTGGTGGGGTAGCTCCACAGCTGCCGGCGTGTGAGGCGGGGGGTGGGGCGGGGTGCTGCAGTGGTAGGGGCTGAGCCCTGCTGCCCTGGGGGCATCTCCTCCCCTGGGGCAAGAAGGTGCTCAGCTGCCCCCAACATGACATGAGCCAGGGCAAGCCCTGCTCCTGCCGGGAGGGCTGGGTGGACCTCTAGCTGCTGCTGCTGCTGCTGGGGGTCCATGACTGCGGCGCTCGGGGTCTGTGTGCCTATATGGCTCCTCAGACCGCGTGCTGTGCAGGCTGAGTGTATGTGGGAGGGGCCCTTTAAGGGAGCGGCTAGCTGTTGCCCCGGAAGCGCTAGCCCGCCCGTTGACCCTGTGTGCAGCTGTGCCTGGCATCCCTATTTCGATGTGTGCTACTTTGACGTGTAGACGTTCCCTCGCTGCGCCTATTTCGATGTCGGGCTCAGCAACATCGAAGTTGAACATCGACGTTGCCGGCCCTGGAGGACGTGTAGACGTTATTCATCGAAATAGCCTATTTCGATGTCGCAACATCTAAATAAGCTGTTTCAATGTTGGGTGCACGTGTAGACGTAGCTCTGATGTCCAAAGCCTCCCCCATTCCACCCCATGATTCAGAAATCAGTCACATTCTTTACTCTAAATATTGGCTATAGATTTTATATTGACAACATTCCTCACCCACCCCTTCTTTACCCCATTTTGACCATGTGCATACCCAAAGGCAGAAATTCAGGCACGTAGGG
Source organism: Carettochelys insculpta (assembly GCF_033958435.1). Taxonomy (NCBI): domain Eukaryota; kingdom Metazoa; phylum Chordata; order Testudines; family Carettochelyidae; genus Carettochelys; species Carettochelys insculpta. Next base: position 234,196,399 of record NC_134137.1, on the reverse strand, counting down.
AAATTTTATTGCAAAAACATAGCACCTAAAGCCACTCAGTGTCCTGTAGGATTTGTCATGGGGTTCAGTACGCTACAGTGGAGCTAAAACTAAAATTCAAACACCTAAAATAGGGTCTTATGTGCCTGACTCCTTTTGAGCATTCTTCCCTTAGCAACTGTTAAACAGTTTAACAGATTATTTTACCCAAAATGTAGTATCCGGCACTTTGTCCAGCTTGATTCTTGTTTTATTAATGGTCAATACTTCTCACTTCTGACAGGTGCTTATATTATTTCACTGTCCTTAATGATGTACACAGCACTTTCTCAGTTTCTCACTTTATTATTGTATTAACTTACTTTTTCAGTTTATACACAAATATGTTAAGTAAACACAGCGCAGCACAATCCTACCTTGTACTCCTTTGCACAATCATGTTATCATTTTCATTTTGCCTTTGCTTACAACTTTCAACAGGTTTCAGATTAAATTACTTGATTTGTACACCAATTTTAACTGTTTTTTCAAGCATATCTTCTTGCGAGTCTATATCACATTGTCCTGCTATTCCTAGATGTTCCTTTTACAGTCTTCAGATGCTGAACTTCTAGGTTTTGCCTTTAACACAAAATATTTAAAGATGGGATTGGGTGATTTCATGAAATTTCATAATATTTAAGATGCAGAAATTTGGAGCATACTCCTCTCTGTATCTAACAAATAATATCCCAGGAAGGAGGAGATCACGAACTATAAACAGAGAACTAAATGTCACATAAATTCCCCTAACTATAAATCTATACATTTATAATCTCTACAGATTTGTAAATGGGAAAAAATAAAATCAGAGTTTCATGTCTATATAATATCTTTCACAGAAATATTTTCACTCATATCTTGAATTAGAATACACAAGTAAACTTCACCAACAATAATATTCTACTCCAATAATAAAGCTTTAGATGTATTTGATCATGACACCTTTGTCTGTACCTGTAGGTATTTATGAAGAGGCCAGAGAGTTACGGTAGATCTATTTGTGCTCTGTCTTTTCTGGTCCCATATATATGAATCATCAGGGTAGAAAATGTTCGGCTGCTCCTGACAGAAGATAAACTATTTAAGCCGAAAGCGAATGGTTTATTTACTTTATGATGTCCCGGCTGAAACCTCACAGGAAGGTCATTGGCTGTTAATATGAAAAAAACCTCCTTCAATGCAAAGTGCTCACTGAAGATGGTTCATTGTTGGATGTACTTGCTTCTTTCCTTTCTCTGGGGTAAATCAGGTGTAATGCCATAGAAATCAGTGTAAATTAGAAGATTTAGGTCTAATTCTTTTTATCTCAATGAACTTGTGTGGTTACTTTCCAGCACGAACTCATGGAGTTTGGAGTTCCATGGGTTAGTTTATGTCATATCAATGGAATATTTCATTCTAGCCATTTGTAATGTACTGCATTTTTAACTTCACTCTGAACCACTATATGTTTTTGTTGTGAAAGTAAGGGTAAATAGGGTCTCCTGAATAACCTCTCCCTTGTCATTCACTATTTGAAACTTTAACAGATCTTTCCTGAGATTTCTCTTTTTAAAAATATTATAAGGGAAAGTACACAGATTGGAGACTTAAAAAATGGAGAGACTGCTAAAACATTTTAGCCTGAAATGTGAGTTATATACAGTTATTTCCCTGGATGTGGCTATATTAGTATATCAACTGATTCCAGTACCATTTGAAGAAATAAAATTTAACTAGATGTTTATATGTAAAGGCCTCATTTGTAATGACACTACTCCAAATTTCTGTTTTACTTATCATATACTACATGGGGGAAGGGCACTATAATATTGCCTATTGCAAAGCACTGTGCCTACTACTATTAATAATACATAAGGTAATTGTAAATGGCTGTGGTGGGGTGTGCATACCCTGCACTGGGAGGGAAAGGGTTAAAACCCTGTGTGTAGAGGAAGGCCTGCCCTCCAGCCAGACTGGGAATGCTCCAAGTGCTGGGGTGTATATAAGGGAGCAGCTCAGCTCAGTCTGGGCTGGATGCTGGAGAGTAAGGACCTGCTGCAGGAGCCCAGAGGTAACCCAGCCTGCGATCCAGAAAGTGGAAGCCAGAGACCATGGTGACTGCATCACACCTCCAGAGCCAATGGAATCACAGGGGGAAAGTGGAGTGGCAGAGCCTGAGGACCCTGAAACTATGTGATCCACCACAGCTCTACGACTGGTAGGATGTGACCCAGGCAGGGTGCATGAGTGGCATCTCTGACCAGAGTGAGCTCGGATATTGCAGTAGCATTCCCACTGTGCAACTGCTGGATCATTTTTGCCACTGCCAGGACCCTGGGTCAAGGCTTGATGAAGTAGGGCAGGCCTGGCCCCCTACTGGAGTTGCTGTGCCCAACTCCTTGAATTCCGGCCATTAGGAAGTGATGCCCTGAACCTTAGGGCTACACTACTACCATTAAACCACACTGTCGCAGAGTTACAGACTGATTCAAGACGCCTGTGGAATGACAGCAGTGCAAGTGGCATTGACACACACCCCTGTGCCCTGGCCCTCATGGTGCAGGATGTGTATACACCACAACACATGGTGGAGAATGCGGGCGGTGACTGTGACCTTCTGTAAGAGATCCAGGTGGATCAAATGGGTCAGGGGAAACACACACATACACCGCCAGTCCCTGTAATCTAGTGAGAAGCTGGACCTGGAGAATTTAGAGAAGCAACAGCAGCAGGCGACCCAACAATGACAACAACAGACTCAGCTGGCACAGCAGTTAGCACAACAGCACCAGCTGCACCAGCTGCAGTTGATGCAATATCAGGAGCAACAACAACAGCAGCTGCTCTGTGAGTTAATCACCCAGCAGCAGGACCAACCAGAGGGCTTGGTCCAGTGGGCAGCCACACGACAGCCACCAAGTGGACCCCCAACACCTCCACCACGGGATCAGTGGCAGAAGACACCTGCAGGGGACTGCCAATTCAGCTAAGAGGGGAACCAAAGGATGACCTGGAGGCATTTTTAGTAACCTTTGAATGGGTTTCTACAGCAGCCTGCTGGCCCGAGGAACACTCAGCCACTTTATTGGCCCCCTATTGAATAAATCAGGTGCAGATAGCCTATCACCACCTGGATGCCGTGGATAACAGACAAGAGAAGGTGGCCATATCAGACACCACAGGTATTAGCCCCGAGATATATAATCAAAGGCTATGCAAAGAAGGGTACCCAGCTGGGGCTCAAACACAGGTTGTCCCATGTTTAAAGAGGTCATAAGGGACTGTGAAGGCTCCACAAAATAGGCTGCTGAGACTACCTGTTGAAATGGCTCCAGAAGAAGGGCTATCTGGGATCTGCTGTACAATCTAGCCTGGCCATAAACCTGTGAGGGGAAGATAGCCAAGTGGAGTTGCAGAGGGACATAGATTTCCTGCTGGAGCAAAGGGAAAACAAAACCCTGAGTAGGGTCTGGGAGCAGGCCAGGACACCTGACTCTAAACAAGTGGGGAAGTTGAGACACATGCAGGGGCTAAAGCGTCATCTATATTAGGTAGTAGCGGACTCCCAGACATGAGAGGACATTGACCAGCTTCTGGTTCCCCAGAGACTGCGCTGAAGCCTACTACATTTAGTGAATGAAACACTGTGGGTGGGACACTTAGGCAGGGAAAAGACCCTCCAGCCAGTGGCATGCCGGTTCTTTTCATCCCACATCCATCAAGAAGTAAGAGGCTATCATGCATCTTGTCCTGAATGCTAACAAGCAGGCTCTAAAGGACTACTTGCACAAGGGCTCTGAGCCCATTTAGGGTTTATCACATCCAGGGGATAAATGGTGTCCTAAAACCTTATTGTTTTCCAACCCACCCCCACTTCCTTTTTCATGCGTAGTGCAGCTCAGCTAGACCAGAGGACCTATTCCAAACTCAGGTAAAATCTCTTGACTGCAAAGGCTACGTCTGCACAGTAGCTAGACACCTGTGGCTGGTCTGTGCCCACTGACTCAGGCTGGTAGTGCTCGGCTTGCAGGGCTGTCCCATTGCCATATCCATTCCTAGGCTTGGGCTGCAGCCTGAGGCCTAGGAAGGGCCCCAGAGCCTGACCTCCAGTCTCAGCCTGGAAAACTATCCAGTAAGGACACAATTCCACGGCCTGAGCCATGCAAACCCATGTCAGCTGGCACTGGCAAGCCGCAGATTTTTCTTTCCTGCATAGACATACCCAAAGATGCAGCGTGTGGCAAAATTATTGCCCAGCAGAAAGGGCTTTGGACATTTTAAAACCAGATTGGGAGCACACTAGCAAATGTAGTGCAGTGAGTAATCCCACAGGGGTAGGGGTAGGGGAAAAATAAATTAACAGGCTCTAGTCGAGCTGTGACTCTGTAGTCACCAGAATCAGAAATAACAAGCTTAACGCAGCCAGCAGTAGACATCCTGTGAAGATGCTACGCAAGTCACGAGCAATTACTTTACAGTCCACAGCACTGATAATATTTTACAGTTAGCTTCTTTCATCCCCAAAGGATTTCAGATCATTTTATAATAAAGGCCATAGGTCATGTATACTCCTCAGTGAGCCAGACATAATGTCTGCACCATGGCCTCTGGATTCTCCAGCACTCGGAGGAGGCAGACAGCCAATTCTGGGACAGCTTCCATCCAAGTTCTCACCAGATGTGATCTTATCAAGTAAACAGGCTTTGACAAGGATTATAAAAGGGACTGGCCAGTTTGCACCAGCAGTGAGACTCTCCCACTAACAGCTGAAGCCACTCAGAGCTGTGTTAGGTGGTGCGACATGAGGACATCCTGGCAGACGGGTGAGCAGGGCAGCCACTGAAGAGGAGCTGCGAGTGGCAGGTGGAGAGGAAGGACAAGTAAATGTTCAGGTAGCCACGTGAGCAAGGTGCCATCTTAGTCTCCTCCCCACACCGCCAAGGATGTGGGGCTGATAGCCGCTGCAAGCCCCAGGAAAAGGTGGGAGGCAGGCTCGGCTCTGCACCCCTAAAAGGGCGGAGCCAATGGCAGAAAGGGCAGGGCCGAGGACAGTCAGCCATTGGCACAGAACGGGTGGCTGTGCTGCTGCCCCCGCACCCCCCATCCCACCAGCCACATGGAGCAGTTCTACTGAAGCAGTTCAAATGGGCCCAGAGCTGAGGCTGCCATCACTGCCGAAGTAGAGGTGGCCAGAGCTCCGGGATCCTTTGAAACACCAGACCCCTGTGAAAGTGCCCCCTTTACATCCTCACCCCATCAACGGATCTGCCTCCCCTTCCATGCAGGGTGGGAGTTTAACTCTGCAGGTGCACTCTGGGCCTGCACTGACCCCAGACAACGATTGTGAATGGGCTGCAGAGAAGGGATGAGTATGTTAAAGAGAATTTTGATTTCTGGACTTAAGAACCGGAGGGAAAAGGACAGTGTCCAACTTACCTGGGGAGAGAGATGTGCGTCTTTTGCTCATGCTTTACATTTAGGAAGCAGTGTTTTCCCAAATTAATGCTGGATTACTTTATCTCCATTTATTAATAGTTTCTTTGCTATCCACTGACTCTGTGCTTGTGAGGGGGAATACTGCCTGTCAGAGGCACTACCAGGATGGAATATAATTGTGCCAGATCATTGGGTGGGGCTCAAAATGATTTTTTGTTGTGCTGTTGAAAAGGAACTCTGTGATACTGAGTCCACCCCTTGCTGCTTCCAATTCTCCCTGGCAGAGAGGTTAAATGTATATTGAAGAACTGGAATCTGCTTGTGTTATCCATCAGGGTGAAATGTTGTTTGATTAAATTCTTGCTTAAAATAAAGATTTAGAATGTGTTTGCTTTTAATCCTCTTATCATAACTATCTCTAAGCTTTAGTCCTAGAAATTATAATAACTGAAAAGCTTTTTCTGTAGTTAATAAACTTGCTTTATCTTTTAGCTAAAATAGCATCTCTTGGCTGAAGTGCATGGGAAATCTCTGTTCCATTCACAAAGCTGTGTGTGTCCGTTCTATACTGAGGGAAGGAGTAGCAAACTACTTCATGCACTTGTACTGCCAAAGGGAGCTTTGAGCAATGTAAGATGGTATGATCCTGAGATGTAGGGCTGGAGCTGGGTGCAGTGGAAAGGATGCCGGAAGAATCTGTATGGTGGGAATATAGTGGGGATCGCAGAATCTTAGAATCGTATGACTGGAAGGGACCTCAGGAGGTCATTGACTCCAGCTCCCTGCCTAAAGCAGGATCAACTCTAACTGAATCATCCCATCCAGGACTTTGTCAAGCTGGGAGTTAAACACCTCTAGGGATGGAGATTCCACCACCTCTCTAGGTAACGCATTCCAGTGCTTCATCACCCTCCCGGTGAAGTAGTTTTCCCTAATATCCAACCTACACCTCCCCGTCTGTAACTTTAAACCATTGCTCCTTTTTCTACCATCAGTCATTACTGAGAACAGATGCTCTCCAGCCTATTTAGAGCCCTGCTTCAGGAAGCTGAAGGCTGCTATCAAATTGCTCTTCACTCTTCTGCAAACAAAATAAGCCCAAATCCCTAAGTCTCTCCTCATAGGTCATGTCGTCCAGTCCCCTAATCATTTGCCTTGCCCTCCACTGGACTCACTTTAATGTATCCACGTCCCTTCTGTATTGGGGGGCCCAAAACTGGATGCAATACTTCAGATGTGGCCTGACCAGTGCCAAAGAGAGGGGAATAATAACTTCTCTAGATCTGCTCTGGCTAAATGCACTCCAATATGCCATTAGCTTTCTTGGCTACAAGGGCACACTGTTAGCTCATATAGAGCATCTTATCCCCTGTAATCCCTAGGTCCTTTTCTGCTGTACTGCTACCTAGCCATTCAGTCCCCAGCTTGTAACAATGCTTGGGATTCTTCCATCCCAAGTGTGGGACTCTGCATTTCTCCTTATTGAAGGTTCTCAGATTACTTTTGGCCCAATCCTCCCATTTATTTAGGTCACTCCAGACTCTATCCCTACCCTCCAATGTATCTACTTCTCCCCCTAGCGTAGTCTCATCCACAAATTTCCTGAGGGTTCAGTGCAACCCCTCCTCCAGGTCATTAATAAAGATGTTGAACAATATTGGCCCTAGAACTGATCCTTGGGGCACTCCACTTGAAACTGACCACTAACCAGACATTGAGCCATTGATCACTACCCTATGGGTCTGACTGTCTAGACAGCTTTCTATTCACTTTACAATCCATGTATCCAATCCATACTTCCTTAACATATGGGCAAGAATATTGTGGGAGACTATATCAAAAGCTTTGCTAAAGTCAAGGTATGTCACATCCATTGACTTCCCCATGTCCACAGAGCCAGTTACCTCATCATAGAAGCTAATCATATTGGTCAGGAATGACTTGCCCTTGGTGAATCCATGTTGACTACTCTTGACCACTTTCCCCTCTTTCAAGTGCCTCAAAATGGATTCCTTGAGGATCCCCCTCCATGATTTTTCTGCAGACTGAGGTAAGGCTGACTGGTCTGTAGTTCCCTGGATTATCTTTCTTTCCTTTATTTTAAGATGGGCACTATATTTGCCTTTTTCCAATCATCTGGGACCTCTACCAATCTCCACAAGTTTTCAAAGATAATGTCCAAAGGCTCTGCAATGACATTAGCCAATTCCCTCAGTACCCTTGGATGCATTAAATCTGAACCCATGGACTTGTGTATGTCTAGCTTTTCTAAATATCCCCTCATCTGTTCTTTCCTCACTGAGGGCTGCCAACCTCCTTCCCATACTGCAGTGCCTAGTGCGTTGTCTGTGAGCTCACCTTGTTGATGAAGACAGAGTCAAAAAAAGCCTCACACCCTCCCTGATCACCCTGTTATTCTTAACATGGCTGTAGAAACCCTTCTTGTTACCCTTCACATTCTTTGCTAGCTGCAGTTCCAATTGTGCTTTTGCTTTCCTGATTACTCACCTACATTCTCCAGCAATATATTTATACTCCTCCTCAGTCATCTGTCCAAGTTTCCACTTCTTATATGCATCTTTTTTGCATTTAAGCTCACCATGGACTTCCCTGGTAAGACAAGCTGGTTGCCACCCATATTTGCTTATTTTACTATGTATCAGGATGGTTTGTTCCTATGCCTTTGATAAGGCTTCTTTAAAATACTGGCATCTCTCCTGAACTCCTTTCCCTTTCATATTATTTTCGCAGGGTATCCTGCCCCTCAGTTCTCTGAGGGAGTCAAAGTCTGCTCTTCTGAAACCTAGGGACTGTATTTTATTGACGCTGGAAGCCAGTGACCCAAAGTATAAACACTGTGTATGATGGAAAACACTTCCAGCTGGACAGGGTGGGTAAACAACCCCCTCCTTCATTCCATCTTCTATGGTGTAGTGGCTATCACAGGTTTGTAGTTTGACACCAGCATCCCAGAATAAGAGTCAGCTTAGACCAGTGCATTTGAAAGATTCAGTGGTCCCACAGCCCAGATTGCACCCTGGGAACCTGACACAGGTAGTGAAGCAGGATGCTCAGAGAACAGGTGAAAGTTGTTTAAAACTGGATGAAGCTCCACATGCTTAGTGAAGGATTTATTTCAGTATTAGAATTAGGATCACCTAATTGGCTGTCACTATACGGATGGGAAACAGATCTTCTCCATAAACACTGCTCTGGAGTCTTCTAGGGCTCTGCAGTGTTAGATTCAACTACAGCTATTTACCCCACTAAACAGCAGCACTGTTCAAAAGGTGAAGACCATGGTCTCCCAGTGGGTGAGAAGATGAAACAGGGAAAGATATCACAGCAGCAAATGCTTGCTCCAGCTGAGGCTGCAAACAGTTTGGTTACATGTGGCTCCCCTTTCTTGTTACATGAGTCTCTCTGGTGATACTCATATGAAAGGGTCTGTAGCAGTGAGCAGAGGAAATATGACTGTCTACTGAAAGCACTGGCTTAAACCACACAGGAAGCACCAGTGCTCACAATGGTTGTTAGAAGCCGTACCCCTGACCGGAGAACTCAGAGCACGGAAACTGTTGGTGTTAAAGACAATTCAGCCAACAAGAATCAATTTCCCGCAGATTACTTTATCTTTTCAAACTTTCTCCGTGTGCGCTTGTGCACATTTGCAGACTCTATAAATCTGTAAAAGTGAAAAACCACCAAAATCCTGGAGTCATTTCTGGGGTCATTCTCCAGTGTTTTCTCTACTTCTTTAGGTCCTGAGCTTTCAAATAGAAACACACAGACAAGAAACACACAAGGAAGCCCCATTACTTTAATTTATATCATGGTACCTGGTACAAAGCTTTCATAATATAAATGATGCTGCTAATCTGTTTATTTCATTTTGCCAGAAACTGTCTGTTGTCAAGTATCCACAACTGAGAATAACAGCTTCATCGTGCAAATAAATAGTCTCACAAACATCAGCCTAATGATCTAACCAGCTTTCTATCCACCTTATAGTCTGTTCTTCCAAAGCACACTTCACTAACTTGCTGGCAAAAATATTGTGGGAGAACATATCAAACGCTTTGCTAAAATTAAGGTATATCATATCCACTGCATTCTTCATATCCACAGAGAAAGTCATCTCCTCACAAAAGGTAATCAGAATGGTCACTTGCTTTTGGTGAATCCATCGGGATTGTTCCCGAACATCTTCCCTTCTTACAAGTGCTTCAAAATCAATTGCCTGAGGACCTTCTCCATGATTTTTTCGGGAACTGAGATGAGGATGACAGGTCCCTGGATCCTCCATCTTCTCCTTTTTGAAGATGGGCACTGCATTTGTCTTTTTGCAGTTGTCCGGAACCTTTCCCTGTTTACAAGAGTTTTTAATGGCAATGGACAGGGGGGTTATAATCAAACTAGCCAACCCTAACTCTCTCAGGAACTTTGGATATATTAGACCTGGCCCCATGGACTTGTTCATGTCCAGCTTTTCTAAATAGTACTTAATCTGTTCATTCACTACTGAGGCTGCTCACCTCCTCTCAATACTTGGCTGCCCAGTGCAGCAGTCTGGGGGCTGACTTTGTGAAGACCAAGGCAAAAAAGCATTGAGAATTTCAGCTTTTTCCACATCATCTGTCACTTGGTTGCCTTTCTGATTCAGTAAGCATCCACATTTAACCTATCCTTCTTCTTGTTGCTGACATACCTGTAGGAGCATGTCTTGTTAGCCTTCACATCCCTTGCCAGCTGATTACACCCATGTATGCTTGAGTGATGCTTTTATACTACTGTATAGTCATCTGTCCAAGTTTCCACTTCTTGTAAGCTTCCTTTTTGTGTTTAAGGTCACCAAAGACTTCTCTGTTAAGCCAGGCTGGTCACCTACCATATTTGCTCTTCTTCCTGCACCTTGGATTAGTTTGTTCCTGCACTCTCAATAAGGCTTCTTTAAAATGCAACCAGCTCTGCTGGACTCCATTCCTCCTCATAGTAGTCTCCCATGGGATCCTGCCCACCACTTCCAAGAAGGACTCAAAGTCTGCTTTTCTGAAGTCCATGGAACATTCTGCTGCTCTCCTTTCAACCTTTTGTCAAGATCCTAAACTCAACCATCTTGGGGTCAATGCTGCCCAAGTTTTCACCTACATTGGAATGGTCTGCCCAGGTAAGTAGTGGAGTTTCCATCCGTGGAAGTGTTTAAGTCTCGCCTCGACAAAGCCAAGGCGGGGCTGATCTGATGGATTTGGTCCTGCTTAGAGCAGGGGCCTGTACTCGATGGCTTTTTTAGGTCTTTTCCAGCTCTATTGTTCTATGATTCTATGACTCTACTTCTGCTTACTCTGTTTGCAAGCAGCAGGTTAGGAGAAAATGTGACCCCTAGCTGGCTGCTCTAGTACATGCACCAGGAAATTGTCCCAAACACTCTCCAAAAATGTCCTGGATCATCTCTGCACTGCTGTATTGCTCTTCAAGCAGATACCATGGTGATTGAAGTCCCCAACAAGAACCAGGGCCTGTGATTTGGAAATTTCTGTTAGCTGTCTGAAGAAAGCCTCATCTTCCTCATTCTTCTGGTCTGGTGCTCTATAGCAAATGCCCATCACAATATCACCTTTGTTGCCCTCACTTCTAATCTTAAACTAAAGACTCTCAACAGGCTTTTCTCCAGTTTCATACTGCTCTCCTATTTACAGAGCAACTCCTCCATCTTTTGTCCCATCTGTCCACCCTGAACAGTTTATACCCATTGTTGACAGTGTTCCAGCCCTGTGAGATATCCCACCAATTCTCTGTTAATCTAATCACACCACAGTTCCTTTACTGCACCAGAGCCAGCTGACATGGGTTCCTCTCCCAGTCTCCACTCTCTTGCCCCTTGAGCATCCAGTCCTTTCTCCTAAAACTATCCGCACTTTCTCTGCCTCACAATGAGTTTTAAAGGGGTCAGGACTTTTTAAATTGCCCAGGGTGTTACATTTCTGTTTCAATGTATTTGTTCTTGCTGTGGTTCTGTGTACAAGAGAAAACCCAAAAAGATTAAAAAAAAATCAGACATTTTTTAAAAATCTTTCAGTTATAGTAATTTATAGTGATCTATTATTGGTAGCAAAGATAGGAATTATTTGTAAGATATTTTAATCATAAATTGAACACATTTCTGCTTCAGAATAGCATCTCATTAAATCAGGAGCTAAAGGACAGCAAGTAGGGCAGGTTAGGGTGCTCCGATTGGCTAATGAAAGTTCCAAAGAGATGTGAGCTCTCATATTTAAGCATCTGCTGTTTATTCTGAATGTGTAAGTCCCAGCTCCTTCTGGCCCAGACTCATCAACAGTATACAATCCCAGCAACATATACTGAATTTTTATAATATAAACACAGCCTCAAGAGAAAAAAAAGTCAGTTGCAATAGCATATGTGAAAGGATATTTGCTGCTGTATTTATGATTTCGTAGGATAACATTCTCATGGTTTGCAAACCTACTTATCATGCATCATATTAATATACTCATTCTCTTCATCAGTAGATTTCAAAATGGTTTACAAAGGTGGTCAGCATCATCCTACTGTACAGGTAGGGAACCTGTAGACAGATAGGTTAAAGTGACTTGCCTAAGGTCAGTAGCTGAGCCAGGAAAAGAACCCTGTTTTCCTTTGTTCCAATGCAGTGCTGCTCTGTCCACTTGGCCACTCTTCACACTACAAGGGCCAAATTGTGCCCTCGGTTATTTCAATGGGCACAACTTTCATTATGGGTGCATCTACACTAGCCAGCTTCTTTGAAGTAGCTGGCACAACGTTGACATAGTACGCATCATGTCTACACGCACTGTGCACTATTTCGATGTTGAAATCAATGTTAGGCAGCAAGACATCAAAATCGCTATTCCTATGCGAAGATGGGAATAGCGCCCTATTTCAATGTCGAAGTAGGGCGTGTGTAGATGATCCATGTCTTGCTACATCGGAAGAGCAGGGTCCTCCATGGCGGCCATCAGCTGAGGGGTTGAGAGATGCTCTGTCCAGCCCCTGCAGGGCTCTAGTTGCCGCGTGAAACAGCCCTTAGCCCAGGGCTTCTGGCTGCTGCTGCTGCTGCTGCAGCTGGGGGTCCATGCTGCGTGCATGGGGGCTGCGACCGGTTGTCAGCTCTGTGGATCTCGTGCTGTGCAGGCCGAGTGTGTCTGGGAGGGGCCCTTCAAGGGAGCAGCTTGGGGCTTTGCTGGCCCCTCATTGCGACGGGGAGCACTTGTGTGTGTGGACGCTCCACATTTCCTTTCAGGGCGGCTCCTTTCGATGTTCTCCATCGCTACTTCGACGTTGAGTGTCAACACACCAGTCCCGGAGGATGGATAGACGATACGCATCAAAGTAACCTATTTTGATGTTCTTACGCCAAAATAGGCTACTTTGATGTAGTGTGCTAGTGTAGATGTAGCCAATATCTTTATAACAATATGGCATAATATTATAGTTAGAATCTCTGATTCATTAGTAATTAAAAAGTACTCTCAACAATCAACATTTTAGAATTAAAATAAATCTGTGTGGCTAAAAATTTCCGGAAAACTGATTAACTTAAACAAGGGTCGGGAAACATTAGATGTGAACCATGGTTTCTTCCTAGGAATTCTTTCATCAGTAAGCAGTGGCTGATGAAAATTAATAGGGGAGTCCAATTTTGTACTATTCACATTTACCAACTGATTATATATACGCTCACCTTCTGTCCCACAGTGAATGGAGGGGCGAAATTAATGCAAAAATTCTTGCTTCAATGGCTTTGAATTGTTTAATTACGAGTGAGATGGGGGTGCAGCCATGGCCAGGTGTTGGATGCAGAATAGCAGTGAAATTGCAGTACAAGTGAAAGAAAGCGCCTGAACTCAGTGACTCATGTCCAGGCACGCAGAGCAATTCCCCCTCTGCAATACTTTCATCAGGCCTGGGAGCAGTGTGCGATCAGCAGCTGGGCTGTGCTTGCCCCCCAGAGTTGCTTCTGGGACATTTTGTGGCTTGCTTGACCTTCCAGTGTCTGCTGATTCTTTAAAAAAAATCAGAGAAATTGTTACAGAATCTATTGTTTGATTTCAGAAAACAGCATTTGTGTGGTAGACTCACAAGATTTCACAGCACAAGGTTTTTATGGTTTTGGTGGGGGATGTGTACATAGGCGATTTCTTCAGCCCATTAGACTGAGTCTTAGTGTCTTCCTGTGAACACTTACTTTGAGGAAACCAAGACCCAGGCAGTCACCAGTGAAGCCAGGGTCGACAACCTAAAAATCACTACAGTGAATGACAATGGAAAATATAGGGACACTAACACAGGGGTGGGGAGCTGATGGCCTGTGGTCCAGATCCAGCCCATGGCTTGTTTTGAGCTGTCTCATGAGGTTCAGGGCTCACCCCTTTTCTCCCACACAAGGGTGTAAGTCAGCACTGGAGGGGAGGGGCAAAGGAGCGGGGTACCATGGCTGGAAGACCAAAGCTGGCTCCCTGCTGTGGGAGAGCGAAGCCCCGAGCTTCACGGGCCCAAGCCAAGCAAGCCTGGGCCCCATCTAGGCTTCTAGCTGTATCTGGCAGAGGGGAGAAAGCGACTCCTGCCTGCTTCAGGGACCTTGCCCCTAACTGGGTGAATCACACAGAACGGCATGGAGCCATGTGCATTCCCTTCTGTACTGGAGCTGTGCCAGGAAGGTATCCTTGTCCCCTGCCCTCTCCTGCCTAGACCCCACACCCCCACTCTGCTCCTACACCCCCTTCCAGACCCCACCCCTGCACTGTCAGGGAGAGAGATCAGAGCTGAGAGACTCCTATTTGCAGCCAGATTTCTGACCACTGACCATTTCCTTCACGAGGCACCCAGGTTCGTCATCAGCTCCCAGTCACATGACATGGACAAGCACACTAGATTAAAAAAAATAAGTACATTTTGATTCCCCAGCTATAATACCAGTGACACTGGAAAGTACAGAACTGACACTGGATAATAAAAACAATAGCATGTGTGCAGTCAGCAGCTTATAGCCACCAATACCTTTGCTCTTATTAACTTGAGCTATTTTTCTTCTTTGCTGGTTGGAGCAAACAGGACAGGACATTCCATTTCTCAGTCACTTCTACTTTCTCTATTCTTGAGGTGCCTGTGATAAAGAATTTTTATTCTCCTTCAGCAGAATAAGGTAGTTGATGAGATCTGCTAAATAACTAATCTGTAAAATTAGTACTTTTAAAAACTGTTATAAATGAGGCAGAAATTTTTCAAATTTTCACATTTTCCAACCACACGCACAAAAAAAAAAAAACCCCGAACCAAACCAACCAACCAACCAAACAAACAAAAAAAAAACCACCAGGAAAGTTTCCCACTTTATTGTGACAGCTTTATGACTTACAATAGTGACATAGACAACAACAAACAAAGAATCAGAAATCCTCTTCTTATAGAAGAACCAGAAGCGAAAGTAACTTCAGTTTCCTACAGGTACTGTTGTAACACAAACCCCGTGGGAAGGCCCTCGGGGCAGGAAGGTGAGTGGTGAGGGTATGAAATGACAGTACCTCTAAGAAATTTCAGTATGTGGTGGAGTGTGGGGGGCTGGAGGGGCTCAAAGCAGGGAGTAACATGGTAAATATGAAGTCAGCTGTTTGAGCGCATATGGAATTTCAGTTCTGTATAGGTCACCACCTCCTCATTACATTTTGGCTACATCTACACGTGCATGCTACATCGAAGTAGCTAATTTCGCAGTAGCGACATCGAAATAGCCTATTTCGATGAATAGCGTCTACACGTCCTCCAGGGCCGGCAACGTTGATGTTCAACTTCGACATTAAGCAGCCCAACATCGAAATAGGCGCAGCGAGGGAACGTCTACACGCCAAAGTAGCACACATCGAAATAGGGATGCCAGGCACAGCTGCAGACAGGGTCACAGGGCGGACTAGCGCTTCCGGGGCAACAGCTAGCCGCTCCCTTAAAGGGCCCCTCCCAGACACACTCAGCCTGCACAGCACGCGGTCTGAGGAGCCATAGGCACACAGACCCCAGGCGCCGCAGTCATGGACCCCCAGCAGCAGCAGCAGCAGCAGCAGCGGCAGCAGCAGCTAGAGGTCCACCCAGCCCTCCCGGCAGGAGCAGGGCTTGCCCTGCTCCATGCCATGTGGGAGGCAGCTGAGCACCTCCTTGCCACAGAGGAGGAGCTGCCCCCAGGGCAGCAGGGCTCAACCCCTAACCCTGCAGCTCCCCGCCCCCGCCCCCCCCGCCTCACACGCCGGCGGCTGTGGAGCTACCCCACCAGCACCGACTGGTGGGAGCGGCTGGTGCTTGGGGAGTGGGACGATGCCCGCTGGCTCAGGAACTTCAGGATGAGCCAGCAGACATTTCTGGAGCTGTGTCAGTGGCTCACCCCCCGCACTCAGGCACCAGGACACCGCCATGCGGCGTGCCCTCACAGTGCAGAAATGGGTCGGCATCGCTGTCTGGAAGCTGGCCACTCCGGACAGCTACCGATCTGTGGGCCAGCAGTTTGGTGTCGGCAAGGCCACCGTCATGGCTGTCTTCATGGAGGTAAGAGAACCCACGGGGGGAGGGCAGGGAAGGGAAGGGGGGCCTGGGCAGAGGAGGGCAGGGGAGGGGAGGGCAGGGTGGGGGAGGGCAGAGGAGGGCAGGGCAGGGCAGGGCCACGCACACCCTGCTCACCCCTCATTGGTGCTGTCCCATGTGCTTTCTCTGCAGGTTGTGCGTGCCATCAACGCCATGCTCCTGCACAGGCTCGTGAGGCTGGGGGACACACATGCCACCATCGCGGCCTTTGCCATCCTGGGCTTCCCCAACTGCTTCGGGGCTCTGGATGGGACTCACATCCCCATCCGCGCCCCGCATCACAGTGGTGGACGATACCTCAATCGGAAGGGCTACCATTCTGTCGTCCTCCAGGCCTTGGTGGACAGCCGGGGACGTTTCCAGGACATTTACGTGGGCTGCCCTGGCAGCACCCACGACGCCCGGGTTTTCCGGAACTCGGGCCTGTGCTGCCGGCTGGAGGCGGGGACCTACATCCCCCAGCGGGAGATCCCTCTAGGGGACACCACCATGCCCTTCTGCGTCATCGCAGATGCGGCGTACCCCCTCCGGCCGTGGCTCATGCACCCCTACACGGGCCATCTCTCCGCTAGCCAGGAGTGCTTCAACCAGCGCCTGAACCATACGCACCAGGTGGTAGAGCGCTCATTTGGCCGCCTGAAGGGACACTGGAGATCTCTCCTGACCCGCCTGGATGCAGGCCCCCAACAACATCCCCCAGATTGTGGGTGCCTGCTGCGCCCTGCACAATTTGGTAGAGAGCAAGGGGGACACCTTTTTCCAGGGCTGGGCTGCGGAGGCCTGCAGGGCAGACGTCCAGCCACCTGCTGCCCCCAGTCGGCAGGTGGACCCCGAGGGGACCCGGGTCCGGGAGGCCCTGCGGGCCCACTTTGATGAAGAGGCCGCGGGGTGAACTCTGCCCAGGCCCCCTACTGCCCGCTCCTTCCTCCACCACACTCCTGCCCCAACGCCTACACCATGGAGCACCCCACCGCACCCCCCCTCCCACTTTTCCTGGACAAATGACAGCACGCACTTGTGGCTGAACTTAAACTTCTTTTTGTTTCTGAACCTTTTTTTTTTAACTGTAAATATTTGAACCAAAAACAAACTATGTACAAACAAGTAGAAAAAAAACTAATATGTACAAAAATAAAACAATACAAAGAAACAAGTGTCCTCAATAATAAAAAGAAAACCAGGGAGGATAAAGGGGAGAACTATTTACATGGGGGGACGGGGCAAACGGGGGGCAACAAATAATAACTTTAAACTATATACAAGGGGGCGGGCCACGTCCCGGGCCCCTCGCCCCTATAGCCCGGCACTGGGCGTAGCCGGCCGGGAGCCCCGCCACGGTCGCAGCCCTGTCCGGGGCTGGGTGGGGGCGGGCCGGACTGGAAGGTAGGATGGCCGGCGAGTCTCAGGTGGCTCCAGGGGTCCCTCGGCGCTCCGGCCCTCGCCGGTGGATGGCGGGGCGACAGCGGACGGGACGGCGACGGGCGGAGCAGCTGGTGGTGGGGCTGGTGGAGCAGGCAGGGTGGACGATGCGGTGGCCGGCGCGGCATGGGGGGCCAGGTAGTCCACCAAGCGGTTAAAAGTCTCCATGTAGGCCCCCCATGCCTCCTGGCGCCAGGCCAGCGCCTGCTCCTGCAGCTGCAGGTGCTGCTCCGCGACCTCCAGCTGCCGACGGTGGATGGCCGGCAGCTGGGGGTCCGTCGCCGTCGGCTGGTGGTGGCGCGGGGTCTGCCGTCTAGTCCGCCGTGGGGCCGGTCAGTCCTCAGCCGAGGGGCTGGCCTGGAGCGATGGTCCCGGAGGGCTCTCCGGAATGACTGAGGCCTCGCCGGCGCTCTCTTCCGGTCCTTCTGATGGTGCAGGTGCGGGACGCAGGAGAGGAGCGGGGAAAGAAGAATGGAGACAGGCGTTAGTGTGGGCCCCGAGCCGTGGCCTTTGTCCCCCCAGCCCTGTGCTGCAGGTTCCCCATCCCCGTCCCCGGGAGATGCTGCTGTGATGGATGGGGTTCAGGGGTCCCCCTGCCCTGCACCCCGTCCCCTGCTGGGAGCGACTCTCACTTCACCCTGCAGGGTCTGACAGCAGGAGAGGTTTCTTAGGCCACAGATGCCCAGTTTCTGCCAGGAGTGACAGCACCAGCTGTCGGAAGAGACAGTCCTTCCAACCCGTCGTGGGGAGAAGACCCCAAGGGGTGCCCCTCTGGGATGCAGCTTTCCCCCTCCTCAGGCTGGCTGCCTTCCAGCTCTCCCTTCCCCTAGCCTCTACCTGTGGCCCCCGCCCTCGCCCCCCCGATTCCAAGCCAGCTCGGCTCCTCCCTCCTCTTTGTTCAGGGCAGAGGTGTCACCTGCCAGCTGTAGCCCCAGGATCCTCCTTTGCCCCTGGGAGCTATTCGGCTCTTGTTGCTCCATATGTAGCCTGATTCTCCCTTTTGCACTCCCCCCACTCCATCACATGCTGCTGCTGCAGGGTGTCCTACCCCCTCCTCCCAGGGGCCTCTCGAGGTTCCGCTCCCCCCTGCCCCGGGGATGGGGCATGGCACTGTCATGCGTGGGCGGGGGGAGGGGGCAGGGGGCTGATGCAGTGCTGTGAGGGCCATGGCCCTGCTGTCCTTGGGGCCATGGCCATGTGAGCATGTGGGGGGCCCTGGACACATATCTATTACCCCCGCCCCTCAAGCCCAGGGGTGTACACCAGAGAGGGGTACCTACCTGTCGGTCCGCTCCCACGGTCCGGAGATCCCCGGGGGGCGGAGGCCCTGCTGCTGCTCCGGGATGGCAGGAGGAGGATCTGCAGCCCGGATTCTGCAGAGGAGGAGCCCCCCTCCTCCTCCTCCTCCTCCTCCTCCTCCTGCCGCGATGTCCCGGGGGTGGCCTCCGGGGGGGGCCCCCGGGGTGCGGGGCTTGCATCCGGGGCGGACTCCGGCTGAAGGGCCTGCTGGGGCTCGTCGGCCGAGGTGTCAAGGGTGGCCGGAGGGGAGGAGGTGTGCCAGGAGCCCCCCTGAGCTCCCTGTAAAAGGGGCAAGTGACGGGGGCAGCCCCAGATGGCCCGGCCACATCCCGGGCCCGGGAGTCACCCTGCCGCAGCTCCTTCACCTTACTCCTGACATGGTCAGGAGTGCGGGCAGGGTGACCCCGGGCAGCCAGGCCGTTGGCCAGCCGAGCGAACGCATCCGCGTTCTGCCTCTTGCTCCCCATTACCTGGAGCACCTCCTCCTCACTCCAGAGCCCCAGCAGGTCCCACAGCTCGGCCTCCATCCAGGAGGGGCCCTGCTGTCGCTTCCCAGCCTGGCTGCCCTTCTGGCTGGGCTGTGAGCCCTGGCTCCCCTTGGGGGCGGGGTCCCCTGGGGGCGCTGGGGGGGCTGCCGGGCAGCCATCGCAGCTGGGGGTGGGGCTGAGGGAGGTGCAGGCTGGCCGCGTGTGCAGGCTGCAGCCTGCACGATCCCTCAGCTTCCTGCACAGGAAGGGAGGGGGAGGGGACCTTTAAGGGGCCGCTCCATGCGGCCACCAGTGAGCTGAGGGGCTGGAGAGAGCGTCTCTCAACCCCTCAGCTGATGGCCGCCATGGAGGACCCGGCAATTTCGACATTGTGGGACGCGCAACGACTACACGGTCCCTACTTTGACGATGAACGTCGAAGTAGGGTGCTATTCCTATCCCCTCATGGGGTTAGCGACTTCGACGTCTCGCCGCCTAACGCCGAAGTTAACTTCGAAATAGCGCCCGACGCGTGTAGCCGTGACGGGCGCTATTTCGAAGTTAGTGCCGCTACTTCGAAGTAGTGTGCACGTGTAGACGCGGCTTTTATGAGTTATGGCATAGCAATAGTAAATTCCATTCTGGGCACTGACGATGCAGATGGAGCTGATTAAAATCCAGCAGAGCTACAAGACTGCCACCGCTCAGCACAGAGCATGGCGGGACATTTGTATTACAAGGTTTTCTCCCAGATACAATGGTCTGTGAAAGAATTTACTGGGCTCAATCAACAGCTCCCCACCACTATATTTGACTCCTCTTTATAGTCCTATCCCAAAACATTACCTGCACTGAGAGTTGTTCTAATGACTAATAAAACCCTTTGTAAAACAGCTGGGTTGATCGCTTTCCCAGATAATTGGACCAACAACTGTTGGCCACATGTGCTACGTTCACAAGCGAGTGAACTGTAAGCACACCCCAATCGGGGTTGACAATATTAATATAATCAACTCCGACTAATATATTCAGCCCTGACTGGGGTGTGCTTACAGTTCACTCACTTGTGAACGCAGCACGCGTGGCCAACAGTTGTTGGTCCAATTATCTGGGAAAGAGATCAGTCCAGCTGATCTACATATATTCCTTTCTTACAACAGATGCTGTGGAGATATGGTATCGTCCTTGACTATGGCGATGCTGTCCTGCGTTTGAATCACACTATAGACAGCAGTTTACACGTCTGATGAGTTCCAATAAGAACAAAACCAGTCACGTGGTTTCATTAGAACCTTATTCTAATAAAACCCTTGGTCTGTGTGATGTAATCAGGCAATTGCAGTTATAAAAGCTAAGGTGTGGAAATCACCAGTGCAGATTACACATCTACTTGATTACTCTTATGACACACGATTTCTGCTTAGGACAATCTTCAAACATAAAATTTCACTTCACATACTTCAGAACACATAGAACTGTGATCCACAATACATTTATAAACTCATTCAACCTATCCAGCACTGTTTTCTTAATATAAAGCCTGCTCCTAAAGGAGAGTTCTAACGAAGATTGAGAGAGGCTGTTCTCAGTAGTGCCAGATGGCAGAACAAGGAACAATGGTCTGAAGTTACAGAGGGGAAGTTTTAGGTTGGATATTAGAAAAACCTATTTCACTAGGAGAGTGGTGAAACACTGCAATGCTTTACCTAGAGAGGTGGTGGAATCTCCATCCCTAGAGGTTTTTAAGTCCTGGCTTGACAAAGTCCAGCTGGGATGATTTAGTTAGGGTTGATCCTGCTATGGGCAGGGAGTGGACTCATTGACCTCCTGGGATCCCTTCCAGCCCTAGGATTCTATGATTCTATGATTCCTGCTACCACTGAAGTCAATAGCTGTACTCTAACTGATGTCAGTGGAATCAAGCCAGTATATATTAAATGCTTCTAGATGGAGGCTCTGATGGGTTGGATCACGCAGGTCCCCTTGGGGCTGTCGCCTGTTGTGCTGATCATACCACTGAGCTTGCCTATATGCTGTGACTCCCCTTCACCCTGTTCTGCTGGACCAGAAGGTCTGGGCTTCCACAACCAAGGCACGGAGTTGGGGTAACCATCCTCCAGTAGAGCAAGAAGTCTTGACAGCACCCAGGAACACAGCCCCAAAGAGGACCAAAACTCCAGATAAATCTGTCTTACTCTGTATACAAGTTTTACTCTGCGAAAGCTTAAAAGCTCACTTTCTGTATCAGTGAAATGCAAAGTGGTTGCTCTCGCAGGTAACAGTGATTTACGCTGGGTTGATAATAATCAAAAGTGTTTTAAGTACAAAAGGCAGGAGTTAAGTGATTGCAAGTGAAAACAGACAGATGAAAGTAAGTTACTAAGCCAAAATAAACAAAATACACCAATTAAGTCTAATACACTAAGGCTGTCTAAACTACGGCTTCTGTTGGGAGACTGGAGGTCTTGCGACAGAAGTCTGCCACAACAGGAGCATTGTGCCAATATCCCTCTCTTCCTCTTTCCACAAGGAAGAAGGGATGTCTTGGCAGAGGAGGGGTTTCCCAACATTTAGCCTTGTGTGGATGTGTTAAACGTCGGGAAAGCCACCCCTAACACTGCTGTCAGCAAGAGATAGGCAAATGCGATACACAATTTGCATATCTTTTTTGACAATTCTTGACAATCTAGACACAGCCTAAGAGAAATTGTTTCAAAGTATATTCCTCATCTTTGTCCTTATTTCAGGTAAGTGCTTCAAGACAGAGTTGATTTTTGACCTGGCGTGGATATACAGCTCCTTGCATCCTTAGACTTCTTTTCTTCATTCAGGTTTCTTCATGCATGTTTTTTTAAAGTAGGGAGGCAATGTCAAAAGCCAGCTGAAGGCAAAAGACTGCTCTCCATTCCATTCCACATTCCCAAGGAAAAATATCAGATTCCAGAATCATGTGGCTTGGCCACATGTCTTCCTCGGACCAACCAGTTTGGGCTTTAAGGAAAAACAAAACCACTCATTGATTATTACTTTGAGTACCAAGCCATTTTGTTTCTGGAAAATCAATAATAGCCCTCATTAGAAAATTTAGAATGATAACCAGATCCAAAATTCAAATTACTTACTTCACATACGAAATGATACATGCACAGAAATAGAATATACACATATTCAGCATCTTGTTACTTTAAACATTATGGCTACGTCTACACGTGCAGCCAACATCGAAATAGTCTATTTCGATGAATAACGTCTACACGTCCTCCAGGGCCAGCAACGTCGATGTTCAACTTCGACGTTGCTCAGCCCAACATCGAAATAGGCGCAGCGAGGGAACGTCTACACGTCAAAGTAGCACACATCGAAATAGGGATGCCAGGCACAGCTGCAGACAGGGTCACAGGGCGGACTCAACAGCCAGCCGCTCCCTTAAAGGGCCCCCTCCCAGACACAGTTGCACTAAACAACACAAGATACACAGAGCTGACAACTGGTTGCAGACCCTGTGCCTGCAGCATAGATCCCCAGCTGCCGCAGAAGCAGCCAGAAGCCCTGGGCTAAGGGCTGCTGCCCACGGTGACCATAGAGCCCCGCAGGGGCTGGAGAGAGAGCATCTCTCAACCCCCCAGCTGATGGCCGCCATGGAGGACCCAGCAATTTCGACGTTGCGGGACGCGGATCGTCTACACGGTCCCTACTTCGACGTCGAACGTCGAAGTAGGGCGCTATTCCTATCTCCTCATGAGGTTAGCGACTTCGACGTCTCGCCGCCTAACGTCGAAGTTGGTGCTGCTACTTCGAAGTAGCGTGCACGTGTAGACGCAGCTTATATGTTCTGTGAGGTATTTTGCCTAAAGCATCTTTGAGCGTTGCATAGTCTCATTCATAAGCCAATTTTCAAGAAGTACGGGCAGGGTACGTGACAGACACCAGGTTTATTTCTGTTTTTAATGTCATTGTACCAAAAAACAACTGTTCAACTTCTTTAATACTCAGTGGAATTGCTCTGCTGCACAGGAGACATTTTTAAGGCTTTGGGGGCGGTACATAAATATAAACAGTTAATAATCAGCCACTACGTTTTGATGTTTATTATCATAGTCCAGCATAACAAAGAAATGGGACTTCATTTAGGTATGGGTAGGTCTCAGAAGGGAGAGTTGAATTCAGATGTCACTTTCTTTAACACAACAAGATCAGGTATAGACACCTTGTTGTGGGAGGATTCGCGTTTCTTTGTTCTGTTACAAAGAAGTACATCAGTCGCCTAAAGATGAAATATTAACTTTGTTTTACTTTTGTGGTTAAACCCCTTCAGGAAGTGCTGAACTTGTGCTGCTATTTTGAGATGCCCTGCCTTTACACAAAACACTCACCACAGAGTGACATTTGATTCTAAGCGTAAAGATGACTCATATGTAATGATCAGGCCTTTTCAAATCCTCTTTTATAATCTTCCGTCATCCTTTTATGTGCACTTAATATGTCTGGTACTCGAGAATCATAGGTGAGAGAGATCATAACACCTTGGTGTTTTATGTCTTTCCATAGTTTCCCCCCCAGCTGAATGGCCTCTCTGTTTCTGTCTTCAGTATTCAGTCATTTCCCAGTTTCTGCAGTGCAGAACTGTTGTAGGGTAATAGGGCCTGTTAACCGTGCCATGACACCCAGCAAAAAATTGCCTCCCACCAAAGAGCAGCATCTTAGGTCAGGTCTACAGTGGACCTGAAAGTTGATTTCATGAACTCATTTCTAGCTACAGCAATTGCATAGCTAGAATCAACATATCAGAAATCAACTTTTGTGACTGTCTTCAATAGGGAAGGTCAATGGGAGCATTTCTCCTGTCGACCTCCCTTACTCCTCACAATAGCAAGGAGCACAGATGTAGACTGCATACCCCAGATAGTTCTATTTCACACATATTCACCAGACACGTGAAATTGAACTCTGAAAGATTGACCCTGACTGAGTCAGTTTTCACAGAAGTGTAGACGAGCCCTTAATCTCTCTCTTCAAATATCTTTCACTGTGTCTAAACAGTTTGGGATGATAAAGAGTAGCTAGGGCACTCTGATTTGCTCTTGTCAAGCCCAAAGAAGAATAATTTCTCAAATGAAGCTGCTATTGCTAATTCTGAATGCCCAAATCATTTGCAAATATTCAACATTTTTGAGTTCACAACAAAGTATTTTAAAATGACTGTTATTAGCAGTAAACAATAAATGTGGTATTTTGACCAAGGGACAGGGATTAGTCCCAATGTTATTTTAGCATTCAGGAAGTGCGAAACACCAGGAAATTATTTGTATTTTTTTTTCCATCCTGCCTCAGCCCATGCAAAAGGCTCTGGGAGGACAGCCTTCTTCTCACAAATACAGGGGTTTGGCTCATCACGAGAATCCAACTTGACGCCTTTATTACTGATGAAAAGTACACAAAGTTGTGGAATACCATGCTGGGTGACTGTAATGCCTAGGTAGAAATGCACAGTTTACTGCCTGTCAGTCCTATGTGGGAATCCCCTGCAGTGATGATACTCAGTGTGTAATTTGTAGAGCAATGGCTGGAAGAATGGGCACAGTTTCTAGAACAATTTGTGAATTCATCTAATATTCAGGAAAAACAGGAGCAAAAATCACTGGAAAATATTAGGCAGATGAGAGACATCTTTCTGTCACAGCTCTTTCAGTATCCCTGACTCCAGAGTTGCTGTTCCACCCCAGGACACCCCCTTCCCAAAACTTTACCAATGCACCTCACCCCATTCTGACACATAACATTTTCTTCCAGTTGTCCCACGGAAATAATAAGATGAGGAAAAATACTAAATAGTCTACAGAGAAGAGGGGCAGATATTCCAGGAGGAGCAACGTGTTTCACCCTAATAAATTGTGGCTCCCCAAAGCTATGTGTGTGCACAGATGAGCCCGGGACTGAAAACTGCCCACCTGGGTCACCATGTCTGCAATGCTTCTGAGGGGTCATGCAGCTACTAAAGTCCCCCGTATCCCACCCTGTGGTAAAAAAGCCATGTTCCAGCCCCCTGCTTGCGGAACATACACAACAAGCCCAAAGAGCAGGGCAAGACCTCCCAAAGAACGACAGAGGTCTTTGAGTTTAAAGCCCCTGCCCAGCTGTAGGCCCCGATGTATCTAAGTTCTCATCAACAGGCTCATACTAAAACCAAAATAATACATGAAAACGAGCAGTTGAGACATTTATTTATTAAAAATGAAGTCATTATACTAATAGCATGTGTATTAAAATGTAAGTTTAATTGTGAGTTTCTACTGCACACAAAACTCTTCATTTTATAAAGGCTTCTCTGGCTTTGTGGTATGCAAACCCTTTTATAACTGAAGAAAAATTTAATTTACATGCAACGACTCTATTAAGCATTGAGAGCCCATTCCCTTGCTCTTCTTTCATTGTAGAATGATGATACTTTATATGTTTTTACTCATTGAACGAGCATTATCTGAAGCCATTGATGAAGAGAGAGTGACAAAAATACATGAAGCAATTGTAATATTAGGCAGTACAGTCAACAAGCTGAGATCAAACATTTCTTGAAGCAGTTCTTTTGGCTTGCACTCTGATTTAAGGTTAGTGAAATGAATACAGTTCAGGAAGATGATCTCATCACAGAGATATCTTAAAATTTCATTGTTGTACCTTTGTTTTTTAAACTGTTGAGATGCTGAATGTAGATTGTCATCACTTGTCTTGCTGCACTCCCAAAGGAATCCAAAAGGCTACAAATTTATTGAGTGGCTCAAATTGACATGTAAGACCAGATGTGATGGAGTCAATAATAACAAAAAAAACATTGGCTTGATAGTTCCCTTCTGCATCAGGTTGAGATGTTAGGTTGTGATTGACGGAAAACTCAGATGAAATGTCAATACCCTATGCTAATCATTCGGACTTAGAAAGGATTGCACCACATCAATCACAAATCTTCTGAATATCTTTAAGAAGCTGTTCAATGTTATCCCTCGCAACACCTAAGGTAGCATCTCATGCTTCAAATACAAGATTAGTTTCATGGACCACAGTAAACCCTAGATTTAATAACCTAATAGAGTGAAGGGGTGTCCATTAATGCCCAAAGTCCATTAAATCCAAATGTTTATGTGTAGGATGATGCATTGACCTTCCCAGCCCATCACTCACTTCTGTCCTCTTTCCCTCTTCTTCCCTTCCCACCTTCTGCCCCATTCTTTCCCTCGCATCTCCATCTCCCTCTCCCAATTCCCAGGAGAGGAGCTGTACACTGGTCTGTCTCCTACCTCCTTGGGTCTCATAATGCTCAGCACTGTGGCTCCGCCAGACCCTGTCCTCAAACCACCTGTGCAAAGGCAGAACATGGCTACCACCCACAGCCTGCCAGCAGGCAGCAGCATCCAATGTCACGGCTGCTGCTCTCCACCACCTTGAAGCTGCCGTGGGGGAGAATTTGCTTAATGAAGTGCTGCATATGCACCACAGCTCTTCATTTATAATCTCCTGACACCCTACTTAGCATGCTCCCTTTGAGAAGGGAGCTAGTGTAGACACAGCCTTTGAGTTTCAGATCTAGGTCACCAGTGGCACTGCCACACCAGGCCCATGTTTGCACACTTGGAAGGGGCTGATAACAACTACACTGGGGTCAAACAAAATCACAGAATAATAGAATCACAGATATGACAGGCTGGAATAGACCTCAAGAAGTCACCTCTGTATCTCCTTCGCCCCCATAAAGAGTCAGGACATAGTACACCTGGAAAAGAGATGGAGAACCTCTGCTGTGTTGGAGCCATTGACCCACTGAAATAAGCAGTTGCAGGCCACACACAGCCCCATGGCAGGATGTGGGCCTCGGGGCTCACCCCCAGAATGAGGAGAGCTGTTACTCACGGCTCGTGCTACCCCTGGGGAAGAAATTTGGAGATGCAGGGGTTCCCCTGGGCTCTGGGGCGAGGCCAGAAAAAAGGAATGCTGGTTGTAGGAGGGGGCTCCAGGCCATGGCAGAAGGCTGGGGTGCAGGAAGGGATGAGGACTCTGGGCTGGGTCCAAATGATTTGGGGTGCAAGCAGGGGCTCGGAGCTGAGACAGGGGATAGGCATGCAGGATACTGTGGTGCAGCAGGGTATGCCGCTGGCTGGGGTCTGGACTTGGGGTGGGACTGGGAACAGAAAAGGGGACTGGGGTGTGGGAGGTGGTTCAGGGCATAGGCTCTGGTGTGCACAGGCAGGGACAGGTTCCGCCCCAGAGGCACGTACCTCAGGTGGCTCTCAGGTGGCGGCACAGCAAGGCAACGTCAGGCTCCCTGCTTTTCCTGGCCCTACACTGATCTGCTCCTATAAGTGGCTGCAATGTCCAGACTGTAGGTGGAGAGTCCAGTTGGCTCTGCACAGCGGACACGGCCTGTGCCTGCTGCCCCGGCAGTTCCCATTGGCTGGGATTCCTGGCCAATGGGAGCTGCAGCGCCTGTGCTGGGCTGGGGCTGGGGGCAGTACCCAGAGCTTCCACGATGATCTCCCCTCTACCTAGGGACTGCAGAAATGCAGCACATGGCTCCAGCTGTGCAAGAAGGGAGCCCAGTCTTTGGGCATTTGGCCTGTGTCTCTGAGACTTGTTACTGGCTGGAGGAATTGAAGCAGCAGGCTGAATCCATTTCATGGACCAGAAGTTTCCCATCCTTGTTCTCAAGTGATCCAGACTGAAATGGTTGGGCTCACACTGTATTTAGCCCTGTTGGAAGCAAGCTTATTGCCAACAGCATCTGACATAAATATTAACCAAAGTAAGCATTTTGGTAAGCTGGCATGAGGCATTGTTCTCATGAGCTCAGCAGACCACGGTGTTCTTGGCATGGTACCTTTCTCTAATGGGTCAAAGAGGAAAAAGGCCATGAGACATAAGGATGGCGTGGCCCCAAGCACCATGTTCTGGAATTTAGGTGGTGAAGTAAGCGTCTCTTCCAGCTGTGCAGTCTGTTAACATCACATTTAATTATACAGTGATACCAGCCTTAACTTCTACACTGGTGGTTACGACAGCTTCAGAGCAGGGCTTTTCTCTTACTCTCATGTTGATGAAAATGCCTCTGTAGGTTTGCTCACTGAT
The DNA here is from genome assembly GCF_033958435.1 of Carettochelys insculpta. NCBI lineage: Eukaryota > Metazoa > Chordata > Testudines > Carettochelyidae > Carettochelys > Carettochelys insculpta. The sequence goes on along the minus strand of NC_134137.1, from coordinate 234,168,053 downwards.
TTGAGAAGCTGGGGAGTGAGTGACTGGCACAGGTGGTTTTGCCTTTGCTGTGTTGGTCCCAAAGATATGGATATAGATTCCTTGAGACACCCATTTCGGTCCATTCCACCACACTTTTAAAGAATACCATCAACCTATTTTCCCCTAATGGTATTTTTACTCCAACCAATGTTGCCCTCATATTTGAATTTATCCATCATGGCTTTCTTTCTGTGGTTGAATAAAATGCAGTAAAGAAAAAAAAGAAGTCATACAAAAAGATAGCAACTAATTATTTTTTTTTCAATTTTCAATAATTTATTTTAAAAAGCTATTTTAAACACCTAATGAACTAATAATTTTTAAAATAAGTGATCACTGAATTAAAAAGGAAGAAAAGAGACATTTGGAATGCTGGGAAGGCTCTGATTGGCCCTTATATGTCCAAAGGACATATGGTTTATAAGATTTATTGTTACTCTGAGTAGCCAATCCCAGGCCCTTTTGAGGGACTCATGAACGGAATCACAAAAACGTATATTAATGTTTTATAACATAAACACAACTTCTTGAGACAAAAGACTTCCCAAAAAAGGGTTTTTATGGAATATGAAGGTGCTTTGAATTCTATAGGTTAATTTTAGGTCATGTCAATCAACATAATATTTTATTTTATTCATTTACATTTTTAATTTCACTCCAATCCTCCATCTGCCTCCTATTTTTGTTTCAAAGGAAAGGGTAAACAGGCACTCCTAAATGATGTACGCTATCCAAATCACTGTTTTGCAGACCTCTGTCACACATTTTCTCAGACATATTGTTTTTTTTTTAAAAAAAACATTTTCTGGGGAAAATGTGCAAACATAGTTAGTAATTAGTGAAGGATACTTAAAAAATAAAGAAAATATTGAATCTATATATCATGAAATATCACTCACAGCAAATTATTGTCCTTCTTGTGGGGGAGTGCTGTGTCTGAAGTTTCATGGACTAGCATGGGAATAAGTAAATGCAATGCAATATTGAGAACTCTAGAAGCAACTTAAAAAAAAACAGATTAAAGAATAACTGAATGGTCTCTGTTACTCATTTCAAGAACAATATATCAATGTTGTAACATTTTAAAAGTAATAATATTTAATATTGTAAAATTATTTTCCTCTTATCCTTTCGGCTTTCCGTGCCATGCTTCATAGTCAATCTGAGCAGATTGTCAGCAAATCCCAAGACTTGTGTAGTTGTAGGTTTCTTTGTAGATGGTTCTATAAAGTTTGTTTTGTTAATAATAGGGTTGTTAACTCTAGGCCAACCGCTTTTACCATGGGGGGAGGTGACATTCATAAGCAGAGGCCTAAGGTACACCCTTCACATCAAGCGGCAAAACTTCATCACAAATGAGGAGCTTTGGACCAGAGCAGGACAACAGCCAATTGACATTGAAATCATGAGGAGAAAGTGGGGATGGCTATGCCACTCAGAAAACTATCATTCAGCATAGTCCACCAGGCTGTCATATGGAATCCACAAGAAAAACGCAAAAGAGGAAGTTCTCGGACAACGTGGAGAAGGTCTACCGAGAGAGAGAAGAACAACAACTGGGGTGCTTCTAGAGCCAGCTAGAAGTTTTGTCCCAAGACAGAGTGAAGTGGAGGAGACTTGTAGATGAGCTGTGCTCCACATGGACTACAAGGTTTAAGTAGTAGCAATTATTTTCCTCTACTGTTTTTTTTTTTCAATTTCCAGTAATTTTAAAGTACAACCATGTTGAAGAGCAGGAACACAACCATCACTAACATTTCCATTTATGAGGAATTTACCTTGTTGCACAACTAAATTATACTGTTCTTCCTAGGGCCTCAAGTACAATTTCATTCCAACAGCTAAATGATTCCTGGAACCATGCCAGTCCCAGCAGCTAAGCCCCTTAAAGTACCAACAGAGTTGGTCCTCTGTGAAGATGATTTAGGGACATGCTTGCAGGATGATCACGATCTTGCAATCATGAGCAATGGCTATTTTCTAGGAAAATGCAGAAGGACATCATTTCAGATCTTTTTCACATATCCAAAAGGAAGGAACTTCGCAGCTTGAAGCTTGGAGCAAACCTTGTAACAGAACTACACAGTCCTGCACATGGCTGTTAGAGATCACTCTGCAAAATAAATGCATAGAACATGAGCACACACATACAGAGGTGAGCAAATTAGCAAGAGAACTCCAAAACTAGGAGGATGAAAAATTCAACACTCAGTGATAAGAGACAAACAGTTCCATAGCATGTGAAGAGGTGACTGAATCAGAAGCGGACAGTCAGGGTAGGTCCACACAGCAAAGTTATTTTGAAATAACAGCCATTTTTCTGTAATAACTGTCTTAGCAGCTACACAATGCAACTGCTATTTTGAAATAATTTCGAAATAGCTCTTGGTTTATTTCAAAATTGGTAAGCCTCATTGCAGTTGCATCTATGCTACCCTTTCCTTTCAGAAGGGGCACGTAAACATAGCGGATCAAAAATGCTAAGGAAGCACTGATATGAATATTCATATCCACTTTTTTTTGAGAAGAAGGGTGCTTTCAAAATCAGGGCACCCTTTTGAAGGATCCCTGGCTACCTGGCTATTTTTGTTTCAAAATCAGCATTTTTGACAAGCCAGTTGGGCGTTATTATGCAAATGAGGTGCTGAATATTCATATCAGTGCTTCATTTGCATTTTTGAGCTGCCATAATTTACGTGACCCTTCCGAAAGGGAGAGGTAGTGTAGCCACGAGCTATGTGTAGCTGCTGTATTTCAAAATGCCCAAGTGCTATTTCAACATGCATTTTGTGGGTAGCGGTGCTATTTTGAAATAAACTATTCCAGAACAGCAATTCCAGAATAGCTTATTTCAAAATAAGGCTACTGTGTAGACATGCCCCTAATAATTGTTAAAGTGTAAAATTTCGCTGACTCTATTAACATTAATACCCTGCCTTGGACACATATTAAGTTAAATTTGGCAATACAGATTTACTCCATTTTCACAAAGAAGCAATTTGTGGGACTGGGATAAAAGCGACAGCACTGCAGGTCTCCTCAGGGGAAGATGATCTCTATACTCAGAGAAAATAAAGTGGGTAAAACTAACAATAAACAGGCAGAATCAGAAGGTGCATGATGTACTGTTCAATGCAGTGTGCTGGGATGCTGAGGCATTAACCACGAACCACTGACTGTTAAAGTAGCAAGTCAATTACCTTGCATGCCCTTCAATTTCCCCTCAATAAAAGTCATAATACTAGCACACCAAGAATCTGATTTTTGCACCTTCATTAACTAGTGCTTGTAACGTATTTTGACAACTCCAGACGGGACACGTCAGAGCTATCATTGTTGTCATCAGCATTATCATTAAAACCTGTGATCAAAATCCTTAATCAGTTGTTAACCCTGTGTATATGTTGGTAACTCTCCTGTGATTTCTGGAACAGTTGTGTGTTTAAGGAATGATTGTTGCTGTGAAAACTGGCCCAACAAATTTAGCTTAACTTGGAGCTCAACTTCGTTATGTGAAAATTTATGACATGATAACACTGTTATGAAACAAATGTTGAAGGGAAGAGGTGTGAATGGAAGACAGACTGAATTTATGTCAATCAAAAGGCCTACTAATATAGTTGAAGGACTGTGCTGAAATCTTGTTTGATGGAAACTAAATCAGTCCAACCAGAATTAATAAGCCAAATTGGGGTATAAGGAATTAGGCTTCTTGGGTGAATTAAATACTGCAGGCTTGTGTTAAGTGTACCCACCATTGGTACTGGTTACTTAACAAAAAAGAAGACTTTGGGAAGAAAAGATGGCTACTACTAGAATGAGCTTCACCATCAAACTTGCCACCCCCACTCTTGCCTGGGACCCCAGTCCCTGACAGATTGATCCCGTGAAATATGCTGACCAAACAGGGCCAAAAAGAGGGCTCCAGTTGACATCACTATGCCTACTAGCTCCAGCTGAATCCCAATAACCACGTGGGTGAAATGGGATTGGACTTTAACAACAGAAGCAAGCTCAACTAACTTCTTCTTTCCCCGAATGGTCAGTTACTATAATATTTGATACTGTCCAAGACCACCAGATCAGGGAAGATACCCTTCTAAAACTCCACTGAAAAGGAATGAGGGGAGGAGGCATGTTGATAAAATAAAAGCCATACTTAATACTTTACTTTTGAAATGCTTTATCTGAACTTCCCTTCCTTTTCGTCTGTTTAATAAAAAATTATAAGGGTTTTTAACAGTGTGTTTGCCATAGAATCGTAGAATCCTAGGGCTGGAAGGGCCCTCAGGAGGTCATCTAGTCCAGCCCCCTGCTTCAAGCAGGATCAACCCCAACTAAGTCATCCCAGCCAGGACCCTGTCAAGCCGATAATCTTGCCATGATGATAAGCAAGTTGAGGTCTCACTATACCAAAAATTCATCTTGCTTACCACTGTTAATGTGGTCAGTGATGTGATTTTGGTACATGCTTGGCATACATATTGCATGTACATTAATAAAACACTAAACACCAAGAATATGAAGACTTGACCCATTTTTAAACCATGAAACCACCACCACCACCGCCACCAATATTGATAAATAGTATCAAACTGACTTGATATAATTGATTCCTGAGCCATCTTCCCAGGCCCAACCAGAGCCAGTGATGTTCCTCAGTCCAATCCAGTGGGGTTCTGTGTGGATCACCTTGAACAGGTCCTAGAACAGAATTCAGCAGAATAAAAGAGACACAGAATCTAAACAAGAACTGCGTGAAGAGTCAAATCCTCACAGGCAAACACAGCTATTTAATGCCAAGGAGTGAAACAGTACATTTTCAAATATCCTATAGGGTGTACCTTTTATTTGGACGGGTCCTGTGAAATAGGTAACTTCAACCTCTTTAACAGTCCAGAGAATTCTGGGGTTTATGGGATAGACCAGTGAAGAACTGGGTGGTTGGAGGCAGGTTGTAACCCTACTGTGGTTGTAGTAGGAGGAGTCCTCACTTCTACAGAATGCATAAGTATCACAAGTGTGTCCTGCCCCCCATTGTTGTTCTTTACACATCTGTCAGTGTTGCAGGTGAAAGGGGCTAATCACTACTGTACCCAATACCAATTTGTCCAATAATCCCACCGAGCTCCAGGATAGACATCCATTTCCTCATCCGCATAGAGGGCTCAGAGCGTTCACAGCTGCCAATGGTATATCTGCAATGCCAGGCCACAAGTCAAAGTGCACAATTATTTACCATTTCCTGGGCATCACTGATCACCAGTAGACGTGATCCCTTGGTAGAACAGGATTTCTGGCTAGAATACCGATCCTTTTTTGTTCTCGAGAAAAAATAACAGCTGTGTCTGTAAGCCACCCACTGATCTGGGCATCCCGGAAGGGAGTGACCTGTAAAGGGATCATAAATGTACCCAACACGTTACTCTTTTTATCTCAGAGAACTGCCAAATGTGCTGTAGATTAAATAAAGAGAATGCTCTCTCACTCACTGTAACGTGGCTAGTCCTGGGAACACCAAGGAATTCTGTA